>NC_140595.1:585523172-586123172 GCF_964204655.1 Triturus cristatus
GGCCCGGCCATCTGGTCGCCCCATTGGAAAGCATTGCGCGCGACCAGATGGCCGAGGGGAGAGGTGCAGCCAGATGGACGGGACTGAAAGGACTCCCATCTGTCCAACCCCGAGCCTTCACGCTAGGGTTCCCGCCTGCCCACGCAGGGCTCCGTGGCTGCAGGGCTCCGGGGCTGCAGGGCTCCGGGGCTGCAGGCCTCGGTGGACGCCCGGGGGACCCATGGAGCCCGTCCTGGGCACTTTGCCTCGCCGCGGGCTGGAGGAGGGAGCACCGGACGCCCCGGGGAAGTGTTGTCCGGGCTTGGCCCATCTGGTCCCCGCCTGAGAACCGCCATCCCCGGGAGGGGTGTCCCAGCATACCCTGCCCCTACTAATCCGGAGGAAGGCTACCCACCTTTCTTGTAACCCTCGCGCTCCGAGTGACGGAGGGGACCCTAGGCGCGGGTGCGCCCGACCTCCTGGAGCCCTGACTGGGATCCGGGAGTCAAATGAGCCCTCATCGGGACTTCCAGGCTGGCCCGGACATCTGGTCGCCCCATTGGAAATCATTGCGTGCGACCAGATGGCCGAGGGAAAGGTGCGACCAGATGGCCGGGACCGAAAGGACTCCCAGCTGCCCACACCGAGCCATAGCGGTAGGGCTCCCGCCTGCCCTTGCAGGGCTCCGGGGCTCTGCACCAGGGTCCCTTGTCCCGGGCAGATGGACACTTGGCAGGCCGCGGAACGTGGGATCCCAGGCCCTGACCAAAAATCAGGAGGCCCGGGGCCGGTCCCTGCTTCTCAACGCAGCCAGGCCGGGGAGATAGGGGAGCCTGCCCAAGCACGAGGGACCCCAGTCCCGGGCACACGGTCCCTCAGGTTGTGCGCTCGTTTTCCACAATTTTTTTTCTAAATTCCGCGAAGAGGCATTCCGCAAATTCCGCCCAGCCCTAGACATGATCAAACAGCGCTCCTACATGCTCCTCGAGATCGGAACCCTTCTGCACCTGTTTTAGAGATCTTCGACGTGGACTGCAAATCAATCTGCTGTTCCTCGAGGCAAATCACCTCTTGCTATAGGATGTCAACTTCCTCATCCCTTTTTGTATATCGTCTTCCGGGGCGGCAACTCTTTCCTCCAGCTTGTCCAGGTCTCTACGAACTTCACGCAGATCAATGGATAGGCCCTTCTTCACCGTTTGCAGACCTTGACGTAGCAAGAGAAGAGCGACTCCATGAACGCTGGAGTGAGAGGGCCCACGGGTCGTCATCGCCACCCACCGAACCCACTTTTGCCATGATTGACTTCTCACCAAGGGCCCTGCCCGGGTTCCTGGTAAGTATATCATGCACTGAGCGGTCCTTCTCAGCTTTAGTAGAGGCCACGGCAGGGAGACTTGCCATAACGTCTATAAACTGAGAAACCCGAAAGAAGGGTGTTGGGCCTTTGCTGGACTGCCGATGATATACCAGTCAAGTGGGCTACCACAGTGTCAGGAGGGGCCCAGAAGGAGCCTCCTGGTAAAAATGGTGTAGCAGGCCTCTCACCTGTATCAGCCGGGCATTCAATACCTTTCTCACCAGTTCCTGAAGCACCGTGTACCTCTCTCAGGGGCCACCGATCACCAAAGCAGAATAGGGGGCAACTCATGATATCACAGAAAGTGGACCCATGTCAGCAAGACCCCACCAATGTCCAAGTTCTCACTGTGCGCCAGGAAGGAGGGCAGAGTTCTCATCTGCTGCAGCGCCCCTCCACTGCCCCACCCAATTCCTCTCCCTCACAGATCAGGACAAGAGCCCCCGAGGACCGAAAGCTCACCTTGCACGGGTCCGGGTGCCAGCAAGGAGGCCATTCTGCCATTCCGTCGTAGTCACGCCAGTCCAGACGGAGTACTGGAAAGGGGAGTGGGGCCCTCAACACTCACCCCCGTTCTGCTACTCCATGTGATCTCCCTCAAGGGTCAGGAGGGGGTCATGGAACCAGGCCACAGGGTAGCTTCCACTATGCTGCACTCCCCTCCCGAATCACCAGGGGCACAAGGGCAACGGCCTCAGTGGCAACCGCAGAGAGGCCGCCATGCGCCAATCAGGGTACACTGAGGAGGTCAGCACTTGGGCCATCTCTTCAGGTCCACACTCAGGGTAGGGGAATCCCCTGAGTTCCTGCCCCCCTCTCTGGTGCTCCACTCCTCACTTGCACCCCCACTGACGCTGCAGGCGATAGCTGCGGGCCCCTGATTCACTCCACCACAGGATACGAGCTACAAGGGGGGCTCAGAATAGGGCTCTGAAGAGGAGAGCTCCTCATCTTACCTTCCGCTCAGCCTTGTTGGATGCAGTATCAGCAGAGGAGCAGGAGGGCAATCCAACAGCTTCGGGCCAGGTGGGCAGGGTTTGCTCACCTCGCCCTACTCTTGCAGATCTCCTGAGTGCAAACCGCTTTGGGGAGAAGTGGAGCCATGAGCCAGATCCGCTGTCCCTCGGGTGCACTCAAAGCCGGATCGGGAGCCCAATGCGTCCCTGCAACAATGCAGGCCGCCAGCGGACGCCTTCTCTTGCAGGCCTGTACTAGAGTCCCACGGCCCACCTGCGCCAACCGTTGCTAGAGCAGGAAAACCGGAACCGCTGCCGCAGATGCCTCTGGGTGTCCATGACCCACGGATCTTGGCGGGCGGTGGTTGTAGTCAGTGCTATACTAGTAGCGAGAATGGACCACTGCTCATGCACGTCCTAGCTCACCGCCATCTTGGCCACGCCCCTAGCACATTTTTTTAATGGAAAGTTTTGTGGCGATTCATCAAACAGCACCAAAGGTTTTAGCAACACCAAAAATGCGTTTCCTATGGAAGCGTGATCCTAACTATAACTACCCAGTGGCAAATGCCACTGGGTAATATATATTACCTACTGGCAGTCACCAGTAGGTAGTTATAATTAGGACCATGTTTCCATAGGAAAAGCGTTTGTTTACTTGCCTATATCTTTGGTGCCATTTGGCGAATCTTCACAAAATTTTCTAAAAAAGGGATCAGGTGAATCTTATTGCGCATGGAAAGTTTCGGGGCTATTCGTGAAGTAGGGGCTGAGAAAAATGGGGTTAAAAAAAAGGGTGCGTTTGCAATGTTAATTCCCATAGAACCTGTGAACACACCTACAGCTCGAACCACTGAACGGAATTAAACCATATTTGGCAGAAAGCTAGATTTGGTTACACAGACCAGGCTTTCAGGTTTCAGGTGTATATCCGTTCAGTAGTTGATTACCAAAAAAAAAAAAAGTTAATGGTATCTGTGTCCGCGATTATTTTGAGAAAAAAGACGAGCTCATGCAGGGAAATGTAGAGCTGTGATTGGCTTTAGCAAAGTTCCCCCCAAAAATGTAAAACATAAAGAAAAGGGGCCAGGGTACGAATATCCTGACCCCATAAATTTAGTCCAGGGGTCCCAAAAAGACTGCAACAGGCCAAAAAAGCATTTAAAAAAAAGAATACAGTTAAATCGTAATACTCACGAATTTGCGGTAAAAATAAAAATAAAAAACAAGCACAGGATTGTTCGTAATTAACCCCTGGGTGAGCCAGGTCCCAGGGGCATACCTTAAAAATAGGAGGGGGTGCACGGGCACCCCTCTGAGGGTGTATCAAAGCCCCTGGGACTGCCACCTTCCCGGGGCATTGGTTATTAATTTTGCTAGGGGTGCCCATGCAGCAAAAGCTTAAAACTAATTCAGGGGGGCCTGCGCGGCACCCTCCACAGCCCCAGGGACCGCAACGTCACCAGGGCTAAAGTTAAAATTAATGTTGGGGTGTACGTATTCTCCCTCAGCCCCGGGGACCTCCACCACCCCGGGGCTAATTATAAAATGAATGCAGGGGACCCACGCGGCCCCCCGTAACCCCGGGGACCACCACCTCCCTGGGTCTACCTTGTATGATGGAGGGAGAAACGGGTACCCCTCATGGAGCCATGGATGGCCCTGGAGACCGCCACTCCCCCAGGGCCGGAACCTGCTATGTTCCGGGGGTGTCCACTACCAGAACACATTTGTTTGATGTGGTTTGGTGCCACAGCAAATGCTTCACTTCCAGCACGCAAGAGCATTAAAAATGCTCTTGCTTGCTGGAAATGCCTTTCCAACAGCTTGTTGTATGTGAAAGCAATGCCGGCTCCTGCAAGAGGCCAGGAGCTGGCAAGGACTGGGGGGCCTTAGAGGCTCCCCACTCGGTGCCCAAACAGATGTGTGTGGGTGTCCTGGGTGGGACCAGGGCACCCACATTGGAGGCCAAGGCCTAGGAGATGGGGTCCCTGGGCCAAAATCTGCCGGGGGAGGCGGCCCACATGGACCCCATCTCTTTTAAATATGCTTTAAAGAAAGGTTCAGGGCCTGGGGTCCCCGCGGCCGAAATCAGCTGGGGGACTGTGCGGCCCCCTCCTCTTTTAATATGTTTTAAAAAAAGAAAAGGTCAGGCCCCAGGGATGGGGGCCATGCGGCCCCAGTTGGTAATTTCTGGGCCCTGGGGTCCCCTGGGCCAAAATCGCCACATGGAGGTTGGTGGTACGACACCCCTTCCCCTTTGCAAAACGGCCTGGCCCTGGGGGATGGGGCCCTCAGGCCCGCCTCCCCTAATAAAAATTAAAAATTAAAGAAACGCCAGCCCTGGGGAAGCTGCCGGAGGCCCTGCCCCCTTTCTCAACCACTCTGCAAAGGGGCTCCTGGTGCACATCTTGTTGGGGGATGAAATTCCCTTGGCTCCTGAGGGTCCTTGGGGGCCAACAACTCCTCCTGGTACCTCCAGTAAGTCCCACACAGCGGGATTGCTGAAAGGTCATCAGAGGCCCTCCCCCCAGTTCTCCACCAATCCGCAAACATGTCTCCTGGTGCGCTACTGGTTGGGGGATGAAGTCCTCTTGGATGCTGAGGGTCCTTGGGGGCCAACAACTCTTCCTCTCCTGTTACCTCCAGTAAGTCTCACAAAGCGGGATTGCTGAGAGGTCTTCGGAGGTCACGCCCCCTTTCGCCACCATTCTGCAAACATGCCTCCTGGTGCACTACTGTTTGGGGAATGAAGCCCCCTTCGATATAGGTATGTGAGTGGTTGTGTCGGTGTGTGTGTGAATGTGTGAGTGAGCGTACAAGAGGATGTATGGAGGTGTGAGTGGGTGTGTGAGCACTTCTGTGGACGATGTCATCAGTGATGTCATTTGAGATGTCATCAGTAATGTCACTGACCAAGTCATGAGTGATGTAATATGTGAGGTGAGGTCATAAGCATTGCATTGTGGGGGGCGTAAGTTATGTATGAGTAAAATCTAAGCCTAATTATAAAGTCCTTGTAACCTTAGGTTTTTTCAATGATATACACACACACACACTTTGTTTTTATTTTATTTTTGGTGGTGAACCCTCCAAACCACCCCTTTTGCTCCTTACCTCCCTTTACCTCTACCCACCCCTAAACCCTAAAATTACCCTTACCTCCCTTTACCTCTACCCACCCATGAACCCTAAAACTACCCTTTACCTAAACCCTAAAGCGACCCTTACCCTGTTTTACCTACACCCACACCTAAACCCCTTTTTAAAAAATAACATAAAAATGTTGTTATTTAAAAATATATATTTACCTTCGTACTGATAGTATAGGTGGAAATAGTTACCTGCGTGGTAAAGGCACGAGTGTTAATGGATACATAGTAAAGGCTGTTTCCCTTGGTAGAATTGCTGTGCAGGGAAGGCCAGGTCCAAGGCACTAGCCCTGCGGTTCCTAAAGCATTCTAGGGAGGAGTCGATGTTCTTACTCAAAAGCTGCTCACCATAAAATATCATCAGTGCGGCTGGCTTGTACTGAGGGGGGAGGGGCACAAAAACAAATTGCCTTACCTTCCCAGCGCGACGCCCTCCTCCCTCGGGAAGCTCCGGACGCAGGAAACTGCAACACCTAATACTGGCGCTGGTCTAGAGCAGCGCCTGGATTGAATAGAGCAGGCTCTCTCAGTACTCCTAAGAGCGATGGAGGCCTGAGCTTTCTCTAACCCAACTGTCTAAGACAGCTATATTAGAGAACTTTAAAATAAATGCGCATGACTGGCTGGCCGTCCCATGACGGCTGGCCAAAGAGACATGCGCATCTTAACCCGCACAGCTCCGTGCTGCTGCCACTTGGCAGACCTGGCCTTGCCCCGTCCTGACACTTAGTTCGAGATGGGTTGCTGAAAAATAAAATGGTAATAAATAAACGTTATTAACATTTTATTTTTTAGCTCTGGGGCTTGTGGGGTGATGCTCCTCTGCTCAAATGGGGGAGCCAGCCCTGAATATCATGTCTCTGAGCGCAGTCTGGGCTCCTCCTTAAAATCCAGGGGAACACATCCAAGCATGCTGATGGATAGTGACAGCCAGACCCTTAGACCGAGCAACTGTGTCCAGCTGAGTCAAGGCCACCCTTTAAGATCTTTTTTGACACATCTTGTCCATCACTCACCAGATCATATGGTCTGGGGGGTTGATGTAAGTAAGCGTCAGCAGTTCCTATAAGGCATAAATGTACCAGCCTATGAAAGGCAGGTGGCATTTGCCTTACAGAGGGCAAAACTGCCAGATGTAAAAGCTTTGTGGCCCCTGGGGGCAAGTTTATTGGATTTCTTGCCCAGAGACCCACCTTTATGATGATATTTTTACAGACCAGACTCACAGGTGACGGTTGAGAGGATAAAAAGTGTGGGTCACCCTCAGCAGGTCAATGGAGTCTTGTAATATGTTTTAGAGCTCTTCGCAGAAGACTTAAGACTTCTGTTATTGCTGTTTGTATATTGTCAGTGTTCACCGATGAAGATACAGAGTATTAGGAGGTGCAATCCTGTTTAGCTCAATATTCTCATTGTCTCTTAAGTTTAAAGTAGCTCAGTGGGCTTGCACACCTGCCACTGAGCAATTGGTAAAGTCAAGTTATGTCTACACAACTTGAAGAGTCACAAATTGTGGGTTGGCTGTGGCCTTTTCATGTAGGTGTAATGGGAAATCATTTTAAGAGATGCATTGGTATTCTGGATCCTTTCTTGGCTCAAGGGGGCAGTGAAACAAACTGGCCAAGTTCTTGAGGTATTTTTATATTGCCCTGAAATGCCTAATCTTCCTTCAATAGGCATATATATCATCAGGTCATATATCAACTTGTTGAAACATTTGAATCCCCTCAGAGGATTAAAATGTTTTGACCAGTTGTGGTCAAAACATTTCCCTCCTTTGAGGATCAGAGGGTACTGATGGTCCTGATGGGATGGATGCTGACAATGAGGTCTACTACCAGACAAACTCCGAAGCCTGACATCCGGATCACCATCTTTTGCGGTAGAAAAGTGTCTACAGCCACTGCAGGAGAACAGGCAGGCTTTCCTTGACTATTGCTGGCCCCTTATGCGGGGTACTTTCTGGGTTTGTCCTGATGCAGGCTGTTCTGAGGCACTATAGGAATAGTCGTCAAAGGGGGGCAGAAAGCCATTATGACCGAGGCCACACATTTTCCTGGGTCCTGCTATTCTTCATCAACACTTGTTTGTTGATTTTTAATTGTAAGCAAATTAGCTGTCTTCAGTAATACAAGGCAGCTTACAATGGCAAACCACTATATGACACTAGACACCATGTTTTCTGTTCACCTACAGCACATTATCTCTTAGTTCTGCGATAACTAAGACCTTTTGCTTTTATTTAAGTTCTACAAATAATGTACTTATGGAGGCTTTCAGCCAGGCTTCTTCATCATGTGGCCTACTGTTGAGCCCTTCATATTTTTCTTACACTCACTACAGCACACTTTTATGGGACATTGGGAACCCCACTTCAGCCACTATCTAACTTCTCAGTGAGTGAGGGCAGTTTGTTCTTTCACAGGGAACACATCAACACACAAAGTATGGATTATTATAGCCAGGTGTGCTTTTTTAAACTAAAAAAACAATTTTTGCTTTCAGCCAATTTTTATATACTAGTAAGGGCCCAGCAGCTCCCCTAGCAATAAAGTTTTACAACCAAGAACACAAGCACTGTCAAAGCCAAAAGTTAAGCAGCCAATACCAGACCTTTCGGATTTGCAATTACCTATTTAATATTTAGGAACAGCAGCTTTTAGCACCTGCCAAAACAGAAGAAGCATCAAAAAGACCCCGCAGTGCAATGTGATACCACGTGTTTCATAAACATCTGACAAACATGACTATAGGATACAGCCCTAAAACGCAGACAGTTGCACAACAATTCCTGTAAGGATGTGGGCGTAGTCGGGAATAGGGATGCATTCTCATAGTAACCATGGCAAACTGACACAAAACATAGCAACAACGGGTGCAGAGTCCCTCTCTTTCTCCCTCTTTTTATACAAAGTTTGAGTATTTGTGATTCCACTGGATTAAAACACTGGGTGATAGGTAAGTAGACCTCTTTTGTCTTCCCTAAATATTCACGAAAGAGGCTGTACCTCACTATTGGTCTCTCAGATGATGAAAGGAGGGCTAGATTTGAGACACCTGGGTGGTCTATCGCACAGAAGTTGTAACCAGGGGTGTCAGAGGCTCAAGTTACTTTGAAGGCCGGTATTGCTAGGTTACAGTTTGCAGATGACAAAAGATGTACACAGCCCAGCAATCAAAATGGCCCCAGCATCTCCCAGCATCGCAACGGCATTGTGACGGCATTCTGTGGCTGTGCAAGTGATATTTTGTACATGTATAAAAAGATTCCCAAAGCCAATCCAGGAGGGTCACAGCCATGTCCTATTTTCAAAATACATCTAAAGGGCAACCTTATCAATGTTTAGGCGTCAAGGTAAAAGTAGTCATAACAAAATGTCACCCCTACCGGAGTTATTTCTAAAGGAAACTCGTTTTTTTAACATCTTTTTGACTTCAACAATAGTCTTTTATATTAATTTGAAGTTATTGAAGTCCTAATTTAAATGTATTATACAGGCTGTTATGGCAATTAAATGTTGTTTACAAATTTTATAAAATAGGGGGAAAAGTCTTCAAAGTTTGATATTTTCCCGTCATGCACCTGAGGTAAGGAATATGCTACTTACCAGTATGCATCTGTTCTTGGCATGTAGAGCTGCAGATCTATACACTGTGCATAGATCGCCATCTGGTGTTGGGCCCGGATGTTTGCAGTTTGTTTTTCCTCTTGGAAAGTCTTTGGAAGTCACGAGGTCGGTGACTCCTCCTTTGGTTCGTATTGCGCATGGTCTTCGGCTCCATCCTGAGATTGTTTTTCGCCAGCAGGGAAAGATGGAGCGTAGTAATAACAGTAAAGAAACCCATGTGTGTTGTATCTACATAAGATAGACTGGAACGGATACAGGTAGCCGGGGAGGCGGGTGGGCGTGTATAGATCTGCAGCTCTACATGCCAAGAACAGATGCATACTGGTAAGTAGCATATTCCGCTTGAGGCATATGAGCTGCAGATTATACACTGTGCATAGACTATATAGCAGTACCCAACCCTAGCGGCGACCACCGGCATCCGTTGCAGTTGTTTGGAACAGTGTTTTTAGTACAGCCTGGCCCACACTAGCTTGTTGCTTAGTTTGCACATCTACACAGTAATGTTTTGTGAAAGTGTGCGGTGTTGACCATGTCGCTGCTTTGCAGATGTCATCTAGTGGTATGTTTCCTAGAAAAGCCATAGAAGCTCCTATCTTCCTTGTAGAGTGGGCTTTAGGGGGAACAGATAGCGTTCGTTTTGCTTTGTGGTAGCAAATCTGTATGCATTTTACAATCCACCTAGCTATCCCCGATTTAGAAATAGGGTTGCCTTTATGTGGTGGAGAGAAAGAGACAAATAGCTGTTGGTTTTTCTGAAAGGTTGTGTTCTTTGGATGTAGTAAAGTAAGGCCCTTTTAACATCCAGTGTGTGTAAAGCCCTTTCCGCAACGGTTTGAGGTTGTGAGAAAAAGACTGGTAATTCTACCGACTGGTTTAGATGGAAGGGAGAAATAACTTTGGGTAGAAATTTTGGGTTGGTACGGAGTACAACCTTGTTCTGATGCATTTGGAGAAAAGGTTCCTGTATAGTGAGTGCTTGTATTTCGCTAACCCTTCTAAGGGAAGTGATGGCCACTAGAAATGCTGTTTTCCATGTGAGAAATTGCAGCTCACATTTATGTAATGGTTCGAAAGGGGGTCCCATTAGCCTTGTGAGAACTATGTTCAAGTTCCAGACAGGTGAGGGTGGTACTCTGGGTGGAATTACTCTTTTGAGGCCTTCCATAAAGGCCTTGATGGCAGGCACCCTGAAAAGTGATAGGTGCTGCCTGTTCTGTAAGTAAGCAGCAATTGCTGCGAAGTGTAACCTAATGGATGTATATGCTAGGTTACACCTTTGTAGATGGAGCAAGTAACATATGATGTGCTGTATGGACACATTTTGAGGATTGATTGTGTTGTTGTGGCAGTAAACAACAAATCTTTTCCACTTTGCAGTATAGCATGCCCTAGTAGTAGGGCGTCTAGCTTCCCTGATAATATTCATGCAATCAGGGGGAAGGTTAAGGTATCCGAATTCTAGGACCTCAGGAGCCAGATCGCAAGGTTGAGCTGAGCTGGGTCCGGGTGCCTGATCTCTCCATGGTTCTAGGTTAGGCGGCATGGTGAAAGGTGCAGCTTTTGGTGTGGTACTACCGAGAGTTCCAGCAGTGTGGTGTACCACGGTTGTCTAGCCCATGTTGGAGCTACTAGGATCGGTATTAGGGAATGCTGTTGTAGCTTTCGCACCACTAATGGAATTAGTGGGAGAGGTGGAAAAGCGTATGCAAATTTGTTTGACCAGTTCATCCATATCGCATTGCCTTTGGACAATGGGTGTGGGTATCTGGCGGCGAAGCTTGGGCATTTTGTGTGCTCGTGGGTGGCGAATAGGTCTATGTGTGGATGCCCCCACTTCTGAAAGAACGGGTGAAGAACCTGTGGGTGAAGTTCCCATTCGTGAATCTGTTGCGTTTGTCTGCTGAGCAGATCTGCCACGGTGTTTTGGACTCCTGGGACGTGTTGGGCCAGGAGAAAGATTTTCTGTGGAATTGCCCATCTCCATATGCTCTGTGCTAATTGAGAGAGCTGTGGAGAGTGTGTGCCCCCCTGTTTTTGAATATAGTACATGGCAGTCATGTTGTCTGTGCGAATGAGGACTGCCTTGCCTGAAATCTGCGTCTGGAAGGATTTAGGGCTAGGAAGATTGCCAGTAACTCCAGATAGTTGATGTGGAGTAACTTCTGTTGCGGCGTCCATGTGCCCTGTACTGTGAGATGTAACAGATGAGCTCCCCAGCCGGAGAGCGATGCGTCTGTTGTTAGGATTATTTGTGGAACGGGGTCCAGGAACGGTCGACCTCTGGAAAGGTTTGTGGTGTTCCACCACTGCAGAGAGCGATGGGTGCGACCGTCCACCAACACCAGATCTGTCAGTTGTCCCTGGGCCTGGTTCCACTGGCGCGCTAAACACTCTTGGAGTGGACGCATCTGGAGTCTTGCATGGGGCACTATGAAAATGCAAGAGGCCATCATCCCTATCAGTTGCATAAACACCCTTGGTGGGAGAGAGTGTTGAAATATGAATTTTTGACGCAGAGCCTGTATATTTGCAATCCTGGCAGGATTGGGATAGGCTATGGCTTTTGAGGTGTCTATGGTGGCACCGAGGTATTGTTTTGTGTGTGATGGTACCAGGTGGGACTTTTTGTGGTTCACCGTGAAACCTAGCTGGTGAAGTAGTTGGATTGTAGCGACGGTGTGTTGCATACATTGTTCGTAGGACGTGGCTTTTATTAGCCAGTCGTCCAAGTACGGGAAGACGTGAATGTGCTGTCTTCTGAGGTGTGCCGCCACTACTGCTAGGCACTTGGTGAATACCCTTGGTGCTGTTGTTACCCCGAACGGGAGCACCTTGAACTGGTAGTGTTGCCCGTCCACTACAAATCTGAGGTACTTTCTGTGAGCATGGTGTACTGGGATGTGAAAGTATGCATCTTTTAAGTCCAGAGTGGTGAGAAAGTCGTTCTGGGAGAGGAGTGGAAGAACCTGTTGAAGGGTTACCATGTGAAAATGGTCTGAATGTATGTAAGTATTTAGAGGTCTGAGATCTAGGATAGGTCGTAGAGTCTCGTCTCTCTTTGGAATCAGAAAGTACAGGGAGTAGACCCCTAAATTTTGTTGATTGATGGGGACCTGCTCTATGGCTTGTTTTTGCAGGAGGGAGATTACCTCCTGTTTTAGTAACGTGGCATGTTCTTGAGACATTGGGCGTTGCCTGGGTGGAATGTTTGTGGGGGTAGATGTTAATTCTAGGCAATATCCTGAATGAATAATTTGGGTCACCCATCTGTCTGAGGTGATTGTCTCACAGACGTGAAGGAAATGTTGTATTCTGCCCCCGACCGGAGTGGAATGGTCTGGAGGGAGCGGGGGAAAGTCATTGGGTAGGCGGTGTGGCAGAGCGGGCAGTATTTGTCTTGCCTCTGCCCTTATTATTATTGCCTCTGTATCCGCCTCTTTGATAACCCTTTGTGAAGGTAGATTGGGGAGGGGATTTGTATGATGTGGATGCACTATCCGAGGAGCAGCCCCTGCCTGTGCCCCGAAAGGAAGAGCGGCGAAAAGAGCGCCTAGGAGTGTGTGACTGTAGGGCTCCCATGGATTTCGTCGTATCAGTATCTTTTTTCATCTTTTCAAGGGCTTCATCAACTTTTGGGCCAAATAGATGATCTTGGTCGAATGGGTGATTCAATATAGAGGCTTGTACCTCAGGTTTAAAACCTGAAACTCTGAGCCAGGCATGGCGACGGAGAAGGACACTGGTGTTTATGGCCCTGGAGGCTGTATCTGCTGCATCTAGGGCACAGCGTATAGAGGTATTAGTTATTGTTTTTCCCTCTTGGATCAGTTCATTAGCTCTATTCCTGTATTTTTCAGGGAGATGGTGCATGATGGTCTCTAACTCCTCATAATGCTCCCTGTCGTATCTGGCCAATAGCGCTTGCGTGTTGGCGATACGCCATATATTGGCGGCTTGTGACGCAGTGCGCTCTGTGGGGGCGGCTTTGTATTTTTTCTCTATACAGGGGTTTAGTACCCTGGCCCTGACTGGGTCTTTAAAAACCTCCGGTGCATGTTTAATTACTCCCTTTAACATAGGTAGAAAGGCAGTAGACCTATGTGCATCATCGAAGGTGTCTAGGAGAAAATCTTCCTCCACTGGGTCAGTATGTAACTCCACCGTGTGGTAGTGTGCCGCCCTTTGTAGTTGGTGGTGAAAGCCAAACGAATCTTCAGGTGGGGATGGCCTTAGATGGGTAAAGGTCATCCTATGGGACATCTGGGATGTCCGGATTGTTATAGTCGTCCCATGGGTCTGGAGATCCAGTAGGGGTGGGGTCTTGTGGCACATCTGCTGGATCATAATAAGGGTCTCCTAAATCATCTGGGACAGGAGACAAGGTTGAGGAACGATGAGGCAGGGGTGGAGAGGGTGGAGGAGGTGGGGAAGGCACTCTGAAAGGGGAGGTAGCAGTGTCTTTCCTCTTTGGAGGTGGAGGTGGAGCTGGTTTGTCCAAGTGTCTCTTTTTTTAAGACAATGTCAAATGGCCAGTTGTTGGATCCTTGGTGAGTGTCTTTTGGAGAGGATCCGGTGTAAAAAGTTCTTGCGACACTGGTTGTTCGGTCGGCGCCGAAGTTTTCGGGGCCGACGGCTTTTTAGGTTTGTCTAAGCCGTGCTTCTTTGGGACCTCCGATTTTTTGGTCGGTGCCGAAGAAGGCTTCGGCATGTGAGTGTCAGTGCCGAGGGCCTTGTGATGTTTGGTCGGCACTGGAAGGGCAGGTTTCGACACCGAAGGCTTTGGTGCTGGGTTCGGTGTGGAGGTGGAGGCCGATCTTTTCTTCGGTGCCGAAGGGTGTTTTTCGGTACCGCTGGTCGGCTGGCTCGAGCCCGAGCTGCCAGAAGGCTTAACAGGCTTCTTTACCGGGCCCGAAGGTGGGGTGTGAGAAGCAGTATCCTTGGTTTTGCCTAGGCCCGAAGGCGAAGGTGTGACCAAAGCCTTTTTGGGTATCGGCGTGGGTGTGGGAGGGGGTATTGTACTCACGACCCTCTGTGCCGGGGTGATGTCTTCCACATCTGAGTCGTCGGCCTCGGAAGCACTGACGAGGTCGTCGTCCTCTTCTTCGACGTTCTGCTGTCCCGGAGCTTCGACGTCGTCCCCGAAGATGTCGACTGGAGCGGAGGTCGAGGAGTGCGCCATGTTGCGTCTAGCCCGTCGATCTCGAATAGTCTTTTTAGAGTGAAAAGACTTGCAGGCGGGACAGTCTCGGGCCTCGTGCTCAGGGGAGAGGCAGAGGTTGCACACCTCATGAAGATCGGTGTGGGGAAACTTGGACCCACATCGAGGGCACTTCTTGAAGGGAGTTCTTTCCATCAGCCGAGACCGGAGCCGGAATAGGCCCGAAGGCCGCCGTCGACGACCGGAATCGAAGAAGTGCCGAAGAGAAGGTGATTAAGATGATTTATTATCTGAAGGATCTCGATGAGCGAGGATTTTGCGTCGATTGTTGAACTGGAAAAGTTTGGAACCGGAGCGCGAAGTATTACATCCGAGCCCGATGGCGGAAAAAAACAATCTGAGGATGGAGCCGAAGCCCATGCGCAATACAAACCAAAGGAGGAGTCACCGACCTCGTGACTTCCAAAGACTTTCCAAGAGGAAAAACAAACTGCAAACATCCGGGCCCAACACCAGATGGCGATCTATGCACAGTGTATAATCTGCAGCTCATATGCCTCGAACATTTACATACCATGACCCTGAATTGAATCATTTGAATAAGAGGCTATCCTCAAATTCTGCCAGGTGTGTTGAAGACCTCTGCTTTACATCAAAGGGCCCACTGTGTGCTCCCTCTCTTGCACCTCCAGCTGACATGAACCACCTGATCTGGAACTCTTCACATTGACCATTACCTGACAATCTGTGTCGAGAACATTGGAGTCTTCATTAAGAACAGAGGTTTCTTCTCCGTCAAATCAAACGTTTTGGCAAGTTCCAGGTTACGGAGGACGGCGACTGAGAACTGGGTGATATTTTGTTTCTAAAGAAAGAGCCACAAGTTAATTTTCACAATGCGTTTAGGTACGCAACAAGCAGGAGAGAGGGGGAGGACGGAAAGAGAGACCAAGAGTTGATTTGATAGGGTGGAAATTGGGATCCAGGTATGAAACAAAAATAGCAGCGAATGTCAGAACCAATTGAAGACAAGCTGGCAGGGAGAGTGAAGGAGAAAAAGAAGTGACAGAGAAGTGGAAGGAAACAGTGAGGCATGGTTGGGACAAACAGAATGAGGGAGAAAGATGCACACATTTAGGATACAAAGACAGAAATAAAGTGTAGGGAGAGGGCGAGATAAGGACACTGCGAGAGAAATGGAGAGAGTTAAAAAGAGAGAACGTTAAAAAGAGAGATAAAAACATATTTTAATCGGATGATGTGAAGGCAAGCAAGAGAAATAATATGAAGGTGAAATAAGAGCCTAAACATCAAGTCATGGGGTAAAGTAGGAGAGTTATACATGTAGACAATTGAAAAATAAAAATTGGACATTAGACAAAAATATAATACAAGATGAGAAAGAGAATCCCACATTTTATTTACATATTCTATCTTAGTCCGGTGGTAAAGGCTTACTGAAGGGAGTCCCTATCAGTATACTTTAACAACAACAAGCATTAGCAAAGCAAATAGATCTCAGCTCCTAAAGGCCGTGCTACTGCTATGACAATGCTTTTTACTTGCCCCACACATGAAGGCCACAACAAGGTGATGGATGGAATGCTTGAAAGTTAGCCACTGGCATTTGCTCGGGCTGCATCCCAATCCATCGTTGAGCCCATAAAGAGGGCAACACTGGTCCTGGGTTTGAAGACGACCTGGCTTGGCAGTTCGAAATGGAATGTTCCCACTAGAGCAGGGTCAAGAATGATCTGTATTTAGCTGGGTCCAAACTGAGGTGGCATGGTGTGCAAAGTAATGGTGGATTTGGATAGGCCCCCGTGTAATTACCAGTGGCTGAGATTGATTCAAGCAACCCATCCTTCCCTTTTTTGTATCCTTTAGTATATCGCCCTGAGTGGGACCAGTATGTCCAGACGTAAGTCTCATGCACACTGTGTCAGTGGAACCAAAATATACCTGGCTTATGAGCCCATAACTTAAGTGAAACCGGTCATGGTTGCTTGTGCTTTAGTTCGGGGAGGACCTGCTTGGCAGTTCGGGCTGGACTGTTCCCACTGGAGTAGGGTCAAGACTGAATTTCATATAGCTGGGTCCAAACTGAGGCAGCATGGTGTGCAACATACCAATGGATTGGCTCAGAGTAATTACCAGTGGCCTAGATTAATTCAAGAATTCCATCCATCACTTTTTGTATAATTTAGCATGTGCACTAATGGCTGGCAATTTTGCAATTGATGTTCTTTTAAAGAGACCAATTCTAGGACAGCTGCTGATGTATGCAAATGTGTTTTGATAAATGCGTGCCACGTGCGAATGCACACCTGTGAGAAATGATTCATACATATGTCCTGAGGCATAGTGGCAATGTTTAAGTTACCTGTCTAAAATGGCAAACAGCGTGTTAGACTAGTTAAGAAAAAAGAAAGCATTTTTTTTTTTTCAAAGAGAGCGTCTCAGCAGTCCTTTTTAACAGCAGAGCACTCATAAAAAATAATACATTATAAAAAAAAAAAATGCAATTAAAGCAGGACTAAAAGCATCAAGGAATGTGTAAGAAGGTAAAAACAGTGTGTGCAGGGGCGAGCGGGTACAACAAAAGGAAATTAAAGTATGCACACGCTCAATTAAAGGAAGCAAGCAACCAAGCAGCACTTTGCAGCTGGCTTGCTCTTCTAAAAAAAAAGAGAAAAAAAAATCTAAAGTGTGATAGGGAGCAGGGTAGGCTAGTAAAATTATAGTGGGTGGGTGGGGGAGGATGGTACGCCAAAATGAGTAGGGGAGTGAGCAAGTAAATATATGCACACTCATGGTGTGCTAAAGGCGAACTAAACAAAGAGTCCCATAAGGTCAGCAGTGGAAGGAAACAACTTGTCTTGACACAAGCATGTGGAACTGAAATGCTCTTGGTTGTGAAAAAAACAAGAATAGGGAGAAAGTCAGCAAATAAAAAGGGGCTGACCAAAAGTCAGCTCTTAGTATTGGAAACAATAGGTCTTCCACAGAAAACCTTCTGTATCTAAGACCTAAAAACGACTTAAAGAGTTACATCAGGCACCTGAGGCGATTATGCATGCATGCATTTGTGAAAAATCAGCCTTGCAGCTATAACAACTATAGACCTCGATAAATTGAGTCCCATAATCTCAGTTTCTAGAACGCACACCATCCTCAGAGATGAGAATAAGAAAGCATATCATTTGAGAATCTTAGGCTGAAATAATCAGCTGGCACAGAGAACAGCAGAGGTTAGAGATAACCCACAAACCCTGCAAAGTTTTGAAAACCTGCCTTGGTAATTTTGTGGACAATATGCCAGTAGGGAGATGCTCATCTTGACATTAAAAATGCTGCAATCTGCACTAGTTGCAATAGTGAGCCAATCTAACCAATATCGTTTCGACTCGTGGCATCTTACTCAAAATAGTTGTGATATACTGTTTGAAAGTTAGGTACACCTCAAAATAGCACGTTGAAAAAAAGCTCAGAGAGGAGTAGTACACAACCCTTGGTAACTGTAAAAAGACATAATAGTCTACTCACGCAGAACAATAATTTCTGGGAGAGAGCTATTAGTTACTCCTGGCTCCAGTCCTAGACTTTTTGGAAGAATGTAGAACTTGCTACACTATTTTCGGTTACCTATTTTAATGTGTATCTATTTTACAATGGCTATTATTCACTCAGTTTTCAGTCAGCTATTACTAGTGTATGCCAGCTAGCACCTAGGAATGGACCACTGTTTCTAGATCTGAAACCCATATGTGCAAGGGTAGTAGTACCCCAAGTATCCATAACGAAGGAGAAGCTTTATAAACTATGGTTTTGACTTTGCATGCTAAGACTAAAGTCAGAAAAGACATCAAAGTTGTACACATGGGTCGCAGTGAATGGCCTCACACCAGTAACGAGTGAGGGAACTCAATCCCCTGATCCACTCTTAAACTGCTCTCTGTGGCATCAATCATTAACTCTCCTCCCCCAGGTGGAACTTCAGCCAGTGTATTTCCATCCAAGAGGCGACTTTTATCACAAAGGATATTAGTACATACAAGTCTATGTTGGGGCCTCACTGGAATGAGACAGATTTGGGTGACATCAGCATGCATTTAGCAATGGAGGCCAAGCAACTAGGTGAATTAACCTACTGATGTAACATATACATTTAACCAAAGAACTAATTGAGCTACTCAAAGGAGACTTGCAAAACTGACACATGGAATCCAGAGTCAGATAATGACTCTACCTCGCAAACACAAAGCTACCCTTTGCACAATGTTATTCAAACCTCTGCCCGGCTCTATGGACATCATCACTGTAATCCTCATGATCAATGATCCTGCAAAGCTGAGTTCTGCCTGACCTTTTGCGATATAAGATGATTGCTGCTGCTGCATTTTGGCAGCGGTTGTTTAACCTTTGTGCTATGATTGCCCACAATTTACAAAGCTCCAAGGATGTTATGAACTTGGCTGCTCATTAACATTTTAGTCTTGCTCCAGTTTGTACTGTTGGTGTTCCAAGTTTGGCCTTCATCCTTTTCACTGGTATCATCGGTCTTGTCTACTACACTGGAACTTAGGGCCTGACTTAGATCTAGGCGGACTAGTTACTCAGTCACAAAGATGAAGGATATCCTGTCCGCCGAAATAATAATCTCATTATATGCTATGGTATTTATATTTCGGCATACGGGATATCCGTCACTGTTGTGACGGAATAACCAGTCCGCTGAGATCTAAATCAAGCCCTTCGGTTCAACAGACCTCATATTATTCAGCATTTGATCAAAATAGTGTCTGTTCAGTTCATCTTTCTTTCGCTTGCCATGTTCTTCTTGCATCCCACACTACCTAAGTGTTGTGTACTTCCTACAAATCTATATAGGATTTGCACATTTAGACAACATAAACTAAGGGATTGGTGTCCAGACTGATTCCAGACACCCCCAAAGGATATGTTTGTCTGTAGACCAGCTAGCTCACAGTGCCACTATAAGCCCCCCAAACTTACCAAAGAGTAAATAGTTTCTGGCAACTATTGAACATGACAACCCTGACCCCTCAGGGATCATGGAAACAGTACTGTACTGTTCAATTAGTTACTTGTGCTCACTTCATCTCAGAGAGATACACAGAAGAAACGGTGGGGACGTTTTCAATAAGTATTTATTGAACCAGCGCCATTCTAGTATAAAATATGTGTGCTGCAAAAACCATTAGACAGAAACAGATATATGCGATTACAGTCACCTACAGAGTTAATAAAAGGTAGAATTGGGTTAAAACAGTGAATGTATAAGGACATATAGATACATAGCAGTAATCATACGTACTCCTACGATGCTAACCCTAACTAGATGTACCTAAGTGTAGCCTTGTGAGTAATAGATTTGATCCCTTAAGTGCCATGGACCAAAATGATTGACTCCAGGACGTCTCTTCCTCTGGGATCAATCCCACAAGCTCTGAGAAGGGTCTCCCAATCTCACTACCTGCAGAGCTTACACCATTAAGTGTCTCAGGGCACCCATTAACAAGCATTGGCATAGCCAATAGGTCTCGCCTTTGGGACCTTATAAGTGTTTGGCAAAGCCAATAGCTCTCACTAATGTGTTTAAGCGATTATGTAGAGCAGAATGGCTGCTGTACAGTAACAGTATGTTATAAATTTATAACAAGTGTTTTAACATTTTTTGTTACCTTAGATATAATTAAGTAGTAGTAGTAAAGCTTTATTTCGATATAGAAACATATCATAAAAGCAAAACATGACAGCATAAAAACAATGGTCGAAACAAAGCAATTTACAATTCATATTACCATTAAAAACATTTCATATTTACACGAGATAATCTTAAAATTTATGAAAAATGAAAAAGGGACACTTTACTGTATCGTCAGTTGTTTAGCAGATCTTATGCGCCAAGCCCAGCCTAGGAATTTAGCCAAACAAATGGCAAAAAAGGGTCTTGTATCTGAGAGCAGTATTCTTATAGCTTCCAGATGTGAGCGAGTTCCCAGGCTCCTACAAAGAGGCTTCAACCACCTCCGTCTAGGGGCCATATAGACTCGACACTCAAATAGAAAGTGTGCGACAGATTCGATTTTTAGCTCGCAGAATGGGCAATAGGGTACAGTTTGCAGTGGTGGTTTCCAGGTAGAGGTAAACTGACATAAAGGTAAGACCCCAACCCTGAATTTAAAATATAATGCCCTATCATGTGAACTGTGAATCAAGTCCAAATATGGTTCTCTGGAGGGGATATCTTTAACCATCAAGAAGTTGGCAACAGATCTTGGGTGATTTGATTTACCAAGTCTCTCGTTATCCACCCAAGACCAGTAAGCCTTCTTCAGTTCTTGTTTAGGAGGTGCTGTTTTATTTTCCCACGCAGCTCCCAGACCGAGCTTGTATAATGCCCTCTTGACCTCTCTGAGCCAGGCGATCTTATGCCAGCCAGGTAAGGACAGTACATCTTTTAGGGCGTCTGCATAGCTGTGGAGTTCGGGGACGTTCCAAATTCTAGACCATAGTAGTAAGGGGCGTAATTTAGCTTGCTCGCAGATTGGACGAGTACCTGCGTCCAGCAAGAGGGAGATTGTGGGGGTGCTCTGGGGTAGCCTCATCAAATCTTTGTGAAATTTATTTTCTAGGTGGGCCAAAGTATCCACTCTCTGGGTACCCCAAAGTTCTGCGCCATACAGTGCTGCACTCACAACCCTACCCCTATAAATATCAAGAAGTGCCCCAATAGGTTTTGTGGAGGAAGCACGCTGCTCTTTAAGTAAAGCACCAACAACCCTCTTATGGGTTAGAAACACTTTTTGGTGATGGGCCTTCCAGCTCATACTATCACAAAGACGTATGCCTAGATAGTCAAATTCTTTGACCCGTTCTAATGTGACAGAGTCTAGAGTGGGGGGTTTAACAGATTTCTTAGGGGGGTTGAGGACAAGAAATTTGGTCTTGCCAATATTTATGGCCAGTCCCTTGGTGTCACAGAAGGCCTTGAAGCTGGAAAGTAGTGACTGTATGCCTGCAGGCGATTTCGAAATCAGGAGGGTGTCGTCCGCAAACAGGAGCGTCGGGATTTTCCTTCCAGCCAGGGATGGTGCATCTGCAGGATGTTGAAGAAGGTGCTCCACCACTCCATTGACGTAAAGCGAAAACAGAGTGGGGGCAAGCACACACCCCTGGCGGACGCCCCTGTCTACTGGAATACACGGGGTTTTTTCTCCCTGGGCACCCCATCTGATTTGGGCAAAGTTGTTTTCATGGAATTTTATCAGCAAGGCCAACAAATAGGGAGGTAGACCTAACTCGTCAAGGACCTTCCACAATAATGCTCTTGGAACCAGGTCGAAGGCTGTTTTCAAGTCTATGAAGACTAAGTATAAGCTGCCCCCTCCTAGCACCACTACCTTCCAATAGAGCATTAAAAGGCGGAATGTCTGCTCGACGGTGCCTGTCCCTGATCTAAAACCCGCTTGGAAATCAGACAATATCTGATTTTCATCCACCCACTCCAGAATCCTGCCCAATACCACTTTCCCCGCTACCTTTTGCGTCGAATCCAGCAA
This sequence comes from Triturus cristatus, assembly GCF_964204655.1. Lineage (NCBI taxonomy): Eukaryota > Metazoa > Chordata > Amphibia > Caudata > Salamandridae > Triturus > Triturus cristatus. The sequence goes on from NC_140595.1 coordinate 585,544,996, forward strand.
ACTGATGGGGCGGTAATTGGCTGGGTCTTCCCTGCTACCCTTCTTGAAAATGGGGACTACTTCAGCGCCCCTCCAAGAGTCAGGGAAAGACCCCCCCAACGTAACCTCATTAAGAAGAGCAGCAATTAATCTGCTCCAAAATGGGGGATTATTTTTTATCAAGTCACCCGGGATCCCATCAGGTCCTGCCGCTTTGTTAGAAACAATACACCTGATTGCCTTCTCTACTTCCAAGGTGGTAAATAGGACTTCATTTGGTGGGAGATCTGTGGAACTGAGCCTTGGGAGCGGATCTGGTTGCGGAGGCCCTGTCTGAGCCGAATACAATTTCGAAAAGTGGGCAAACCAGGCAACACCAGGGATATTACAAGTCAGTTGTTGATCAATGGGCTTGTCTCTTGATCTTAGCAAGTCCCAGAACCCCTTAGCATCTTTCCTTGTGCTCGCCTCCGTTAGGTCACGCCAAAAGTTGAAATCATATGTCCGCTTGGCCTCAGTCACAGTTTTCCTATAAAGTTTCCTTGCAGACCTGATGGTAACTTGGTCTTTTCCTTTTACTGCAGCAACAAGATCACCCTTAGCAAGTCGACACTTGGCTGTGAACCACTTTTCACTTGTTCTCAGGGCCCCCTTTGAAGCAGTTCTGGAGCTGGGTTTGGGAATAATGAACAGCCCACTTAGTGCCGTTACAGTCTCCGTAAATAACGATAAAAACATCTTGCTATCGCTATTCGTGCTATCAAGCCTAGATTCAGCCTCTAGTAAGATGGTTTCAGCTTGTGACATCCTAGCCTCATCCGCTGAGACTCTTGCCCATTTAAGACGTCTGCCACAGTTTGAGGGAAGAATCTCATGTGAAGCTTTCCATAACTGATTAGAGGTTTCTTGAGACCCAGTTTGCCAGGGGACAGAAATGGTTAAAGCGAGAGGATTGTGGTCGCTGTCACAGGTCTCTATAATCTCCATGTCTTGATGATATGGCCAGAGGTTATAGTTGAGCATAACAAAGTCAATTCTGGATGAGTGGCCCGTCCTATTGTATGTATGGGCACCCATGGGATCTGATTTAGAACGCCCATTCGTTGCTCTCAAGTTATGCTCCATGCAAAGAGCATTTATATCGATCGCCTTTTGTGTCCATTTAGGGATCGGTTCGAGGTTCAAAATAGGGATGCCCCTCCTGTTATCCTCCTCGTTGGTATCCAGAATATCTTCTTTGGCTAAAGGCTCAAAACAGCAATTAAAATCGCCTGCCAGCAGGACGAGAGAGTCGGCGTCACAGGCAGACAGGTGGTTACTTAAGCCTAAAGAGTTTAGAGATCCTCCGTTCCTATTGCCCCTTAAGTAGAGATTAAATAGTTCTAGTTTCCTTCCCCCTTTGTAGTGCACTGTTAGCCATTGAAGGTCAGGTGTTTCGGTGGTCCTTTGAGAAACACTGAGGTCTAGTGCTATGTTGATCCAGATGAGAAGACCACCGGATGGGCGTCCTTTAGAACCTTTGTGACATACAGCCGGAACATAGAAGGTCGAAAACCCCACTCTATGTCTAGGTTCCTGGCACCATGTTTCCTGTAGCAAGCAAATGTCATAGGGTGCCAGGAAGGTGTTCCATTCCGGGTTATCAAAGTTACGTGCAAGGCCAGCCACATTCCAGCTTAAGACCCTCAGTGAAGAATCGCCTGGGGAGGCAACTCTATCAGGCAGGTCGATCTCCATTGGATTAGATTGTACTGGAGGAGGGGGGATCGAACAGGGGCTGTCTGGCCTCGTTTCCACTCTTTTGCAATCTAAAATGGCCATTTTGATCGGTTCCATGGCCCGGGGCAAAAGAGTCAGAAGCCCGGCTTGGCTAGTTGGAGGGCCATTGGTTGGATTTCCAATTATGTCTATAACATGTGGAGACAATGCTTTTTCTAGTTGTGGGCATGCTGGGAACATAGAAAGTCAATCGACCTCCTCCAGGCCTCCAAATCTATTGTAGGTTGAAAGGCCATTCCAGTGTAAAAGAGTATTCTTTTGCCTCATGGGATGGGTGTTCCATGGGTGGTGCTGCACCAAGGACCAGTTATCCGCTTGGGTATGCAATTGGCGTGGGGGGTAAAAATAGGATAGCGGCCTTGGTATGACTAAAGAATCTTCACTAGTTGGCCAGGAACAGATATGGTGCGCCGTATGTGAGTCTTCAAAAGTTACAACTACACAGTCCCCTTGCTTAGATTTCTTGGTTGGGCCCACCCAGGGTATTCTACGGACCATCATTACTCGGCTTCTTTTGCCATTGGGAATCGGTCTGTTGACGTTAAGCCAGTGCATAGTTTTATTTTTCAATGACCAGTGGTTTTCGTGTTGGTCAGTGCCAATCACAGGGACGCCTGTCAACACGACCACATAGTCATTGGCCTCTGGTGGAAGGTCTATATAGCCTCCTCTAAAATTTTCTTTTGGACGAGGACCCTGGGTTTCGGCAGGCTGGGGTCTGGCGGATGCTACCAGGTTTGGATTTACTTTTCCAGGCTTAGAGTTCCGTGTGGGAATCTGCGGTTTGGTAGCCTGAGGTTTAGCGGTTATGGAAACTTGATCCACAGCCACAGTCCTCGGCTTAGGAACAGGCCTTACAGCAACAGGTACTGGTGGGGGGTGCTGCTCAGCTTGCAAAACAGGGGCTGGCGAAAGTGGGTCAGACAAGGACACGCCCTGGTTTTCGAGACTTCTCAGGCCAAGAGTGGCCAGAGCAATAATGCTCTTCTCCATCTCGAGTAGATTGTTTTCTATCCTAGACAATCTTAAGTCGAGTGGTGAGAGAAGTTTTTTTAATGTTTCCCAGACTTGATCTATAAATTCCTTATCATTCCTTCCCTGGTCTTGTACCTGCGCCCCCTCGTCTACTGGGGTGGTGTTGGCTGGACCCTCTCCCATACTTTGGCATACTGACTGTGTGCTCGAGGAACCCTCAGGTAACGCATTACGTGCCTGAGTGTTGGTCATTGTGAGCTGGTGGGAGACTGCGACCTTTGCCTTTTTACGAGAGTAGGCTGAGCGTGATTGGCGTTTTCTTTTGGGTTGTGCACCACTAACACGGGAAGTAGTTGGGAATACTTGGGAAAGGGGATTAAGGGTGGGGGTCTGGGCGTGAGAAGGTGCAGCGAAACTTAGCTCTTCTGTAATGCGTGATTGTTCTAAGGGCGGAGTGAGGGTGGAAGTAATCGGGGGCTGGTGTAAATCAACCTGGGTGGTAATACTATTTGGGCGGGCAGGGCGTGCTGGAGTGACAGCAGAGGCTATATGTCCTAGGGATGATTTTTTCGAGAGGGCAATTACCTCGGACAGCCTACGTGCAGCTACCAATTCTAGGGATACCCGGGTTTGAAGTTTAGATATTTCTTCATCGATGGCTATATTTGTGCGGGTGATGAAGTCGTCCATAGGGCCACAGATTTGTGAACCACCTTTGGAGGCTTTGCTACGTGTCATCCTAGTACTCATGGTGCTTACGATGAGATCAGGGTCGTCACTCGACTTACTAACTAGGGAGCTTCAGTTTAAGCTAACCTGTCTCGGCACGATGATACAATAACAAGCAGGTTAGGAGCAATAAGGGGGGTGGGCCAGGGCCGTCCTCTGCCGTCCTCGAACGGCCTCAAACGGCCCGCTCTTAGCCCGGTCTTCACCCCGGCCGTTGCCCCGCGCGCGTCCCGCGTGCGCGTTGTCCACACAAGCTATGAAGGAAAAACAAGAGGAAGGGGCGGGAAGAGGACCAGCTGCGGCCGATCCACGCCGCTAGGAATGCTGGTCCTCGCAGTCCCGCCTCTACCCCTGTTGACCAGATGACAGCTTGCAAGGGGCGCGTTGGTGCTCAAAGCACGTGAAGGGAGGCAGAAAGGATGTTCCCCAGAGAGAGTCTAAGCCTACGAGCGGCACCCGCGAAGCGGGGGCCGCGAGGCGTGGCGAAGTGGCCAGACAGCAACAACACAGGAACAGGCTTCTTTGCAGGAAGGGTCCCAAGGCTCACTCACTCCACACAGATTTTAAAGAGGAGGAGGAGGGGGCGGGAAGAGGACCAGCTGCGGCCGATCCACGCCGCTAGGAATGCTGGTCCTCGCAGTCCCGCCTCTACCCCTGTTGACCAGATGACAGCTTGCAAGGGGCGCGTTGGTGCTCAAAGCACGTGAAGGGAGGCAGAAAGGATGTTCCCCAGAGAGAGTCTAAGCCTACGAGCGGCACCCGCGAAGCGGGGGCCGCGAGGCGTGGCGAAGTGGCCAGACAGCAACAACACAGGAACAGGCTTCTTTGCAGGAAGGGTCCCAAGGCTCACTCACTCCACACAGATTTTAAAGAGGAGGAGGAGGGGGCGGGAAGAGGACCAGCTGCGGCCGATCCACGCCGCTAGGAATGCTGGTCCTCGCAGTCCCGCCTCTACCCCTGTTGACCAGATGACAGCTTGCAAGGGGCGCGTTGGTGCTCAAAGCACGTGAAGGGAGGCAGAAAGGATGTTCCCCAGAGAGAGTCTAAGCCTACGAGCGGCTCCCGCGAAGCGGGGGCCGCGAGGCGTGGCGAAGTGGCCAGACAGCAACAACACAGGAACAGGCTTCTTTGCAGGAAGGGTCCCAAGGCTCACTCACTCCACACAGATTTTAAAGAGGAGGAGGAGGGGGCGGGAAGAGGACCAGCTGCGGCCGATCCACGCCGCTAGGAATGCTGGTCCTCGCAGTCCCGCCTCTACCCCTGTTGACCAGATGACAGCTTGCAAGGGGCGCGTTGGTGCTCAAAGCACGTGAAGGGAGGCAGAAAGGATGTTCCCCAGAGAGAGTCTAAGCCTACGAGCGGCTCCCGCGAAGCGGGTGGCCGCGAGGCGTGGCGAAGTGGCCAGACAGCAACAACACAGGAACAGGCTTCTTTGCAGGAAGGGTCCCAAGGCTCACTCACTCCACACAGATTTTAAAGAGGAGGAGGAGGGGGCGGGAAGAGGACCAGCTGCGGCCGATCCACGCCGCTAGGAATGCTGGTCCTCGCAGTCCCGCCTCTACCCCTGTTGACCAGATGACAGCTTGCAAGGGGCGCGTTGGTGCTCAAAGCACGTGAAGGGAGGCAGAAAGGATGTTCCCCAGAGAGAGTCTAAGCCTACGAGCGGCACCCGCGAAGCGGGGGCCGCGAGGCGTGGCGAAGTGGCCAGACAGCAACAACACAGGAACAGGCTTCTTTGCAGGAAGGGTCCCAAGGCTCACTCACTCCACACAGATTTTAAAGAGGAGGAGGAGGGGGCGGGAAGAGGACCAGCTGCGGCCGATCCACGCCGCTAGGAATGCTGGTCCTCGCAGTCCCGCCTCTACCCCTGTTGACCAGATGACAGCTTGCAAGGGGCGCGTTGGTGCTCAAAGCACGTGAAGGGAGGCAGAAAGGATGTTCCCCAGAGAGAGTCTAAGCCTACGAGCGGCTCCCGCGAAGCGGGGGCCGCGAGGCGTGGCGAAGTGGCCAGACAGCAACAACACAGGAACAGGCTTCTTTGCAGGAAGGGTCCCAAGGCTCACTCACTCCACACAGATTTTAAAGAGGAGGAGGAGGGGGCGGGAAGAGGACCAGCTGCGGCCGATCCACGCCGCTAGGAATGCTGGTCCTCGCAGTCCCGCCTCTACCCCTGTTGACCAGATGACAGCTTGCAAGGGGCGCGTTGGTGCTCAAAGCACGTGAAGGGAGGCAGAAAGGATGTTCCCCAGAGAGAGTCTAAGCCTACGAGCGGCTCCCGCGAAGCGGGGGCCGCGAGGCGTGGCGAAGTGGCCAGACAGCAACAACACAGGAACAGGCTTCTTTGCAGGAAGGGTCCCAAGGCTCACTCACTCCACACAGATTTTAAAGAGGAGGAGGAGGGGGCGGGAAGAGGACCAGCTGCGGCCGATCCACGCCGCTAGGAATGCTGGTCCTCGCAGTCCCGCCTCTACCCCTGTTGACCAGATGACAGCTTGCAAGGGGCGCGTTGGTGCTCAAAGCACGTGAAGGGAGGCAGAAAGGATGTTCCCCAGAGAGAGTCTAAGCCTACGAGCGGCTCCCGCGAAGCGGGGGCCGCGAGGCGTGGCGAAGTGGCCAGACAGCAACAACACAGGAACAGGCTTCTTTGCAGGAAGGGTCCCAAGGCTCACTCACTCCACACAGATTTTAAAGAGGAGGAGGAGGGGGCGGGAAGAGGACCAGCTGCGGCCGATCCACGCCGCTAGGAATGCTGGTCCTCGCAGTCCCGCCTCTACCCCTGTTGACCAGATGACAGCTTGCAAGGGGCGCGTTGGTGCTCAAAGCACGTGAAGGGAGGCAGAAAGGATGTTCCCCAGAGAGAGTCTAAGCCTACGAGCGGCTCCCGCGAAGCGGGGGCCGCGAGGCGTGGCGAAGTGGCCAGACAGCAACAACACAGGAACAGGCTTCTTTGCAGGAAGGGTCCCAAGGCTCACTCACTCCACACAGATTTTAAAGAGGAGGAGGAGGGGGCGGGAAGAGGACCAGCTGCGGCCGATCCACGCCGCTAGGAATGCTGGTCCTCGCAGTCCCGCCTCTACCCCTGTTGACCAGATGACAGCTTGCAAGGGGCGCGTTGGTGCTCAAAGCACGTGAAGGGAGGCAGAAAGGATGTTCCCCAGAGAGAGTCTAAGCCTACGAGCGGCTCCCGCGAAGCGGGGGCCGCGAGGCGTGGCGAAGTGGCCAGACAGCAACAACACAGGAACAGGCTTCTTTGCAGGAAGGGTCCCAAGGCTCACTCACTCCACACAGATTTTAAAGAGGAGGAGGAGGGGGCGGGAAGAGGACCAGCTGCGGCCGATCCACGCCGCTAGGAATGCTGGTCCTCGCAGTCCCGCCTCTACCCCTGTTGACCAGATGACAGCTTGCAAGGGGCGCGTTGGTGCTCAAAGCACGTGAAGGGAGGCAGAAAGGATGTTCCCCAGAGAGAGTCTAAGCCTACGAGCGGCACCCGCGAAGCGGGGGCCGCGAGGCGTGGCGAAGTGGCCAGACAGCAACAACACAGGAACAGGCTTCTTTGCAGGAAGGGTCCCAAGGCTCACTCACTCCACACAGATTTAAAAGAGGAGGAGGAGGGGGCGGGAAGAGGACCAGCTGCGGCCGATCCACGCCGCTAGGAATGCTGGTCCTCGCAGTCCCGCCTCTACCCCTGTTGACCAGATGACAGCTTGCAAGGGGCGCGTTGGTGCTCAAAGCACGTGAAGGGAGGCAGAAAGGATGTTCCCCAGAGAGAGTCTAAGCCTACGAGCGGCACCCGCGAAGCGGGGGCCGCGAGGCGTGGCGAAGTGGCCAGACAGCAACAACACAGGAACAGGCTTCTTTGCAGGAAGGGTCCCAAGGCTCACTCACTCCACACAGATTTTAAAGAGGAGGAGGAGGGGGCGGGAAGAGGACCAGCTGCGGCCGATCCACGCCGCTAGGAATGCTGGTCCTCGCAGTCCCGCCTCTACCCCTGTTGACCAGATGACAGCTTGCAAGGGGCGCGTTGGTGCTCAAAGCACGTGAAGGGAGGCAGAAAGGATGTTCCCCAGAGAGAGTCTAAGCCTACGAACGGCACCCGCGAAGCGGGGGCCGCTCGGCGTGGCGAAGTGGCCAGACAGCAACAACACAGGAACAGGCTTCTTTGCAGGAAGGGTCCCAAGGCTCACTCCACACAGATTTAAAAGAGGAGGAGGAGGGGGCGGGAAGAGGACCAGCTGCGGCCGATCCACGCCGCTAGGAATGCTGGTCCTCGCAGTCCCGCCTCTACCCCTGTTGACCAGATGACAGCTTGCAAGGGGCGCGTTGGTGCTCAAAGCACGTGAAGGGAGGCAGAAAGGATGTTCCCCAGAGAGAGTCTAAGCCTACGAGCGGCTCCCGCGAAGCGGGGGCCGCGAGGCGTGGCGAAGTGGCCAGACAGCAACAACACAGGAACAGGCTTCTTTGCAGGAAGATATAATTAAGATATTATGTATAACTGAGCGACTGTATGAATAAAAATAAAAAGAATGAACATAAAAAATGCCATAACGCTTTCCTGGGTGTTAGTGTGTTACACAGCGATGCTTTCCAGGCTAGGCTCGTGCTGTAGCTATTGGGATCAAGTTAGCTCTCCCACATCTACAACAATCCTGTGATTGTGTTGTGCTTTTGAAGTGGGGTAGGTAAGTAAACATTGCACATACAATCGTCTTGGATACTTACATATTTATTTGTATGTTCTTGTAAAATCGGTATGTGAAGAAAATATTTGTGGAAGAACTTCCGAACATGTTAATTGTTTAACCAAAATGGGTATATACATAAAGAAATGAATAAACGCATTGCCAAGCTTTGCCGATTTTTTTTATTTTTTTTTATGACATGGTGGTTGGGGGAGGTGAGAGGTCAGCAAACAACGATGGGAGGGTGGGAGAAATTGAAAATGGCGGGAGGGTGGGGTTGATTGAAACGACTATGGAAGGGTGGGGGTGATTAAAAATAACAATGGGAGGGTGGGTGTCAGAACAACCTGCCCTGCACTGAAGGGAGTGAGGAGCTGTTCATCACTGAAACGACAAGTGTTGAAAAAAGGTGCCTGCAGATGGTCCTCTACAGAAATGGGAGCGTGGGGCTGTCTGTGCATCACAGCAGAAAGTAGTTTCAGAGGAAGCTGTGTGCAGAGAGTAGACACCTTGTATGTCAAAGCAAAAAATGTTCAAAAGGTGGGCTGCATTGGATATCTGAGGAAGAAGAAAGCAGAACGAGGCCTACACTGCATTCCGGGAAGGCTAGTGAAGAACCTGTGTAAGCACTTATCGGAAAAGCGGCGCCGTGCATCATAGCAGCAAGTAGCTTCAGAGAAAGGCGCATGCAGAGGGTGGCTACCTTGAGGTGGAGAGAAACAAGCGCGCATATGGTGGCTAGCTTTGGATGGCAGAGGAAGGAGCATGCAAAAAGTGGCTAGCAACCGGTGTGAGACAAAGGCACGAGCCGGAGGTCCCCTTCAGTGAAAGATAGAGTGTATGGCTGCGCATCAGAGTAGTAAGTACTATCAGAGCAGAAGGTGGCCGGAAGGTGTCACAGGAATGCACGTGCAGAATCTAGCTTTCAGTGGGTTTCCGACGAAGCCAGGCAACCATAAAGGGAGGGCAAAACTGTGCATTATAGCAGCGAGTAGATTCAAAGGAAGACGCGTGCAGAAGGTAGCCTGCTTTGGGAGTCAGAGGAAGGTGTGTGCAGGAGGTCTCCTGCAGTGAACAGAGCGCGTGGGCAGAAGCGGGTGCTAGGAAAACGTGCACATGATGTCTGGTAGTCAGGGTATCAAGGGGCTATGTGCCGCTGCATTAAGTAGAGTCAGAGGAAAGTATAGGCAGAAGGTGGCCAGCATTACGCGTCAGAGGAAGGCAGGCGGTAAAGGTGTTCGGAAGTGAAGGATCGCAGCGCTGTGAATCGGCAGTGAGTAGTGTCAGAGCAACGCCTGTGCCAGACGTGGCTACACTGAGTGGCAAAGGACGAAGCATGCAAGAGGAGGCCAGCGTCGAGTGTCTGAGGAAAAGACACATGCAGGAGGCCGCCAGTAGTGGGTGCCAGAGGAAAGATACTGCAGAAGGAAGAAGCACGGTGCTGTGGGTTACACCACCAAGTAGCGTCAGAGGAATGTACGTGCAAATCGTGGCCGCTCTCACCTAAAGATACATCATGTCAGCCTCGGTGTCAGCAGGGACGGACCCCTTGCAGGCTGGCTGCGTATACTGCATGCAAGGAGAGGAATCAGCGCGAGAGTTCAGAACATCAGTACCAGCAGAGACACACTACAACCAAGATGAGGGTTTCACGCGGGAGCTGTGCCACACGGAGCAGCTGTCTCCACAGGACTGAATATTGGATGGACCCAAGTGGAGTAAGACAGGGGAGAGTCCCCTGTGCTTAGGGCCCTGCACACTGAAGAGAAAGACAAGCATTTCAACGTAATTATCGGGTCGTAGAGAAAAGGAAACAGGACAGCCGCGCTGCCGTAAAAGTAACATGAAAGCGAAAGTAATAGCGATCGCGATCAAAGCGAAAGTGATCGCGATCGCTAGGAAGGGACGCGCTGTGTGGCAAGCACGCGAGACATATGGCGGCTGCGCGCGTTCACGCGCACATGCACGCAGGCTTTAGGCCAGCGGCTGCAGCACTTTGAAAATCCCCTAACAAAAATTCGAGCAACAGCGCATGCGCTGTTTTAGGCTCGACCTAAAAATCTTAAGCTGGAATATAGCAGGCATCAGGGACAAGCTAGCGGACCCTAAGTGGCTCAATTGTACCTCTGAGTTTGATATTATTCTGCTACAGGAGACTTGGGCTCTTGACCCAGTTGGCTGAGATGGATACGAAAGTTTCTGTGTGGTAGCAATCCCTTCCCCTGGTCGACAGCCTCGTGGGGGCCTAATCACCTTTGTAAGATTTGCAGCTAACTTGAGAGTATATCCAATCCCCGTTAAACATAGTGGCATTCAAATCCTTTGGGTGTATATTACTAAAGATTTTAACTTTTTCCTTGGGAATTTTTATAACTCCCTTGGGGACCCCAGGTGCCAGATCGATGTGCTCTTTGAAGCAGTATCGTGCCTTGAGCGTAGATCGTTTGCTTACCTCAAATCCTTCAGTTTAATAATAGGCAGGGACTTTAAAGCTAAGCTGGGCCAAAACTGCAATGAGGCTAATCCATTGCGCCAGAAGACCTTGTGATCAGTGACTCTGAGTCTGACCAAAGGGTCCGGAAGCTTTCGGAGGCTCTTGGTCAGGCTGGGTTAAGAAATGTAATGTCTGGGGTCCTAGTCCGTCCAGGGAATTGCCCACCTTTGTGGGATGGGGAAAAGGGACCATTATAGATTAAATCTTTATTTTGAGATCCCTTGATAGGCTGGTTAGCCCTGGATTGGTCCATGAAACCACTTTCAGCAACCATAACCCCATAGAAATTGCGCTAAGACTCAACATTGGCCTGGGTGTAACTCCTGACCCTGGCCTGACTGGCTTAACCACTAAGGAAAGGGGATTGAGGGTAAAGTGGCGTAACCTCCCAATGGCCAAAGTGAATACATTTGTGGTGACACAGAATATTGCTATTATTTTGGAGCCCCTGTTAGCCCTGGATACATCACCCGCCCTAGTGGTGGAAGCCTTCGATCAAGGGATATTGCGAGTAAACCCAGGGGTGCCAAGCCGGGTTCGTTCAACAAAACATGAAGGTCTGCAGGCAATTACTAGCGGGAGGTTCCAAACACTTGGCCCTGCAACAAGGAAAATATGAGGAGGCCAGGAGGGGGTATAAACTTGCCTTAGGGAAGCGGAAGGCGCAGCTCAAAGAAACATCTTTGGACCGGTTGGTGTCTACATGCTCCTCTAAAGACCCCAGGGGGTTTTGGGCGGTAGTCAATGGAAGGCAGCCCAATGTGGCTGTACAAGAGGATATAGGCCCCTCCGTTCCCTTAGCCACCTGGGTCACACATTATCAAAAGGTGTACGCGTTGGACAAAGACCTCCCCTCTAATCAGGGTAATGGGAATAATTTGTACCCTTTGGAGATTAGGTTTGAGTTTGTGGAGGTATATAAGGCAATCATGGACAGCCTGTCCAACAAAGCACCCGGGCCAGACAGAATACCTATGGACTTTTACAAGGACAAACCTCCTCTCTGGGCTTCAGTTCTGGCAAATGCTCTTAATGCTGTAACCCAAATAGGTCTCCCACCGGTTTGGAAATCAGCCACTATAGTCCCTGTATTTAAGAAGGGGAATCAGCAGGACCCCACCTGTTACAGGTCAATTTCTTTGTTATGCTCAGTAGTAAAGGTGGTTGGGTGTATTGTCCTTCAGACTGGTAGCCTGAAGGAACGGTGGATCATGCTGTCCATGGGAGGAGAGTGGGACTGCAAGTACCGATAGAAAAAAACAAGTGGGAGGATGTTGATACAGGCTTCCTTGATAGTCACTGATACAGAGCTGTGGAGTAGATGCTTGGCCAAGTCAGGTGACCTACAACTGATTACAACACAATCACCCTCTAAAAACGTATGCATCGGTCCAACCCACCCTACCCTCCTGACAAACAAGATGTCATCATAATCCTTATAATTAAAATAATATTTGTTTGCCAGCCAATAGCATACTTTGTTTTTAAATTGGCCAACATTTTCTGAATCATTAGCATTTAAACGCGGGACCCTTGCCAGGATGGCTGTGTAAGGACAACAGTCCGGAGGCAGATTTAAACATGGGAGCTGTCCACCTGCCTAAACAAGCCTGCCCGCCAACTCCCCAGGTACTGAATGACCTACACGAGTCCTTTAGTATCTATTGGCTGCAGTGGGCTTTCTTGCATCTGGTACGACTGGGGAAGCCAACGGCTGAGGGAGCAGCAGTTGGGGGTTGGAAGTGGAGATAGCTGCCCCGTCTGCAACTTTATCTCTTGGCAGAGAGTCTCACACTATGAGCAAATCAGCCACGTACTCCTCCCTCCCAAGGAATAGATTGAGTTCATAGCATCCTTAAGTGGATCGAGCCCAGCAGCTAGTTTTGTTAAAGCTGTCTCCAGTGCGGATATTGTTTCGATCAGAGGGGCAATGCTTAGCTGGATTGTGTCTTTGAGCTTGCCAAACAAATCTGCCCAGTCTATAGCAGCAAGACTCAATGGGACAGAACTGTTAGCGCTGGGTTGGGTAGTAGGCTGAGTAGTAGAGGCATTTGAAAGTCCCTTTGGGCCCCTCGCCTTAGGTGGTTGTTTGGTTTGCCTCTTCCTTGTGGGCTGAGGGGAGCATGGACTGTGATTGGGGGTTACCATACTGTGTTCAGCATTTGTGGGGTGATTTTAGTTGTAGTTGTAGTGGACCTGTTTGAGTAACCATTGTAGGTTGAAGTGTGAGTGCTCGCATTATGAACTGTGTAAGATTTCTGTAAAGTTTTATTACTTCTCTGTGAAGTGGACGTAAGTCTGCTGCTGGCAATGTGTCAATCGCTGGATGTGGTGTGTAAGCAGCTAGAACCGGCCAAGTCGCTCCATCTCTGCTGAGCGGACCAAGTCTCACTTTATCTGTGGTATGGGGGAGGGCGCCTTTAAACCAATGTATATGCTCTTGGTAAGTTAACGGGACTTCTATGTCCTTGTATGAAGAGTATTCATCTGGTATTTCATCCGGAGTGTAAGATTGAAATGTATGTGTGCGCGCATCTGCAGGTGGGAATTTGACCCAAGACTAGATTGCCTCTGTTCTGTATGCCTTGTGTGCCTCAATCACAAAGGTAACAGTCTCACCTAATGCTGAGACCCCAAAATCTGCTAATTTTAAAGTAAGTGCATTTCTGCAATTTTCTGAAATTTTTATAGCACCTTCCTGCTCTCCTTCCTCTGCTGCATTTGAATTTAATGCAGCCGCAGCGTCATCCTGAACAGGCATTTTTCAAGAATGTTTTTAGTACAGGAAAGAGAAAAGGTCTGCACAACGTGGAACTTATAATCCTTCAAACTTGAATAGACCTACAGCCGATATATAGGATATACCTATTCACTGCGGCTGGTTTTCCCTCCCCGCTCCAGACAGCTCTAGTAAATGTGAGTAAGGAGCTCTGAAAAAAAGCACGACTGAACTACTCAGATTTGACCATTAAATAAGACCCAAACCAACCTTGGGGCGCCATGTTGTGTAGTTCCTACAAATCTATATAGGATCTGCACATTTAGACAACATAAACTAAGGGACTGGTGTCCAGGTTGATTCAAGACACCCCCAAAGGATATGTCAGTCTGTAGATCAGCTAGCTCACAGTGGCACTATAAGCCCCCCACCTTACCGAGGAGTGAATAGTTTCTGGCAACTATCGAACATGACAACCCTGACCCCTCAACGGATCATGGAAACAGTACCGTACCTTTCGCTCAGTCACTTGTGCTCACTTTGTCTCAGAGAGATACACAGAATAAACGGTGGGGACATTTTCAATAAGTATTTATTAACCAGTGGCATTCTAGTATAAAATATGTGTGCGGCAAAAACAATTAGACAGGAACAGATACATGCGATTACAAGCACCAAAAGAGTAAATAAAAGGTAGAATTGTGCTGAAACAGTGAATATATGCGGCAATATAGATACATGGCAGTAATAATGCGTACTCCTACGATGCTAACCATAACTAGATGTACCTAAGTGTACATAGCATGTATGTTGCCGAGAATCCCCCTATGATAGAGCCAACCCCATTACTTGATGTGAGAGAATGAAGGACCCCGTCTTGGTCTCGAGATGGACACCCTGCGAGGGATGTCAGACCACTGCATGCCGGAGTGTCTGCGTGAGGGGACTTCAGCGTCCCGTGTCAGCATGGAAGCTTCTCCGCTGGTCTGTCCAGCGAAGATGTTGTACCTATATACCCAAAAGGTACCCTCAGGGGTTCTACCCAGATGTGTCATGGTACTGTGGGCCTGTCAGTCAAGGATGATGACAGTGGTGACATTTGTACAGAGTTATTATGCAGAAAATGGTAATCCTGCTGTGATACTAAGAATCCTCATGCACAATAAATGAGGCTAGTTTTTGAAGAAAACCACACAACATTTATTCGGCACCGAACTAGGTAAAAGATCAGTATCAGAGCCAATATGTAGAGCAAGGTAGGAGAAATGTAGGTAAAAGGTTGTGCCACTACCTAGGCCTATATTGGGGTACATTGTGGTTCATAACACAAGTCAAGCCTTTTATTAGTGGTACTGCCTGCCGATATGTGCCTGCAACCTTGTGCATCGGTTTAGTGGAAGGTATTTGTAATTTACCCTTTTATCAACACTATTTACAATTATTGACATCCTGGAAAGGATACCTTCCTATTGATTATTCTTGGGAAATCTTCTGGCGCATCAATTTTGTTTTGCCTTTCTGTTGAAACCTGGAGTACAGGGGTGGGGAGGAAGCATAGTGTCATTGTTCAGGAAAGGTTTGGTGCTAGGATAGTTCTTCCTTGATAAAGTCATAATAATAACTCATGTCTATCAGTCCATGCTCCCCCCAGCCCACAAGGAAGAGGCAAACCAAACAACCACCTAAGGCGAGGGGCCCAAAGGAACTTTCGAATGCAACTACTACTCAGCCTACTACCCAGCCCAGCGCTAACTGTCCTGTCCCATTGAGTCTTGCTGCTATAGACTGAGAAGATTTGTTTGGCAAGCTCAAAGACATGATCCAACTAAGCATTGCCCCTCTGTTCGAAACAATATCCACACTGGGGACAGCTTTAACAAAACTAGCTGCTGGGCTCTATCCACTTAAGGATGCTATGAACTCAATCTTCTCTTTGGGAGGAAGGAGTACGTGGCTGATTTGCTTATCTTGCAAGACTCTCTGCCCAGAGATCAAGTTGCAGACGGGGCAGCTATCTCCACTTCCAACCCCCACCTGCTGCTCCCTCAGCCGTTGGCTCCTCCAGTCATACCAGCTGCCAGAAAGCCCGCTGAAGCCAATAGATACTAAAGGACTTGTGTAGGTCATTCAGTACCTGGGGAGTTGGCGGGCAGGCTTGTTAACGGATTACCTTTCTCTCTTCCTCGTGCTATTGGCTGCTTGGTGTATCATTTCCCTTTCCATTAGAACACCAGTGATTATTTTACATCTCAAAATGACACTCATTCATCACGTTGTTTGTCATACACAATTCTTTATCTTATATTTGCATTTGCTACATCCTTTTTAGGTTTCCCCTGCACAGTGCTTGTCTTGTATTTGGGAAATCTCTTGTAAATACAAAAAAAGAAGCTTGAAATGGGCTTAGAGCCCACCCATTACTTACCATTGGTTGGCTCTGAGCTCACTCTTGTTTCCTTGCTTCTTATTGGGCAATGCCTCCTTTTTCCACTTGCTCTTAAGTTCTTCAATTCCAGTCTTTGATCGTCCATGGAGCTTGGAACAAGTACATTTTCCTGTCTGCAGCCTGTGTCCTTCCACTGGCCGCCCACTTACAGAGGTACGTTTTTTTCCATACATCCACAACAGTGCATGTGTTTGTAGGCCCTCTCTATTCTTCCAACCCTCTCCTGTCCTTGTTGCTTGCCCCATCTCTTCCATCCCCTCCCGCTTGATCGTTGCATGCCTTGTCCCTCTCACCCCCTCTCGCTTGGTATTTGCTTGCCACTTATAACTTTCGGAGCGGGTGCCATGTTAGTTAATGTCACGTAAAAAATATTTTTCTCACATCAGTAAATGGATCTAATAAAGTGTGCCGAACCGATGCGGCTCAAAGCCTGTTCACACAATGCAGTTGTGCCCAGGTCCCCGACTCCGTGAGTCCGTGGTGCAGATCGAGCCCACGGGGGTGTTTTGGAGAACGTAGAGGAAGCAGGGAGCCCCATCGTTTTGAATAGGGCGACCCTCCCCATAGGGTTCAGGGACAATGATTGCCACTTCTGAAGGTCCGCCTTGACCCGTTTCATCTGGGGAGCGACATTGAGGGCCCACCTCAGCTCAGGGAGCAGGGTCATCCATATCCCCAGATAGGTTTTAAAACTACTTACGAGGCTGTATGTGTGTGGTTGACTCCTTGGGGAGCGGCTAACATCGATTACCTTGCACTTTGCACTTTTGGGGAAATTTTAATTGTCGGAAACATTTAATGAAAAGTGGGGGAACATTTAATATTTTGTGTGTTGTTTTTAAAACTATGCAAAATTTGTAACTTACGGAACGTTTACTGGGCTCAATCATCCTTACCCTTGTGATTGGTTCCCGATTGTAAGTGGAACCGCCATCTTGCCAGGTTAGCGGTCCAGCTTCTCGGACCTCGAGCAGTATATAGGGAATGCTGGCGCGAATGCGCAGCGGGCGCGCCGGCGGCGTGCCAAGGCGCGCCTAAGGCAAGCCCGTCTGCGCCCGTCCGCGCTAAGGTCGTGCTCAGCGCCAGCGATGCTGCTCGGGCCGGGGGCAGGCTGGATTCTGGGGGAGATAGTAGATCAGTAAGTTATTCCAGCATGGAATTGTGTAGGATGGGGGTGGCGGCCGAGGGGTTGGGTACATTCACCTTGGAACAGACTGCTTTCCCGGTCTCTGATTTTTTGAGGCAGGGGAATCTTATCTGTGGACTGCTCAATGTGAGATCGCTTCCAAAGCATTGCGTGGAAATCCAGTTGCTACTCGAATTCCAAGAATTAGATGTTTTATTTATGACTGAAACTTGGACCAACCCTGCGTGTGAGGTGGATCCAGGTTGGGCATGCCCTCCTGGATTCAAAATCCTCCACAAACCTAGACTAAGGGGGAGAGGGGGAGGAGTTGATGTGATTTATAAAAATTCTTGGAACTGTGTGGCACTAGATATTGACACAATTGAGGGATTCGAGCTACTTGGAATTGTCATTAAAGATGCTCATGGTTATATTTTAACTGGGGTTGTCTGTTATAGACCTCAGGGGGCGTTATGTGCACGGCAGCAGCAGTTATTGTTGGAGTCCATTACCAATTTGGCTGTGACTCACGCTAGAGTAGTGCTCCTGGGGGACTTTAATTTGTGGAGGAATGGGTCCTTGGACTCTGGCTACAATAATGTCCTTCAGTCTTGCGAAGGCTTGGGCCTTCACCAGCGGGTGAAAAAGGCAACTCATAAGGATGGCCACATACTTGATCTTATTTTTTCAGGGGAGCAAGACCTTAATGTTGTGGGCATTCTGCCAATGGATTGGTCGGATCATTTTTTGGTTAAATTTTTGGTGACCACTCCTAGTTATAATGCCCAAGCAGTTAGCTCTGCTACTAATTATGTTAGTAGGGATTGGAAAGCCCTCCTAAGAAATAGAGGACATGCCCCGGTGTTTGATTTGAAAGACTGTTTTTCACCAGCTAAGCAAGTGGAGGAGAATTATGCCTCCTTCTGTGGACAGATTTCCTCCGCCCTAGATTCGATTGCCCCATTTAAAGTTCATAAGAAAGTAGGAAGACCTTCAGCCCCTTGGTTTAATGACAAACTAAAAAAATTGAAACTTGAGTGTAAGCAGGCGGAGAGAAAGTGGAGAAGGAGTTATGACGACAAGGAAAAAACTAGTTGGAAACGTCTGATTGGGTGCTATAAGGAAGTATTAAATGTGACCAAAGCTGATTATTACTCTAGCACTATATTGAAGGCTCATAATAGGCCGAGGTGCATTTTTAAAATATTGAACACCCTGACCAGTCCCGATTGTAGTAAGAATCAGATTCCCCCCTCTCAAGAGCTATGCGATAGTCTGGCAAGCTTCTTTTATGATAAAATTAACACGATCATTGCGGATCTGGGGGAGGATTCTCGGTGTCCGGAGGTAGTGAGTCCAGAGTATACCAGTGCTGGCTGTGGCTCCTTGGGGGGGGGGGGGGGGGGGTGTAATTACACCTACTCGCCCTGAGAGCCAGCCTTTTGTGAAGTTAACCGAATTTTCGTCCCTTTCAGTAGAAGACTTTGGCAAGGTAACATTAGGGGTTATGTCAGGCTCACCTTTGGACCCTTTGCCACCGAGATTCTGGAAGGAATTTGAAGTTGAGTTGTTTTCCGTACTTCGGTTGATTTGTAATCAGTCTCTTTCTAGGGGTGTGGTTCCGCCTCAGTGGAAGCAGGCACTGGTGACTCCCCTGTTGAAAAAGTCTACCTTGGACCCTGCGAGCCCTAATAACTATAGACCTATCTCTCTTTTGCCTTTTCCGGCTAAAATTGTAGAAAGAGTGGTGGGGAACCATCTCTCAAAACATCTTCAGAATAATAATATCTTGGAGGAGGTACAATTTGGTTTTCGGCCAGCGCATGGCACGGAGACGGCTTTGGAGACCGTGATGGACGAGCTTCGGCTGCAGGCAGACAGTGGTCGGGCAGTAGCTCTTGTTCTGCTTGACCTGTCTGCCGCATTCGACACGGTCAACCATGCGATCTTGTTGAGGAGGCTGGAGGAGGTTGGGGTGACTGGTCTTGCCCTCCGCTGGTTTCAATCCTTTCTTTCAGGGAGGAGTCAAGCAGTGGCCTTGCCTCCGTATCAATCTCCCTTCTCCAAGATCACGCATGGGGTCCCCCAGGGCTCTGCAATTAGCCCGATCCTTTTTAATATTTACATGCTCCCGTTGATGGCTGTTATTAGGGCATATCAAATTAAGATTGTAAATTATGCTGACGACACGCAATTAATCCTCACCATGGAGGGAGATGAGTCAACCTCCTTGGAGGCGTTTCATGGCTGCTTGAGGGCTATGGCTCACTGGCTGAGAGGAAACTCCTTACAATTTAATGCTGGAAAAACCGAGGTTCTTTATTTTTCAGCAGGGAAGGCCTCTCCGATGCTGCCTGTGAATTTTTGGCCTTTGGATCTCCCTAAGGTTCTTCGCCCAGTGGAGAAGGCACAGAACCTGGGCGTTATGTTTAATAACAAGTTAACGCTGGAAGCCCAGGTTAAACAATTAGTAGGAAGCTGCTTCGCTATGATACGAACTTTGTGAAAGATCCTTCGTTAATGCCTTCTCAGGCACGAGTATTAGTGGTACAGGGCACTATACTGAGCAGATTGGACTATTGTAATGCGCTGCTACTTGGATCTCCGAACTATCTATTAGATAGATTGCAGCGAATTCAGTCTACAGCGGCCAAGCTAGTACTTGGTTGGCCGAGAGATGCATCCTCCTCTCGGGCTTTGTCGGAGCTGCATTGGCTCCCTATTAGACACAGAATCCAGTTCAAATCTCTCTGCTTGGTGTTCAAAGCCCTGCACGAGATCGGTCCTGTCGCCTTGCAGAGAAAGTTTGTTTGGTATACTCCAGGGAGATGTTTGCGTTCTGCATCTGCTAGACTGGTGAAAGTACCTAGATTTAAGAAAGCTAGATCGGGTGGTAGAGCTTTCAGTGTGATAGCTGCCAGACTTTGGAATGCGCTCCCGCTGGAGTTAAGAAAGGTCAGTGACCTCCTCCTGTTTAGGAGGAGATTAAAGACCTGGCTATTTCCCAGCCCCTAAGATGCCGTCCGCTCTGCTGATTCTGCCCACACTAAAAGTCCTTATGTTGTTTAGCGCCAGGATGCCTGCAAGGTGATAGTGCGCTGTATAAATATTAATAATAAATAATAATAATAATATCTAAAGGATTGACGGCGAAGAGGAATATTGGATTGCTAATCGAAACATTCGCGGGACAGGTGGAAGGGAACCAGAACTGACTTGTCAGGGTTCAGCCGAAGGCCCGTTCAAAGGAGTGCAGAATGTGGAGACAGTGGGGGCCTGACCGGGTGGGATCTGACAAGTAGATGAGGAAATCATCTACATAGAGCGCAATTTTGACTGGTTCAGTGCTGGGCTACTCCCAACCCCGTACACGTTCGCACAACCGAACCATGGATGCCAATGGCTCTATTACCAAGGCGACGAGCAGAGGGGACAGGGGGCAACCCTGTCTTGTTCCCCTGCAAACCGAGAAGGGCTCTGACAGACCCCGTTTACCTGGACACGAGCCCAAGGCAAAGCATAAAGAACCTTAACCGTGGCACGAAAGCGGGGACAGAGTCCCATCTTGTCAAGGACATCCTCCAAAAACCCCAATCCACTGAATCGAAGGCCTTCTCAAAATCCACCAGGAGAATCGCCAGGGGCCTCTTAGGATTGGGTGAAAACGCGCTCAAGGCGCAGAGCCTGGGCCTCCCGAGTGGTGATTTGTTCTACTTGGGGTTGCCGCTGGAGCTTAAGTTGGCCCTTGACAACCCCCCTAATCATGACCTTGCCCGCCTCCAACAGAACGCCGGAGAGGAGACAGATCCAGCGTTAGAGAGGAAATATCGTCTAAGTTCCCGTCCTACCACCTTTCGAAACTCCTTGTCTTGGAGGAACCAGGCATTGAATCTCCATGTTTGCCGCATAGAGGTGGGGAGGGGCCGTGGGTATCGTTACCGTGGAGTGGTCCGAGATACCGCGGGGAAGGATAGAGACATCTTGAATCGCGAGGCAGTCTGTTGAAGGAACAAAAATGGCATCAATGCGAGCCTGCGTGTGATGCGCCGCCGAAGTGTGTGTAAACTGTTTAGAGTGTGGGTGCCATATGCGCCATGCATCGCACAGACCCAACGACTCGGACCAGGTCCTCAGCTGCTTCGCCTGCGTGATTCTACTAGGGGAATGGGGACCGGTTGTGTCAAGGTCATTTGAGGAGACTGCATTAAAATCGCCCCCGAGGAAGGTGGGACCCAGAGGTAGAGACGCATGAGGTCTAAGGATTTGGCTAGTGTCACCGTTAACATTGAGGGAGGAGAGTAGAGCGACACAAAGTTGATGGGGCTACTATTTAGTTTGCCACTGGGGGCCACAAATGTGCCCTGGGCATCAAGGGCTGTCTGCACAGGTACGAGGGGAAGGGAGCGTTTCACCAGGATCGCCACCCCTCAGGATCTCCGAGTGAATCCCGAATGCCAAATTCTATTGTATCCGTAGTGCGCTAGAAAAGGGCAGTGGTTACCCATCAGATGTGTCTCTTGTAACAGCAGTATGTCCGCCCCGAGGCGCTGTGCGTGGCGCAAGACAGCCATACGCTTAAAATGGTCCAGGAGGCCGTTAACGTTCCAGGACATAATGTACAGAGAAGTATTTAGTTTTTTTAATTTTAAATAGCCATTGTTGTGTGAGAAGAGACCAAGGTTGTAGTCAGACAGGCTTTTTCAGCTTCATCTCGCCCACAGTCATTTATCTCTCATTTTCACATCCAGCTCTCTCTTTCTGTCACTTGCTCTGATACTTTCTCTATTACCTTCTGTATGTTTCAATCGACACCTTTCTCATTTTTCTACCCAAACGTTCGTGCTTATTCCTTCCTCTCATTTTCCTAGCTAGTTTTAAAGTAAAGAAAAAAAGCCCTATAACTCTGCCAGCAATACTGGCTCATAGCGCTATTTTTAGGTCGAGGCTAGACAGCGCATGCGCTGTCGCAAGACCTGTAGTAAACAGAATATGGATGGTAATTTCTCCTGCCGCTCGCCATTGGTTAACTATGGTATTGCTCTTCGTATCTGGCTTTTTGTTGGCTGGTGATCCGATACGTCACTTCCGTTTTTGTAGGAAGCAGCACCGACCAACTACAGTTCAATTACGCTACTGGGCTGTTATCTTTTCATTTAAGGACTACTTCTTTGTTTTCTTTGTTGCTCGCATTCCCAGAGGAAGTTTGCACACTGCTGCCGATGACACTGCTGCCGATGGCACATCTGCCAGCTTCCTGCCCTCACCCGACGTCTTGCTCCACCGCTCTCTACTTGGGACCGACGCTTCCTGTCTGGCACCACCTGAAGCACTGGTCTCCGCTCTCACCCTGACTGAATTAAATGGGCAAAACCAGGCGTGTACCGCAGTGTTATGTTCGTTAAAACTACAGCATATCTTTCTTTCTGTGGAGTTCATGACAAAATAAGAACCATCTGTACTCTCTACTGTCTTGGCAACCAGGTGAACAAAGCCTGGTGCTGACGCTCACACGTCTCATCATCGTTTGTTGGCACTGTCGGTGATAAAAACGGTGTTTAGTGTTAGAGTTTTTGCAAGCTGCTTGTAAAGCCAGCCATAAAAGCCTTCCTTAAGCCGGTGCTTAGCAATCCGCAGATAAACAAGATGCCACTGCAGACCTTTGTCACACCCCCAGTGCTTTAAATGAGCCGGTACTCACCGGTACCGAGTACCGGCATCTCCGATTTTTTTTGCCGTCAGTACCGGCACTTGTCTGTAGCCAGGGAAAGTACCAGTACCATGATCAGCACGGCAGGCGCAGATTAGGTTTCTCTTCCAGTGCAGGGCAGATGCAGCTCTGCTTCTGAGAAGCTTCTAATGAGGTCATCTGTTTTAGTGACAAAAACGCATTTGTCGTGTGCTTTGATATGTGCTGCAAATGGTACAGAAGTCGTTATGTATGATTATATCTTGCCCTTAGACCCGCCCCTAGCCCCCCAACTTGCCACACCTCTATTTTAGTGAGTATCTGCACTTATTTTTTCCCATTTAAAGCACTGCACACCCCCACCCACCCCACCGCAAATGGAAGATACCTGGACATGTGCTCGGGTCAGCTTCTCAAGTTTTAAAACATTGTTGTAGCAACCAAAAAAACTTAGATCAACGTTTCTCTTTTTTCCCCCTAAAACAGGCAGTCCCTGCATGTTTGTGCTTTTGGGAGCATAGACAGGAAGGGTGGGTAGAGCGGCACGGATTCTCCCTCCAAGGAGGGGCTGAGTAGCTGACACCAAGAGGTGAGTGAGTTCTCTGGCAGCCAAGGGAACACCCAGTTCCCCTAATGGCTCTCCGCCCTGGTCAGAGGAGATTTAAGCCCCCCAGAGACAGGGTGACTGTCTGCGCAAACCGGATAAAGAATCCTCCGATGCAGACAAGAAGCGCTGGCAATGGTAGGTGGGCAAAAAGTCCCGTGAGCCAGTCTGCCATCCACCTGAGCGGTAAGGTCAAGGGGCATACTTTTTTATTGAGATATTCTATTTATAAATGGCACTTAAAATCAATGCTTGATCAGTTTCTAATCTTGCTCGGGGTTGGCAAATGAAGGAACTAAGCACAGGTTGATTACTTTGCAGAGGACCACACGTACGTAAGTAGGCAAGCCAGGTTTAGAACCCGGGTCCCAGTGTCAACATTTAGCTACCAGACATACTTTATGTAGAGGAATGTACGCAGTTATTGTTACTCTCCTTCTTGTAGTCGGTCGTATGAATAGTATTTTCCAATCAGTGATCTACGTTTTTTCAAAGCTTGTGACAGAGGTCGCTGACAGCGCAAATTCGCCCCTCTCTGAATGACAGGTCTTATAATTACTTACTTGAATAATACGAATGTTATTACCCATACGTAGGTATAGGACAGAAACAACCCCTTCTGAATTAGAAATTGTACATTTCATATTACACATTGATATTAACGTCTGCTTGCATTCATACACCGTGTTTGTTCACTAGGTGCTCGAATGGTAGGACGTGAAAGGCTGGGTCCAAACTAGGGTTGAACAGTGAGCAAAAAACGATGGATTTAACCCTGATCTATGACTAGGGGTGAATGCTTGACAATGTTCAGCATTCCGTCTGTTATCTTGTGTTGCTAAAATTAGTAGGATGCCACAAGATATTTCAAAAGTTAGAAAAAAAAGTTAGTATATACATTCCTATGCGTGTTGTCCCGTGCTTCAATATTTGTACAGCGCCACGAACAGCTATAACTGTTTCATAGCTCTGCACGACACAAAATGCAGACACAGTTAAACGTGATCCCTGTTTATCCATCGTGATCACCACAAATTGTTGACCTCACCTTTATTAGCAATAGTTTCTGTTTCTATGGCATACAACAAACAAGCATATGCAGTGCAATAAGTCTCGCATTTACGCACGTTTGAGCTATTGACATTGCAAATAACAATGCCTTTTATTTTTGTTTTGGTTTTTAAAACATAAATTAAAGGCATTGGCATTTAAAATGCCAATAGCTTAAACTTGTGTAAATGCGAGACCTATTGCATTGCAAATGCTTGTTTTCTTTACTTTCAGCCATGTGTCACTACATCCAGCACTATTGGGCAAACTGTCTGAAAAACATTGCCAAAACCAATAGATTTCACATGAGTTGAACCTATTAGTTTTGCCAATGTTTGTTAATCCTTTGCCCCCTACATTGGTAAAGTCAATATGTCTAGCTTCAATGTGCCAAACAAAATTTGTGCATGTATGTGTTTGCATGTGTTAGCATATTAAAGCCAGATCTATTGGCTTTTCCATTGCTTGTCCTATTTATGTTATTGACAATACCTTAGTGAGAGCATCTTTGCGTAGCACATGATGTCTGCGGAGCAGAACATGTGGCTTCCAGAAGGGATGCCTTTACTTCAGGGAGGGTAGCCGTGCTTTTAGTGGTTGTGGATTTCCTAACCTGCCGTTGCTGCCCATGGTATGGTAGACTCGCGGCTGAAGCGTAGCGAGATACCAGTGGTCAAATAAACCATGGCAAATACTGAGGCTATCAAGAACTTTTTAGGAAGAGATCCATTTTCTGAGCATATATTTTTCTTTTTTCTTAGTGTGTTATCTGATGCTCCAGCTAATACATAGAAATCTCACTAAATGTGCAGAGCCCCTAACTGTGGCCTTTTTAGGTTGTCCAGACCCGGAATACAATAAAACATGCTGTGGGGAAGTGTGGTGTTTGTCAAGGGCAAATCAGCCTTTCCTTCTGCATGTTACAGTAGATGGAGCTTAAACGATTTTCACTCTCCTTCCTGCATGTGCAATGTTATATCTAATGTGACTGGATCCTTAGAGGTTAAGTCGACGGACAGAAAGTATGCACTCATTCAATATTTACATTACTTTAAAGTGGTGTCTAAAGTTATAATAATCACCTGCGGCCCTTCATAATGTAAGCTGCAGAGGCATCCAGCCTGGGACTCACTGTTAATACTGCATTACTGCCACTAACGTCACTTCCTTCAAGAAGACTAAAAATTAATGACCCCCCCAAAATTTATTTTGTGTTATTAATTAATAGTTTTTTATAGTTCATACCAGACAGGGGGTGTCGCAGGTCTTCACAGCGAGATAAACAAATAGAAACCCTTGATAGATAACAGCAAAACAATGGGTTAAAAGGTTTGCAGGATGTAATCTTTGAGCACTAAAAGTTTCATTACAGTTCCAACAAGTGACATATATTCATACATTCACTGTAGAAACTTATATAGCAGAATAAATATATGCATAGAGGCATACATCCTTCTTATGAGTAATGATGGATAGGGATATTAAGGAAACTAAAGGAAATGTATTGTGACAGGTTTGTGAGTCACTGTTACATAAACAGTACATTTGTTTAATCCAATTTTCTGCTTACAAAAGAGAATTGAGATGAGCCTTTAGTGCAGTTCTTTTGCTCTCATTTAATCAGCCATCTGTGTACGCAATTCTCGTGTTACAGTAGCAAATACATTTACAAAAGAATAATCTTTTGACGACCGTATTAGGCCACTGCGTGGGCTGAAGCATGTCACGAAAAAACAACAATAAAGGCATATAATACTATGTGATCAAAATCACATAAGCTTCAGAAGTGATTTTATTTATTGCTTTTTTGTAGCGCTAGTACAGCCAAAAGAATATGTTAGTGGTGATCCAAGCTAAAAAAAAGAAATGTTTTTTAGGAGAAGTATTGGGATTTTGTTGTACACCTACCTCTTTATTAGGGCTTGAAGCCGTCCTTTTATCATTGATGTCCAAGTCACTGAAGTCTTAGTGCTCACACAATTCCTTGCAGAAAAATTAATACAAGGAAGTACAGCTTGATCGCCCACAATGTCATACAGGAAATGAAAAAGGTCGTCTCTGCATATGGGTGACTGACCACAGATGAAAATCTGGATTAAGATATGACTGAATGATGAGATCTTCTCATTAGATGAAAGAGGAATCAATCTAAACCAGTGCCGAATTTGTAAATCGAAAAAAACATTAGTGCAGGGTTCAAAAAATTTCTGACAAGGCCACACAGTCTTAAATCCTCTTCATGCTTCTTTCTTCCACCACCTTCCACTTTCTGTCTCTTTAGCTCACTCTTACAGGTCCTCTGCCATCCCTGCCTTTTCTCCTTTTCAATGTTTCCTATCTTCCTCTTCCTCCTGCCTTCTCTTTTTTCTGCCTTTCTCTCTTTTGCTCATAGTCACAGTTTGATGATGATAATATGTTTCTGTACCCAAAGACCAGTGCTGGTGCGGACCACCTAGAACCACAAATCTAGCACTTATTAGCACAATCTAATCATCTGGGTTTCACAGTACAATTACTTAGTGCTAAAATATTTTCTTTAAATGTAACAGTCTATGGATAACAGTTCATGCGCAGGGTAGGATTTCGCATTTTCCCTTCTATCTTCTACTGTTACAACCTAAGGAGACACTCATTTAGGTTGCCTTTCATAGCAGAAGGAGCATGTGCTAAGCAAGATACCATGAGACATTTACCTTTATTCCTGCCTTCTAAAGCAAAGAATCAGAACTAAACACTGATTGGATTTATGCAGAATGTATGCTTTTTCCGAGAGATAAGATAGATAATATTACTAAATTATGATGAAAGGCCAGAGGAGTTATAAAGTTTTAAAAAGTGCTTTAACTATAGGAACATTACATTCTGCTAGGTTTCTGGACTTAGTACAAGCAAGCAAGTGCGGGATCAAAAAAAATCCTTTTTAAGGAGCAATAGGTCCTATATGGACTTGCCGGATATTTAATGACAGGCATGGCAATTAAGTCGTTTACTACTATACAAAATACATATAAGAGACCTGAGAAGCTGGCCCACAAACTGTTATCCCCATGAAATATATGCAAACCTATACCACTGATGACAGAAAGCCGTGGCGAACAATGGACTCTGTGGAACATCACACACAGTGTGGGAAGCTGCTGCTCACTATTTCATTCACATCTCAAACAAAGTAAGGATTAATCTAGAAGAAGTCACTGGAGCACTGGCATGGCCCAGGTGACTTATGTGCCTTGGTAACCATCTATACTAGTCCAGTAACGAAGGCATGGTTGGCCTCCCTTGTAAGGAACAGACATTTTACTGTACTATACTGGTGACTGTGACAAAGAAACTATGTGCTACGCCATGTGCTGTCCCCTACTGGCACCTCCCATTGTTTTCCCATCTCCCCAAATTTACATTTTACTCTTTTATACATTATTTTTCTCACTTTTTATCTGTCTCCCCTCCCAGATTTAAGTCTTCTTTGTGTATCTTGTGTTACTATAACGTGTTATGTAAGGAATACATGCTTGCCAACAAATGTCAGCATAATCTTACTATGCCCTACGATTTTCATACAGAGTACAATGAAGACTAATACATGCAATGCCTGGTTTCTAAGTTTACCTATAGTCGATGACACGGAGTCATTCAACAGTATGGTTTATATATGCAAATGTGATAGTAACCACAATGGGACCATTGTTTTTCTTCGTTATTAAACCCTGTTGAAGAAGAATAACAGGGGATCATGTGCCAGGTGATGATGAAGGTACGTTTATTATCGCTCTCCAACAACAGACGGGGTTCCCAGCCTGCTCAATCCATCAACCATCTCTGAGATTGTGCGGATTCCCTGGAACGCCAGGCTGCATTCCACGTACTGCAACAATGCTCACGAGACGCGCTGGTTACAATATGTGAACCAGAATACAAACAGTGCATATAAAAATACACATTACCAATCACAATATATCTCCTTAATTTACAAACGAAAGAACAAAGATATATAAATGAAACACAGTGAGCAGGGAACTCAGAACAACCAAAGGCTAACCAAAAAACTACACTTAGACCTCACCCCATAACAAAGTCATTAAATTTAGAGGGAACATGACGCAAAGGAGACTGTTTAATACACCCATCACTCTTCCCCATTAGAACCATATCCTGGTTCAATTTGCTCCTAGTGTCTTTGCCATCCCCATTTGCTGACCTTCTTCCATTGACTCCCTCATTCATTTCCACACAGTCATCAATATTAATTATTTTACAATACAAACCTACTCTCCTTCTAGTCCACCTTTGTCCATTCTTTAATACTATATGCCACCTATGTACTTCTTTCACTTCCATGGGTACAGAAAATCTGTTTACACAATGCTCTTTCTTGCCCAACTTGCCTTTGACTAAATCTCAAACTTCTATTTTACCTCGTGTCACAATATCCTTTCCCTTGACACCACCAACACTCTCAAACCTCCACTGAGTAAGTTTGGTCTTCGGAGTTCTGCCCCTCATCTTTTATAAGGCATTTCATAAATGTAAATGTAAATTTGATACTTGTATAGCGCACTACTATGGTGGAGAGGTGTGACTCACTGGTTAGAGGTGGCAGATCCGTAAGCAGAGAATTGGCCAGAGACCAGGGTTCAATTCCCGACGCGGCAGGGTCGTGGACCAGGGTCAAAACGGACTCGATAATTCTCACCTCGGTACCTACTCTAACCAGGAACACACTCGGCAACTCTGGGCATTAAGCTTGCCTCATCTCTACAACGGCCCCCCACAGACGCCGGCGATGCCTGGTTTCACCTTGGAGCTACCCAGAAAGGGACCATCTCACAGGGATAGCCAGGACGGGTTCCCCAGCGGTCTACAGCGCTGGGACGCCCCGTTGCTGGGGCAGCTGTGCGCTTTACAAGTCTACAACATTTACATTTACATTTACTACTCACCCGCAAGGGTCTCAAGGCGCTTGTACGAATACCGCTGTGGAACCCATCCTGGCTTTCCCTGTGAGGCGTCCACTCCTGGGCACCCCCAAGGTGGAGGCCAGGCATCCTTAGCGTTGTGGGGGCCGTTGTGGAGATTAAGCAAGCTATTGCCCAGAGTTGCAGAGTGGGACTCCATGATTGGAATAGGCGCCGAGGCGAGAATTATCAGGTCCGTGGAATTTTTTAGCCCAAGACCCGCCGAGGCGGGGAATTGAACCCTGGTCCCGGGCTAGATCTCTGCATCAGGATCTGCCGCTCTAATCATTGAGCCACACTTCTCCACATCATTTCATCAGTGGTTCATCAGTGGCTGCGTTGACTGCAGTATTGTAGGACCACACCATATTATCCACACATCTCTGAACATCCTGATTTCCCAGTATAGCCTATGAATGGTGCCCTTGATGACCCAATCCATGCGTTCCACCATGCCATTCACTTGTGGATTATATAAAGAAGTGCAAACGTGCTTTATGCCATTTCCATGCAAAAACGTTTACATAGCATGAGATGTAAGTTGCATGCTATTATCTGTCACCAACACAGCCGGATACACTTCCCTCTTGAATACGCATCTAAATTCCTGATCACATTGCCAGTGGTGATATTTCTCAGAAACTCAACAATGACCCAACGTGAATAAACATCCACCAGTCTCATAGCAAATCTCTTGTCTCCGGATATAAAATCCACGGGGCCAATGAAGTCCAGACACACTCTCCCACGCCGCTCCATTTTGGCCTCCACCAATAGAACCTATGCCCTGTGTATCGATCTTGAGCCTTTTTTTACTATCCCTACATAAACTACAACTTTCTACCCACAATTTGACATCCTCATCCAAACCCAGCGACCAAAACCTGTCCATGAGACGTTTCTTAGTCATTGTTTGTCCCAAATGGCCCTCATGTGCCAGCAGAAACAATTTCTTTCTGAGCCCCCTAGGGGGTGCAAACATCTCACCCCTCAGTACTAAATCATTCGTCACACCAATACTGAACTCCTCCTGCAATTTGGCAAAGCTTCTAAAGCTGGCTTGAGATTACCCTCACGTTTCCACCCTGTACTGATGGAACTAACAAGTTCTCCATACTTGTCATCATTCCTAACTGCCACCTGCCACTCATCTTTAGTCACTGATTTAAATCCATTTTCGAACACCTTCTCAACACTAGCCACCATACACACGACTTCTTCATTGTACTCTTCATCACTTTCCACACCACGCGGCAATCTTGAAAGATAGTCCGCCTGCACATTTTTTCAGCCAGCTACATATTCCACTCTTGCAGTCTGGCCGCGAACCGCATCAGGTGAGAAGATCCTTTCCTCGCCCCACCAGGGCTCAAAATTCTCACAAGGGGCTTGTGGTCTGTTCTTAGAGTAAAGCGTGTACCCCACAGGTGGTGCAAAAGTACTGAATTCCCCATGCAGCACCTAACGCTTTCCTCCCAATCACAGCATAATTGCGTTCTGACTTGTTTAGGGTACGCAAAGCAAACGCAACAGTTTTTTCTAACCCCACCTTTGACTTGCGACTAAACAGCACCAACACTATGGGCACTGGCATCAACAGTAATCAGGGTCTCCTAACCGGGTTCAAATGGAGTCAAAATGTCAGCATTAACAATTTCATCTTTAATGTTTTGAAACGCCTTACCCTGGGTATCACCCCATTAAAATTGTGTGCCCTTTCTCAATAATTCTCTGAGTGGTTCAGTTTTGTCTGCAAAATTGAGAACAAATTTAGAACAGTACTCAACAAATCCCATAAATTTTTTGAGCTGCTCCTTGCTAGTAGGAATAGCAGTTAGCTTAATAGCCTTCAACAAATCTTCTTTACGTTGCACACCCCTCTCAAAAATAGTATACCCCAAATAGTCCACTTTGTTCAATAAGAACTTGCATTTGTCCCTCCGTAGAGTTAGTCCTGCCTTTTTTAGTACCTCCAAGACCTTTGCCAACGTTCTGTTGTGTTCTGCTTCATCTTTCCCAGTAACAAGGATGTCATCCTGAAAATAATCAGTATTCTCAACCCCATTCAGCAAAATGTGAATCATACGCTGAAAAACACTGGCGGCCAATGCAAGGCCAAAGGGAAGCTTCTTGAATTGGAAAACTCCCTCCATGGTGATAAAAGCTGTCAATTTCCTTGAATCAGGATGCAATATAACCTGATGATAGGCCGATCCTAAATCCAACTTTGTAAAAAAACTTGGCTTTGTTCATCAATAATACCATTTCAGATATATTTGGAAAGGGAAAACTATCCACAATAATGTTCTGGTTCAAAGATCTGAGATCAACACAGAACCTGAGCTTACCATCCTTCTTCTTAGTGACCACCACAGGAGAAAGCCACTCTGACACCTCTCCCGGTTCAATAATATCTTGCTTCTGCATGTCACTCAACATCTCCTTGACTTCATCCAGAATGGCAACTGGAATTTTCCTCAACCCATGTCTCACTGGTTGCACACCATCCTGAAGCTCAATCTCCTGCACATATCCCACCAATTTTCCTAAATCCACACAAAAACTCCTTTGTACTTGGTAAGGATAGGTTCAAGCATATCCTCATCGTCCACCACCAACACTTGTTCATCCGATCTGGGATCAATGATCACATGCAAATCATGTTGTGACACCCAGCATAGAATATCAGGGCCATCATTCGACACATACATCTTACCAAATGCACTTCTTCTTTTAAATTCAAACTTACCCCCAAACCAGAGAATACTCCTTTTTTTCTAATGCTCACAAGACATACGCCAGGCTTGAGTACCTTATCGGCTCCAGGGACGTTCACACACTTGTAGCAGACACATAAATGCTCACAGCATCACTATCAGACCATGCAGCAGTAGTGGTCACACTGTCACTCCCCCTATGCAACACCCCCTTAGACTGTGGCGCCTAAGAGACACACTCCTGCAACACCCAGACGTAGAGACACAAATCCGGCAAGCTATAGAAGATTATCTCCTACACAACGATACTCCAGAAACATGTACAGCAACACAGTGGGAGACACTCTAGGCAGTTATTCAGGGGGAGTTTATTACAATATCGGCTGCAGATAACACAAGTCGGAGGAAAAAAAGGGAAGACCTTTCCCAGCAAATATGGGAATTAGAGCAAATTCATCAAAGGACAGGGGCTTCCAGAGTTTGGCACGTACATTCGGCCTTAGGAACCCAACTAGCGCGATCGATCAGGATGGAGCAGGGTACGCCGCCCTTCGTCACTCCTTTTATGTAGGGGGTGACAGATGTGGACACCTCCTAGCTTATAAACTGTGCAAGAGCCGGCAGAGGCAAGGGGTCCAAATGATACATGACTCAGCAGGGAACCCAGTGTTGGAGGATACTGCAATAGTTAGCGCCTTTTATGAGTTTTCACACACCTTTACACAGGCCAGACCCTGGATAGTGCAGAAACCAGTAGCTATCTATTATCCGCGCAGTCCACCACACTGACCCTGGACTAGATCAAGCAGCTAGAAGGGGACATCCGCATAGAGAAGGTTATCGCTACAATCTCCCAGTTAAAATTAGCAAAATCCCCTGGACCAGAAAACTTCACAGCAGCTTGCTATAAAACATGCTGTCCTGTGTTGGCACCCCTCCTGACTCGGCTCTTTAACACATTCTCTGAGCAAGGAGTGATCCCAACTTCGCTGCTAGAAGCCTCAATCATAGTCATTCCTGTGCCGGGAAATGACAAAACTCTCTGCAGTTCGTTTTGACGCATATCACTTCTAAATATAGATTTTAAATTATTTACGGGAATACTAGCCCATAGGCTGAACACATTTAAGCCCACCCTGGTCGATCCCGACCAAGCGGACTTCATACCACAAAGACAGACTAGCGATAAAACCAAGCGAGTTCTTCACCTCACAGAGAAAGCCTCCCCGTCCCCTGGTAAATACATGCTATTGACCATAGATGCTGAAAAGGCCTTCGACAGGGTCCATTGGCCTTACCTCGAACAAGTATTGACACACTTTGGCCTAGTGGAAAAGATGAAGACACAGATCTTAAACTGCTATCGCCTCCCCACGGCAACGGTTAGGATCAACGGATACACATTTCAAATTTGTAGAGGCACGAGACAAGGGTGCCCCTTATCGCCTAGGTCTTCGTGCTATACATGGAGCCACTAACTAAAAGAGTGCGAATAAGCTCACACATTACTGGAGTGCTATTCGGGGGACAAACACACCATTAGTCTTTACACAGACGATGTCTTGGTCACATTGGACAATCCTGACACCTCCCTAGATGCTTTCCTCATGGAATTGGAATTCTTTGCCAGGGCTTCGGGGGTTTAAGTTGAACGTAGAAAACTCAATCATACTACACCGTTCCCTTCCACCCCAAATGGTGGAACAACTCCAAACCCAGCACCCTATACAGTGGTCACGCAACACTGTTTCCTTTCTGGGAATTCAAGTAGCACCCACAACACTGGCCACCGTCACCATTAACTACTGCAGTCTGCACAAACAAATTTGCTCCAATATCCAGAGGTGAAAACACCATCTAATCTCGTGGCTGGGTAGAATAGCCGCAATCAAAATGATGGTTCTCCCGAAAATCCTCTATCTGTTTCAGACTCTCCCGTTGCAGCCACCTCCCGGACGGATTCGTAAGATGCAGACAGAGATTCTGCAATTCATCTGGCAAGGCCGTAAACCCCTGATTAAAAAAGCCCCCAGCTTCCTGCCACCCAGCGGTGGAGTGCTGGGAATTCCTGACCTTCAATTGTACTACTATGCAGCACAACTGAGATACCTAGTGGAATGGAGCCATGCCGAATCAGAGAAACACTGGTTATTTCTAGACAGGGCGGTGGCTGGTACATCGTTACAGAAGGTTCCCTTTCTTAGGAAGTCACACAGACCTCAGAACCTATACCTGTCTCCCATCACACAAACAACAATGGCAGCATGGGAGCAGACTAACACTAAACACAACCTGACTACCTTTCCCTCCCCCTTGACCCCACTGCTCGATAACCCAGAGTTTGGGCCTGGGATTGGGGAAGCCAGCTTTACACGGTGGTGCCAGTCGGATTGCCGCGGCATGGGTCATCTCTTTGACATAGAGGGGGTGCTCCCCTTTCAATGTGTCGGAGCTGATTATGGAATTCCTGAGTCAGAGAGGCTAAGATACTTGCAACTCTGGCACTGGGCACTACTGCCACAAAACCTCATGCACAGAGACACCTCACTCAGTATGAAAGATGGCATTTTTCTAAGTCTTCCGACAAGAAATTAGTCTCTGAAATATATACACTACTGAACTCGCGAAATAAGCATATGCACAATGCGGGCCACGCATGCTGGGAGAGAGACATAGGGAGGGCACTGAGCAATAAAGAATGGGAAGGAAAATGCTATAGAACGAGACACACAGCGAGTAACGTGGGGCTGTCAGAAACATTAACAAAGGTAGCCACCTATTGATATTATAGCCCAAGGCGGATTCATAAGGTAGACCCCACACTGAGTGCGGAGTGTTGGCCGGGCTGCGGGGAAAGCGGCACATTGGTACACGTTCTATGGGAATGCAAACTCTTACAGTAGTACTGGGCTCAAATACTGGATGAAATTGATACACACTTGGATACCCAACTGCCAAGATTCCCAGCATATATGCTCCTAGGGGTACCAAACCCGCTAAAATATCCCTTGAGTTCCAGAAGAGGGCACCAGACTGGGTTGGCCCTAAAATCAGCCATGCAAAATATACTCACCCACTGGGGGACCCCTCGGATTCCCACTCATACGGGTTGGCTCCAACGGTTATGGCACATCTTGGGAATGGAGAAGATATTGCTCACGTCATCTGGGCAAGGCACAGCTTTTAAAGACGTGTGGCAGCCCTTTTTGTCATTGCTCTCGACTGAATTCCGTGACCTTACTGTCCTAGGTATCTACGATTGCTGCGTTCACCCAAGATTACTGCCACTTCAACCCCGGAGCAGAATAAATAGGCAACACTTCTAAATTAGGGCCCTAACTGTCACAGCAAAAGTGAATGGAGGGATGAGGGAGAGAGGGGCGGGAGGGAGATAGTTTGCCTAATTGACTTCCATATATGTGTTACATGCGCAGGGCTTTGTATAGTCCAATGAAACGCAAAGTCCACATCTGGCACTGTTTGTTTGATTTAATAAAAGTGTAATAGAAAGATTTGAACCATAAATTCAAACTTTGCTTCCACACAACCTTTGATGGAAATGGCTTCACCACTGTACCCCTTAGGATAAATGTAACTGTTACTGAGTGTCACATTGAGTCAATGCTCATTAAAAATATGAAAGGGTAGAATGGTAAACATGAAACCCGGATCTACCGTCAATTCTACAGCTACACCATTGACCAGGACAGTTGCTTTGGGGCTTTGCATTCTGTTTCTGCATTCAGCCTCCACACACAATGTAATATCCGGTGCAATAGATCCATCCTCGACAAAACAAACTCTATTTTTTGAAGGATCTTTGCAAACCCTGCTTAAATGCCTTTTTTCCCCACATTTTCTGCAAACTTTATCTCTAGCATAACAACCCACAAAATCAGCAGCATAACTCATAGACCAACACCTATAACATCCGTTAAATTTGCTTCTGTTATCACCCATAGATTTTGCATCATATTTGTGTGAACCAGATTTACAATCACTCTTTTGCTTTGTTCTGTGATCACTGTCTGTCTGATCATCCTTCTTGCTAACAACGTTTACTGTATCTTCTTTTTTATCTCTAAATTTTGCATCTCTCTCATACACGTATCGAATTCCTCCACAACTTTTGCAATGGAAATAGCTTCTTGTAGCACTAGGTTTCTAGCGGCCCGTAGTCTTTCTTGCATTCTTTTGTTCTTGCATTGCATAATTAATTGATCCCTAATCACCTGATCAGTCATCGTACCAAAGTTACACTTAAGTGCCAATTCTTTTAACCGTGTGTCCATTTGATCCACTGTTTCCTTTTCTTTTTGAGGTAACAAATAGAATTTGTGATGGTGCATTAAAATAGTAACCTGTTTGCCATAATCTTTCCCTAGGCTGCTATTTGCTTCTAGATAAGGATTATTGATTGGCTCACCATCAGCTCCCATGAACTCAGGCAAACATTTTAAAACATGTTGACCTTCTTTCCCTAAGGAGTTCAACAGGAGGGCTTTTTTCCTTGTAGCTGGAAATCTCAGCCCATCGATGGCTTCAATATAATTTTCAAAAATGCCGATCCACTCCTCCCATTCCATGGACGGAGCTTCACCTTCAGATAAAAAAATAGGGGGTGATGAAACTATTTGACTGGCGGCCATGATATTGTGGAAATAATATAATAATATAGCAAAGATTTTGATTTAGCTTAAACTATAGATGATAATCTTCTTGGTTACGCGGAACAAAAGAGGTTATACATCATGGCATATAACAATACATAACAAATTGAAAAGACTTGACCAGAATGAAGAGTTTTTAACAAGGTGTGGAGATTTGCGTTGTTGAGAGAGGATTTCCATTAAAGTTAAGAGCCAAGTGTGCAAATCACAGAAGAGTGCGGAAGTGCTGGAACGTAGACAGGAAACAGAAAGAAAAGGTGTGCAGATCACCTTACTGATCTGCAGATAATCGTTATATACAAATGAGCCAGAGCAAATCACCGAGGATGTGAATGTACTAGTGCGTAGATATGCAGTCAACAATGTACATAGGTGTGCAGATCACCGTACTGATCTGCAGATAACGTAATGTAGACAATAAAGTCAGCGCAAATTGTCGAAGAGCGACGTGTGACCTGACCGCTGAGCTCGACCAGGGGTGACTGTGTGGTGGTATGGTGTGGGCTGGTGATTTGGAGCAGCTGATTGCTTGGGGGGCTGGTGGGAGGGAATACAGTGTGCCCAAAGGGGTCCTGGGAGCGGGGTCTCCGTGTAAGCAGAGGTGCGGGGAGGTGACGCATGCGGTTTGACAGTGGCGGAGTGTTGCAACTGGTGGATAGGGGCTGATGCGACAGCGAACATATATAGGCTGAGAAGACTGTCCAGAGGAGAAGGTGTGCGTGCGTGGGGTGGGGGGCGGAATGGGGGTGTGGGTTGTGTTTGGTTTTTATGAGAGAGTGGCTGGGTTCGCCGGTTCAGACTATCAGCCTGAGACTCCCTAAGTTTGACACAGACCACTACACTGGCTAGACGCGGCGGAGCGGCTGGACGCAGACCTGCTTGGGACTGTGCGCTTGTCAGGGGTTGGGCAATTAAGATGCCGCCGGTCCTCCGGGATGTCGGCTGAATGGCTGTGTTATTGACAGTGAGGAGACCCGCCTGCTTGGCGGTGACCGGTTCTTGTTCAGTGAACGGCGGGCTGCCGCCCAATGCATATCCTTCTTGCCAATAAAGGTTTTTGAACAATTAAAAAAAAAAAAAAAAAAAAATTGTCGAAGAGGTGAAAGTACTAGTGCGTAGATATGCAGGAAACAATGTACATAAATGTGCAGCTCATCGTGCCAATCTGCATTAAAGTCCCAAGGCAGCGTCACGTCAACGTGTGTGCGTTGACTTACAAGACGGCGGCTTGACCGCAGCAAAACAAAGGAGACGAACTCACCAGCGTCAGGAGACCACTTAAGCTTCACTCGCGTGCACAGGTGTCATAGGAACACCAAAGAGGCACGCTCGGTCGCGCAAGAAGGCGCAAGCTCTGTGTGAAGGGCCGGTAACTGCTGCATCCCTATAAAATGAAAATAACAGAGTACCTGACTCCGGATGATAGCTTGACTGCTACAGAAACTGATAATGTGATGGCCTTAATGCCGTGGTCACATCGGTAGCCACTAGCATGCACTATTGAAGATCCAATCACGATTGCAGCTGGACGTAAATTCATTCCCCACTGTTAGAGAGCGCAGGCAATCGTCGCCAAAATGTTGAAGATGAATAACAGGGGATCATGTGCCTGGTGATGATGAAGGTAAGTTTATCATCGCTCTCCAACAACAGACTGGGCTCCCAGCCTGCTCAATCCATAAACCGTCTCTGAGATTGCGCGGATCCCCTGTTAAGTCAGGCTGCATTCTACGGATCTTGTAATCAATTAAGGGAGAGAGAAGCTGAGATTCGTTTGGCTTCCATCCGATAAGCAAGTAATCAGAGGAGAATGAATCACTCGTCCTGTTTATAGCCAGGGTCTTGGGTACTAAACGTCTTAAAAAACCCTCATTCATGTGAAAGCTGTAAGTGCGGTATATCTTGGTTTTCCACTTGGATTGTTACGTGAAAGGCATCATCATCGGGTCTTAGTTATGTTTTCCTCCACCTGGAGGAAGACCAACTGGAATTCACAGTAGTGATCAGAAATAGCGAGGGTGAAAGTGAAGTGCGTTTAAAATTACCTCCATTTATCAAACTTGATTTTATTGTGTTGATGATGGGGTAAGGCTAAAAGAAAGGTGGTGCGTGAATAGAAGAGCTACTGTTCAATAGCACCTACTTACAAAAACGTGAGTGGTCAACATGTTTCAGCCCTTGGGTGCCCAGTCGGGTCGGTGGGCTTTCTTCAGGACCAAGTGGTTACACGTAACTGTTTTGTGAAGTGGGTCGGTAAGTAATGCACTTACCCTTCTTCTTAGGTGCACCTATTAGCACACTAGCGGGTTATAGATGAGTTGTACCAGTAACTAGAAATGGAAAAAAGACTGTGAAGACAGAATCATGTGCTGATCTATAGTGATCTCATCCTGTCAAATGTGATGCTGATAGTTAACAATTCATAACTACATTCTTCTATGCTCTGAAGGATCATGAAGGAAATGTAAAATTACACATCATGATGTCAATAAAATAGTTGCAGTGAACAATTGCGAAAGGAGGTTAGGTACATATTATATTATTGTAAAACTCGTTGCAGTGAACAAATGCGGCAGGAGGTTAGGTACGTGCCTTACTATGGGTGCTGAGTGCGTGGGGTAGTATGCCCAAAGGAATATGTTAAATTAAAGTTGCGGTTGGCACATGTGGCTAGGAGTGAAGTATGGGTGCTGTTTATATTACTGTGCATTTGTCGCGTATATCAACCTGCAATTTTGTTTTACAAAAAGACTATCACTTCGATCAAGAGGCCCTTATGTTCCGTAGGGATTAGTGAACACTATTGCACACCCATTTAATTGACGTCATAGAAGACGGTGAACCCACCGTTGTTCTTTTTCAAAGAGAATCCATTCTGCGTTCTCATTTCTCATGGTTAGTGTTTCTAGAACCACCCAGTTTAGTTCTTCAATCGTATGTTTGAGATTGATGAAATGGGTGCTCATTTTTGTGGGGGGTTTTTGCACTTGATGTTGCTCCTGTGTTCACTGATTCTCAGTTTGATCTTCCGACAGGTCATGCCTATGTATTTAAGGTTGCACGGGCAGGTAATCATATAGATTACATGGGTCATGTTGCAATCCGTATGGTGTCTCAGGGTCCATCTTAGGTCAGTTTTGAGTCGTAGAGTCTTTATAACTCTTGTTTGCAGACAGAGCAGGACCCGCAGGGATAGTGACCAATTATGAGTGTGAGGTTTCATGTGTTTGTTATCGATTCTGTTCTCGGTTTGTTTGGGGGTGGTCTTGTATGTACCAGAAGGTTACGGGTGTTCCTTGTTCTCTTATTGGCGAATCTTGGTTTTGGCCATTTGAGGGTTCCTGATGTAAGAATACGCCAGTT
Organism: Triturus cristatus; assembly: GCF_964204655.1. NCBI lineage: Eukaryota > Metazoa > Chordata > Amphibia > Caudata > Salamandridae > Triturus > Triturus cristatus. The sequence continues at coordinate 585,584,967 of NC_140595.1, forward strand.
TCTGTTTACAATTTTTTTCACTGTGTTGGAGGCTGTGTTGTACGTTGTTACACAGGTGAGTATATTTTTTGTTTTGTTCTTTTGTGGTGGTCTTAAAGAGATTATGTCTGTGTTGGTTCCTGTCTGGGCAATTGCTTGCTTTTAGTTTCAGGCTCAGGTCATTTGCTTCTATTTTGTAGACTTGTATTTTGCTGCAGTTTTGTCTGATCTGCAAGAATTTACTATATGGGAGATTTTCTCTTAGAGGGCGTGGGTGAAAACTGTTGAATGAGAGGAGACTGTTCTTCGCAGTCGGTTTGTAAAACGTTTTTGTATTGATGTTGTCATTTTCTGTGTATATAGTAGTGTCCAGGAAATCCAGTTTATGGTCATCTGCTGTGTATGTGAATTGTAGAAATTCATCTCTAGTGTGGATCCATCTGTGGAAATCTGGTAGGCTGTCTGGGTTGTCGTTCCAGATCATAATGACATCATTGATGTAGCGTTTTCAGAAGAGTATCTTGGCTCCGTAAGGATTTGTGTCATTGAGAATGTGTTTGTTTTCAAAATTGGTTACGTAAAGCTCAGCTATGCTGGGGGCAAATGTACTCCTCATCGAAGTGCCTTGGGTCTGTAGAAATAGTGTTCGATTGTATTCAAAGAAATTTTCAGTGAGGGCTAGGCGGCAGCATTCTAGTGCGAAATGTCTAGGGGTGCTGTGCTCCTACTGTTGAGCTAGCACAAGTCGCTTACTGGACCTCTGAGAGGTATGCCATTTCTGACGAGAGGACCGTGCACACACAGCACGCCTCACCGTCGTAACCTCTCCTTATTTTCTACCCCACGGAGAGAGTCTATTCCGCCCGTCTCCCGACGGAGCATAAGTGCCACGAGTATGAGGTAACATTTTTCACTATAATTTCTACTATAGCCTGCTAACCACCGCACGCGCTCACAAGCTGGCATGGAACTTAACTAAGTGCTACTCTTGCTGTTCACTAAGCATGGACTTTTTTTACAATCTCAGTTCACTAACTTTTCATTAACGCTGAGTATCAGAAGCAGAACCACTTCATGCCGCTTGTGTTCACTAATCCCTATGGAACATAAGGGTCTCCTGATCGAAGCAATAGTCTTTTTGTAAAACAAAACTGCAGGTTGATATACACGACAAATGCTCAGTAATATAAATGGCACCCGTACTTCACTCCTAGCCGCATGTGCCAACCGTAACTTTAATTTAACATATTCCTTTGGTCATACTACCCCACGCACGCAGCACCCATAGCAAGGCACGTACCTAACGTCCTGCCGCATTTGTTCACTGCAATGAGTTTTACAATATTACGACGTGCACCTAACTTCCTTTCGCATTAGTTCACTGCAACCATTTTCATGACATCATGATGTGTACTTTTACATCTCCTTCACGATCCTTCAGAGCATAGAAGAACTTAGTTATGAATATTAAACTATCAGCTTCACATTTGACACGATGAGATCACAATAGATCAGCACATGATTCTGTATTCACTGTCTATTTTCCATTTCTAGTTACAGGTACAACTCATCTATAACCTGCTAGTGTGCTAGTAGGCACACCTAAGAAGAAGGGTAAGTGCATTACTTACCAATGGAAGTCACAAAACAGTTACGTGCAACCACTTGGTCCTGAAGAGAGCCCACCGGCCCGACTGGGCACCCAAGAGCTGAAACATGTCGACCACTCACATTTTTTAAGTAGGTGCTATAGAACAGTAGCTCTTCTATTCACACCCCACCTTTCTTTCAGCCTTACCCCATCCTCAACACAATAAAATCAAGTTTGATAGATGGAGGTAATTTTAAACAAACTTCACTTTCACCCTCACTATTTCTGAGCACTACTGTGAATACCTGTTGGTCTTCCTCCAAGTGGAGGGAAGTATAACTAAGACCCGATGATGATGCTTTTCACGTAACAATCCAAGCGGAAAACCAAGATATACCACACTTACGGCTTTCACCAGTATGAAGGTTTTTTAAGACGGTTAGAACCAAAGACCCTGGCTATAAACAGAACAGTGATTCATTCTCCTTTGATTACTTGCTTTCCACGGATATCACAACAATGCCCATGAAACGCGATGGTTCCAATATGTGAATCAGAATACAAACAGTGCATATAAAAATACACATTACCAATCACAACAAACCTCAATAAAAATATATTCCCTCCAAAAAAGTCACTTAAAAGTCTAGCTATCAGTCCAGCTGGCATTTCTCCAACGGCACGTTCACCACAGTTAGTCAGCTGAGGGGACAGGATGTGCAGTAAAATGAAGCCTAGAGCTAACTAATCCCACTAGGGACAGAAAAGCGCATTCGGCTAGAAAGATTTTTTCTACTTGCCTTTGCAACAATGTTACCTTGTAGAATTGCCCTAACTTCTACTCCTGCTGCCCTCTCACCTCTGTACTTCCCTTAACCAAAACCCACTCACACCTTTTCACAACCTCTCTCATATTAATGGTTCTATCACTCACTCTCTTGCCTTCTTATCACTATCACGCAATTGAACACTCACCTAGACTCAAGTTACTGCTGAGCCTGAGGCCCATTTCCATCCTTCATTGGCAATAAATGTCTTCCTTGGTTGTCCTCTGTTATTTTCTACTAAGATATCTCCATTTCTACAGTTATTTTCTGTACTGCACACCGACAACTTCTTCATAGAGATTCACATTATAAAAATGCAAAATAAAGACATCATCCATGCAAACTTTTAAACAGTATGAGTGCCATGCCATAAGACCTACCTCTGTTGTGGTCCAATCATTTGCAGAGCAGGTAGACAGGAGAGTCTGCAGGACGCTGTTGATGCCATAGTAGGCCATGGAAGTCAGGTTACTGATATCAAGAGCACTCCTGATTCCAGGGTCAGTTAATTTCTCACTCAGCTGAAACAGCAATGTGACCTCTACTTCCTGTTGCCAATAAAAAGAACAAGATAAAAATTTCTCATGCTGCCTTTCCATTACTCTTGCCCCTAAAAAAAAGAGATAAATTAGATGATGCTCCAAACAACATAAGAGATCAAATCATTAAATGAATCAAATTGCCAAAGAAGTACTTTTTCTGCTCACTGAAGCCACCCAGAGATGATCCACCATGGCTGCCCATCCTTTCCCTTGCAGTTTCTCACTACTGTCCACCCTCTTCAAGAAGTTGAAAGACAACACACCATATTGTTGGCACTCAGGAGCGCAATACAATCTCACACTGCAGTCACTAAAGAAAGGGCATGATTTTCTCCCTCATAACTGGTATTTAAGGCATAAGCCTCAATGATATTCTTTTTAGAGAAAAAAAAACGGAAAAACCATTGAACCTGAATTAGTTTTGTACCATGGGTTAGCATGGTGCTCCTTGGTGCAATTTGGATGGGTGTTCAGGGATAAAGTGCTGCACAGCTGCTGCATGATGTGGTTTTATTGGGTGTTCCTAAATGTGTATTACATGAGTGTTTCATGATTTAAATTTGATGGGTGTTAAAAGATGGGAAATGGGCAGGTGATGTGCTTGGATGGTTGTTTTCTGACGTGAGTGTGAATTATAGGGGTGTTCTACAATATGAGTTTCATAGGTGTTCACTTATGTTTGATGGTACCACATTCCATGATGTTAAAGGGATGAGGGTTCTATGAAGTCAATTAAATGGGTGTTCGATAGTGTCAGTTCTAAAAATGTTCCATTAGGTCAGTTTGACAGGTGTCTGATGACTTAAGTTAGAGGGGCTGTATAATGCACCTGGGCGGAAGTTCTTTGATGTAATTTGGAGCGGTCTTCTATGATGTATTTTTAAGGGGTGTTCTGTAATGTAATTTGAAGAGGTTTTCTATAGTCATAGTGGAATAGTGGTTCTATATTGTGAGCTGAATGAGTGTTTTTTGTTATGAGTGAGCTGGATTGGTGTTACACAATGTAAGTTACATGATGTAAATTGAATGGGCAGCCAACAGTCTCTTAGACATGTTTTCCTGATGTTATTTGGTAAGGCGTTAGCTGTCCTGTAGTGTTAGTTGTATGGTTGATTGGTACCATGAGCTGAGTGGGTGCTCAATCAAATGACTACTCGGTTGTGTTAGGATGGCTGTTCCATCAAAATAACTGGATACATGTTTTGAGATGTAAGCTGGATGGGTTTATGGCATCAGTTGCATGGTGCTCCATTATGTCTTTAGTGGGTGACAGAATATGCAGTGTGGATTGGTATTTCCTTTGGTAAGTTGAATGGGTGGGTAATTATTTGAATTTGTTAGGTGGTCTAATATGCAAGTAATCTATGACGTAATTTTGAGAGCTTTTCTATGTTAGTGCAATGAGTGAGCTGGATGGTTTTTCTGTGCTTTTAGTTGGCTGGGTATACGTTGGATGGCTACTGCATGATGTGAATTTGACGGGTGTTCCAAGATGTGTGTAGATTGGAATTTGATAATGTGAATTAGATTAGTATTCAATCATGTGTGCTGGACAGGTGGTTGATGTTGTAAGTTGGATAGGTGTTACATTGTGTGAACTGGGTAGGTCGTAAGAGCTCTTAGCTGGTTTGAAGTTTTATTATGTTAATAAGATGCATGTTCAATGAGATTACTTGAATGGATGTTTCATTTTCTGAGTGAGTTAAAAATGATTTTTCCGTTATGATTTCTATGATGTAATTTGAAGGGATGCTCTACAATGTAATTTGGAGGAGAGTTCCATGAGTTAAGTTGTATACATGTTCCACGATGTTTGTAGGTGTGAAGCTACATGGTGTTATTTGGATTAGGGTTCCCCTATGTGAGTTGGTTAGGTGTTTCAGTATGTCAGCTGGATGTGTGTTCTGTTATGTACGTTTAAAGGATGATCTATGCTGTGATTTACAGCATTATCCGGGTTGTTGTGTGGTGTAATTTGGAGGGATATTCTATGATTAGGCTATCCTGTTTAAGCTTTAAACCTACAATAACTGATAAAACCCCACCAAATGGGAAATAACCCTCACCAGTGTAAACATATAAACACTGATAAACACCTACACAACCCCAAACTAAATGTGATTCAAAGAAAGGAAAGGTGGAGTGAAAGAGTCATTTTTATTTCTTCCAGAAGGTGTCAATACAATATAACTTTGTTATACAAGGTAGCAGAAAGAAAGTCTGGGCTAACATTATTCTGCTTGAGTTTTGTTTTTTAGGGATGTCACTAAAATATGGTTTCGTCTTCCTTTTGCTTTTTTCAGTTTTATGGTCCCTGGTCTAAAGATTCAGGGTTTAGAAGCATGTTTCAGTTCTTAGTTAATTGTTTTCTAAACTGTAGAGACTCAGGAAATATCAAAATCGTATTTGATATTTTGGCTACGTTTTATAGGTAGGTCACTGATAGGTAAAATGGCTGGTTTCATAAGAACATTTCCCATTATGTACCATCACATTTACCAACAGACAGAGAATGTGTGAAACTCTTTGATACATTAGCCCCCTTTTCTACCAAGTCAGTATTGATAGTAGGTGAATTGCCAAACATCCCAGGCTTCAAACATTCAATACAATGTGTAGTGACAGGTATATGTGAAAAGGGTACTGTCACCAAGCATCTGGGATAGTGGTGAGAATATGGAATGCTGCTGCAAAAAGTTCTTACCAAATTCGACAAAGATTGGAGTGATATTGTTTGTATTTTCAGTGATTCAGCTACGTGTATGCAAAAGTTGTGTGGTGACCTGTCAAACTCGGTACCTGAGCTCAAGTGCATTCTTGTAAGAGATCCTTGCCACTTGCTAGATGGTATGCTGAAAGCATCTTTACAATCTTCACAGTTAATGAAAACTGCTAATTACTTTGTAGTCCTTTCTGATGCACTGTTTCGTTATACGTGGGAACTAAAATGCTAATTTCTCCCATTCTGTGCTTTGTGTGGCATCAAAAAAGAGAATCATCCTAACTGTGTCATTTAGCTAACGGTTCTCAGTGCTAGAGGCAGTGAATGCTATATTATCCAAGTGGCGACGGTTTACAGAATTTTTGCTTAGTGATGATGCCAAAGGCAAGAAATATGAGGATCATCAGTCGCATATTGTTAGTGAAGTGAAAACAAGTACACTCTACTGCATTCTTAGATTTTTACAGGAAAACATGACTGCTGTAGTGGACATAATAAAAACTAGAGTCTGAAAACATCCTTGTCTAGCAAGTGTTCAGTCTAAATGGTGTAGATGTGAAATAGCTCCTTGAGAGTAGGCTGGGTGATGGGCGACACTTTTAGTGACTTCAGCACTGTAACATTTTCCATGTTAGAATGCTTGTCACTTGGTAAGCAAAGAAATGTTAAGGTGCAATTCAGGAATTTTTTTTTTTACAATGCATGAGAAATGGCTTGCAATGATGCATAGAAATGTCCCTTCAGCAACCATGGCAAATGAAGCCTCATCACTGTGGTACTCTGCGCAAGTTCTAGATCCCTTCCGTAAAGGGGAATTTTCTCTGTACTTTGAAAAGTACTGCTTCATTTTTGACTGCTTCAATAACTCCGAGGGCATATGCGCCCATTTCATCGCTTGTTGCAGAGCCTGTCTCAGAGAACCGCAATCTTCAGGTGCACCAGTATTGGCATAGAACGCTATGTCAGTGACCAGAGTTAGCAAATTGTGTACTGGCTATTTTGAGGTTCCCTGCCTCAGGTGGCAATGTTGAGAGGGCCTTTTCACAGATAAAAGTTTAGATGGGAAGGAAAGAGAGAGTGTGCATGACCCAAGACTCACTGAAGAAGTATTGTATGATGTACTACAATAAGTTTGTGTTGTTAAAATGTATTTGGAACTCAGATACACTGTACGTACACTGTCTACATACCATGCACTATCAGTGCAGAAAGCAAGCAATGATAAAAGCAAAATGTTCCATAAAAAACGGAAAGCACTGTTTCTGTTGTTTTTAATTGCGGGAAAATGTGTAACCACTGATAACCACTGTTTTTGTAAGGTATTGAAATCACTGGAAAACTCTTGAAAAAAACACCAGTATTTATCAAAAATAGAAACTGAAAACATTAAAGCCTATCTATAATTTATATTGCAGTTGGGGGCGTGGCTAGCCGGCTAAGATGGCTGACGGTTGACTCCTGGTAGAGCTCCGGTGCCAGCGGGGGGCGTTAATTCCTGGTGCCTGCCTTCCCCAGCCACCTGCCGACAACTGACGCCCTGGGGTCCCCCGCACCGCTGGATGCCCTGGGGGCCTATCCGGAACGAGGCATGGTGCAGTGGTGAGCCCGGGCCGACTTGCTGCGGTGTTCGCGCTGAAGCCGGGACCTGCGCTGTGGAGCAGGTCCGAGCGCGGTGCAGGCGGCCCGGGGTGCTGTGAGGCGGGGCTCCCGCTCGCTGCTGGCTGCAATCTGGAGCATTGAAGACACAGGCACACGCTCCAAAGAACAGCCCGCTCGGCCGCATGAAAGGATCGCGGGCGGCCTGACGGGTCTGAGCTCCGTGCACAGGGCGGTGGCTACGGAGGGCCGTGCTGATGCGATGAGGCCCGACAGAGACGTACAATGTGCAGCCCTCCCAGGAGATCCAATGAGAGACAGGCGGTGAGTGGTGAGGATTGCCTCGGTGTGCCTAATACCTAATTGAGAGGCTGGGGCGCGCGGCTGAACTTCCCCTCCCCCGCCCGTGACTCCCCTGACACGATTTGGAGCCTGGAGGGACCTTGTTGCACTGGATGTAGGGGGTTGATTCCTTTTGGGGATCAGGGCATGTCATGGACCATGCCCAATGGGCACTGAGCAATTATCCGTCCTCACCCAGTTCCACTCCTGCAACGACGCTGCTTTCTCTCTCACGTGCGCGCCCGGCGGCAGGTCCTCCATTGTCCATTCCGGGTTCCCCTGCCGGCCGGGACATGTAGTGGAGTCACTGCCAGGACCAGCGGGACTGAGCCGGAGGGGAGGGGGAGTGGCACCATCACTAAACAGCTTATCCTGACCAGCCGACCGTCCACGTGCGAACCTGTGACCTACACCGGCCAGCTGGCACGTTCTGAGGCAGACCTGATCCTTTGGCCTGTCGATTGGTGAGGCTGACAGAGGGGTGCCATCACTAACTCAGATCCAAGACCCTCCCCAGCCGATAGATCCTACCACCCCTTCTATACAAAAGATGTAATATGTACAGGGTCATGCACCCGTAACCCACTTAAGGGTGGCCTGGACCTCTCCCCACGACCATACAGAGTTCCATGAAAAGTGATTTCAGGCGCCAAAGGAGTGGCGATTGCACTATCCCACTACAGTGATCTCACGTCATGGGCCGAACCAAAGCGAAGACACAGGAGGGCCGGCGAGAGGCGGGGGCCCCCCTTGCCAGGGCGGACTCCTCCGGTCGACGGGATAAGGCCATCTCCCCGGATCCGACTGGGGCTGCTCCAGACAAACTGGATCTAATCCTGAAGGGAATCCGTGATTCCAGGGCGGAATTTGCGACGCAGCTCGGTACACTTACAACCGGCCTTACGCTACTCAGGGCGGACCACGGGAAACTAGCAGACACCGTCAAGGACCATGGACAATCCCTCAAGGACCTGGACCCGCGAGTGACCACGAATTCCACCGAGATACGACAGCTGCAGCAACAAGAGTCGGGCCTTATGGACAGGGTGGAGGATGCAGAGGGTAGAAACAGGCGCAACAACATCCGCGTAATCGGCTTACCAGAACGCAGCAAGGGTAACAAGGCGACAGACTTTATAGAGGCGTGGTTCCGAGAGCATGTAGCACCGGAGGGGCTCTCCCCATACTTCTGTGTCGAACGGGCCCATCGAATACTAACCGGGCTGCTCAGACCATGCGCGCCACCCCGCCCATGGATTGCGAAAATCCTGAATTATAGGGACCGGGACGTGCTGCTACAGAAGGCGAGGGAAAAATCCATAATTCAGTTTGGAAACCATTGCATCTCATTATACCCAGACTACACCATCATGGTCCAGAGACAGTGAGCGTCCTACCAGGTGGTCAAGAAAAAACTGCAAAAAGCGCAACTCAAATACACACTACTCTACCCGGCCAGGCTCAAAGTCATCTATGACAAAAAAACTCACTTCTTCGAAAGCCCTGCGGACGCCGAGGAATGGATAGAAGTTATGTGTATAGGGTCTAGTCAGCTCAGCCATCCTGGTTCATCACCACAAGGCTCGGGTAAATCTCCGACCCCTCAGAAACCAGGCTCTCGACGATCCCGGGCCCCCACCCAGGAGAACAGTGGAATGGGGCCATCGCGCAAATAACAACGTCGTGACCGGGAGAGGGCTCTGGCCACTGCTGGGGAGTGCCGCGAGGACTCCAATAAAACCGCTATAGACTTGGAGGACAGTACCCTGAATTCGGATTCTGAACAAAGTATTATCCTTTTTCCTACAATCACCCCCAGGGCGGCAGATGACATAATTGATCATTAACAGCCGAAGGACCCACTTGTCGAGTGCAGAACTTTTTGAAACATGGATCGGCAAGTGAAATGCAGAGGACATGGCAGCTAACTCCTGACGCATATCATATCCTTTTTTCTGTACTCCTGCACTTGCTCTCGGTTATTTGTTATCTCGTAATAATCTACATAATATTGCTTGGGGGTGAACATTGTTGCTTAAATGGAACACTCCGTTTGATTTTTTCCCAGCAAACATAGGGGAAATGGGTTGCGGGGACTCCAGGTCTAGTTCTTGCTTTTGTATATGTATGTTTTATTATGGCGGTACCACTGTCTCGGTTCTGCCTATTCATAATCCCCCCTCTGCGGGCCCCGTGGAGCCACCAGGTAACCGACATTACCGTACACATGGACATGATCAAGGGCGGCGGCCCCCCTACCAGCGTACGTACTTTTATTGGTTATGGAATCATTGTATATTTTTGTTGGGCCCAGCGTAGTTCAGACGCGGTGCCGGGTTTTGTTGTAGTTCATGGGGAAGGGGACTCCTGGTCGAAACTGGTTTGCAGGCTCTATTTACACGGTCAAATCAACAAGGAGCTCCAGGGGGAAATAAGATTGGGTCGCCCCCCACTCAAATCAATATTACAACAAAAGTGACCCAATCTATTAATACGGTCACTTATTAAACGCTTTGTGTAAGGGACTGAGAGGTATAAACTTTCCTTCTTCTAAACCACTCTCCACTACATAGGTATGTAAGAGAGGTCCCTAATTCACAAGACAGCGTAAATACATAAAAACCACAAGAACCTTGTCCAAATGCAACCGTCACTGTGTTAAAAAAAACAAATTCTTAAAAATACCCTGTGAAGTCACAGATGTAGAAAAGCCACCACGTGGAAATCAGTGAAAAATATGTGCAAAACAAGGTAGTACCTCACGTGCGCAACACCATAGCGGGCTGACACTGGTTGAAATATCGCCAGTTATGCGACGTTTATCATCACAGGTTACTACCTTGAACAACAAAACTGAAAAAGTGTACCAGAAAAAATGTATCAAAAAGGTGAACGTATGTGAAGACCTCACACACTTCAGTCCCAAATTAAAATTGAGATCGATCCATAGCAACCATACTTTTATTCTCAGCTCGTGGATCAATTCAAAAATAAAAACGTGCTGTATGTTAACAGACCAAATAACGTTGGGCCGACATGTTTCATTGCCTTTCTCTCATGGCAATTTCTTCAGGGCACCAGGACTTCGTCCACCTTATCTGAACACTTGTTGCGAACTATAAGTGACCGATGTTAGCCTAGGTGTCTCGTACCAGCTAAACACCGCGTCACACAGACACTGCTATTTTTACAGTGATCCTGTCTCTCAGAGCATTTACATTGTCATGATTTGCATATCAATAGCGAGCAGAGCTTCGTCTCAACCGCGCTAAGGTACGAGAGACCTAGGCTAACATCGGTCACTGATAGTTCGCAACAAGTGTTCAGATAAGGTGGACGAAGTCCTGGTGCCCTGAAGAAATTGCCATGAGAGAAAGGCAATGAAACATGTCGGCCCAACGTTTTTTGATCTGTTAACATACAGCACGTTTGTATTTTTGAATTGATCCACGAGCTGAGAATAAAAGTATGGTTGCTATTGATCGATCTCAATTTTAATTTGGGACTGAAGTGTGTGAGGTCTTCACAAATGTTCACCTTTTTGATTAATTTTTTCTGGTACACTTTTTCAGTTTTGTTGTTCAAGGTAGTAACCTGTGATGATAAACGTGGAAATAACTGGCGATATTTCAACCGGTGTCAGCCCGCTGTGGTGTTGCGTACGTGAGGTACTACCTTGTTTTGCACATATTTTTCACTGATTTCCACGTGGTGGCTTTTCTACATCTGTGATTTCACAGGGTATTTTTAAGAATTTGGTTTTTTTTAACACAGTGACTTGCATTTGGACAAGGTTCTTGTGGTTTTTATGTATTTACGGTGTCTTGTGAATTAGGGACCTCTCTTACATACCTATGTGGTGGAGAGTGGTTTAGAAGAAGGAAAGTTTATACCTCTCAGTCCCTTACACAAAGCGTTTAATAAGTGACCGTATTAATAGATTGGGTCACTTTTGTTGTAGTATCTATTTACACGGTAGCTTTTCTTTACAAACAGTATCATGCCAACTACGACTACCACCTTAGGGTATTATAATCTAGTCACATGGAATGTACGTGGGTTGGGGGCAATACAGAAGAAACATTGCATACACGCTTATCTCCTCCGGCGTAAAGCACACATAGTGTTTTTACAGGAATCCCACTTAACAGAATCGGAAAAGGTAAAAACACGCAAAAAATGGCGGGGACATATGTACTCCACTAACTACTCGGCGTTCGCCAGGGAAGCGACTATCTGGGTACGTCATGGGGTCCCCTTTCTGGAATTGGAACGTCGAGTTGATGACCAAGGGAGGTACATATTATTGAAGGGTAGTGTATACACCCCTAACTTTGAACTGGATCGTTTCCTATGCCGCCTGGGTACTGCACTGGCGGACTGGGATGGTATCCCCTGGGTGCTGGGGGGAGACTGGAATGCTGTGTTGGATGTTACTCTAGATAGATCCCACCCCCACCCCTTAACTGCGCAAATACTACTAAGTTGTCTGCACTGATTGCTACCTGGGTGGATGGCTGGACACTGGCGGACGTATGGAGATGTCTATATCCTAACCACAAGGAGTACTCATTCTTCTCCCCAGTGCATGGTCTCCACACTAGAATCAATAGATTTCTCTGCTCTCGATCCACTATCACGCAGGTCTGCCAAGCTACTTACCTAGCTAAAACCTTCTCAGACCACAACCCCCTAGAGCTTACACTTACACGCTTACGCTATAAGAGGACGCTCCTTTCCAGACAGCCCTCTCTACCACCATTACTAATTATCTAGCGGAAAATTGGAACACAGCCTCTTCTAACTTAATCGAATGGGATGCGCTCAAGGTGGTAGTACGGGGGGCCTCGATAGGACAATTGGTGGGGGCTCTCCAGGAATCGGACCAACGATTACACGAAGTTGAGCAACGGATGACTACACTGGAACAGGAAGCTGTGACTGACCCTGATAAACAAACGGAACTACAGACCGCCCATATTGAACACGCTGAAACACTAGAAACACTACGGGTAATTGATCAGAGGGCATTCCTTCAACGTAAACACACAGAAGCAGACAGGTCTGGTACACTTCTTGCCCGCATAGTTCGGGATAGGCCCGACCCTCCGGTAATAACTAGCATCCGTACAACCCATGGCAATATTGTCCACACCCAGCGGGACATCAACCTAGCCTTCCAGGACTATCTTACTACACTATATGCTACGCCCCCACCTGTCGAAAACTCCTCTATCGTAGAATTCCTGCGGGATTTACCCATGCCGGTACTTCCCGAAGAGACACAAGCGGGAATAGATGGTCCCATAACACAACAAGAGATATGAGTTGCGATAAAAGATATAAATCGCAATAAAACACCTGGGATTGACGGGCTACCCATTGAATTTTACCACACGTATTCGGAGGTATTGGTGCCTGCACTAGAAGCAGTATATAATACAGCCTTCGCGGAAGGCCACTTACCACACTCTACCATGCAAGCATTGGTCATATCCTTACCCAAACCAGGACGTGAAAGCCTAATTATAGGCCCTTCTCCTTACTTGCGACGGAGTATAAAATCTTAAGTAAGGCTCTTGCCAATCGTATACAGCCCTCCCTCAATACACTCATACATAGCGATCAGTGCGGGTTCCTGCCGAATCGTAGAACGTCTCTCAACACCAGGCGACTGCATTATGTGATGGAGGCCACTCCGCAGGCTCATCAGTCGGCGGGTTGCATCGCCCTAGACCTCCGTCAGGCCTTTGATTCTCTTTCCTGGGAATTTATGTTCGCAACCCTTCAAAGATTTGGATTCCCAGACACATACCTTAAATGGGTACGCCTTCTCTATACAGCCCCTACGGCCCGGGCCCGCAGGGGTCGCTACATCTCTAATCAATACCCTATTCACAAGGGCACACGACAGGGTTGTCCGTTATCGCCATTATTATTTGTTCTCGCACTAGAACCTTTAGCGATAGCACTCAGAAGGTCGGTAGACTGGCTTGGTATACCGATCAATGGAGTTACCCACCTGACCTCCATCTACGCGAACGATATCCTGTTGTATTTACGGGACCTGTCAGCCGAAAATGCTCCCTTACCTGACATCTTCGACACCTTTGAGCGCCTCTCGGGTCTGGCTATAAACCCGGAGAAATCTGTGGCCTATTTTTTCAGGGATAGACCATGTCCGGATACCCTGGCGACTATACCTTGACAGTGGCACCCACCACCTTTAACCTCTTGAGTGCCCATGACGAGCTGGTCTCGTCATGGGCCGCGGTTGCGCTGTGCCCATGACGAGACCAGCTCGTCATAAACCCCGCCCGCTAATGCAACGGCCGGCACAGGGCGGGGAAAGGGGCGGGCACTCAAGGGGTTAAATACTTAGGTATCCAAGTCTATAGAACACAGGCGGATCAGATAGACGGTAATATCACGCGAGCCATAACTGGTCTCCGGGCCAGTGTAGCCTTCTGGGCCTCCCTACCGCTCTCAGTAATGGGAGGGGTTGCCATCTCTAAGATGGTGATGCTCCCTCGCCTATTATACTACTTTGTCAACCTACCGGTCATAATCCCACAGTCTACCTTTAAAACATTAAACACCTTATTGGTGGATCTTATCTGGGGCAAGGGTCGCAGACGTATCAGCCTGCGGAAACTTCAACTTGAGAGCAGAGGTGGGGGTCTGGGAGTTCCCGACTTCTGTGCCTACTACTATGCTAGTCAGCTCCAGTGGCTATCTTATTGGACCGCAGGGAGACAATTACAGGAAATCGGGTACTCATCGGGGGAGTTGGACCGGGGGATGCTACACTCCCTGCTTTTGCCCAAGGTTAAGATCCCCACGGACAGTCCCCCCCTTTTGAATACCGCCTTACAATGCTGGAGGAAGGCATTGACATACACTTCCATGGCGATTCCTTACCCACCGAACATCCCTCTTTTAGGTATCCCCACACCACAGGGTAGGCTAGCGAAGACCAGTATACAGGATTGGATGGATGCCGGAGTAGAGGACATTGGAGCGTTCTTTACTGACGGACACTTGATGGACCACGACACCTTTTTACAGACCACAGGCGCATCGCCACGATTATATTTATTGCACGCCACTATATCCCACTACATAAAGAACACATGGGCACCGCAGCGCAGTGAACCCCAGCAGCACAACCTAGTACATCTTTTATATCACATGGGGAAGGGGGGACATTTGGTTCATTGGTTATACACAGCAATACGGACGCACGCTGCAATCACGCTTACTTCACTAAGAGAGCAATGGTCCGGGGACTCTAACACGGAGATTACCGATAAGGCTTGGCAGTGCATGCTAGAACACCCCAAAAGAGTTTCCCGCAATGCCAAACTAAAATTCATCCAGACCATGATCTTACATCGGGCATATCTCACCCCCATGCGGATCCATCGTATGTTTCCTGATGCCTCACACAATTGCCCCCGCTGTAAAGGGGATGAGGCGGACTTCCTCCATATGCTGTGGTCTTGTCCACATCTCCGGAACTACTGGGAGGGAATTCGCCAAGCTCTAGGCGAAACCACACAAACCCTTATATCAGATGACGCCCTGAACTGCCTTATGATCCTCCGCAAACGCTCAAGAGTCCAGAAAGTACGACAGAGATTCATAGACCTAGCTCTCATTTTAGCGGTAAGAACTCTTACTATGAGGTGGAAGTCCCCCAGATGTCCAGCGTTATCCAGTTGGCAAGCTGACATGATACAATGGGGAAAGGCAGAAGGGGCGACACTTTGGAGGGAGGAGGAGAAGGGGCTTCGGAAGCAGCCCATCTCAATGGACTGGGAGGCAATGCTACACGAATTTGAATCACTTGACTTATTGCCCCCTCCGGGTACTCAAGTTTTGTAGGCACTTAGAGAGAATAGGTGACTATCCCACAGTAGGCCTTAAGATTGTGACCCATACATTGCATTGCATGATTACCGAGTGCCAGTTTGTGCTACCCTGTTAGTACTCCCCTTTGAGGTCCTACTGGACATAGAAAATACAGAACGACCAGGAGTGGGAGGGTTAGGGTGGGAAGGGACATAGTTGAATTTGTTATCTATGTTAACTGGAAAAAGTAATAACACTATGCTACTCATTTATTTGCCATTACTGCAGTGGGCCGCTATACGTGAGGTCACCAGACCTTATTAATACCCCTTTTTCAGCCTAATGGAGGGAGGGGGGAAAAGATGGTAATTTCGTGAAGTATTTATGCTGCATCCATGGTAAGAGGAAAATGACTGTCTCTATGTACATTTTCACTGCATTGGATTTGATATGATGGTATCTAAATAAAGTGTGTTACAAAAATAATTTATATTGAAGTTGCTTCCTATGATGAGAGCTGGGTGAATGTTGCATGTTAGCTGGAGGGGAGTTTTTGATATAATTTGAATATGTGTCCTGTGACGTCAGTAGAACAGGTGTTCTAAGATGTACGTTTGATGTGTGGCTAATGACTTATGTTGGATAGTTGCTATATTAATGGTGTTTGGTGACTGTTACACGATGTGTGCTGAATGTTTCTCATGATGTTCATTTGCTTGGTATTGTATAAGTGTTTTAGTTGTTTAGTTATTTCATAATATGAGCGAAAAGGTGCATCATGAAGTACTTTGCATTGCTTCTTCACATTGTTAGGTGAATGGGTGATATTTGATGTGAGTTGGATCGATGTTCCTTCATGTGAGTTGGATGTTCATTTCTTGAATGGGTGTTCCATGATGTGAGTTGCACATGCGCTTCACAATATTATCTGCATAAGTGACCTATAATGTGAGTTACACAGCTGTCAAATTAGGTAGGTTAAAAGTTTGTCCAAAGAAGTATATTGGATGAGCATTTTATTAGACTAGTTGCATGGATGCTCTATCATTTATATGGTAAGGTGTCCCACTAAGTGAGTTAGATGGTTGTTCCATGGTGTAAACTGGAGGGATATTCTATGATGTGAGTTGGATGACGGTTTTACCTTTAACAGTGAATGGTTGTACAATGAGATGACTTGCAAGTGTGTTCTTTCACAGGTTGTGCTCATAGTGGATCAGTGTACACAAACGTGCTTGCTGCAAACTTTCAATTCTCCTCCGTGTAAGCTGGCTATTCCCTCTCGGACAAATCAGACTCCCTCGGACATACCAGACTACATGTATGCCATTCTCGTCCTGCCTGAAACCTATGCACCTAGTGGGTAGGGACGTTCCTTGCCCCATTCACTTTGCCCAGATTAAGGTTCCACTTGCCTTGGTGAAAACCACCCATCTCCATTGGTAGGAGCATTCCAGTGCGGCTCCTCCACCCAACACTGCTCGATACTGGCACCGCCATGCCCACAGACCCCACTGGGTTCACGGATAGTCCACATGAGACCCACCCGTAATAGGTACCCAGTGCGGTCACACCGTTCGCACCGCCCTAACCTGCTCAAGGTTCATGTGACCTCAGTGACAGAGTCACAGTGACTGGATCACTGTTGCTCCAGGGTGTGCTGCTTCGTAGGCCTGCCCGCAAGACTGGAGATGAACTTCAGTATGGATTGTGGTGGACAGGCCTTCAAGGTTAACCCACAATTGACACCACTAGGGTACACCTGCTTGTACTAAGACATCAAGCTTTCTAAGGTCTAGTGGGGCCTTCTAAGGTCTAGCATGGGAATATGCTCCCTCAGTAGAGTGGTCTGGTGGACTGGTCATGAAGGCTGAACCCAGTTCCCCAGTTCCAAATTCGACAGTTCTGGCCATAGTGCCACATCCTCCCCCCCACTGAACACCATACTGCCCTACTGAGAGAAACTCGCACTGCCTTCAGCTACAACCTAATTGTGCCCGCTATAAACACTTGGATGTGGCTCAATTCAAATTATGCACTTGATAAGAGTAATATGCTGCCTAAAAAATAAATAAAAGCAACCACTCATAGGAATGCAAGATTAAGTAAAGCATGTGAAATGTAAGCAGAAACAACATGGTTACCTTAACGATCTCTCACTTACTATTCAGAAATCAGCGAGTTGTTTTACCTGAAAAGTTAAGGACATGACTACAGGGCACTGAAGGGAACCTTTTCAATGTCCATTGCTTATATCCTTACAAAACGTAAGCAGTATGGTTTAAAAAGACCACATCCATAAACACAGAGCCATGGTACACATTTTGTTTTCCAATCCACCAATCACCCAGGTATTGCAGTACCTCCAGGAATGGTGTACTTCCCCACCTGGAGACAACAATGCTGTTCAAAGAAAGACTAGAAAACAAAAGTAGCGCTTCAATGGCAAACACTGTAAAGTGAGGCTGATGTATTTGGATGTGAACAAAACCAATCTGGCCACTTTGCAACCACTCTGTCTTGCTTTATTTAGTTATGTATTTATTTTTTCATATTTAAAACCTTCTATTTCGCTCAATCTCGCTGCACTTTGGAATAGAAAAATGTCAGAAAAAGGGCATTTCCTGCAAAAGTGTTTTTCTTTTTTGGATCCATTTCACAGGGAAGCAACTAAATGAAAGAAGGAAAGAGGTTGTGAACCGTTTCTTCAAGTTACGGTTTTCAGTAAGTGAGGAGCAAGACAGAAAGAGAGGGGATAATAGGAAGGGGGGGGGGCAGCTGCCAGCACAAAAAGAAGAGGACATTACCCGAGTCCTATTTGCCCGTCCCCGAAAGCAAGCCGAGCCTTATCTGAATGCCTTTGTCCGCCCCCAAAATAGTGCCACCTGGGGCGGACCGCCCCCCCTAGCTACGCCACTGCTGGTATGCTCCAGGCTCACAATAGCTTTAATTTGTTGGGAGGTCCTAAGTGTGGCCGCCACTGACATCCCCATTTCTCACTACTGCTGCATGATTGAGAATTGGTCAACTCCTCAGGCCTGGTTTCTTTCATTTGCCCCTCTTTTGGTGTCTTGGCTTGGGTACTCTGTCATCTTTGTAGCTGCCTAGCATGTCTTTCTTTTCCGCCCAGACCCATTCTTCGCTGAGCACAGTGAAAAGGAGTTTCTGTCTGCCATTGATGACCTTCAACTTGGTGGGGAAGAGGAGCATGTACCTCATGTTCATTTTATGTAGCTTCACTTTGAGAGCCCAAAGGAGTTTTGTTGCTGCTGGATCACTTAAGTGTAATCGGAAAATAGGAGGAGCCTGGTGTTGTCAACTTCACTGGGGCCCAGTATGTGTGCCTTGTGTAGTAATAGGTCTCGGCCCTTGAAGTGTTGCCATTGGGCTACAATGGTTCTGGGAGGAGTGCCTTGTTTGGGGGCCAGGGAAGCTACTTTGTGAGCTCTTTCTACAGTAAAGTAGTTGGACAATCCTTCCTGTGCAATGCTGTCTTTCATCCAGCAAACCAGGTAGTTTTCCATACCCTTCCCCTCTTTACCGTCAAGTAATCCGAAAGTCCAGTTGGGCCGCGACCATCATTTAGCATCTTCAGCCTGAGATGTAAGGACCTTAGTTCGTTTGATCATGTCGGCCATGTTGGTTTTGTGTACGCCATTTCGAGGGCTAGTTCGGCCATGTTAGCGCCTTTGATACTCTTTCTGCTAGTTTCTTCTGATCAACTCTGAGCAAGTTTAGGTACACAGCAACTCTACGTATTTTGGTTTCTATATTTGAGTTAGTAGCTTTCAAAGCCAGTACTGGGTCGAGTTTATTACTATTTACCGCATAGGGTAGTACATCCTGTGTCTGGGTTTCAACTGGGTAGATGCTGCTCAGCTGTGGCTCAGGTGTGTTCAAGCTGTTTCTAACCTTTGCTAGTGGCATGTTGTCTACTGTCGCTGCATGCGGTGCAGGTAATTAATGAAATTATCAGGGTTGTTTGCCTGAGGTACACGACGATTCCTTCCACTTGGATTATGGATAGAACCTAGTCTCCTGCTCCCTCCCCCTAAACGCACACTTCCATATCTGTTTTGGGATCTGTTAAGGGGGTGAGACTTTAGTCCATTGTCTGTGCTTGAATAGATGCTGGTGGGGCTTTGATAATTGCGCCTGGCTACAACAAATATCCTCGCTTTCCGGTGTGCTTGCTGGTGTACGTGCAGTCCTGTGTTTACTATCCAGCATTGCATTGTCATATATTAGCAGAATACCTATTCATTTTTTCAGTTGCCTTATTTATAATGAAGTTCTCGGACCTCAATTCTTGCCATCTCTGTTAAAGTTCACAGGAATAAGGCCAACACAGCATCAAGTATGAACAGCTGCTCGTAACTCCCAGTCTCCAACTGATCATTAATGACACCTGGGGATTCCATGTGTCATCAATGATGTAGACTGTGGAATACCTACACGCAACTAAGTAGTAATAATAAAAGATAGACACAACAATCTCGCAGCGTGACTTAACTATAATGCGCGCCATGGCTCGGGCCTGCCTCTCACAGATGGGATGTTCCCACACGCTCTCTGTTCTAAGCACCTAACGTCCCTGCCACACATACCTCAGGCAAAGTCAGACTCACTGTAGCCACCACAGTCCTTCTTTCCTATGTTGCATATGCTCTCTGGCCTCCTTGGGTAACCAGTGCTCTTGCCAATCCTAAAATTAAATAAACATCCTGGCCGCGGGCGGCGTCGCACGGCACTGCTCAGAAAAGACCTATAGGGGCAAGGTCTCGAATTTACGGCGCGAGTGAGTTGCGTCACCTCTTCTGTGACGTCAGCCGAGTTGAACGCGTCACATGGTTTCACCACGGAAGGGCCTTCCTCACCCACAGCTCTACCGCCTCAACTGCGTCACCGCAGGCCCTGCCACGCACGAAGGTTCGATGTAGGAGTCTGCGCCGTTCACAAGTGAGGTCTCACCTCGGTTTCTGTGGTTCTCGCAGGTTGGCCATCACCTGCTACTGTTGCTAGCCGCATAGGAGGCTTGAGAAGTAGAACCGACACTTCGGACATCAGCGGCAAGTCGTCGGAGGGCCCAACCAGATCAGAATAGGATGTGGCGATACGACCAGAGTTGTAGACCTTGGTAACGGGTTCGTATCTCGGATACGGCTTAATATCCTAAGATTCTGAGCAAATTCACTTGTATTCATTCTTTCCATGGCCTTAAAAATAAATCTGAGCTCGTGCGCATGCAATTTGCGCCAATGCCTGTGGGTCGAGTTGGTGGTATATAACGAAAACACAAAACTATATAAAAAGAAAAATATTAATTTAAACACTTTTGGCTGTTATTTAGCTGACTGTCGCTCTAGTCTTTCCTCGCCTGTTAATTAGCCAGGCTCAGCGTTGCTCGACTGTGCTTCCCAGCGTCTGCCTCTCCAACAATAGGATTTAGTGCTCAGTGGGTCGGAGGGGGGTGGTAGGTTAAATACAGAAAGTAGTCGGATGTGGAGTTGCCTCTAAGTGAGCCACGAGTTTATACATATCTCAGTCCATCAGCATCAGACCCCCTCCACAACCCCCGGTAGCCTTTGGCCTTAACTGCACTTACACGCTCATTGTTATAGAGACATGTCACACTGGAAGGTCTGTCTCATCGGTGATGCTCTTTTTCCATTCCTTAACATTCCATTACCTCCCCTGATGCTTTTGCTCTATATGTTTGGCCACAGTGAAAACTCTTGATAAGGAATAAGAATAGTGTAGTGTCCTTACCAGATCCTTTAAACTCCTCTCCTCCTCATCTTGCATTATTTTATTGATGTCGAGCGCCAAGTTCTAAATAAAGTGAATATCATTAGATTATTTTTGCATAATTTCAGTGAGAAACAGTCCCCAGTAGGAGGTGAATTCCAGAATGGACAGTGTATTTTAAGGGCTAGTAGTAAATCCACAGTAATGTGCTCAGTGACGATTAAACTAAAGGAAGCTTTCAATAGCAACTAAACATTAATAAGGGAAAGTATGAGGTCTTGGAGGCATAGAAACATATGTGAAACCATTCTTGAGAGTAAGTGAAGTAATGGGTCCTGAGCTCACCCCACTACATTCCCTGCTGAGTAACGTAATTATATAATGGTCTTTACAGGTGAGCAGAGTTGGATCTCTATGAGCTATCGTGCAACACGTGATTCGAGATTTCCATAAACTAGATAGTAATGCTATGCATGTATCCCACAATCCCAAACATTGTCAGAAAAAACATTTAATGATGGATGCCCTATTGACATCAGCCAGTGATGGATTTCTCTTATCTGCTCAACCTTGAGGTTTCTTTTCTTTGTCAAGTCAACATCAGGTGAAGGACACCCATATCAGAAGAGGGGCCGCAGCCTTCAAAAAAATGATCCTTGCCTTTCCTCACATTCCTTTTATAACATCACTCAAGTTACTGTTTGTTTACATTTTACATGTACCTTTTAAATTTACATTTGCATTTCTTTTCCCATGCCCCTTTCTTTTGTGAACTTCTCTGGGAAGTCGTTATGCCATGAGCGTCATATTTTCATTTATTTTTTCATCACTCTGCATTTTTGCAATCATTATGTCCTAACACATTCCACTTCCATTGGTCGAAATCACTCTTTACAGATTTTTATTTATTTATTTAAATAAGTAAAATATACAAAAGGGCATGATTTGAAATCCAGTAATAAAACTCATAACATTGTAAGAAGCCAAGCGACTTCCAAAGTTCGATTTTATAAACTGAAGAGTCACAGAAATTTCAAAGTACATAGAGAATCGGAAATAGATCTCAGTGGATGCAGAGGGAATGCAGTCAGTGCATATCAGGAGAATAGTAAGGTAGCATGCCACATGGGTAACTAAAGTTTGAAGTCTAGAATCAGAGACATTTATTTGATAGCTGAGCAGTCATGGCTCTTACCAGATAATTAAGATAGCATATCTTTCTCCTCAACAGTGGCTGTGATAAATCCTTCCTGATATTGAAAGGAAGCTGCTATTTACCAGATTTAAAGATGAGGGCATATCAGTAGGTAACTTTGTAAATCAGGTATTGCTATATTTGTGAAAATGTATTGGATACAGACATGCCTTAATCATAAGAGATACCCTGGGATGTCCTAGTCCTCAAGGTAAGTGTGATGCCGCCATCTCATAAAAAGTATAGGGGGGGTGTCTTGATGTCTTTCCTACACAAAGAGTGAGGGGATCCAATGCCAGTGAAGACAATGGAAGAATAGGAGGCTATAATCCATCCAATTGGTGGATATTGGGGTGGGTGGAGGGGCACCTGTGGTTATCTGAGTATGGTAAGGGTCTTTACCTCTGTTCTGTTATGGTGGTTGCCTTGTTATATTGCACCTCTGCAAGTAAATTGTATCTCCTTGTATGTCTTCTCATAAAGGGGAATAGGGAGACCTGTGCTGAATACCACTTAGAGTGGGGATTCTACTCTACTGTCCTTCTTTGAAGAGGAGATCTCTTTGCCTCCCCCTTCTCTGGTTTCCAGTGTTGCACTATACAGCCTTTCTCACTTGAGATGGAGTTTGAAGACTAGCATTTAAAAGAATTGAGCCCTCCAAATTTGCAATGGCTCTATCTGCTTGTAGGCCGGTACTCCCACAGGATTTGGAAGGGAGCCTTTTAGCCTTTTCCAACTGGATCCGGGCTACTGTGACCACTATTGCTATCCCCACCTCGACGAGGCGTTCAAGGGAGTCTCCTTCTAAACCGTGGTATACAGCTGAGTTGACGCTATTGAAGCAAGATTGTGAAAATTGGAACGCTTTTGGCGTCTCAGCAAGTATTGCCCGGTGGCAAAGGGTATGCTTAGGCAGAAACAGAAAATTTATTACATAGCTATCTCACAAGCTAAAAAGGAATATTACGCTGTCCGTATTGACCAGGCTCATAACAATTCAAAGGAGATCTTTGCAATTGTACAGAGCTTTATGTCACCTACAGCACAATCAAGTACTCGGCCAGCGACAGATGCCTGGTGTGATACGTTGTCTAACTTTTTCTTGGATAAAATCTGAGGGATTCAAGAAAGTTTTATACTGGTTCCATCTAACCCTTTGTCGCCTACCTCTGATCCTACCTCCCTTAGGCATTCTCTGGTTAATTTTTCCCCGGTTGACTTGTCTAGCACCTTGAAAATTTTGAAGGGACTGAAATCTGGTTCACCTGTTGACCCCTGTCCCGCAAGATTATTGGCGGCGGTAGCGGAGGTTCTCAATTTTGAGGTGAACAGTATTATAAACCTTTCTTTTTTGGAAGCTCGAGTCCCTAGTGATTGGAAGCAGGCTAAAATTCTTCCTTTATTGAAAAAACCTGCCCTCAATCCCTTGATTCCTGGGAATTATAGGCCCATTTCTCTTCTTCCTAGCCTTGCCAAGGTCTGTGAGAAGGTAGTGAATAGACAGCTGACTGAGTTTGTGGAGAGAGCGGATATCTTGCACCCAGCCCAGTCGGACTTTTGGTCCTCTTACAGTACCGAAGTGGCGTTGGTAGAAGTGTCTGAGGCTATTCGAGAATGCCTTGATGCCGGCGGGAGAGCAGCCTTCGTGCTGCTCGACCTGTCGGCTGCATTTGATACGGTTCCTCATTCTTTATTGCTTGACAGACTCGCGGAAATTGGTGTCACAGGGTCGGCTTGGGGCTGGATTGAGTCCTTTTTGGAGGGCCTGGTTCAGCAAGTCTGGTTTCCACCAGCAGCGTCTTCTTCTCGGTCGGTTACCACTGGGGTGCCACAGGGATCATCCCTTAGCCCCCTCCTGTTTAACATCTATCTTACTCCTCTAGTCATATTGGCTGAGGATTTGGGGGCTAAGGTGATCGCATATGCTGACGAATGAGGAAGCCGTGACGTCTGTTCAATTCTGCCTGTCTTCTGTATTTAAGTGGCTTAAGAGTGCCCAACTAAAATGCAATGAAGATAAGTCAGAGATGCTCTTGTATGGTAATCTCTCCCCTGGTTTTAGAGATATGATATGGCCGTCCGAGTTCCCGCCGCCATCTTCTAGTAGCTGTATTGCTAAGAACCTAGGAGTTTGGTTCGAGGACAATCTCTCTTTTGCAACTCAAGTAAAGAGATTTTCAGGGTGCCGCTTTGGCCTCCTTAAAATCTTGAGAAGATTTCTCCCACTCCTTCCTCAGGCGGCGAAAGAGTCAGTGGTTCGTGCGCTCATTCTCTCCCGCCTGGATTATGCTAATGTGCTTTATGTGGGGATTCCGACATACTCCCTTAATAAACTTCAAGTGGTGCAAAATGAGGTGGCTCGGCTTTTGGGAGAAATTCCCTTAAGAAGTAGCGTGCGAGGTTATCTACGCTCTCTTCATTGGCTTCCGATAGTGGCTCGGGTGAAATTTAAATCTATCACCATTGCACATCGTGCTCTACAAGGCCTGGGGCCAATTTATCTGCAGAAACGGTTCTCCTTTTATGTTCCAGGGAGACTACTACGCTCCTCCACTCTCCGCTTGGCAAAGGTTCCCCGTTTTCGTCGGCATAGGCTAGGTTGTGGTTCCCTCGCCGTTTTGGCGGCCCAGGCCTTGAATGCCCTGCCGTTGGCGCTATGCAGTATTGAAGATCCTG
This sequence comes from Triturus cristatus, assembly GCF_964204655.1. Taxonomy (NCBI): domain Eukaryota; kingdom Metazoa; phylum Chordata; class Amphibia; order Caudata; family Salamandridae; genus Triturus; species Triturus cristatus. The sequence continues at coordinate 585,610,039 of NC_140595.1, forward strand.
TGGTTTTTAAAAAACTGCTAAAGACTCATCTTTTTGTTTAAGTCTGGTTATGCTCTCAGTTTCTCTATGCTCACGCCGGGACACTCCTTGGAGTAGCTGTGTGCGTTAGAAAACTAATTAACATAACATAAGACTATACAAATTAGTTTCACAGCTGACTTATGAAGGCTGAACCTGTCTATCAGTTTTCAGCTTCTTTTCTGAAAAGCTGTGGTGTGTCCTGAATTTCATTGCTACTGTGCCCACCTCATGTTGCCCACAACCCCTAATGAACACGCGCAACCAAAGAAATGCTTACTTTTAGTGTACTGTCAATATTCAGGCTCTTCAGGGTATAAAGCAGGTTCGAGACATCTGTGAAAACAAGTTAGAGGAAGGGATATATGATCTCATCTCATTTGCATGACTACCACACAAGCTCTTGACATATAACTCAGTCGTATTGTTACATTATTCATGGGCCAGCATTCTCACCGCACTTCCCCACACCAGTGCACTTAATGCAACATAATCAGCGCTTCTGCCCTCTGCATGCTTACATCTTTAACTGCTTATTATGCTATTTGTTAAAACCAGAGACTCTACAGAAATTCTCAGTTATTTTAAATTTACAAGTGTACTATATTATCCCCAATCACTGTGACAAAACAACATTACAATATCAAACGTTAATAATTAATCAATAAAAAAATGCAGGGCAATATATGTAAATGCCAAATATTATGGAGGTTACAGGAAAGGAGATAAGGAAAGCTCAAAAGAGATAATTAGGTTTAACTCCAGTTCTGCGTTGCTTGTGTGTTTCACAGATTTACATGCTTGAATCTTCCCAGTCGTCGGGCTGGGAATCCATAGTATTTTTAAAATTACATAGTTAAAATGGCGATAGGCCCAACAATAGTGTACATTTATGAGCACATCCACATAATTTGAAACAGCCCAAATTTCAGCCAGTAAGGTGGATGAGATGAGCTCTTTACTCCCCTAGTGGTCACCACTTCTCATATTTCATACTTTAAATGTGAAGGATAAAATGGGTAGTGAGCCTTTGATTGGGGGATGGTATTCATATGCAAATTTAAGAAATTAATCAAAAACTGGAGACCTGGAAGTACAGGTAAGTAACTAATTTCTTCTCCAGCAAAGAATCTTTCATAGATTCACGGGCGTACATTTGAGTAGCAAGCATTATCCAAATCGAGCAAAAAAGAGGAAGCAGGCTCATCTTTAATGAAAGCCATTGCCTAAGACTGCTTGGCCCACAGAAGACTCCAATGCCATGTTCAGCTCCAGGTAGTAATGCTAGTTTATTGTGTGCCTGTTTCTCCCTGTGGCTGCACTGCAGAAATCTGAAAGAGGCACTCTTGCACAGCGCACCGCTGATACTGATATGTTTCTGATCGAGTATGCTGCCACCTTAACACTTAAGTGGGTGCTTTGTTTTCTTGTGGCAGAAAGTGATACAGGCTGACCACCAGGGACAAAGCTCTCTTTGGACAGTGGGTGGCTCTTGCCCAGGCACCTAAAAGCATACATGCCACGAGAACAAAATCAGACAGGAGACTCCAGATTCTTTAAGCCAAAATGGCTTTATTTTAGATATCTCCTGTCTACAACTGCCCCAGCTTCAATATAAACCAGTTTGGAAAATACATTCCACTGATTTTTCTTTCAAAATCTGCCACACCCAGTTTGAAAAAATTGGCATGCATGCAAAAGAGACAAATAGCTGGTAACAATTTCCTAAGTCTTTGGTTCCGTCCATATAAAACTTTATGCACCTTCAAACACCTACTGAAAGCAGTGCTGTCTCAGCTGATGTTGAAGGATTTTGCAAGAAAGATCAAAATATCCATGCTCATTTAAATGAAAGTCTGAAAGTACTTAGGGCATGATCCTAGGGTTGGTGCACAGGGTGATTCTGTTCTTAGTAAACACACATTGGCATAGCCAGTAGATTTTGCCTTTGGGCCCTTATAAGAGTTTAGTCATGCAGCACATATCCCCAAAATAATAATTTTAAAATAAGAGCGTGGATGGGACCTAGGGGGCAGCAACTGGAGTGAGAAGTGATCAGCAGCAGGAGGCTGAGAGAGGGAATCCACGGGAAGTGGGTGGGAGAATCATGCACAAGTGACAGCGTGCACAGATGAATGAGGGCTTACTACATTCAGTGGTGACAGAAGACTCACTACAGGCAGCGTGTACTGCTGAAAACGAGAGATGCACAGCCTGCACATGGGAGAGCGGGCTCACTACAGGCAGTGTATACCGGTGAAAGTGAGAGTTTCAAAACTCGCAGAGGTGAAAGCGGTCTGACTCCAGTCAGTGTGTACAGGTGAAAGCCAGAGTTGCAAACCCCGCACAAGTAAAAGCATGCTCAATAAAGGCAGTGTGTACCAGTGAAAGCGAATGTTGCACAGCCCGCACAGGTGAAATCGTGCTGGCTACAGGCAGTGTGTACCGGTGAAAGCGAGAGTTGCACAGCCCGCACAGTTGATAGCGTGCTGGCTTTAGGCATTGTGTACCGGTGAAAGTGAGAGTTGCACAGCCCGCACAGGTCAAAGCGTGCTCACTACAGGCAGTGTGTACTGGTGAAAGCAAGAGTTGCAAAACTCGCACAGATGAAAACGGACTCACTACAGGCAGTGTACTGGTAAAAGCTAGAGTTGCAAAACCTGCACAGGTGAAAAGCTGCCGACTAGAGGCACCACGCACAGGTGACAGCAGCGCTACCTGGGAAGAGCAGACAGTGCTCAGCTGGATGTGCTGATTCATGCTCTGCGCTCACTGCAGCATTCCTGCGGTGGGCGGTGTGGCCCTCCTGGAGAGGACCTCAGCAGTGGAACTGGGAGCGCTCCTCCCTACGCGGGCTACGAGACCGTTTACCTTTACTTCCCAGTGCTTAGCACGCCATCTTACATTAAAACACAAGTGCCGCCGCTGATCCTTGCCCCCACTTCCACGCCCACCCTTCAGAGAGAAACATTCTTTGAGGCCATTTGTGGAGGGCATGTGCTAATCACTTTACACAGGTTCCCCACCCACAAGGGCTGGGAGGAAGGGGGCGGTGTGGTGGTAATTGCCCCTTTGCCGGGATTTACCTTAAAATGAGAGGCCCACTCGGTCACACCTGCAATGGGTTGATTTTACCTAGACTAGGCATATGCCCCAACTCCACCATTTGATCTCATGTGATCTTGGGCACAGCACTCACTACCAGAACCTTGATGAAAGGTGAATGTGAAAAAAGTGTCTGCCTTGGTAGACGGAATAACATCCTTCGGACCGCTCAGTGAACAATCGGGGGCTAGGTGGTGCCTTGTTATATCCAAGTGCCCTTCGTTAGAGCCTTTTAATGTATCAACATTTAAAACACCGCCCTTCTCCTTCCTGAACTGGGAAGAAGGGCAGGGTGTTTGGATATCTCATTCCAGTCACACGCATTGGAGAACGCGCACAGCACCAGTACGTTAAAACATAAAACAAAAAAGCCGATCCTCAAGCACAGATAGCTGATCGGCAACAGCTGCCCCTAAGAGTAGCATTGCCTGTTAACTGCGACGAACAACAAGCGAAAGAGAAAGCACGTCATTTTAGGCGCAGCTACTATTGTTTAAGTGGCGGAGTGCGGCACTGCTGAAAGGGTCATCTGCTAGCCCGCGAGTGGCGCGTGCCCGCGCGCGCTGTGAGGAATGCAGCTGCCACCCTGCCGCTGCTGCTCGCTCCCGCAAGCAAAATGCTATGGGAGTGAACCTTTGCTAAAGAGGTGGGACATGCGCCTGCCTTTAGCGATTTGTAGGTTACGAAAAATAAATGACACAGGCAACAACCAACCTAATGCGTGGGGGAAGTCCTAGCCGCACTGAGAAGTTTGGAGTGCTCACAATAAGCCTCCGATAGAGCAGCTCATGCGCGCTGCGCTAGGCTCGACCTAAAAAGGAAATATGTTTTCCATATTGTGGAAGCCTGGTGCTGTCTCAACTTCTATACCAGCGTCAGAGCCAAACGCAGTACTGTCTTCCACAAAAGGTACTTCAGTGGACCCTTGTAATGGGCTCTTGAGTTGGTAACATAAACTGGCTGATTGTGACTAACTCCCATGGTATAGGGGGACGCCAAACAAGAGGGACGGTTTGGAAGAGACCATTCATTAACTGTTTGTTGACCTTTTTGAGGGATGGAGGTTGGAGAGTCAAAATATGTACTGAACCTTGATATCATGAACAGATGGATACTGACTAAGAGTACTTTAGCCCCTTTTGTGCCAGGAGAAATAGGCACAGCCGAATTTGAAGTGGTTATAGTGATATGGGATTTACATCTTTATTTTAGCACAATATGCAGAAACATTTCCACCTGGCTTTATAGAAGGCGTGCAAGTCTGATCAGAAGGTCTTCTGCAGTTGTAAGGATTTTCCAGATGACCAGATTCTAGGTGCTCAGTCAAGCGTTGCTATCATTTGTATCTGGAGTGAAGATTTAGGTGGATATTCAGCGCAATATTATCAGGAACATTGAACACCTTTCTTCTCACCACCTTTTTAGCTGAAGAGAGGACTTGTTATTGAGGCTAAAAAAGTATATGCGGAACGAGTCACATTAGAGCTTGGTTATAATGAATATGTCAATTTCCTCAACTTCGTGGCTTAGTGCATTTCTATTTCTGATGTGTTTCATGAATTATCCTCCTTGATATTGAATGAAATAAGAAGTACTGTTCTGTTGTGACAGAAAGTCCTCTGAATTGTTCCAAACATGCACCCCTACCAAGTGCCTCAGCTGCAACTATATGTGGATCCTGGATGCTGATTTTTGGACCGGGCAAACACAGATTATGTGTGTGCACTATGATCTAGGCCTTTGTTACAGATTGTGGTATTGGTAGATCGGAAGGCAAGTACAAATCGCTACCCTTGTGGAAGTAAAGGGCTACTACCTTACCAAGAATTAAGTAGCATGAGCGCGGAAGAAGCAACATAGGCTTTTGTAATAGTAATTAGTAGTGTGAACAGAGTATTTTACTTGTGTCACTGGAGTGGGGCTGCCCAGTCCACTTATGTAAAGGTCTGCTGCTGAGTATTGAACTTACACTTAACCTACATCATGTTAGTATGTAGCACTATGCAGTGCTCTTGTGTGCATGTGGGTGCTTTTATCTATGTGTGCTTGTGTGCAGTACACTACACGGAGACCTGCAGTATCCATGTTACAAACCCAGAACCTTGAAAAGGCATATGGAGGTACAGGAGCCACCCCAGACAGATCTGTGGATTGTCTGCATACCTGGGAGCTGGGTAGGACACAGTCAAGCTAGTCAATCTGTGGCTGTCGATCAGTGTGGAGAAGCTCAGAACAACTTCTGCTTGTTGTGACTGGGAACCAAGGTCTGTTAGTCTCCCTGCTGGGTGAGAGGACGTCCCACAGAAGAGTCAAAACTACGTGCCCTGGAGCACCAACATCTGCTTTCCTGCCAAGACCAGAGGACCCTGTGAGGAGTAGGAGGAGAGTGCCTGGAGGGAGTGAGGTCAAGTGGGGATCCTGTCGAGTGGACCCCTTAAGTGAAGTGTGAGATTCACAGTCCAGTCATGACCACAACACCAATCTGGCTATTTGCACGTGTACTGCTCAAGTCGGCGACCCCGTATACCAGGTGGGGCCACCATGAAGATTAAGGGGGGGCATTCGCCCTGGTGCATCACTGACTGAGAAGGACTGTTGCCAGGTGCAGCACTGTGACTTGAGAGGGCTATTGCCCCATGGACCTCTGCTCACAACCCCCATATGCCAGGTAGGGGCCACAGGGAAGAGAGCTGGCTGTTGCCCTCGTACGGTGTGTGATAGTGAAGTTAGCAGGTTGTGACCTGCTTTTGTAGAACATTTACTTTACCTTTAGAGACAAGAAGCTGCCCAAGTTTTACCATTAGAGACCAGAAGCCTCCTGAGACCTCCAGCCAGGATCAGGAGGACTTTCCACACAACCGGAGGCGAGCCATGGATGTCCAGCAGCCTTACCTGCAGTGAGGAGATTATAGCCAATTGCCTGTTACTTGCTCATGCCATCCACAAAGCTGAATAACTGGACCGCTTCAGGCAGCGGATGCGCTCCTGGGCATTTCATATCACATCAGAGGAACTGGGTAAGACGGATCACTGGAATGCAGAGCCCTTAAAGAAACTTACTCTGACTATAGCACCATGGCCTTTAGGTTTTTGACTTCGAAAGCCATTGTGGAACTTCCAAGAAGCGTACTTACTAGAAGGTACTAGCCTGAATGTTGCTTTATGTGAATGGGGTATACCTGGAGTTAGTAACCAGTGGGACTCAGGATCTTGCCTGGACAAGAATAGAGTGGTAGCCTGGAAACACTGCACATATTATTTGTTGTGTGGCGTATTTCACTTTGTGTTCGAATATAAATACTAACTTTTTCATTAAAGTAGCTGGCTGGACATTCATTTATTGGGGTTGCTGAGCGTATTTAGAGACTTGTACCTGTGTAAAACTTGCACCCACCTCCCCCTGAAAAAACTTTGACTGCCCAATCCGCATTATCACTAGAGTCAAGTGCTGAAGGGGTAGTACTTGGCTCAGTTACTCAGAGCCCATAGTAAATGAGGTCCCAGGCTTCAGGAGTAAAAGGCCTTCACCCCCTATGGTTGGGACCAGTAACTCCTGGTTGGCCCATGGCATTTTGAAAGGGGTTATGATGACCATTGGAGGAAAGCTGTGGGACTCCCAGCGATTAGGAGTCTCGGGTGTAAGTATGCATATAAGTCCTGTTTTAACACACAAAGTCTGCTCACGTAAATAATGGAGAACACAGGCTTGGGAATAGACGATAGCACCATATCTGTAGATCAGCTAAAGGATCTATGTAGGGACAGAGGGTGGAGGCCTGTCAGAGTCAGGGATAAGGAGGTCCTTGTTGATTTCAATAGTGACCGATTTGATAGCCTGGATGAAAGGGATGACAATATGAACGGCTCTGGGGAGGGAACCATGGTAGGAACACAGAAGGAGAGCACTGTGTGACAGGCTATTGTGTCCTCTTGGAACAGATCTATTCTAGACACACCAAGTATGTCCCCTAAATTGCTTTCTAGAATTACACCCGCACAAACCCCCCTTTTAATTTCTAGGGTACCACTGTCACTGATTTCCGGAGTAAATCATTTGGATGAGTTGAGTCTAGCATAGACTTTGAACTTTGCAGTTGGCACTCTACAAAGCTAAAGCTGAGCAGGAGGAGAAAGCCTGGGAGTTTGAGAGGGAAAGCTGAGGTTAGCTCACCTGGAAAAATAGGAAAGGAAATGGGAGAGACGGGAAGAATGGGCCCGGGAAGAGCAGTTAGGAGAGCGGGAAACGAGGAAAGGGAAAGAGGGTTTGAGAGCGAAAAGAGGCACTGAGAGGGAGAAGCTTAGGAGGGCAGCAGTTACAACTCTCAACCTCCAGTTAATGCCAGGTTGTAGCCAAGATTTCAATAGAGCTAGTACACATGTATGTAGACAGGCACAATATCTTGTAATGGTTTGTGAGTTTTGAGGTCCTTGAATGTGTTGTCTAAGGCAGCTGCTTTAATGAGCCACGTGCCATTGGAAGAGGCAGCCGTCATTAGAAGGATGCTTCTGGCAGACCAGATGGTCTATGAACGAATAAAGGAAGCTCTCATTCAAAGGTATGGGCTGAAGCCAGCACACTTAGAAGTTGAAAGAATGCTATAGATCGGATGGAGTTCCTTTTGAGAACTGTATTCACAGTGTATTGCGTGATTGGAATGAGTGGATGAGAGGGATGGAGGCCAAGGGTTTTCAGTCCCTTAACTAGCTGATGGTGACAGAGACTCAAGGAGGAATATTTTACCCTACTTAGGCAATACCTGTTTGATCTGACAGAAAGGGATCCAGAGAAGCTTGCAGTGTTAGCTGACAAGGTTTACAAGGGGCGAGACCAGAATTGTTCCAAGCAACATGGGGACACGATCTCTCCACAGACAGCTTCCAAGCTGGAGGGTAATGGGCCAGGGTTATTCTCATGGGACCAGAAGAGGGCCCAGGTGAAATGGGAATGATAATGTTATGCCCAGGAAGGAGCATCATGAGAAAGGAGGATAGCAAAGTTCTTCCAAGTCCAAGGTGGTGACTTGCTTTGAGTGCTACCAGGTGCTAGACTACTAGAGGAACTGTCAGGTGAAATACTCTGTACCAGCTGCACCAGTGATAGCGAGTACGCTACACATGGGTGAAGGGACCCAGGAGGGCCCGGTTGTACTCAACCTAGTGGCGATGGACATTCATCCTAACACATTGTGGTTTGTGCAGGAAGCTAGTGTAAAAGGGAGGAAAGGACCTGCCCTGAGAGATACTGGAGCATTTCACATTAGTTGAGAGGAGGTACATTAAGCCTGAGGAGGGCTAAACCTGCACTACCACTAGAGTCAAGTTCTGAAGGGGTAGTACTTGGCCCAGTTACTTAGGACCCAGTTACTTAGAGTCCACAGGAGGTCCTGGACAACAGGTGTAAAAGGCCTTACCTCCCCCCCCCCCCTCCTGTTGGGACCAGTAACTCCTGGTTGCCCCATGGCCCTCTGAAAGGGGTTATGACAATTAGCGGCAAGCGGTGGGACACCCAATGATTAGGAGTCTTGTGTGTAAGTGCTACATAGGCCATTTCCAAATTACGCCAGTAACACAGTAAGTCCAGGTTTGGTAGCCAGTGGGGATGGCATGGAGTTCCCTCTTGCCTGAGTTGAGATTGAGCTCAAAAGCAAGGCAGCCATAGTAATAGTTGGGGTAATGGAAAAGCAAGGTGCTGGTTGTCATGTGCAATGATTTGATGGCTCCTGGTTTGGTGCCACGACCAGAAGCCTTTATAGCTTGGAGCACATCAGTTGTGTTGACCATAGCACAGGCTGCAAACCAGTCTCAGGAGGAGACTGGGACCATTCCTGATTTGCAGGGACAAGAACAAGGTAGCTCGCAGAAAAGGGCTGACTTTGGGAAGGCAAAGGCCATTGAGGTTACTGCTTCTGCTCCAGAGGGAGAGGAGGATGGGGCTCACAAAGCAAACCAGGTGCTAGAGCCTTTGTCATATCTAGAGCTGCAGGATTTGTTTGCTGCTGGAGGGCCTGCCAGGGATGATTTGCAAGGCACAAGAAGAGTGCCCTACAACTTGTGGGGCTCTGTAAGTAAGCCCATCCACAGGCCAGGCAGGAGTGGTTAGAAAACACTTCCGTAGGCTGGGAGTATGGCCTACTCCATAGTAAGCCGGGGGATCCCAAGCCAGGATCTAGCAGAAGGCTAGTGGTTCCATTAGTGCAGGCAAATTTCCTGTTGTCATTGGCCAACTAATTACCCTTGGCAGGACACTTCGGTATTAGAAAGAACCAAGATGTGTTAGACACACAGGTTCTGTAAAAACTGTTGAGCTTGCCAGAAGAATGGTAAGTCAGGAGGGAGAACAAAGACACCATTAATGCACCTACTGGTAGTAGGAGTTCCATTCGAGGAGATGGGAATAGACATAGTTGGTCTATTCGACCTCCCCCGCAGTTGGGCAACAAGTATATCTTGTGGTCCATCATGTCACAAGGTATTCCAAGGCTGTACCTCTGTATGACTACAAAGGCGGTACTGGTGGTAGTGATCTTTTCTGCAGTCAGATTTTCGAGTACGGTAATCTCTGACATGAGAGCCACTTTCGTCTTCTCATATATGAGGTATATGTGGGAGCAAGCTGGTGTGAACTATCACTTCTCAACAGCATACCCCACAAACTAATGGTTTATTGGAGCAGTTCAACAAGACTCATAAAAGCATGATGGGAATGCTGCCAATGAACCCAAGGAGGTAGTGGGACCTTCTCCTGCCAAGTCTCATGTTTGACTACTGAGAGATTCCACAGAACGACGGAGGATTCAGTCCCTGTGTTCTGTATGGACACCTGGAGTGGGGTCCACTCACTTTAGCCAGAGACGGGTAGTACGGAAACTCAGAATATCCATAGAAGGGTGTGGTAGACTGCATGAATGGCCTCAGGAAGTTGATGGCGCAATACATGGGTCAGGCAAAAGAAAACCGTCAGAGTAGCCAAACTGATGAAGGAATAGAACGACCAGAAACTTACGCTGACTGAGTATCAGGAAGCTCCAGGAGATGTTGGCACTGAAGCTTATTTGTCCCTGGGTTTTGGAGGACATGTGGTGTGGGCCATAAAAGGTAGTTCAGAAGATTTCTGATGTTATCTACTTGATGGGCACAGGGGCCACAATTAAAAACATTTTGTTTTAAATTTATTTATTTTGCATTTTATATAGCGCAAACTCGACCCGAAGGTATTGGAACGTTTTACATAGCACCGTTATTACATTACACATTCAGGCACGGGTAGATTAAGTGATTTGCCCAGAATCACAGGATGTGGACGCGACCTCGAGGCTTGAACTCTGGTTTCCAGCACCAAAGTCGGCAGCGTAGCCGACGGACCACATCCTCTCCAATGGAACCAAGGAGGGCGTTCCATGTGAATCAGCTGAAGTCTTACCTGCAGAGAGATTACACAATGAATATCAAGACTATGGCAGAGGATATTGAGTAAGAGAGTGAGCGAGCCTCTTCCTGACCTGCTACATAGTGACATGAAGGATGGCACTGTTGAAAAGGTTTAGTCAGCCCCTGAATTGACGCCTGAGAAGCAGAAAGAATGTAGAGAGGTGGAGGAGTTCAATGTGGCCTACATGGATGACATTTCATTGTTTAGCAGTTCATGGTAGGACCAACTATGACACCTAGAACAGGCGTTGGCTGGGATACAAGAGGCAAACCTGACCATCAAGGCAACCAAGTGTCCGGTAGGGCAGTCCTCTGTAGTCTACCTTGGATATGAGGTGGGTAACGGCAATGTTTGCCTATTGAATGTCAAGATTCACTCTTTGATGGTGTGTGTGGTTCCTACTACCCCGACTGAGGTGAGGGCCTTTCTAGAACTTGCTAGGTATTACAGGAACTTTGTGGCGAACCACAGAAATTTTGTTGCCCTATTGTCTGCTTTGACCTCCAGGAAGCAGCCCATATATGTGATCTAGACTCAGGAGTGTCAAAGGGCAATTGAGGAACTGAAAAAGGCACTATGCAATTCAACTGTACTGAAAGCTCCTGACTACATTCAGCCTTTCATGTACAGACAGATGCTTCTGACAAGGGAGTTGGAGTTGTGTTAGCTCAGCTGGATGACAAAGGTAGAGAGCGCCCTGTAGTCTTTATTAATATGAGGTTACAACCCAGGGAACAGACTAGGCGGCTATTGAAAAAGAGTGCTTTGCCATAGTGCTGGCCATACACGACTTTCACTCTAACTTGTTTGGCACTAGATTTGTAATGCAAATGAATCCTCAGCCATTGAAGTAGTTGATGACTATGGAAAGAAAGAATCCCAAGTTGTCGAGACGGTCAATTTACCTCTTTAAAGTACTTTACTAACCTTAGCCAGGCTAGCCACATTGGCGCACGAGGTTAGCACCATTGTTTACAAATTTCCCTCCTTACCAGGAGGATCAAATAAAAAATCAGCTTTCTTTGTAATGCTGAGAGAGAGAGGCCTCACCAGCCTCCCACTGAACAAGACCAAATATAATCAAAATGGGGCTTACCTCCATGGTTCTTCCTAAAGTGAGGAGTTTGGTCCTTTCTTGTATACTATGTCAACAGTGAATAGGTCATCAATGATACAGTGCTCCTCACGGTCATGGGTGGCTTGCCATTGTCATCTGTTTAGACGGAAAACTGACAGAGCCTTGAAAGTCGGTTTTCCGTGCCATGTTGTTCAGAGTTCTCCAAACCTTTTTCGATACCTTCTTTAAGGTAATTGCATTTTTGTCTTCGGAGGCAGAAATGGGCGCTTGCGTTGAGATCTCCGGCTTTGGTAGTTGCAGGTCCTCTCCTGATGGAACAGGGCTAATCTCCTTTTCCAGCCTTTAAAGGTTTTTTAAGGGAAAATTCTTATAAAATTGGGAAGAAACTGAAAAAACCAACATTTGAATGCTGGGCCAAAAGGCATATGCCAGCCATTAAAAGTCTAGAGCCACTTCATTGTCTTTAATGGACCTCCCAACATTCCAATGTTCTTTTAAAAAACATTAACAGGCCTAATTCCATTATCCTGCTTTTCAAGTCATAATACAAAAGATACTCACCGTCGGGGCCTGTTCGTGTTTTGAAAGTCATTCTTTCTGCTTTGAGGAATGTCCGACTTTCTGGTGAAGGTATTATTTTGACCTGTTTTAATTTATTTATTTAGCTTGTTTTATTTGTTTATTGTATTAATATATTTTCTTTCAGCATATTGTGTTACATTTTACTGTGTGTCTCAACCGCCATGGTTTTACTTTTACCAGGAGAGTCATGCGTGCCTTGGAAACTGTGTCAGAAATTATTTGATACTCACCTGGTAGCTGCAGAAGTAGAAAGTTGCCTTTCTTTAGGAAGCAGGACACAAGATCAGTATCACAAGTAGAAGAAACATTGACAGCCAGCTAGAAGTGATTGTTAGGGATACAGAAAGTGATGAACTAGATGTATGAAATGCCCACTATGATGTCAAAGTAACCTTTGGGCACATGTGTAAACGTACCAGAAGTTATCTCATTATATGCCTACGACATACTACTGAAACTAAGGAACCTGTTGGCAACATGGTAAACAGTACACATTACACTCATAGATCTGGGGGGTACATTCAGGGTTCCAGCTGAAGGCCGACAAGTTGGTGTTGTATCCCATACACCCGACTGACACAGGGGGCAGACTTACATAATATCAAAGTCCAGTTGACTACGGTGAAATACCTGTGGGTGTATTTGAGCTCAGATCAGACTGAAACATATGATCCCAATGTGGGTGCTTTACTGTTTGGTCTAGAACAGATTGTGCATAAATGGTTGCAGTTCCCGATGTAGCTCATGGGACGCATTGCAATTAGTAAAATGATCGTGCTACCTTGCGCACTATATGTGTTACAACACATGCCAATGCGTATACCGGAATCTTAGTTTTGCAGATTGGATGGGCTACCCTGATTGCTTTACTGGGGGACTGGGAGGGCACAAATCAACCTAGAGGTTCTGAAACTTCTGTGGAATAGTGGAGGGTTACAGGCACCTAAATTTAGGATTTATTATTGGGCCACCCACTTAAGGCATACAGTACCGTGGTTCCAGGACGGGGGCGCTGACCCTGTTGCGGGGATTTTGGGGCACATGATCCGAGTGTGGGTGCTACTGGCATTGCCTCAAGTACCCCGCCAGAAAAGAGTGGCAATGCCAGCTTATGTCAAGACCCTTCTGGAAATACGGTAACAGGCATAAAAAAAAGATGGGGAAGAGTATTGCAGCAGCTGGTCCCTTGGTACACCGGGATCAGCCCTATGCTCCCTTTATTCCTAAACCGTAGTGGGAAGGAGGGTAACCCAGGTAACCTGGGAGATTCATTTGACGATGGCCAAATGGTGGGGTATGCAGCCTCCTGTGCTAGATGGGAGGGTTGCGGGTGGAGGTTTCCTGGTGTATGCTGGTCGGCGGAGGCTGTTCGCAAGGCCTGGGCAAGGGTCCCACATGAACCGATTTAAATCAAACACTCCCAGATATGGGAGGTGAGTGCAAACTCATTACTCGGATCTATATATTATTTATACCATGTACAGCCTACCCGTATTGCAACACTGAAGACACAATGCGATGGTGACGGGTATGTAGTTGCGGGAACGGGATTGAGTATCTATGTTGGGTAGCTTGAGAAAAATCATATGCAATGCATGCTGGAGACTTATACACTGTAATTGCATTCCCAAGGGCTACGTCCCACCGCAGTGGCTGCACAGGCTGGACCCCTCCACCCGAAGCAGTGCCCCAAATGCAGGATAGCAGAGGGGACCTATATGCACAGGCTTGGGAGCCTATTGGGGAGCGGTTGCCAAGGCTTTGGGGGAAATAACCGATTTACAACTGCAGCCGACGATTCAGATGTGCTTACTGGGGTCGGTGATCTACACTAAACATGTAGAGAAGGTATTAGAGTTAGGATGGACAGTTGCCAAGAAATGTATAGCACTGAGTTGGATGACTGAGTGGCTACCCACCCAGAAGCAATAGCTGTGGGAATATGCGAGATGGGTACGTACTGAATGTGGGGTACCACAGATTGTTATACAACGGAACAGGGCAGGCGGGCAGAATGGAATGGAATGGAATGGGACTTAGTGGAAGTCCGTTTCCAGCATGAAATGGAAAACCATGCAGTCTGGCTGGATGCAGACTAGTGATGATTAACTACCAGATATGTACATGGTGATGATATGATGGTATTTGAAACGATGACTCATGCTATGCTGGTTATACTGCCCAGACGCCATGTATATGCTAATGTTGAAATGTACTCACTGTGATATGCTCCTCTCTCTTTGTTTGGAGTGGTGGGTAGGGAGGGGGGCTGGGGAATGTACTTTAATGGTAATGTTGTATAACTGCTAAACGGAATAAAAGAAATATAGATAAAAACAAGCCAAGAAACAGTTGACAAAAACTCAGTCTTCCCAGTTCTCCCTGTCAACTGCCCCCACCCTCCAAGCCAAGATTTCTTTCCCCACCTCGGGGACTCTTGTATGGGCTTAAGCTTAGCTCTCTCCCTCTTGCTCACTTATCCGTGAGTCTACAATCATGTTGCACAATATCCTTAAAAAAGGGGCATTACACCCTTTCATCTGTAGTAACAGCCCAGGTTGGAGTAATTTGGATGTTCAGGACTCATAACATTTCGTCAAAATTCAGTTCTTCAAATTCTTTGTCAAGATAGTCCAGGAGTAGAACTCGGTATTTTCTTACGTACTTCTCTCGTCCCTGCACTGGTGTGACCATTTCTTCCATTCCCACGGCACATATAGTTTCTTAAGCCATGCTTCTCCTGAAGGGGAAAACAGGAACCCTACTGCCCCAGTATGGACTGTTCCGATACCAGAACCATGTGTGAGATCACTTTCCCCTCCCTGGAGTGCAAAAAGTAGATTATTTTGGAAGGGCTACCTAGCAGTACCACTTCTGGGCATTCTCCTATCCAAGACCCCGTGGCATCCATTCAATCACTCGCCCCTGAATAAAGTCAAATCATGACTGGACCACAGTAGATGTGTCATTGTGCCTACCTCCCCACATTCTGTCCAGCACAAACTGCTTCTGGGTTAGGCCTAGTAGACCTGCACTCAATATACAATATTGGAGAGATGTTAGCATGTCAAAGTTTAATTATGATCTAAAGCTCTGTGGAGTTTTCATCTACTTGCCATCAAAACAATCTTATAGACTCATGTCCAAGGACCCCACTTGTATCTTTGTTTAGACTTTACAAGTTCAATACGTTGCCTATGCAGAGTGTGAGACCTGTCCTTTAAAGGCCTATGCAGTGTCTTTTTGATGTTTGTGTAGGGGCATAATGATTTTCATCAGTCTATATTAATCCATAGGTGCAATGTCGAGGAATATGATAGATTGATGTATGTGTGAGGTCTAGAGCTGAATTACGAGATAGTGGGTTGACCATTAAGGAGGACAGTTATATTTAGGGCAAACTATCTCCAAGAATGGTGATCAAGTAAAGATCAACTTTGCACGTATTGCACTGTAGGGCCCGTTACAGAAAGAGAAAGAGTGTGTGGATAATTCAAGCTGTTGTTAAAGGAAAGCTACACTGTTGGGGGTTCTATTGATGGTTTGCTCTTCCACATTTGAAGTTGCATTAGATTCAATTTATCCTGTTCCATTGCCTGCCTCATTTTGCTACAGTACACTTGAACACAGAAAAAGTACACACAGCACTGTGTAGATTTACCAATTAAGGGAAACCTAAAACTTAAGAAAACTAAATCTACCATCGGGTCCTCAAATTATACTGGGAGGAACCTATCACAAATGCCTAAGGATATTGTAAACCAATCAGAAAATAGAATGGGTCTCGGTAAACTCATAGATTAAAAAAGAATTCAAGTTCTATTACTAGAATTCTTGCAAATTACCCAAAATTGAGTTGAGTGCCACCTGTAACTTTAGTACCCCTATTAAACATTTGCTGGACCTCATAAAGGTGTGTCCTAACCGTGGATTGGGCAATGGTAAACACACAGATGATAATGTCTGAAGTCCAGACGGAAAACCTGGGCAGCAGCTTCGTTCGGACCAGCCTAGCAGGAACCCAAGGAGGAAGGGTTGAAAGTATCTCTGCATTCCCGTTTCTTTTTGAAAGTTTGCAATAGTGATTTAATTGCCTGACTCAGGATGCTGCACAACTTCCATTCATGACGTAGGCTCACTTCTAAATGAGCTGGAGATAGAAATTGAGCATAGAAAACTTGAAAATGTATAACAGCAGTTTAGTGAACTCAGAAATGGTTCTGGAGGATTGTGGCTTATCGTTTTTGTTCTCAGACATGCCATTTTGAAAGAGGTGTGCAAGTTGATGTACATGATAGGGGCCACTATATTTGGAAGTCAGGGATGGCTTACTCCCTTTGATTATGCCTTCAGCTCACCAGCAGCAAACTCTATGCTCAGGAAAAGATGGGATGGGTGGTCCGGTGGTCCTTTAAAAAGGCCCTGACTCTTCCCTTAAATCTTGTGCTTTGTACCTCGCCTAAGTCTGTGAATAGGAAGTAGAAGTATGCTAGCTCCTTAGTTGCCTAGGAAGGTAAGTATGGGATGCCCAGCAAATTCGTAGTGGGTCTACTGCATGTAGGTGGATGGCACTGACAGGTGGAGGAATGATGCCCCTTGGTGCCCTCTCTGACTTTACATTCTCAATTCCATTACCTCAAGTTTTCTGTGTGATGCGTTGGAACCATTTTGTAGTTAGATAAAGGCATCCTTGGTTCTTTGATTGGAAAAATGCCTTCCTAAAATGTGTCTGACATCATTCGATGCAAGTCTGCCAGCATCTGATTCATCTCCATATCCCTACCAGTATTAACTTTTCTAGAAGAGTCAAAGATGCAGATTGCAGTACTGCCCTGGGAAGATGGGAAGAGCTGCCTGAAGTACTGTGCAGCAAGTCCTAGGCTGCTGCATCCAGGAGGATCAAAAGGGTACCTGGAAATAAAGATCTGTAATGAGCAAACGGGACAAATCTGTTCCTTGGGAACAGTACATTTATGCTCCATTAAGTAGTTAATCACTTCTGCTTGGAGTAGCAACAAGAGGATTCTTATATCTCTTTACTACCAGTTGGCAGCATTCCAGTATGTTAGAGAGACAGGAAGATTGGAGACCAAGGCAGGCAGACAGACAAAAACAGTGACAAGACACAGCTGAGGCAGTAACAATAACTGTAGTAAAATGATATGGCCAACAACAAATACTCTTACCAATAGGAGTCTGAGACAAGGACCTCTTACTTCTCTGCAAATTCTGCCCCTGAAACCATCGTTGATCCTATGAAATAAGGCAAATAGTTAAGACATTTAAGTAATCTTTTAAAAATATGATGTTTAAAGACGTCATACCATAGAACAGTTGTAAGACGAGCATAAGTACAACTTATTTATCTTTCTTTTAAATAGGACCCATCGAGATTCCAACCCAGCTGTGAACGGGCCCCCCAGCGAGTATCGGCAAGGATGTCGAGTGAACGATCAGGTGAGGTGATTTGTTTCTGACTAGATGCGTCCTTCCATTGGCTGTGATCATTTGAGGTGTTTGAGTTTTGATTATTGACATTGTGATGTGTGGCCAGTGGCTTTGATCATTTGAGGTGTTTTCTTTGTGATGTGTGACTGAGTGAGGTGCACATCCAAAATAATCATTTGATATATTCAGTGTATATATCTTTCTGATCTCTTGCAGGACGTCCTATATGATATCTGCTTGAGTCCTATCTCATATTTTTTGCTGCTTGCTTATTCATAGTATTATTCTTGCATTTAACTGTTGCATTTATCAAGTGTGTTATTATTGCTTGCATATAAACATATATATCTCTCTATATATATGAATCTTGTGCATTTGGCATCTCTGAAACTCTTTTCTGTTAGAGAGCATTGTGTAAAATAAAACCCCAAGCCTTATTCTAAAAAGAGAGTCTTTGCATTTTGTAACATAAAACCTTTTTCTAAAGGTGCTGTGTTATGTCTCCTGCTTTGCCCTGTTTTAAGCCACCATGTGGGAGATTCTGTATTATCTGAAAGGCGAAGCAAGACAGTCATTGCACCAAAGATGATCAGAATAGGAACTCTCATAGACGAAGTTACACCATTAAGAAAGCAAGGTGTTCTTCAAAAGTAGTGAGTGAGCCACACAAAGTATAGCCGTGAAGGAAGGAGCAACATACAATTAGGTGCACTTCCAAGTAAGTCTAGTAAAAAAGTACCCATACCTATGACATGCAGAAGTAATCCTTGAGAAAGCGTCAAATCTGTTGCTCATATTAAAAAATGAATAAATAACAGTTAATCGGAGATCAAGCATCCTGCATAGTATTAACCTTAAATATCAAGAATGTCGACTATAGGCAACTGGAAGACCGAACTAGACAAATGTATGGGTGCGGAGATTGCGGTGTTTTGGGCCTGTGGCTGGCCCCAAAAACACAGAAGAATTTGGGCCCGCTGGGCGACATACCGTTGGATCGATCTTCCCCCTTTACCATCTACGGACCCCTAACAGAAATCACTATGTATATATACTTCCACTGACCACTTTGTTCCACATTATGTAATAGCCTGCCATTCTATGAATGTATCCTTGGTACGATTACTTGAATCTGGTACAGTCTGCATGTTGTTTACATTATGTACCCTGCATGTTTCACAGGCATTGCAATCATTTAAAAATGCTGGTATTCCTGATTTATCTGCCCTATTATTTTTACAGGTACTTGTAGGGCCACGACCCAAACTTCTCTAGAATAACCAAATAACATTTGTTATAAAAAAATATTAAGAATGTTTGCTCTGTTACAAAAAAACCTACCTTTAGAAATGTAGTCATAGGTACTAAAGTATCACTTCAATTTGGCAGTTTACTAAAAATGAAAATTAGTGTGTGCAGTGGGGTGTATGTTGAAATACAATAGCAAATACAAAACCTCTGAGGCCAAAATGAGGCACCAAAATCAGAGAGTCTTTGCATTTTGTAACATAAAACCTTTTTCTAAAGGTGCTGTGTTATGTCTCCTGCTTTGCCCTGTTTTAAGCCACCATGTGGGAGATTCTGTATTATCTGAAAGGCGAAGCAAGACAGTCATTGCACCAAAGATGATCAGAATAGGAACTCTCATAGACGAAGTTACACCATTAAGAAAGCAAGGTGTTCTTCAAAAGTAGTGAGTGAGCCACACAAAGTATAGCCGTGAAGGAAGGAGCAACATACAATTAGGTGCACTTCCAAGTAAGTCTAGTAAAAAAGTACCCATACCTATGACATGCAGAAGTAATCCTTGAGAAAGCGTCAAATCTGTTGCTCATATTAAAAAATGAATAAATAACAGTTAATCGGAGATCAAGCATCCTGCATAGTATTAACCTTAAATATCAAGAATGTCGACTATAGGCAACTGGAAGACCGAACTAGACAAATGTATGGGTGCGGAGATTGCGGTGTTTTGGGCCTGTGGCTGGCCCCAAAAACACAGAAGAATTTGGGCCCGCTGGGCGACATACCGTTGGATCGATCTTTCCCCTTTACCATCTACGGACCCCTAACAGAAATCACTATGTATATATACTTCCACTGACCACTTTGTTCCACATTATGTAATAGCCTGCCATTCTATGAATGTATCCTTGGTACGATTACTTGAATCTGGTACAGTCTGCATGTTGTTTACATTATGTACCCTGCATGTTTCACAGGCATTGCAATCATTTAAAAATGCTGGTATTCCTGATTTATCTGCCCTATTATTTTTACAGGTACTTGTAGGGCCACGACCCAAACTTCTCTAGAATAACCAAATAACATTTGTTATAAAAAAATATTAAGAATGTTTGCTCTGTTACAAAAAAACCTACCTTTAGAAATGTAGTCATAGGTACTAAAGTATCACTTCAATTTGGCAGTTTACTAAAAATGAAAATTAGTGTGTGCAGTGGGGTGTATGTTGAAATACAATAGCAAATACAAAACCTCTGAGGCCAAAATGAGGCACCAAAATCAGAATCATCATTGAAAACAAAGTTATAACAACTGAAGAATGTTTTAGGTGCTGGACAACCTTTCAAACGGCTAATTTACAGAGTAAAGGACACAAGTCATTTTAGTGAGTGATCCTGCACTGCACAGTCCACACACTCTTCGTTCATCTCAGCAGATATCTACTGTGTACAATGGACCATATGAAGCAGGGCCTCACCACAGGTTTGAGAGCTCAGCCGACGTGCGGCTGAACCGGTGTAGACACCACACCAGCCATGGCCTGGCTATCTCATTTAAGGTTATCCACCTTCTTGGCAGACTGTTCCCTAAAAAATGTCTCCATCAACCAGCCATGCTCGCATCGCGGAGTTGACCCCACTTATTTTATTCCTGGAGATAGCTCAAGTGTAACATATTTACTGTTCCCGTAAACAATAGAAGTATGATGGATACAGAGAGAAAGGATGCCGGTGGGAATGGCATTAGCATACTTGTCTAAATGGGTGGCCCATCCAGCGCAATTTCTATAATCTCCAATGTTGAAATCCCCTCAGCAATCAAGGTCTGCTAGGTGCTTTGTTCACTCATCCTCTGGGGAAACTCAGTTGTCACCATGGAACTCTCCGACCATCTAAGAGGGGGAAAATTTGAAAGAACGGGTCTTGAGCTGACCGACGGAGGGGCGACCAATAGAGAAAGCAAAAATGCACCACATCACACCGGTGCGAGCCCGCAGTACAAGCCCTGGATTCAGAGGAGAAATCAGATGGAATTTCATTACTACGAGCAGGACTAACCCCTATTGACATAAAGAGATCTGCCCTATGTGCTCCCTCAGACCAATGACAGTCACATTTGTTTTAGGCTTTCATAATGATTCTTGATCATAAGATCTGATAAAGCCCACTATTACACCTGACAGCACCCCCCCCCCAAGACAGATAAGAACAAAATAAGAGCTGAGAGCATCTCAAGAAATGGTACACAGAAGCACTCGCCAACCTAAAAAAAAGAGAAGCAAGGAAACCAGAAATGCCAGCAGTAATAATTTAACAATGACATGGACACAAATGTTTTTTTAAATTTACCTATGAGGATTTACCTGAGAAGCCATATGAGCAATATGCTGGATCCATCAGTAAGGCAACAAATCAGTCAAGGAAAATAATTTGGTATTTCTGTGACTTAAAAGAAATATATTGCTGACCCAAAACACTGTTGACTATTGACATTATCTGAAGCAAAATATAACAGATTATGCTGGTCTTTTGCCATCCTTATATCCTCCTATCTTTTGTTTTTAGAATCTGCATATTTGACATCCAAGTCCATGGAAACTGATTTAGTGATCATATCAGAAAAAAGGATCAAATTGTAAACTTTTCTAGTGGAGTATTGACGAGCATCTTGTGGCAAGGGATTCCCACAAATATCTGTTGCAGAATTTGCTAACCTCTTTAGAGTGCTGCCTGAATGTGAAGAGTCTCTGATACGTGCATCAGGCAGGCATCACTCCGTTACTAAAGAAACTGATGGTTGACTACCTACCTACTGATCAATCAGAAAAACTTTCTTACCAAGGTAAAGTCTTCAAATGGGAGGTTGCTAAACAAATACAAGAGTACAGCGAATATCATACCCAGACTTTAGGGTTTAGACACATGAAAGTAAGGAAGTGTAAATGTGAACAAGGACCTGCTTATCTTTATGAAGACCAACCATTGGGAGTTGGGAAATTCATTTTGTTGAGCCTATCATGTATTATACTGTATGAGATGCCACAGGAGTGCTTGGCTGTGCATTGTAGCTTCTATTTCCCCTATCAACCCCAGCCTCACCCTCTCAAATATTTAATTGATAAATTATCTCTCATGACTTGGCACATTGGTGGCATGAATACACCTTGGATTGATATTCTGTGTATTTGTATCTGAAGTGGCAGGATGCACATATTGCATTTCTGGCAGAAGCCCACCTTGCTAAGCAAGGGATACCAAAGTCCAAAAGCACTGGAGGGACCAATGTTACGGCACTGGTTATTTTGGGTATGCAAGAGGGATGTATACCTGGATCTGATCGGCAGTACCCTTCCACCATGTCACAGTAGAGACATACCCAGACAGGCGTTAGGTCCTAGTTGAGGGAATATTTTATGGAGTTGCAGTGTTACTGGTTAGTGTTTCCTTGCCAAATATTGATCAGTCATACTTCTTGGACACCCTCTCAGCCCACTTAACGCGCTGGTCTCACCTACCCTGGATACTAGGGGGACTTTAATTGTGTTCGTCACACCACATTGGACCGCTCACAACCCCCTCCCAAATTCCCCCATTAATGTTACATTGCCTACTTAGTGCAATGGGCCATACAATGGTCACTAGTTGATAGATGGAGAGTGCTTCATCCAGACGTTGGGGAATTCTCCTTTAATTCCTCCCCCATACACAATTTACAAGTTAGACTCGATCAATTTCTCTGCCACCTGGCTACAGAACTACTTATGTCAGATACAGAGTATTTGGGTAGGACCCTTTCAGACCACAACCACTTCCTTCTGCGACTAAACTGGAGGCGATGCACCTTGCTGCCAACTTGGCTTCTACAGCTCACTGTGCCGGAGGACCAAGCATTCTAAACAACCACTTGTGACACACTCACAAACTACTTTACTGAAAATACGAAAACAGCCTCTACGCGACTAGTAGAATGGGATGCAATGAAAACAGCAATAAGAAGGCATTGCATACAAGCGCTCATTGGCGCACGGGGCACGTGGTGCCGGGAGCTAAACCAAATCGAGATTGCCCTACGGGACTTAGTAATTGATACTATATAAGATGACACGGCTTATGCCAACTTACTTGAGGCATGTGAGTCCTACATGAGTCCCTGCGATGCCTGGACTATAAGACATGCCAAACCAAAACACATACAGAAAGAGATAAGTCAGGTTGTTTACTGTCTTGGCTTCTCAAAGAGAGTCAGCACACATGCCAGTGAAAGTCCTGGGCACTGAACCTACCACTATGGCTTACTCACAGGCAGAAATCCATAAAGCATTTCTAACCCATTACCAAATAATTTATTGTCCAATTCAAGACCCACGATATCCCAGACCAAAGTTTCTGCCCACTGTACGCAACCAGCTGTGATGGTGGAGCAATGATTGGCCTTCAATGCCCCTATATCAGAGCAGGAGATCAGATGTGCTATTTGCGATTCTCATGCAAAACCCAGGGTTTGATGGTCCGGCCAAATTGTATAACCCAGTACTCACTGCTAGTATTTTACCATACAGAATGCATGAAGCTTTGCTAGTCTCCCTCCTCAAGCCAGGAAGGAACCCCCTAGAGCAGGGGTACTCACAAACTTCCTCTTGGGGGCCAAATTTAC
Source organism: Triturus cristatus (assembly GCF_964204655.1). NCBI lineage: Eukaryota > Metazoa > Chordata > Amphibia > Caudata > Salamandridae > Triturus > Triturus cristatus. The sequence goes on from NC_140595.1 coordinate 585,633,597, forward strand.
AGTGTGGTTTGTGGTCGAGGGCCGCACCTTGGGGGCGGGGTCATTGGGGAGGGGGCGGGGCTAGAGCAACAACGAACACTGTGACCATGTGTTGGAACACAGGTCCCTGCAGCGGACGCCTTCGTCCACTGAGCCACCGGACCTGGCATACACATATCTCTCTCTCTCTCACTCTCTCTATCTCCCTCCCTCCCTCCTCAGTCTCCCTCCCTCCTCCGTCTCCCTCCCTCCGTCCTCCGTCTCCCTCCCTCCTCCGTCTCCCTCCCTCTCCCTCCGTCTCCCTCCCTCCTCCGTCTCCCTCCCTCTCCCTCTGTCTCCCTCCCTCCTCCATCTCCCTCCCTCCTCCATCTCCCTCCCTCCTCCGTCTGCCTCCCTCTCTCCTTCTATCCATCTCTCTCCCTCTCTGTCTCTCTCCCTTCCTCTCTGTCTCTCTCCCTCCCTCCCTCCCCGTCTCCCTCCCTCTCCCCGTCTCCCTCTCTCTCCCCGTCTCCCTCTCTCTCTCCGTCTCCCTCTCTCTCTGTCGCCCTCCCTCTCCGTCTCCCTCTCCGTCTGTCTCTTTGCCTCTCTGTCTGTCTCTGCCTCTATCTATCTGTCCCTGTCCCTGCCTATCTGTCTCTGTCTGTCCCTGTCTCTGTTAGTCTCTATCTCTATCTGTCTCTGTCTGTTTCTGTCTCTCCCTACTACCCTCTGTCCCCTTACCCGACTCTCACACCCTGCTGTTCTCTTGTCATTCTTTGTCACCTCTCCCCCCTCCGCTTGTGTGGCAGCTGAGGCAGCCTCCCTTCCAGGGCACACACACAGCCCTACCCGAGTACTTCACAGGTCTTTAAGAGACCATTTGCATGATAACGAGGCTTTGTTGTATTTCAACTCTTAGCGCCCCAGCAGCTCCACTCGGACTATCGCTTGAATCCCCGGGCCCCACAGAGCAGAGTCTGTGTTTGCTGACACTGTTAAAAAAAACAAAAAACACCGGTACAATGTCTGAAAGGTCCGCGGGCCGCCAAGAAAGGCTTGCCGGGCCGTGGGCCGTACTATGAGAACCCCTGCCCTAGAGGTTGCCTCCTACTTGCCACTCATAAAGATGGGATGTGATTATAAAACACCTATCAAAATCCTCGCAACACACCTTCTATAATGTATGCCTTACTTAGTGCACGCCAACCAAAATTGTTTTATCCTAGATAGATCCCACCTCTCAACTTGCTGCACCTACACTAAATCCTTGAAGAAAGCCCACTGCAATGGCCCCACTCTGTCTGGTTAGTCTTGGATTTTGAGAAAGCATTTGACATGCTGAACTGGGACTATATGTTTGCAGTACTCCGATGAGTGGGAATATGAGACAAGATGATAAGCCTGGTCAAACTCTTCTACAGTGAACCAATGGCCATAGTAAGAATTGACCAGTTGATTTCCGCCCCATTTACAGTGGGCCATGGAATGCGCCAGGGCTGTTCATTATCACTGCTGCTATTTTCCCTGGTCATGGAGCCTCTGGCTCAGTGCTTACACCATTCCGGAAGAGCTTAGGGAATTCCTCTGCAAAGCGAAAATCATACGATATTGTTGCATGTTGATGATGTCCTCATTTATGTACAGGATGTATCAAATGATGTGGATGCTACAGCACAAGACAGGGCTTTTAATACTGCCTCGGTCTGGGGGTTAACTGGTCGAAACCCTGTTTCTTTCCATTAAACTGGTATTGCCCTACTTACCTAATCACAGTAGATGCTCATCATGTTAAGTGGGAGGCTCACACATTCCAACACTTGGTTATTAATATATACCACTCTTCTCATGATCTCCTCCAGGGAAATTTTATGAAAACTATCACATTTTGGAAGTTGCTCTCCATTACTATCCAGGGACCGGGTTGCGTTATCCAAAATTGTGATATTCCCGAGACCACTCTCCTGCTTTGCGAATGTACAATCTCCATCCCCTGTAGAGTGTGTTGCGTATTGGATGGAATGTTAGGTGACTTGATTTGTAATAAAGGAAGACATAGAGTCACCCTATCCAAGGTACAACTACCCACAGATCGAGGTGGAATCGGTGCTCTGATATTTAATCACTACTATCTAGCAGCTCAGCTCCAGTGGCCGGGTCAATGGCTTGTGGGACTCTACCTGATGGTGATATCAGCTGTTGTCGGCTGCAACACGCTGAACAACATACAGGAATTATACAAGATAATATGGTAACCAGGTAGTACAAGGCGCACTGCAATCTAATTTCGGGGAAGTAAACAGCACATATAGTATACGAGTGGTGCTCCAAGCAAAAAGAGTCAGTTACCATAAACAACCCTAATATGCCCTCCAAAAGGGGAGCACTCAGGTATTTTGCAAAAATAGTCAAGAGTTCAGCAATGTCAAAGTAATAGTCCACTTTAATTCAAGTTTGCAGTTCATGCTCAACAGATATAGTCCAAGTCTTCACATTAGGCTTGCAGAAAGCATCATTGTTAGTTCATATTCCAAAGAAAAAATCCTCCAAAACAATTTTCCAAACAGAAGGCAGATAATGTAATCAGCTTGAAAATATTCAGCCAACATGTGTTTCGTCGATTGGTCATTAACACCTCAACTTCTTCAGGGCTGGTACACTGATTTATGAGTATACATCCATATAGCTGAAAAATATATGTTGTTGAGCACAGTAACGCAGAGTACTCCTCGTGTACTAATAGCGTGGTCCACGCTATTAGTACACAAGGAGTACTCTCCCTGCCGAGACACTTTGCCGGTTAATTGACTCTGGTTTGCTTTTGACCTTTACTGGACTTCTGCGTTACTGGGAGTGTGCACACTGGGAGACCTGTTTTAGAAAAACAACCTGATCCCCTTCAATCTACTGTCGGTACAGACTGGCCTTCTGGCAGGGCAATTTTTAACACACAGAAGCTTCGTCCTCGAATTAGAGGGGCACGGGAGACAGCGTTTACAACGCTGGTAATACCACGCGGGTTGATAACAACGCGGATGTTACATCGTCTGCGTTGTTACCATGCATGGCATTACATTGCAAGTCGTTTCAACGACTTGCGCTAGGTGGCGTGTAACACCAGGGAATGTGTTGGATTTTAAATCCAACACCTTCCCTGCTGTTGTGCTAACTGGAGTAGGAATAGTAATTGATACTATTCCTAAGTTCAGCGCGCCATCTAGCACAAGTTGTTGAAATGACTTGCGATGTAATGCCATGCGTCGTAACAACGCAGACGATGTAACGACTGCGTTGTTACCTACCGCGTGGTAACACCACACGTTGAAACATCACATATTCAGCACCTTTGAGGCATCACAGTCACTGAATCACCTACACATCTACTAGCCCAGGCACTCTTCTCCATAGGCACCGAAAGGAGGCCTATATCCTGAAACACAAACGCCATTCCAGACAGGACCATTGAACCCCTTGTTAAAGTGCGGCTGAAATGAGAACAAGATCTAGGTAACCCTCAAAGAATGTCAAAGCGCACCAATATACTCTTGAAAGGGCTCCCACAACACCCAATTTAAATATATACAACATAGCATCCTCCTCAATGCCTACCAGATACCGACAAGACTCCACAGAATCTACCCCACTGCACCACCTGCCTGCCCTTGCTGTGATGCTGTCCAAGCTGATATTCTACACATGTTGTGGGACTGTCCAATTACGCGTACCTTCTGAGATGCTGTCTGCATAACACTCGTGTGGGTCACAGAAAACAAGACCTGAACAGTATTGACAGTTGTGTTTTGAGCCTCTACAGGCACCAACAGGCAGGGGGGGGTGTAGGTGGGGGCGGGGGAGTTGCAACCAACCTTTTCATTGACTTGGTGCTTTTGTTAGCCAGGCACATAATTGCATTGAAATGGCAAGTGGCATCACACCCAGGAGATTCACACTGGCAAGCCTCACTGGTTCAATGATCAGAGGAGGAATCAGTGGTGCTGCCTCGAGGAATTGAGTGGCTTACGTAACAGTCCTATAGCTACAGCTTGGGACAAACTCATTCATACATTTCAGATTTCACCTGACGACGACGCCCGCCGTAGTTCCATGCAGGACCACCTGTATACCAAATGGCAGAGCGCGTTGCAGAACTCAGGTACCCCCAGGCTCTAATCTAACACCTTAGATGTGGGCACGGCGCGCCTACCCGGCCTATCAAAGAACTTTACATATCCCATTTTACTTTAATCTGCACCAGGGGTACTGGCTCAAAGTTAAGATAGTTTACCTTTCCTTTTATTTTCTTTGTTTCTTCTACCTGTTGTACCATCATGGGTCTATGCTCTAACATGAGATGGATGAACATTGTTTGACATTTGTACAATGACATGGAAGTAAACTTGTACGGTCATTGTGTATTCCATGCTATAAATCTCAATAAAGATGGTTTAAAATAAAAGCCACCTCACAGACCTAAACCTTTTTGATGCAGCCTATAAACCGACAGATCAATTTTTGATACTAAAATACCAGAAAGAAGATAGGAGTCTCATGCATGGTCTTCAGTGGAGAAAATTCTCCCACAGCATTTGAGGGAAGAAAATAAAAATAGGGCAATTAGCATCCTCTGAGCAAGGAACGTTTTGCCATTGTTATTGAAAATATACAAGTCAACTAACGTATGTACTCAAACAACATTAGCTATAACTTCACAACGTGCTTTAACTACAACTAAATGGTACCAACATATATATTCTGGTACTGCGAGGCACTGAGAATAGAAGGATCATATTACAATGGCCACCTACCCTGGCACAACCCAGTCTTTGCTTTACAACAATCACTCCTTAAGTAAAAGGAATGGTTGAAAGACCTAATGCCCAACTATTGCTGCTTTGCAAAAGCATACCTATGCCCCAAACACACCACTCACAAGAGTTAGCCAGGGCATTGACCGTTTCACACAAGCGCTACACCTTGTTCTTTATGGGTTTACTGAAAAAACTCATTCACAGCCTTCATAGTACAAAACCAGGTGGGTAGGTGATCATTGAATGACTCCCGGATGAACAACAATTAACTTTAAAGTCCAATTCTTCACAAAAGCATTCTGGAATAAATCTTGAGATGTAAGCAGATGCTGGCTTACAACATTATCCCATTTAACAATCTGCTATTGATAAAGGCACAGATGAAGTGCCCTGGAGTACAAGGACCTGGTCTCCTTAGCAGGTTACTGCTCTGGGTTGTCCAACCTGACATTTTGTTCAGGGTTTTTGTCCTGATTAGGCATCGTTGGAGAGAAAGATGGTGAAGGAGATCTGCTTGGGTGTGATTTGTTACTATCATCTCATATCACATTTCATTGTTAGATGTAAAGAACTTGTAGGTATAGTGGTCCTTTTCTTTGGGAGGCACTGTTATGAGTCAGCAACTTATAGTGTTGAATGTATAAATATGTCCTAGGCTAAGCACACATGTTCATGTGGGTCATGGGGGACTGTTGTTTGCCAATAACAAGAATGAGTTAAGTGTTCTTTATTGTATTTAGTCATGGTTTCGACAACAGAATCCTATTGTAGGTATGCATGGATATATATTGTAAACACTCATTAACAAGATATAATAAAATAAAGAACATGACGAGTTATGCAGAATTTTTTTGAATTATTGTGAGGCTGGATAGTAGTGTTTAATTTTTGACCATGGTAAATCTGGTTATTATGTGAAAGGGAGATCGTTACTACGAGGTAATGGAATGAGCCAGGACAAGTAAATGGGCTGCAAATTGTGTTATGACTTAGGCAGAGTGTCAAAGGACTTAGGCGACCACCTGGGACTTATCATTTGGGTGGAAGAGTGGAATCGGAAACTAAAACCAGAAAAAACAACAGCAGGAGACTGACCTTTAAGCTGAGTGATGAGGGCATCATGGAATTCCAAGAAGACGTATAATCAACTGAACAGCCTTGTCCTTCCAAATAATCTGCAGATGAGAAATAAAAAATATAAGTTTATTTATTGGTACCCACATTCAAAGACCAACCTCACTTGAAGATGTGGATGCAAGTGCTTGATGTGAAAAGGCTTCAACCAATCACTTTGTTACAGATGTGAGCATAAGAGAGTGAGTGATGGGAAGCACACAAGCAATTTTAGCATATCTACAAAAAGACACTGGAACAGACTTTCTCTCATGTCTCTATGCCCTGAGCTCACTTGTGCTTGCTCTTTTTTCCTGTCCCTTGCGTATTCTGTTTCTCTCTCTCCTCCCCCCCCCCCCCTCCCCAAGAGGCAAGGCAAAATAGTCTAGATACCTTCATGGATACAACATCCTACTGAGGATAGGGGCACATTGTGTGAGGTTTGCTGCCTCTTCCTCTATACTCCCCTTACACACAGAAATAGCTTCAAGCTCCACTCGGTGTAACAAGGACTTGCAAGCATATGATGTCTTAGTACCCTCTATAATTGGTTTAACCTTGTGGAAGTTGATTCTTACCATATTCACAGACGAAAGGATGGTGGCTCTGGCATGGAAAGCTCACTTCCATTAGGTCTGCACCTTTGGAGAGAGAAGTACAGGTTGAAGGGCCCTCAGAGAAAGTTTCTCTCCCATCTTGTTGTGAGTGGGTCCCTAGAGAAAAGCAAAGCACAATTAATTCTCACAGTTCCATACAGAGTCATCCTGCCAAGGGAAATGCTCTCTGCACGTCACACCAGTTGCACTCTGGCTCTGAGCAGATGAGGGATATCGTCCTTGCAATGGCAAAACTATAGGAATACGATTCCTTATTTTCTCACTTCCCATCCTTCCATATTTTCTTCTATTAAAAAAACGAGTTATTTTCATAATCTCTGGCTCCCACACAATCGGAACCCACTGTTTTAATTTCTGGTGTGTCCCTACTTTTTGTTTTTCTGTTCCATCTTCTCCGCTGTCAGTATATTTTTTTTACATTCCTCTAGGCTTTTTACTTCACTACCTTCTCTCTTTGCTTTCGTTTGTATCCTTTTCTATATTGTGTTAAAGTATCCCTTCTGACACACACAGTTTTTTCTCTATTCATCTGTCCCATACAATTCCTATTTAACTGTGGGTTATTTTGTTTGTTTCTCCATCTTTTATTAGAGCACACTGGCCTATATATCTTCTGACGTTAGGCAGTCCTCCTGTAGGACCACCATCGCTGCGCCACAGGAGGACCGCCAAGCCTGAGTTGAATCCAGGGTGGGTGGTGCTGCAGTGGTCTCACACCAGCGGCTGTGTTAGGCTCATAGGAGGGCCTTAACAGCAGACCGCCACCGTTAGAGTGCCTGCATTACGTTCCCGCACAGTGTGGCATGCACTATGTTTTGCATGCCACACTATGCAGGAATGAGGGTGCAATGCCAGCGGGACACAATATATGCTCCCCGCAAGTAACCCCCAGGGGCTCTGTTAGGGTCCCCTTACCTGCATCTCCGCCACCCTTTTATAGCGGTCTCCCCGCTATGAAATGGGCAGTGGATTTGCAAGGTGTAATATGCTCAGTGGTGCTGCATTGGCACCACCATCATATTCCTGCCTCTTTCTGCTCCGCCACGGCTGCAGGATTCTGGATGCAGGCAGAGACACCGGTTCTGTGGCGGTCCGACCGCCACACTCCGAATATGGCGGCGGGACCCGCAGGGGTGGCAGACCGCGAGTATGGCAGTCCTAACACCAACATACTCATAATGAGGCATTCAATATGGGCAATAAGTTCTGGGGGCAGCTGCAAACCTGTGTGTTGTGTGGAATCCTGGGGGACCAGGCCAGTCCTCATGGAGAGGCAGCCCTCTTCCACCCTTACTCCTGGTAGTGTTATTCCCGTCATCAAGTGTTCTTCCCATCGTCAAGCTCCAGCACAAATCACAGAAATCGAATTTAAATCATGCCAAGCAGTATATTTAACTATCTGGATAGGAGTAGATGTGTTTGCATTTCATATTCTATTACTTTTTGCGACTTCTATTTCTCCTTTGCCTCAAATAGACTTTTCTTGCCTATTTGATGTCATTTATTTTGACTGTCCTTTGAGTGAGCTCCGCTGAAGGTCTGATGGGTTGGTGCTGGTCTCTGACTCCAGTGGAGAACCACGTTCCCAGTTTAGATATTCTCGCCATTCCGTTGCAGCAGAAGCATTTTTAGCGAAACTGAACGCTGGGCAGTCTGTTATTTTTATGCCTGCTGCCTCTGTATTTATTTTGATTTTCAGAAATAAACTCCTAAGGTTTTGTTTCTTAAAATCGGAAGTCGGAGATTTAATGTTTCTGAGAGTGGCTCTTTAGCCCGCCTCTCTTTTTGCCTCTCCTCCATTGGCTGGCTTCCTAAACGGAGGCCAGCCATTGGAGGAGAGAGCCGTCCCTCCAAATAGGCTCCGTCTTTTTCAGATTCGGGGGCGTGTTCCGTGCTGTTCTTTCCACTTTTTAGCCACGCCCCCGAATTTGAAACCACCGCTGCGTTTCTCCGAGGCATTTCTGCTTCGCCTCGGAGAAAGGCAGTGGTGTAAAGGCAGTGCTGTGCTTGTTTTACATTCCCAATCATGTCTCTCAAAAATCTCTCGTGGGTAATAATACACTTCACACGGATTTTGACCCTGTCCCTATTTGGTGTACCATGTGCCCGGTGCCCCACACTGTACTCTCCTTAGATGTAAATGGAAAGCATTGCGCTTTCTGGGCATCGTGTCCGCAACAGCAGCACTGTGCCCGCTCTGCACAATGCCTTGCCATTCAAAGCCCGGTGTGATCTTGAAATCCGATCCTGGCTTTTCAGAATCGATTGATTCGTTCGGCTCTGGGAAGATGTGTACTTCGGTGTGTTGGTTCGAATGATGCGTATCAGTGTGCGGCTGTTAGACTCTTCGTGTCGCGCGCTGGTCCTTAGCTGGCACTCCACGTAATGACAGGTGACGTCTCGGCAGCATCCCCGCAACCACTGAAACTTTGCAAGGGATGCTACTTTGTGTCAGCTCGTTGTGTTTGATTGTGGAGCGTGTTTGTGAGCTGTGAGTGTGCCGCTGGTTGTCTCGGTGCTTCTAACATCCATTGCTACCCACCACCACTGTCCCGGCCTCACTCGATACACACCGCTGCCCCTATATCTCAGGGTGTCGGGGGTGTATTTGCGGATGAGGTTGGTGTGGGCGCAGTTTTGCACTTCTGTGGTTTAAGATGTTGGCTCTGCTACGCTTTCACGCGTGAGTTTTGTTGGAAGGTGGCAGGGAGATCTGGTGTGCTGTGTGAGACGCGACCACATCTGCCGTTTGTTCTGTCACTATGTTTGTTGATTGGCATGGTTTGTTCTGTCACTGCATTTGTTGGTTGGCAGTTCGTGTTCCTTGATCTTAACGATGTGACACCGAACACTCCGTGCATGCCTCTCTTAGCTGGGGTGAATTGTGGTACTACACACGTGACGTCAGCGTGTGACACAGTTCCTTTCACATCCTATGCCCCCTCTGTTGAGGGATTTGTGAGTTCCAGTTGTTTGGGAGTCTGGCACGTGGTGCGAAAGACCAGCCTGCGTGAATGTTCTTATAATTTGCATCCTGTGGAAAATGTCATGAATTTCTCCTGTAGATTCGAGGTATAACACACAGACCCTAGACACCAGCTGTGTTAAGTGTGTTACTGATGGAATGGTATTGTCTCCTTCAACCTCTCTATGCTGTAAACCCGTCTTTTATGTAGTGGATGGTACTGGCAGGTGGTTACTTAGGTACCCATAGGTGTGAGAGATCCTGTGAAACCGGTGTTTAGTGGGACGTGCCACGGCAGTGCTGTTTGCTCGTTTCCCGTCTGTACTGTAGTGCTAAGAGGGTCAGAGGAGTAAAGTGACACGGACGGTATAACAAGCTTAGACCTCCCTGGACGGTTATGAAAGGCTCGGTGGCGTTAAGTCGGTGAAGGGTGACATTTTAAGCCTTATCCGGAAACAATACCGCTTTGTACCGTTACCGGCAGTGCAGCGGTGTGATAGGTGAACCCATGAAGGGGGTTGTTATTAACAGTAGCATTTTCTGTACAGCCTCAGAAGGTCCGTCGGCGCTAAGTTAGTAAATGATGACAGTGTCTGTTTTCTAAGTATATACCGCTGTGCGCCGTTACCGCGAGACTCGTGGTGCGTGTTACCGCTGTGTACAGTGCCCTGAGGGTCAGCGGTGTGAGGACGGTGAAGTGTGATATTGACAGCGCTGTTTGCTTATACCGCTCTGTACAGGGACAGGGTGATCGGCGACGTGAAGGTGTAGAAGGGTGATATGAATTACACTGTTTCCTTATATCGTTCCGGAGTAGTGTGCTACTCGCCGACAAAGCGCTTCGACTTCTCGTCAGGGGTAGTAAGCGCTATATAAATGCAATTACAATACAATACAGTGACGGGAGGATCAGGGTGTGTAGGCGAAGAAGGGAGGTATGGACAATGCTAGTTGCTTACACCAAGCAGCACAGGTAGTGAATGGTCGGCTTTGTTAAAGCAGGTCAGGGGGGACTGACAGCGCTGTTTTCTTAAAGCGCTCTATACAGACAGGTGAGTCGTTTGTGTCTTGTGCGCGCTTTTCGTTGGGAGCTTGTGGAACTGTGGCCCTCTGTTCCCGGCTGCCACATAAATAACTTTAAACTGAAGAGGCCTTCAACGAAGAAGCGCTGTTCTCTGCGAACACTTCAAGAATGTCCTTTGGCGCTATACATGCAGATATGTGAACTCAGATGACGTGCTCTACAATACTGATTAAGTCGTCAACAACTACGTTAAAAATCCTTATGGCCATCTAAGTCCACGCTGCAGGTCCCGTTTATATTTATCTTCACCTTAGATAATTTGTGTTTTCCATAACTCTCTCTACCTCACTACTCCACTCTATCTCACTACCTCACTATCTCACAACTTCTCTCTCTCAAAACATCATACCTCACTCTCTAGCTCACAACTTCACTCTCTCTCACTCACTAACTCAATCACTCCCTATCTCACTACCTCACTCTTTCTATCTCACTAACTCACGTTCACTCTCTCTTTCACTACCTCTCTCTCTGTCTCACTACATCACAACATCACTCTATGCTTATATATCACTACCTCACAACATCCCTCTCCCTCACTACCTCACTCTTTCACTACCTCACTCTCTCACTACCTCACTCTCTCTATCTCACTACCTCACTCTCTATCTACATCACTCTCTATCTCACTACCTCACTCTCTATTCTACCTCACTCTCTCTCACTACCTCACTCTCTATTTCAATACCTCACTCTTTCTCTCTATCCCACTACCTCACTCTCTCTCTGCTAGTGCAATAGGTATCACATATGCAAAAAAAAGCTAATGCCAATAGAAATGACAATGCCATTTATTTAGGGATACAAAAATGATAAAAAAATAATGAGCAATACCAATAGCTCTACCTATAATATTGCCGAGACCATTGCATTGTAAATGCTTGTTCTTCTCTGCCCCACGCAGCCGTAAGTTAAGTGCAAGCTTGATACCCCTTATTTTTTGGGTGATTGAACGTGATTTGTGATAACTTTATTGGATTTTCTTCACAGGGCCCCTTACTCCACCCGCGGAAGCGCAAACTTTATTGGATTCCCTTCACAGGGCCACTTACTCCACCCGCGGAAGCGTGCTTGTTTCTGCTCGGTGGTAATTTGTGTGGCGGGGCTGTGCGGAGCGGTCCTCTGACGCTGGGTGGTGTCTGTACACAGTTTCGGAAACTCTGCGTGACCGCCACTTGCATTGCATTCCTTGCAATTGCATTGCAGGGCCACGATTGCTTCGGCCGGCCGCTGGATCGGCCCTGACCCGCAGTGTCGGCTCCCCGCTGGGATCAGACCATCCGCCTACGGCAGCATTTTTTTTTGAAGCCACAGCACTTTCCACGCAACGCGAGGTCATTGACCTCCCCCTCTGCTACCGCAAACGCAGGCCTGCATTCAGAGCCTCCTCTGCCACGCAAGGTATAATTAATTACGCTCTCACTTCAATTCCTTGAACACCCACCCAAGCCTGTTGTCAATTTAATAATTCACTATTGTTATATTCCAGAGTTGGGCCCATGTAGATAGGCAGTTTATTCCTTACATTAACATAGAAAATAACATTTCAGCAGTGAACTTTCACACACTTTTGCATGCACGACAATGTTGGATTAGTTTCTCTGAAACTACTTTGTTTGCACACCCAGCTTCGCACAACATTATCACGATGTCTTGTACATCATGTACTAGGCCTCTCTGCGCACTAGGTACAAAAGTCGTCCTATTTTCATCTACATATCCATAACATCACTAATCTAGCACTCACAGCACAAAGGCTGGTTTTTATTATAAATAATAGGCATCCCGATAGATTGTTAGAGGAGGCACTTCTGCTGACACCAAAGGTCCTTACATGCTGACATTCCGTGAGGGGTGCCCAACTCGAGACCAAGACGGGGTCCTTCACTCTCTCCCATCAGGTAATGGGGTTGGATCATCCCGCGGGGGATTCTTGGCTGTACACCTACACACACTCTAGGTACGCTAAGAGTAGGGTTTGCATAATAGGAGTACGTTAGATGACCATATTGCATATATGCCTGCATATATTCATTGCTTCAGCACCATGGTAGAAATGTATCTACTGTTCGCTCTTTTGGTACTTGTCATCTACTTTATTTGCTTCTGTCTCCTAATCATTGCAGCTCACGGACAATTAAGTGGCAGACTGTCATTCCTGCCATCTGAGGGATCTCAGCCTGTGGACCTGAACCCCTCAGCCTTTCGGTGATTGCACCTCCACTGGGTTCCTTTTCTGTGGACCTCTTTGTGTCCAGACTGGATTACCTATTCGCCAGGTACTTCAGCTGGAGGCTGGATCCCTCGGCTCAAGCGACGGATGCATTCACGCAAGACTGGAGCTCAGAGACTAATACTCAGGAACTGAGGGTCATGAGACATTCTTGGGTACACTGTCTGCAAAAGACACAAACATGGATCCCATATGTCCTAGAAATGCCGATAACGATGCTGGCAATTCTACCACATGGCGGGAGGTGGGTCAGTCAATGAGTGGACGGAGGCATGAGCGATGACAGTGGGGGACATGTTCCGCACGGTCGAGCTCCTACCATTAGAGGACTTCCAGGCGGAATTCTACCTCCCGCTGGGGCATTTTTTGATACATAGGGTGGTGACCAAAAACGTTTGCAGACACTGGAAAAGGGGCATGTCTGAACCACCGCCACACAAAGCCTGCTAGTCTGTAGTACAGTCTGCAGGGACCATCAAGGCGGTCACGTCTATACAAGGCCATAAGAGGTGTGTATGATTTGGCCATTAGACAAGCTGAAGACCTGATGGACGGAGGCTCTGGGGACCCCCATACCAGAAGCAGATTGGCTCACATTCTTGAAAGGATTCTGAAGGTCTCAAGAAACACCAGTTTTAAACTGATTAATTACTATATCTTGCACAGGGCATACCTTACCCTGGGCATATCAATAAATATTTCAGTAAAGTAGACGGGGCCTGCCCGCAGTGCGGGCTGGTGGGTGTTGACTGCCCCCATCCGATTGACTACTGGTGGGAAGTGACCACAGTAGTGGCAGCTGCCACCTCTAGGGAGGTCACCTGCACACCTGACCACTGTTTGATCTCCCGGGATCCAGCGTTTCTCCTCATAACAAGGGAGACTACATGACACTGGAAGGCCCGGGGAGGCCCTTGTGTCCCCATTTGGCATTAGGAACTAGGAAGGTGGGCTGGGTATGAGGGAGAGGTGTTACTCAGGGAAGCCAAGCGAGGCCTGTTCTCGATGGAACTTGCACAAGCTTGGAGAACAATAGTAGACTGCTTTCAAGAGCCCTAACTGAGCTCGGCCGCATCATCATGGGCGCATACTCCTACCTTGGTCCCTCCTCAACTGTAACTAAACATATCAACATTAGCTGTGTATATGGAATGCCGTGCTGCGATGCTCAATAGGTATTAGCAAGATCCTCCCTAATCCACTGACAGATGAGATACATAATAGAATGACAACAGTGGACAACCCACACCATGCAGTGATCTGTTTCAGACGTGGTTCGACGGGGAGGGGTGTGGCGGGTGAGAGTGGGGACTTTGTTGTTTGGATCATGTAAGCTGAGATGTGTAGCACCTGCTATTGCTATAATGTTATGACAAATGACCATGCTTTATTGAGACATTTCCAAGTGTTTTGTGATAGAATTTTTGCTTCACCTGAAACGTTCAATAACATCTGTTTAAAAGAAAAAAGACTGGAGCTCAGCGAAGGGCTGTGCTTTCCCCCCCTTCTCAATGATAATGCGGCTGTCCACACAATTCTGTCGACAGCAGGCGGATGTGGTGGAGATCACTTCCTTTATAGAGGTCTAAAGCATGGTTTCCAGGTCTGATGGAACTTTCTTCTTCTTCTCCATTCTGTCTACCCTTGTTTCACTCTCTTCTCCAAGATCCCTCTGACAATCCACACCACTTAGTCCCGGAAGTTTCTCTGCAGCTGATGGCATGGAGGATTACTGGGGATGATGGCATGTCCTGGGCGTTTCGTGCCAGGCTGCAGATCTCCTCTCCAAGGCATGGCCGAGCAACACCGTAAAAGATACATATCAACTTGGTCTAGGTGGCTGGGTTGGTTTCGTCAACGGCACCTGGATTCCGTGGGGACCCCCATAGTCCATATCCTGAATTTTCTGGCTTGGCATCATTGGCATACCAGACGATAAATATCTTCCGTTCTGCAAGTTCAGCGGGTCATCCCCCTATTGACAGACTTTCTGTGGGCGAACAACCACTAACATGTAAACTTCTCAGGGGAGTACACCTGTCTATCCCTCCGGAAACAAAGTATTCAGACCTCTGGGACATCAGTGTCTTGCTCGACCTGTTCCTCTCATGGCAGCGAGACCAATATCTGTCTCATAAGCAATTATCAGCTAAACTGGCGTCCTGTGACTGATATCTTGCAGTCGAATTTCCAATGTCAGGGCATTGGACATCAGGGGTAGAGTTTTTACTCCTGAAGGGGAGGCTTTGAATGTAGGACTAAGACCAACCCCAGAGTGATCTCGTACCCCGCCTTCCCGCACTCTCCCAAGTTATGCATAGTCAAATGCATTAAAGCGTATGAAGCTGTGACGGAAGACCTCCATCCTAAGGGAGAAAGACAGCTTCTTATTGCCTTTATAAAACCGAATAAGGCAGTCTCCTTCTCTACCATCTCTAGTTGGAGCAGGAGGGCCATGCAAGAAGCAGGCATCTACACTCATAAGTTTGGGGCTCATTTCCACCAGAGGAGCCATGGCATCCAAAGCGTTCTCCTTGGTGGTTCGCTTTGAGGATATGAACGCGGCAGATTGATCCTCTGACTCGGTCTTTAAAAGTTTTTATTTTAAGCCACTCCCTTACATGGCAACCCTAGTTGTGGATAAGCTTTAAACTAGCATGCATGATCCACACCTCTGTTCCTAACATAGAGTATAAAATTTCCTAGCACCAGTATAGGAAAGTTTCAATACTATTAAGGAGCTGAGGATTATCCCACCCGGGGTCGTGGAATGACAAAATTCCACCCCCCCCCCCCCCAAGGTTTTACATGAAACTTCTCAAAAGAAAGTAGGTAAATCACTGTTTATAGTATTGCAGTGCTCAATGAAATCGGTGTTGAGTGCCTTTTTCTGTATGCAATCATAGTCCATACTATTAAACTAATGTTTGATTCTTATTGGACAGAGTGCTCAATATTGTCTTCTATTTTCAGGTAATGATTTTGGCAAACAGGAATAATGGTTCATCCTAGCTGTTCGTCGCTTGAAGAAAAAAGGAAGAAAGAACACTGTTGTGGGACTATGAAGACCCTGGGACGTCCTGATTGGTTGACCTCTGTTGAACACAAATTAACTTTATCCCTAATGTTCATGTGGTTTGTGGTTTTTTATGTTTTTCAAGGCCGCTGTTTGAAAAAAGCGAAGAAAAGATAGCATAATCCTCACCTCTAAGTCCTTAGTAGAATTGAAACTTTCCTTTACGGAAGCTAGGAAATTTTATATTCTGGGATTTGTGGTCCTGTTTTGGATTAAACAAGACTGCAAGTCCCAGAATTCAAAGAAAAACTGGGACTGGAGGAGTACATTACATATGGACTAGGGAAACTTGTCAGGGCTGTATGTTGTCTGTGTGCTTCGTGCCAACCCCTCCTACCCACCCCCTGTTGTCCGTCTGCTTGCCCCAGACCCTTCAGTCCATCCTCTGTAATCTGTGTGCTTGACCCAGCCCCTTCCACCCTGCTCTGTCCATTTGGTTGCCCACACCCCTCCTGCCCACCCTCCATACTGCCCACCCTCTGTTCTCTGTGTGGTTGCCCCCAGCCCCATGGTGTTTTTTTAAACTAGTTTCAGTTGTGCTGAACAGCAGCTGCACTGCTGAGCAACATGGTTACAAAACATTGCCAAAGCTAATAGTTCGTGAGGGTGAGACCTAGTGGCTTTGCTTACACATGTTCATTGGAAGGTTTACCTTAAATAAGTCAGCCATTCCGAGGTACACTTTACAACGTGCACAAGTTTTGACAACTGGCCACCAGTCAAAGGTTTTTAAGAGTGAAGCCAGGTGAGGGCTCTGCTGTAAACCTAGCAGTCTCCCTGATTCTAACTGAGGTAAGGGATGGTGGGTGGCAGAAATTGACCTCTGCCAAAGGGTAACTCGTTCTGACGTACTTTAAATGATGCCCTTACGTCTTTAATTTTGTTCGCTTCTTTTTCCCGTAGGAGTGGGGGATGCCCATGACCCACTTTT
Source organism: Triturus cristatus (assembly GCF_964204655.1). Classification (NCBI taxonomy): domain Eukaryota; kingdom Metazoa; phylum Chordata; class Amphibia; order Caudata; family Salamandridae; genus Triturus; species Triturus cristatus. The sequence goes on from NC_140595.1 coordinate 585,650,379, forward strand.
TATCCCCCCCTTTCTTTCGTACATTAGCTCTTTGTGCAGGCTGTTCATAGTCTCAGTGGACCCTGACTGCAGTAGTTACTGTTTATTTTCTTCTTTGTTTTGTCTTTTTGATTGGCTAGTTGACCAAAATAAGAGCTGTTCAAATTTTTTTTGATGTAATACTGTAGAGGCATATCTACCTGTAATTGCTCTCTGACTGGATAAACTACGCAGGCAGAAAATTCTACTGCCTTACTGATTTTCAGTAATATTGTTCTCAGCTACATCCAATTATCTCACCAATCGGTTAATCACTTAGGTAAACACTCAGACCATTTTAGGATGATGGTAAAGGTACATTTTATGGTTATGGTAAAGGAAAGGGAAACTTTTAGATTTAGGGTTCAGGCGTTTAAATTCTGTCACTTTTTGAACTTAAAGATATTTTTTGCCAAGCATCTTCTACATGCCATAAGGAAGCTTCCATAGTTTAAAACAAAGAAAGTAATCTATGAGTTTGAATATAATTTGCATGGGTACTAATGCAGGTGTTTTGACCTGTTCTAATAGAGCTGAACAAAGTGTTTTGAAATGACTGTATTGGAAGCATCTTTCTGAATTACTTGTTAAGCCATTCTTACCATAGATTTGATTGGCATTTTGTTAAATCACTGAATGACTGGCCTACTAGGTTTGTTGCCAAAATAATTCTAACTTTTTATGACATTTAAATCATTTTTCTTCTTTTCATGTAGTTGGTGTTGGGAAAGGAGTGTCTCCTGCATGCCAGTGCAGACATCCACCCTGATCATGAGTGACGTCAGCTACAGGATCTCTGGTTTCTTGACATTTTTTGGCACAGTAACACACAATAGCTATGTGTGTCCTCTGGAGCCTAGGCCTTGTAAATAGCCATGTAAGCCAGGGCCTGGCTCTGAGGTGTGGGGGTGGCAAACCATGGTGACAAGGATCAGTTCCTGGTCAAGGACTTGATGCTGCGCAAGTCTGTGAATTTTCATTTTTGTTAGCCATGGAAAGGGTGACTCCACAGAGCTACCCTGGCCCCAGTGGGGTCCACTGGCCCTCACTTTTTGGGACCAGCCCTCATTTTTCCTGAACAGAGTTTGATCCAGAGCAAGAGAGAGAAAAACACAAAAGAGAGGAAAGGAGACGGTAAAGAAAGGTGGAAAACTGTTTTATAGTGAGAAGGCAGGGTTGAAAAAGAACTTGCAAGAGTGAGATAAAGAAGCAGGTTGGTATCAAGCCTACACAGCTTTTGTATTTGGAGGGGTGTATCTTGGTCAATACAGTTGAGGGGTGGGTGTGAGTCAGATTTCCCAACAATCACCATGTTGCAGGTAACGTAAAACAGAATACAAGAAGTAGGGGGTGACTGTGTTTAGGAGGCATTAGGAGGATAGAGGTTTGAGGGATTGTTTGGGTATCAGTTGCAGGAAAAATGATGTCCTGAAAAATGTAATAAAAATCATTCTTGAAGACATTCAAATCTCTCCAAGCTTTGAGGTATCTATGGGTTGAACAAAAAGTGCCCAAGAAATTAGAAAATCTGCCATTTTCAAAGCTGGCATAGAGTGACAGTAAATTCCCTTAACAAAGTACCGGCAGTAGCCGCTAAGCTACCATTTACAAGTCGTAGGAAGAGATTGTGCCAATCAGAGGTGAGTCACAATTTGTGACCTACCTCATAAATATAAGGCAGGTTCAACTGCGACCCACTCTGATGAGTTTTGACGTAACGTAATAGTACATAGCTTAGTTAAAACAATTTAAAAAATCAGAATCGATTCACAAAAAGCTGGGGCACAATTTGTAACCACTTTTTGTGTTGTGCATCAGGCCATAATGCCTTAATTTGTACTTTATTTTGAAAATGATTGTGTGTGTGCGTGTGTGTGTGTGTGTGTGTGTGCACGCGCATTTGCATGTGCATGCAGTGTGTGTGGATCTAAATATAGGTGAGTTTTAAAAAAAAAATACTTCAGAGGTTCACAGAGTCAAGCTTCTGTGTCTCTAGTGTTTCACATCCCAGGTGAAATCCAACACTGACATCAGCATACCAGACTGAGAGTCCCTGGCCGGCTAATAGAAAATACATATATAAGGAGGCTACAACACCTCAAACAACCCCTGTAGCTTTGTTCCTTGGAATTCAACAACCCATCTTCGTGCTTGCCACAGGATTCTGAACAACACTTTGGACACGAGCTTATTCTTTTACAAATTAAGCTCTGCCTGACCCAATATACAAGTAAAAGGTTTCAAGTCTCCTTAAGCGGGTCACATTTAGGAGAAAAAAGTCATAAGTGGCAGAAAACAAACCTTGCTGTCAATCTTATTAGTTCTTGATTGAAACTGAAGAATTTGAACCAGAGTTGATTAAGAGCCTAGCATAGATTTTCCACTGTAAACCTCCTTCAATGCAGAGCTTTCTCACCCTCTCAGGGCCTGCCCTGTGTGACTGTCTGACTTGTATAGACTCTATGCAACACAGAGGGTGAATCCAGTGTCGGTACTGCATTGAAGAGGGAGAATACTATAATTGGAGCCCTCCTTCCACGCTTCCGGTCCTAGAGTGTATGCAGCGTTAACATGACAACTACCTGAGGCATAGAGTGATGGAGCCTATGTTGACAGTGAGAAGTGCAGAGCAGAGGGCCTCCTACCCTGTGGCATAACAGCATAAATAAATCAAAAGTAGGGACACACCCCATGTCACATTCAAATAAACTGCCTTTAAACAGGTAACAATCTAAGCGAAGATCTATAGAATGGCTCTCATATGCACTACTGAGGGACAATGTGGCTCTAAAATGGTGCTGAATTGTGCTTAAGACTAGAACATGGTTAACACTGTCCATTGATAGAGCAATGCCTCTTGCTCCCACCCCTCATAAAGAACTGAGCAATTGTCCTCAATAAGAGAATCGTTAGGATGGAGAGGAGTCTAACTCACCATTTCACCGAGGAAGGGTAGGGCCCAACAAAATGACTGAAAAAACTAGTTTCCACTCTAACCTCTGTTCAAACTTGATGGCTGCCAGTGCTCTACCACTGGCTAGATATAATTATGGTGACAAATTGGTTGAGTGTTTGAAGGCTAGACAGTGAAGATACCTGAGTGCGTACAAAGTGACAGTTCCACACGCTTCGAGGGAATTAATTGACACTTCTATTTGTGGGAGTGGTAGCCAAAAAGTGACTGTGTACATTCAATACTGATGGCAGATTCCATGGAAAAAGAATTTAAAAACTCAAAGAAAATTAAAGCAGCCTAAAACGCAGAATTGCTGATCAACGGGAAAAATGATACAGTTTCCTCTATGCATCTTCACAGACTAGCGGCCCGCAGGATTTGGTTCAATCCACAAAAACAAACACAGACATGATGAAAGTTGAAATTACAGGAAAGACTTTTGCAAACTTACAGGAAGAGTCATAGAGGCTGAAAAAAAGAGACAGAACAGGCAAAATCGAACTCCTCAAAAGAGAAGTCACTGACCTGAAGATTAGAACAGGAGAGGCAACTTGAGAATCTTTGGTCTCTCATAAGGAATGGAAAAAAGCCTGAGTTCTTGTGTGGACTTACCTGAGGCCTGGATTCCTTGCACTCTATGTCTCAATGTTGGCAGAGAATTTGAAATCGAGACGGCGTATTAGGTTCCATCAATGATACCCAAATCAATGATTTTCTAAAGAACGTCATATTTAAACCACTGAGGTACTGGCATGTGGAACTGAACCTCTCCCACCTGAGGGAACACCAACTTATCAGCTTGAGCAAAGCTAAAAGTTTGATTTCAAGGACTACTCCATAGACGCCATCAAGAGATGGAGAGGTTTACTCAGTATGTAACAAAAATAAGTACTGAAACCCTGCCATATCTGAAGCAAACAAATTTATTTCTTGAATAGAAGTGACTTCGGGCACTAATTCAGTGTCTTTTCTATACTAACATACTTAACTATTAAAGCACATACACTCCTCACCCAGACTAAGTGGTGCATTTCATCATAGGCATTCCCTCTTCACCAGCAACAACACTGGGTAGAGGTTGGCTTAGCACATTCTTTATTAGCAGCTTCCCTGCACAAGATTAAAAAAATGTACTCTGGGTGATTAGGAACCTAAAGTCGTATAGTCTCTGCCCTATGTGTCAACAATCCCCCTCTCAGTGCCCAGGGGGGTCGGGGCATTTGTCAGGTCTAAGTGACTCCAGTAATCCTTTCTACAGCTCTGTCCAACCCTGAAGCGTAGTCAAATGTGAAAGGAATGGGTGAAAGAAGAAAGCTGTTTCAGTGTCAACAGGACATTGAAGGTCGAATAGCCTGTTGAAGAAATTAATCCAGGAAATAAAATAAAAGAGGCATAATATTACAGATATCTCTGGGGACAAACAGACACACGTGATGTCACAAATTTGGGAGTACACCCACTATGGACCCTTCATTATCTGCCCACTACATACACCGTGATACCAAAGAGGATGATGGACCGGTCCTAGGATGCTTGTTTCCAGTCCATGGAGGACCTGGCTTGGCAGTTCGGGCTGGACTGTTCCCATGAGGCACAGGGTCAAAACTGATTTGCATATGGCTGGGTTCAAACTGGAACGGCATGGTGAGCAAAAAAACAATGGATTTAGGCTCAGATCTCTGTACTGGGGTGAATGTATGACATTGTTCTGCATTCTGTCCATCAACTGTTGTTTAGGTCTCGCCTTAGCGAGCGCTTTAGCGCTGCTCTCGCGAGAGCTTTTGTAAAAGGGGGATTTGGAAGTGGAAACCAGTGCTTTCAGGCCGCCAACTACAGGGGAATGTGCGCCGGGCGCGCGCACCATTTGGCAGCCTGCGTGATCATTTTGCGGCCGCTTTGATGTTCTCAGTGAGCCGCGTGGCCACTGAGAACATCAAAGCGGCCGTGAAAGTGCACACCATATGCTCTGCTCGCATCTCCCTCCTCCCTTTTCGTCACTACTCATGAGAATAAACAAACAAAATTCACACCATTTGTGCAGCTCACTTTGAAGCTCCAGCCCGCTTAGAGGTGCCTTAAGGCCAACGAACTATTAGTTGATTTTGCTTTGAATGCTTGTACTTATGGTTCTGACATTCTAATAGTCTACACATGACTACATGTCCCAGAAAGCAAAGCAAAAACATTGGTTAGATGAGTTACACAGCGTCTTTTTGTCCATCCTAAACTCTCCCCTCCTCACATTCCTAGTTCTCCCTCACTCAATGCCCGTCCATTTTAATGACGTGTCAATTCACCTGAGCCTTTCCTTGTCTCGACCCTCTTCTCTCCCAGCCCTCGCCACTCCCTTAGTGATACGGACGTACATGGGGAGGACTGCACTTGCGTGTGGACACGGCGCTGTCTCAATAAGCAGATTACGAAACCTCCACTGGCGAAGCGCAGCTCTAAACCCTGGTGATCTGATTGTTTTTGTAGTCTGAAAGCGCCGCCTGCAAGGGCAGTGCAGGCCCCGACTCGCCCAAACGTGGGGACGACGCACGGCGAGAGACCCCGACCTGGCTGCTGACATCACACCAGAGCCGCGCCCCTCTTGGGAAAGACTGGTCGCTGAGAAAGAGGTTCTGTCCGATCCCTGACAATAACAACACATACATCCGAAGAACCCCCTAGCATTACAAGGATCTGCTGTTGGTTATGCACAGGTTTTCAGGATAGGATAGCGTTTGGAAGCTCGTTGGGGTATCAGTGCACTTTACAAAAGACATGAGCATTAGTTGGGAATTATCATTTAAGCCATAATCAGTATGCAGTATTTTTTAAAGCAGTACAGAGGTAAATTCAGTAAGAGATGGGCCCTTTATTACGCAAAATCATTTTATTTTTGTTTTATCTGTTTATATTTTATGTTGCTTGCACAGTTAGATGGTAGTTCATTTATTAGAGTCATGTTCAGCACTCCAGATATTTCCTGTAAAAAGCCGATGCCTATAATAGGTCAAGTTAAACTACATGTCCCAGCATTAATAGTGAACTGATTGGAAAAACAGTCTAGTGGCATTATAATAGCTGTCCAGTGGCTACATCCAGACCTGGCATGTTAGACACAGAGCTCGACATGGACGGGATTGTTGCCTCGTACTTAGAGTGGTAAACGTCAAACCCCACACTACAAAGGATCCAATGTTGCCATATCTGACATTGGCTTACAGTGGAACTACTTTTATCTTCCGTGACAAATCGACCTTCGATTTGCATATAAAAAGACCACTGCAGGTTGATTTTTAAATCTGAATGTGCCCTTTGCTTATTTTTCTCTTCTTTTCCTTATTATTGTATTTAGTGGTGTGCTTTGCTGTTTCTTTTAGTTTTTGTTTTTAAACGCGTATTCTGCCACCCTTCACCCAAAGACACGTTGACCTTGTGTCTTCTCTCCGTGGCAGTATGTCCGGTCATTTAGGACTGCACACTCTGTTCCCTGTCTAACTGGGTGTAGAATCTGTAGACAACACCAATAAGCCAGAAATACACGAACACACCCTGTAAAACAAGCATTGGCATAGCCAATAGGTCTCGCCTTTGGGACTTTATAAGTGTTTAGTTATCCAGCACAATATCCTTGGTGCAACAACATCAAGTGTTGCATGGCTAAACACTTATAAGGTCCCAAAGGCGAGACCTATTGGCTATGCCAATGCTTGTTTTGCATTTGTCACCCCGAGTGGGAAGGGTATGCCCAGACGTGGGTCCCGTGCTCTCCATGCCACTGGAATCAAGCTACCCTGGCTGAAGAAGGGTGAAACCCCAAAACCGGTCCTAGGATGCTTGTTTCCAGTCCAGGGAGGATTTGGCTTGGCAGCTCGGGCTGGACTGTTCCCATGAGGCACAGGGTCAAGACTGATTTGTAAATGGCTAGGTTCAAACTGGAACGGCATGGTGAGCAAAAAAACGATGGATTTAGGCACAGATCTCTGTACTGGGGTGAATGTATGACATTGTTCTACATTCTGTCCATCAACTGTTGTTTTTGCACTACATACACCAGCACACACGAGCAACACATAGTGCAAAGGTATACAATAACACATACATACTTTACTCACCAAAAGGGAGAATCAGTGATCCCTTGCTCGCATGAGTGCAATTGGATCATGTCAGGTCTGTAATTGACAGTAATTGTTTTCTCCAAAACTATTTTTATTGATTTTCCATGTTACATCAAAAATAAGCCATCATTATAAGTAGGAATCAGTTGCACATGCAGTACTGCGTCTACATATTTTGAGAGATGATGGTAGTACAATCCTAACAGTTATATAAAAGCATAGAATAGCCACTCAACGGGGAGGAAGGTTGGTCCCTATCTGTGTGTAGAAATCGTAAAGGGGATATTCTGTTGTGCTGGTGTCAGGTGGATACGTCATGGAACAAGGCTTTAAAAACGTATTATGCAGCATTATGACAATCTGGCACATAGAGGCAGGAGAGAGAGAGAAGAGCTTGGGCTCAAAAGAAACACCTGCAAGGATGGGGGTAAAGTATATATGCCTCAAACCATCAAGGTGGGAGATCATCATTAGAATCCAAGTTTTTATGTGCAACTACCAAGGCGTCCAGAGACGAGCTATTCAGATTTGGCAGAGGCCATGCCTCTCCTCTGCACCCAGTGCTGAAGATCAGGGTACCAGGATGAGAGAGAGGGGGCAATCGAGGCCTTCCAGCACAGGGTGACAGATCAGCACTTGAAAAGAAGTGTGAGGGCTAGGAATCTGGTAGTAAGCTTTTCTCCATCAGGCAGGGGGTAGCCACCCAGGATAGCACCTGTAGGAGAGGGTCAGATTTGCCTCTCGTGTGAGTGTAGAGAGCACATCCGACCAAAAAGGTCAATGCTTTTTGCAGTCCCAGAGTGTGAGAAGTTGGCCTGGCATATGCTGGTCACTAGTTGTAGTGGCCACCTTGCACCAGTCCAATTCGACTCTTAAGGTGATAGGTTTAAAAGACAACCTTTAAAGAAAGCTATCCTAGTGGTAGCTGTGGAGAGCAGCCTTCAGGCTAAGTCTTGAAGGAGTGTTAAGCTTATTGTTTTACCATAGATAACCTCTTGGATGACCAAATGAAAGAGTAGTCCACACAGGTATATATATAAAATATATGTATTTATTCTAAACAGAATCCCACAAGTCTCTTTATGAGGCTAGAGGTAAAGTTACAATTCAAACAAGCATTTATAGATACAATAAATAGAACTGGAATCACAGGGCCCCAGGGGGGGACCAAACCATATATAAAAAAAGTGGTATAAGAACCACGACAATTCTACAGACAATGCCTAGGGCTGGCCCCTTAAGAATCCACCCCAGGTTATGAGGAAGGGGACCCACGGGAGGCGCGTGCAGTGTTAATAGCTGCTATCGGGATCTCTATTAAAGCCTATGGAGAATGTTTCGGTTTGATTTAAACAGATTAAAGGCACTTCTAGCAGGAGTTCAAAGTTAAAAACTTAGAGTTATGCTTTTGAGGAGCCCACTACCACAGGAGTACCGAGGTACCACTGTTACCTGCCCCAGGGAAGCCGGGTGCATAGGTCGTTTTCGATGTCGGGTCACGGGCTGATTTTCAATGGGAAAATGTACGAAACTGCTGCTAGCCAAAAGCGTCGATGATGCCGTGAAGATTGAAGTTGTAGATCTTGTAGAGGAGAACCTGAAAGCAGAGGGGACAGAGTCTGGGTCACGGCACAGTGACCAGGGAGCTCAAGGAAAAGAGCCCTTCAATGTCGGGTGCTTCAAGTGGAAAAGGTGTAGCTTGGATCTGCAGCCACGGGCTCCGGGAGGCTTCAAGGAAGGCCAGCTTCTGGAGGGTGACTGTCCCACGAAGGATGAGGGTCGCTGCGGTGTTAGTGTCTGGATTGGATCCACTGAGCCTTGGCAACCGCAACCCACGCAAGATGAACAAATCAGCTACTGGTGCAGACCCACGAGGTCTGTGAGAGGTCTCCTTCGAGGAGACTGTAGAGCAGGCCTGGAGCAACCAGGGGAACTCTTAAAAGTAAAGATTGTCCTCCGCCAGGGCCCACAAGTCGAGAGACAAGGGACCGCGGAAGGCAGCAATTTGGAGTGCGTAAAAGGGTGCCCACGGGCCACCGGAGTGAGCTAGGGCGCTGATCTTTGGCACAGTTGCTGCTGAGAGGTTGGCTCAATATTGGGCCAAAGTACAACTTCCCCACTGGTCAGGGTCGTGTGCTACGCAAGAGGTGGCCGGTGTCCTGGTGTATCGGGGATCTCGGCACCCACGCGGTCCACGGTGCTCAGACTTGCTGGGCACGCTCACTGGCCTCTGGGATGCTAGGAAACCCACCTCAAGGTTGAGAGGAGTCGTCGATGTCTGAAGGAGCAGCGAAGTTCCAACCGGGTCACTTGCAGTGTTTCAGGTGCCTGCCAAGCAGGGGGGTAACTCCTTTACCCCAAGGGAGATTTCTTCGGTCAGCTGGGCAGCAGCTCGTCGAAGGTCAAGTCTGTAAAGTCCAAGATTAATCTGATTCTCCGGGGACACGTTATTCACCTTTATCCACAAGATTAGGGGAGTGTCCAGATCAGTGTCCACCAATGGTCGTTGAGGCGGGAAAGGGTGGCTACACCCTCTCCCCTTTGTGTGTTTCCCACCTGGGCGAGGGGCAGGATGCCCCTGAACCGGTTCCAGGCGGTGTATGCAGAATGTAGGCGCTGTAGCAGCCTACGTGCAACTCTGAAAGGTATCCTATGGTGCACCCACCCAGTTCCAATCCACATAGCCTGTCTGGGAAGGTGCTGGCACCTCCCTGCAACATGATCCCTATTGTCCAGCTGCCGAGGCTGGGGTTTTCCCCAGCAACAGGCAGCCAGAGTCGTGTGGGTGGCGAGTAGCATCCATTTTGTGATACATGTGCACTTTTAAATTAGTGTCTAAATTCTGCCGCTTTTCCTATATCGCCCCTCTAGCAGGGGGGAATCATGCCCTCATGCCCATGACTGGACTGGGGGTATGATTCCTACATGTTTGACCCCAAACACGATATGGTTCTGTGTAGCCATTCTCAAGTTATCACGCTATCGCAATATAATTATAATGCGGTTAAGAGTATATGGTATGGCTACACTACAAACAACCCAGCAATAGTTTTACGAGGGTTGCAGAGGGGCCCTACTCAGGTAGGGGTCCCCCCTCACACATATCTCAGCACCCTGCCTTGTAGGATTAGCAAGGCCTGCTTGAGGGGTGACCAATGAGAATACATGTGTTGTACATAGGTGCTGTATCCCTGTAAGGAGTGCAAGCACCACCTTACCCGGACTACAGTAGTGGTCTGGTGGTGTCATTTGGTATGGCTGTCCCAGGGGTGGCACCATATGTGCTGCAGCCCCTGGTAGGCCTCTGAAAAACCCATGCCATGGATACATAGGATACCATCGACAAAGGTCTGGAAGGGTGTCCTCAGTATCCAATTGGAAGGTACCTAGGGTACTCACATCAGTTTTAGGGAGGAAGCAGATAGGCTGGGGTCCTGGATAGCAGGATCCCAGCCATACTATTCAAAAACCATCCAAATACCAGGCAAAAAGTTGGGGGCAACCATATAGTCAGATTCCACCTTCCTACACAGAGCATGTGTGTCAAGTACGCCGGTGTCACACCACAGCACAAGCAACACAGAGGCAGTAGGGAACAGCATGCGTAACTTCAAAGGACTAAGATACGCTCTGTGGAGGACACAAACTTGTATAATTTTCAAACAGGCCTTGCAGGAAATTTGAGGGGGGTATTGTAACATAACCTGCCATTCCTTATCACTGAAGACAGCTTGGAGCTCCTTTTCCTGGCTACGTTTCAGGGTTTGCAAAGAAGAGCCGGCATTTGTTCAGAGACCTCAGATATAGCCGAGTGATCAGTTTCCACCCATGTCCTATTGTGTGGAGTGTCTGTAGAGTGGCGTGCTTACAGGGTTCTTGGCATGAGTTTGGCGTAATGTCAGCTGTATTCTGCCATAAGTAAGGAACTCACTCATAGAGAATCCGCTGCGATTATTGACAGTCACAAAATACAGAACATGGACATCCTCAAATAAATCACCACTGTAGTCTGACCAGCTGGCTCCCATTGTGCTAGGTCACGGGAGGCAACCGTGATTGGGAGTCCCACAAACGAAATAGCCGAAGCCTAGTATTTAAAGGAGTGAGACTCACAATGAAGGTGTTGTGGTTCAAAAACAAGCTTGTGGGAAGCAGTGAAATTAGAAAAAGGATTGCTTTGGTGACATTGAGTTTAAGGCCAGATGGGGCATGGAAAACATCTAGTATACACACTTGGAGTTCGAGATCCCTGTGAAAAAGATCATAGAAGGGGGCTGTGGCCAGGCAAGATGGCCGGGTGGACGTGATCCACAATGGCTCCGCTGCCACGGCACTATCTTTGGGTGAATTCCGAAGCACACTTCCACATTTACGAACAGAAATGTGAAACTATGTGCGAGAGAACAGATAGACCGCAATCTCTGCCCCTGATGTCAAGGATAGTGAGCAGATTAGTAGTGATAGGGGAGACTCTCGGTGCCGGCAAAGATGGCGGTGTTTGGCCGCGAGGGCAGACTGAGGAGGAGCGACCCCCGCAGTGTTCTCGGCAACACCGGCGGAATCTTTGACAGTGTGTAGAGCGAGGTCAAAGGCGGAATCCCTCCAGCGAAGGCCGATGTATCAGAGTCTGGTTCACCCCAGCGGTGGCAGCGAGATAGTGCAGAGAAGTACAAAGCCTGGCCAAGACTGCGGGCTCAGCACCCCTAGGACCTCGGAGGGGGAAGCGTGTGGCCCTGATCTGAACTGCATACACCCACAGGGGGACGTGACAGAGGTCTACTGCAGAAGTAGCTGCCGCATAAGGTAGGAGACGGCGGGGGACTTAGAAGATGGTAGTGCCTGTCCTTAAAATGGTGGACACGCGGCACTGCGACTGGTGATTGTGGAGGAGTCCAGCGGGCTACCCCCAGCCACTGATGAGGAAACATCTGAGGGCAGAGACAGTGACCCCAAGCGGAAAGGGGGCGAGACGATTCTGGCACGGCTGCATTGGATGCCCCAGAAACTTACACCCTGCCTGACCTTAACATGGTAACCAACCGTCTCGGCCACATTGAGTATTAATGCTACTTGACTGAGACCCGGGAGCACACCCCTTGCTGCCACCAGGGGAGGGATTCTCGCTGGTGAGTATTGCTGGGAATCTGACTTGATCTCCTGGAGTGGAGGCAGGGAACTGAGTCTCGTGAAGAGGAGGTTATCCGGGCCTCTCACTCACTGTGGGGTTGCAAATCGTCCCTCTGCCACCCAAAAAAACACTCCAACAGAGAATCTAGCTTCTTTACACCATCGGGAAAGAAGGATACCAAAGAGCCCAGAGAGATAGGAAGCAACATGGCGCTCACCAAGGATCACCTGCTGGCGTCCCTTAGAGATTTCAAAACGGAGCTCTACACTGAGCTCAAGATGGACATAGCTGCTTCAATGGACCAGCTGAAAGCAGACCTCACTGACCGCATGGCTTCCATCCAACAGGATGTGGACTCAATAGGCACTAGAATTCTAGAAGTGGAGGCCAAAACTCTTGAACTCGAAAAACACGCAACAGACACAAGAGGTATAGTGCAAGATCTCAGATCCCAACTAAGTGCAGTCCTCCTGAAGAATAAAGATCTGGAAAACAGATCCAGGTGGGATAATATTCAGATTCGATATCTAGAGGAAGGGGCGGAAGGGCCTGACCTAGAGGCATTCACTATGAGCCTCTTTGTAGAGATTCTGGGGGCGGGCCACATGAAAATCAAGTTAGAGAGAGTCCATTGAGTGGGGAGACAGACACCCGGAGATCGTAGATGCACCTGCGATATCCTCGTCAAAATGCACTCGTTCAAGGTAAAGGAGGCCATACCCCAAGCGGCCCAGAAAAAGAACACGATAACCTTCCAAGGTTTCTCCCTCACCCTATATCAAGAACTGGCTCAGTCCACCCTACAATGTCGCCAGCAGTTTAGGCCAGTGACTGAAAAACAAGACTACATCAGATATCGTTGGACCTACCCATTTGGTCTAGCCTTCGATTTCAACAATAAATCGTGCCATGTCACATATCCGGCGGAAGCCATGGATATTCTGGGGCTGCTGCACCAGAGTTCTACAGACAGGCACAATCCCCCTACATGGGGACACCACTGAGCTGGGGAAGAGCCATCAGTAGCTTATCCAGCGCAGAGAGTGGATTCCAAAGAAGTGAGGGGGGAAGCTGGTGGTACTTCCAGATCTGGCACAGACCTCAAAGCTGAAAACTCTCGATTAATAATGCTGCCCGAGGGGGTCAGATTCTCCTAGGGGGAGGAAGATGACTGTTAACCAAGGGGGCAGTACTGGGCCATCAAGGGTATGGGGGAGCAAGTAGCATTACTTGACACTTTTAAGTTGCGCTACGAGAAGAGTTGCTTTGGATTGACACTGGTTTTAGATTGCTGTGGCGGCGGGCAATGACCGAGTCACCCGCCGTGATGTGTTTTCTTCATTCTAGACACGTCACATTGGGAACAGTTGTCCCACGATTGTTGATGGGTTTGTTTTAGTTTACTGGTTTCAGGGCATTTTCGTTGGGGGTTAGATGGATGGCTCTTGTTTCAAATTCCAGGAAAGACTACAGGGCACTATGTGGTGTTTCGAGCATGCTGCGGGGTGCTAGGAAGGAGAGTGAGGAGAAGGGAGGGAGAGGCCTACAAGACGGCGAATGGGGTTGAGAGAGGGGCATGGGAGGTTTGAGGGTCAAAATTGAACCATGTTGAGATGATTACCACAGCATTGTGGAATGTAAAAGGTCTAAATTTCCCACTTGAGACCCAAAAGCTTTGGAAATATCTGCTAGACCACCAATTTGATGTTGTGGTGCTGCAAGAGACTCACCTTAAAAGATCTGACGACCACAGGTTGAAACACAAAAGTTAGCCCCTAGTTTACAAATCCTCCCCTGGTACGAAACAGAAAGGGGTGGCGTTGCTGTTCTACTCCACTACGAAATTTCAGCTGGAGTGAGTCAAGACAGATAAAGATGGCAGAATAGTCTTGGTGAAGGGTAGACTGAGTGGGAAACTTTGCACGTTTGTGTCAGCATATGCACCCAACACCGGCCAACACACCTTTGTTACCGCTTTACTAACCATGGTGGGAGGGTACGCGGAGGGACCGTTAATACTCGTGGGAGACTTCAACCTAACATGGCACTAGGGCCTTGATAGCACCTACACACACTGTGCCCCCACTGGTAGCTTCTTCAAAGGAATTAAATAAGCTATACAAGATATGGGGCTAAGGGATGCCTGGAGAACTCTCTTGCCCACCACAAAAGATTTCTTCTTTTTCTCTCACGTACATCAGACCTACTCATGCCTAGACTATGTATTTGACAGTCAAGGCCTCATGGGCGCTTTATGAGAGACAAAGATCCATTCCATCACTTTTTTGGGTCACGCCATGGTAACCGTCTGTCTCGGATGGGACGCTCACTCACCTAAATGTTCGCAATGGTTCTTTCCTTCCTCCCTTACCCGCGATAGACTATTATTAGATGAGTTGCACTCGGCAATCAGGGAATACTTACGACTAAATCTCCCATAAGACACTAAATCTCCCATAAGACACTACACCATCTAATAACTGGAACTCCTTCAAAGCAGTATTGAGGGGTAAATGTCTGGAACTAATTTCTATCCTAAATAAGCAAAGAGCAAAAGAGCGTGCAGCCCTAGAAGAGGAAATACGGGAGGTAGAACAGGCACATAACTTAAAACCTACAGGTGTTCTCCAAAATGAACTGACCACACTGAAGGGAAAAGTTAATACGATCTATGCAAACGGGGCAGAACTTACACTCCTACGCTTGCGACACATCTCCTATGAACATGGGAATAAGGTAGGGGCACACCTAGCGAGGCAACCCAGGGAGAAAAGAGAAAGGGAGTACATAGAGGAGATTAGTGACACATGGGGAAACCTTGAGATCTCAAACGAGAATAAAGCTAGGATATTTGGTACATTTTATACCGAGCTGCTAACACAGACAACACATCCCAGACTCCATACCTTGTGTCGATCTGTCTCCCTCAGGTCACGCCCATCCAGAACGAACTCCTAAGAGCCCCTATAACTGACGAGGAGGTACGAATGGCCCACAAATCCCTGGGGCATGATGGCCTAGCGGCACATTTTTATAAAACCTATGCATCGGAAATCAGACCTCATGCGACCCACCTCTTTAATTATATAGCTTCAGGAACAGCAGTCACCCCTTCCATGAGTGAAGCTCTGATTAGAGAACTACCAAAGGCAGGGAAATACTGGCAACTTTGTTTATCCTACAGACCGACAGCGTTGTTAAATCTGGATGCTAAATTATACTCTAAAATACTAGCAATCATATTGGAGTACATGATGCCGGAGCTAATCCACCCCTATCAATCGGGCTTTATCGAGGGCAGACAAACCCACGACAATGTCCGGAGGGTGCTCCACCTGATCAAAAAGGTATCAAAACGCTGACTCTCTGCAATTTGACTGAGGTTGGATGCGGAAAAAGCATTCGACAGGGTGGACTGGCCCTTTATATTTCACACACTACAGCAATTTGGTTTTTGCAAGGCCTTTATTAAAATGATTAGAGCTAACTACATTCAGCCAAGGTTCAGGATAGTAATCAAGTCAGCTCAGCTTCATTCCCTTTAGGTAGAAGGGCAAGACAGGGGTGTCCATTATCACCACTATTGTTTGCTTTATGCATCGAACCCCTGGGGGCCCAAATCAGAGTAGCACAGGAGATAAGTGGGATTTGGTTTGGATCAGTTGAGCACAAGATATCGCTGTTTGAAGACGGTATCCTATTAACACTCGTTACCACTGTTCTCCTTGGCAGCCCTTCAGGAAAAACGTCAAACTTTTGAAAAAATAGAGGGTTTCCGTGTTAACGTGTCCAAGTTCTTTCTATTGAACCTCACTCTCTCAGAGACAGAGATGATCTCGCTGGTCAATGCATTCCCTTTCCAGAGGGCTAAACACAACCTCACATACCTATGTATATAAGATTACGGCCAGTATAGATGGTCTATACAGGGCAACCTATCCCCCCTATTACTTCAGGTGCAGCATGAACTTAAACAGTGGAGGCCGTTATATATATTGTGGGTGGCCGCATTCATGCAGTCAAAATGGCGGTCCTCCCGAAATTACTATAGCTATTCCAGGCCCTCCCCACAGGCTTGGACGGCAGCTTTTCCCCCAAATTACGCACATCAATCATCTGTTATATTTAGCAGAATAGGAGGGCACAGTTACCCTTTACATTACTCAGATGATCTAGGAATGAGGGGGGAATAAGGGGGGACGTGGCCTTGCCTGACTTTGAACTATATTGGCTGCGCAGCTGAGGGTGATTGCTGAGTGCTCCCTAAGAGAATCAGATAAGCATTGGCTGCACATGGATACGGCGATAGTGGGCAGGACTATTTGGAACGTGCTTTGGAAGCTGAGGGAGGAACGCGTATCTGAGTACCCTCACTCGGTCACAAGGGCGGGGTGGACGACGTATCCCTCCCCTTACACTCCGATTCATCTTAATCAAGCTTGGTTCCCCCCCCCCCCCAGCGGAACACCTGGGAAGCTTTGACTCATGACTCATGGCGGGACGGCTGCTGTCTAACGCTATCAGATCTCTTCCATAATCATGACATTTTGACTTTTGAACATTTTCAGCACATTTTCGCACAACTTTCTCCTCCCCTCTCCCCTCCCTCCCACTGAATACTTTCACTACCCATGAATTAACACCCATAGAAAGCTTTGTACGGAGGGTAGGATCTTCAAGGGGGTTTATCTCCTTTTTATATGCAATATTGCTCTCTACATTGCATTCACCTCGGCCTCGCCATATGGGCTTCTGGGAACACACACTGGGGACCGAGATTGCAGAAGGGCAGTGGAGGAATCTCTGGAGGGATATAGCCAAGAATAACCACTCCTTGGGTATGAGGGAAGCACACTACTAGATACTCCATGACTGGCATCTCTACCCCACAAGATTGAAAAACATTTTTCCAGAATCCTCTGGTCTGTGCTGGAGGGGCTGTGGCCTATTGGGGGACTTCCGCCACATCTGGTGGGATTGTCCAATGATTCATCTCTTTTTGGCAGAAATACTAGCGCAAATAAAAGATATATTGGGATATCCTGTCCCCGACACACCTGAATATGGACTGTTGGGCCTCAGAGATAAATGTTTAAAATACCCGACAAAGAGAGACAGGGAACTTATGTGGGCATGCCTAGGGGCGGCCAAACTAGCAATTGTAGTGGCATGGAAGAAAAGAGACGCACTACCGTGACCCAAAGCCATGCCTGTCTATGGAGGGCACTCGCAATGGAGAGAATGGCAGACATATTTAGGGATAACTTCAAATATTTTGAATATTGTTGGGGATCCCTGGTGTCATATCTTTACCGGAGCTTACCACTGCTGATGTGTCCCCAAACTGAAAGAGTATTGCACCTCTTTCAATTCTGTCCCTGTCACAGCACCCAGAACGACCCTACCAATAGATGATACATACCTGCTTGTGATGTCTTCTCATTGCTATTACACACGTCACTTTGAATTTCCATCCAGTTTCACCCCATTTAATCACTGTTGATCAAGTTGAGAAAGGAATAGTGTGGGAAGGTGGTGGTGGGGGGGGTCTTTAGGGGAGATAGAAGGTCTTCAGGATACGATGGATCTGGCAAACGTCTGCACTGCATATGTAAACCGCACAGTATTTCCCCGATTGATAAGCATCTGTGTAATCGCTAGCGTGTTGATACTGCTCTTTGGAACCGTTAAGATATTCAAATGCCATTATTTGTTATTTAGATCAAACCAATAAAAAGAAGTTTGAGAAAAAAAAAGACAATAGAAGCAACAGCATATCATCCGCCTGTAAAGAAACTGCATATACGATAATTGTCAGTAATGCTGACAAACCTTAATGACTACCCTCAAAGTAATCTTTGAGTGTTGGTATGGAAACGCCCCTTGCATGTTGATGGAAATGTACCCTTGCCCTGAATGCCTCAGCTGCAATGATGTCTGGATCCCTGGTACTGATTTTTATTGTCATGAGCGAACACAGATCATCGTGGAGCCTGTCTCACGGAGTGTGGTCTTGTTGGACTGGGAGGGGTGCCCAAAGCTCTACCCTCATAGTGGTGAAAGCTACTGCGTAGGGATCAGGAGAAGCTAACAGGCCTTTTTACCTGTCACTGGAGTGAGGATTGAGGCCTACTGGCTCACTCATGTAAAGTTTAGCTACTGTTAGCTTAACTCACCCTTGGCCTATATCAACTTAGTAAGTAGTGCTGTGCAATCTATTGTATGCATGTGCTGGGTGTATGTGTGCCTGTGAATGGTACAATACATGGAAGATTCTGGGTTCCATTTTGGGAGACCCAGGACTGACTGGAGGAGCAGGAGGCATCTCTCCTGACATATTTGTGGATTACTGCATACTTGTGAGCTCGGTGGGACACGTACTAGAGGAAGGCAATCCAGGCTCTTCTGCACACTTCAAAGAATGCTCTTTGATTCAGAGAGGTCACTGAAATCGTAGGTCTTAAATGGGGTTGATTAGAGAATCATAGAGAGTAATGCAGAGGCACTGTGGTAACCTTTTGATACACATACCACTGAGGCTGACAGCCAGGAGTAAACCTCTAGTCACTCCCATGGCCTGTGTTGTGGGGCTATCAGATTTGGAGTCCCTCCTGCAGTGACTAACGGATTTCTGGAGTAAGGGCAGGGTAGAAGAGACGGCATTTGAAAAGGAAGCTGACCCCCAACACAAACTTCAGAAACGGAGACACTAAATCACATCTGGTGTCTGGAAATGGACTATAAGAAGGGGAGTTCAAGGCCCCCAAGACTGTCAATTGTCGAGCAGCCAGACAGGCTGTGCGAGTAAGGGAGGCTTTGCAAGACTTCTGCCTGTGACCACAGCTGAAGGCTAAGGCCTGCCAGTCTTCCAGCTGGGTGAAGGAATATCAAAACCAGAACCCATTGAAATCCCCCATCTCCTTCATGAGGAAGGTCAAAGGAAACTTACCTTTGCATCGGAGGAGCCCCAAGGACACCCAGCGATGACCCCTTCAGAGCTGCATGTGTGATACTCATCCGAGGCAGCTGTTGCAGCCACTCTCAAAGACTCCAGTTGGGCAGTCCCTGCTGATGCGGATAAGACCGAAAGGTTTTGGGGGAACTTGTTCTGTTGCATAGTGCTTCGGGCGCTGGAACACTTTTGACTTTGGAAGAGCGAGCGTGGGACTCCTGAGACTCAGGTTACTAGTGGGGCTTAAGTTGAATGTCACCTACAGTGAATAACTACTACCATTAGTGAGAGGGAAGTGGGACTAAGGAGCCTGCCTAATGAACACTAATTGTTTGTGTATGCCGTATTTTACTATGTGCTTTTATATAAATACTCTTTGTCTCATAAAAGCAGGTATTTGACTGCACAATCATTTATTGGTGCTATTGAACATATTTTGAGTTGTGAGCCTGTGTTCTCCCAACCTGTGTCTATGAAGCCTTGGACTGCTCAACCTCCACGCCCACTGAGAGTTGAGTGCGGAAGGGGTGCTTAGCCCAGTTGCTCAGGATCCGTAGTAGGTCAGGCCCATGGACATCAGGAATTAAGTACCTCAAACCCCATAGTTGGGCCCAGTAGCCCCTCTTGCCCCACGGACCTCTGAACGGAGTTCTGACACTCAACTTACCGGGCATTCTTTAATGCTGAAAGTACCTGTAGTAGTGGGACTGTCTTTTTCTCCAACAGTATTGGAATGCAGTGGTGTCTACTATGTCCCGCATTTGTCAAAAATCAATTGAACCCTCCCCCCGACTCTGTATTTTAAACATTTGGGACGCCACCGATCTCAATCGCACCGAACAACTATGGGTTTCTCTGGGTTGTATTATAGCAAAACGTAATATTGCCAGGACATGGAAGGGAGGAGTCATGCCCTACGATAAGGACTGGGCCGAAGACATGGACTGGTGCATGCAGGCTGAAAGGGTTATATATGAGAGCAGAGGATGCCCAGGCAAATGGACCAAAATATGGGGCCCTTGGAACGAAAGCAGAGGGTTTATGAGTGCCCCCTTTGAAGATGACTCTCCATTCAATGTTGATAAAGAAACTCTATAATGGTTTATTTTTACTATGGGCCCATATCATTATCTGTACTGTCTCTTTTGCGTTTATTGATTGTATGTATGAGGTGTTTCGTTTTTGCGATCTGTTCATTTTTGACGACTGCTCTTTTTCTTTGTGTTCATATTTTATGGTATTATTGTTTTTTATTCTTTAATAAAAAAGATTTGATTAAAAAAAAAGAAAGTACCTGTAGTATGTTTTCAACAGTCTGTTGGTATTGCTTCCCAATGCAGACAACAGATCATAGCTGTATACTGTTTAAAGTTGGGAATGCAACTTTGGGGAGGACAGACTTGCACTCAAAGTCTTTGAACTGAGGAGAGGATACGCTAATGACATCATAGCACTATAATCCGTGTGCTGTCCTGGCATATTCATGATAAGTGTAGTATTTGTCTTGTAGGCAAAAGAGCCTCAACATTACACAATTTACCGTTTGTCTATTATCTTGAGTTCAGCATAATATAAATGCCTGGACACTGTCAAATGTTTCTAACTGCGACTTCTTTGGTAAGAACAATAATTTGAATTTTATGTCAGAAATACCTTTACTAATGTTCATATGAGCACCTCCAGAACCCAAAAGATCGCTGTCACCAGTGGAGTGCCCCATGATTTAATACTGTCCCTTGTCATCTACAACCTGTGCATAAAGCCACTTGGTGATCGACTTACAGATAACAGCATCAAGATTCATCATTATGCCAATGATACACAACTCTTCTTGAAAGTCCCCTCTGCTTCAGATACCCCATACTTTAAACACTGCCTGCACATAATCCAGACCTGAATGTCCAGCATCCTCTCGAAGCTCAACCCAAACAAGACAGCACAAACCTGGCTCAATGACATGAACCCGACAGCTTTGAGCCCCAACTTTTAATGAATATGAAGTCACTTGGATTCACACTGGGCACAAACCTCACCCTCAAGGAACACATTGCCAAAAAAGATAGACAGCCTAGTACCAGCTCTATTGTCTAAAGAAAGTTAAACCATTTCTTCCAGAAACCGATTTCAGAACTGCTGTTTAAGCCTTTGTACAATTCATCTGGATGGTGGTAACACCCTACTCCATGACCACCTAGACTCCACACTGGCACCCCTTAAGTGCATCCTATGGGCCCAGCACATCTCTTTCCGGGCCTGAAGAAATATGATCACATCACTCCATCTTGATGGAACGCCATTGGCTTCCCTTGCTGGCCAGCAACATCTTCAACACCCAGCTGCATCATTCAAGAGACCATCACAACCAGCAATCATGCTTATCTTGAAGACAAGCTCTTCACCGCTAACGGTTCCCAGCACACCCACAGCCAGGACATTATCAGGCTGCAGACTAAAAAGTGTAAAAAAGAAACAATAAGGCCTTTTCGCAGGACTGCTCCAACGCTGCTCCAATTTAGGAAAGAGTTGATGACACCTATTTAAAGAACAATACCATAACAGTCCAGAGACCAGCTACCTCGTCTATCACTCGCTGACTTTATGCTTGTCATTCACCCTTTACAGCTTTCCGTTGCCTTATGGGTAGGTTTGTGCTGTAGAAATACCACATACATACCTGCATACGTTCATAAATATGGTGTGACTTCGAAAGTCATTGTGCTGTAATCAGTGTAATCATGGGTGAAACAGTCTTAGTCAATTTGGTCAAATATCGCCATTTTGAGACCCATTTGGCAATTTCTAGCTTGTTTGTTGTCTTGCATCATACTTTGTGCCTGAACTGTGTCAAAGAGAATTGTGAGCACTGCATATATATTGAATACATCGGGGAAATATGTTATGCTCATTCTTGAATTATGACATTGAATCAGTGTAGCCAAAAAATGGATGCTGGCTGGCAAAGGAGAAGTGAAAAGTCTAAGAAATTTTTTGATATTTATAGCCTGTCTTTAATAGTGTTTTTACTGGTTTTGTCTTCTCTGGCAATTATTTCTATGGGGTATGAAGCTCCTGCTGGCTCGTTAGGTTACTCCTGTTCTAATTATCCTGCGGTCTTTCTCTCTCCTCGCCATCCACCCATGTAACCCGTTACGCACCTGTGTTAGCCACGATCATCCGAGAGCGTGGTGGGACCGAGCGCCGCTCCAGAGGTTTTTGGTTTTTGGGAGGCCCTACGGCGACTGCAGCAGTCTCCGCTCCCCTGTTCTTCTTACTCTTCGCACCATGCTTTCACCTTCAGCGACTGCCACTAACGGCATCTCACCAGCATCTAGTTGTCTCCACACTCCTTCTGTCTCAGACCCCTTCTTGCCTTCCATCTCCTCCTTTTGTGGTCCTTCTCTCTCACTGCCTCCTTTTTAGGTTGAGCCCTGAGCCAGCGCGCAAGCGCTGCTCTGGGGTTGATCTGTGGTAGTAGATTATGGGGGAGAAGCCACGCCCACTCCCCCGCCCATCTTTTTCAGTGGTTTGTGTCTGTGTCATTCCTAAATGCTGCCTTCCGATTGGTTTATAGGCTTGTTAGTCCCTCCTTATGAAGGCCATGTCGTCATTTGTATCCTTCCAAGGCTACTGGCCCCTTTACTTCGAATGGTGCGTGGTATGTGTTATTTAGATTGTGAGCACTATTTCCTTCCCGTGCCTTCTCCCCGCTCCCGCAGTCCGTGCCTTCTCGCCCCCCACGTACTTCCGTTGTTCGTGCCTTCTCGCCCCCCTGACCGCCCGCCCGCTTTCCCGTTTGCAATGCAATGGGTCTTGGGTAAATGCGAGTCCTCTTGCATTGCAAATGCTTGTTCTTCCTGTTGGGAATAGAGTCCTTTCTTTGTTTTGGTATGTTGTTTTCCTTGGCTCTGCAACGTTTTATAAAACCTATTCGCTCTAGATATAATGTCATTTTAACTCAAGATTTAAGTACACTGTGTAAGTCTCCTCAAGTGAATTTGTTTGTTATAATTTGTTTAAGTTTTTAAAGAGTTTTTTGAAGCTGTTTTAAAACGGTATCAATCTAACAGTCAAAATGTATGTATTTTATTCACAAACTTTATTCTACTATGCCTATAATGAGTTTTAAAGCATTTCTAAAAGTATAAATACAACTATTTTACATTATTGAATTGTATTTATTGACCTCAGCTGAGATCTGAATCAAATAAATAAAACTTGAACTTGTTTTCCTTCCTGCCTGTGCCCTTGCTTCATTTTGACTGGCTTTATTTCTTTTCCCACTACAGACGAGGGAGCCAGCCTAGACCATCGTGGAATGACAGGTAAGTCTCTTTGTTCTGCTTCCTCCTCTTCTATTGCTCCCGGTCTCTCATAGTATGTTTTGAATCCGATTCTAAATGATATCATGGTTTAACCCTGCGTTAGCTGTGGACAAGTGAATAATCCATCTCCGCTTGATCTCCAACAGATTGCTGGTGTTCAGAGTCTGGTCATTTTTTGAGCGTATCTTTTCAATTACAGCCCATCTAAAGTCATTTTCATTGTGTCCCGAACTCCTGAAGTGTGAAACTAGTTTGGCAGCATGTTTCCTTCATCAAAAACTGCTTCTGTGTTTTTAGAAACGAAGACTGGTTTTGTGTGTTGTCATCCCTATGTATTTTAGGTTGCACATATTTGTAAGTAGATACATGAGGTTTGAACTATTGGTATGCCCTTTTTGTATCTCTAGAGTGGGAGATTGTGTATGTTCTGTCTCTTTGCTTATGCTACATGTCCCACATGAGAAATGGCCTCACACTGTGGTGGTAGGTTCAAAACCGTCCCAGTGGCGTAACGAAAGTTGAGGGGGCCCCCCTGCAAAGTACACGAAGGGGGCCCCTTCCCCGGGCCACCACCAACCACTTTTGCAGAGGAGGCCCCCTGGAGCTTGAGGGCCCACCCTGCACCGAGGGGGCTGCGGGGGCTTATCTTACGCCACTGTGAAGATGACAGAAATGACTGTCATTTCAGTTATGGAGCTATCGCATTAGAAATGCAACAGACCTCCAACTTCGGGCCATAAGACATCCAATTTAACACCAGGTAAAAAACAGAACATATTCATTTTGCACTGACATAGCAACAGTAATTAGCCCATAGTAAGCTTATTCTATTTTGGCCACAGCAAAAAAATAGAAAAACATTCTCATGTGCCCCGGCGGTGAGGTCTGTGGGACTGGCTGGTTTTTGTGCCCGGGGAGGTCTGTGGCGCTGGCAGGTTTCTCTGCCTGGGGAGGTCTGTGGGGCTGGCAGGATTCTGTGCTTGGGGAGGTCTGTGGCGCTGGCAGGTTTCTCTACCTGGGGAGGTCTGTGGGTCTGGCAGGTGTCTCTGCCTAGGGAGGTCTGTGGGACTGGCAGGTTTCTCTGCCTGGGGAGGTCTGTGGGGCTGGCAGGATTCTGTGCTTGGGGAGGTCTGTGGCGCTGGCAGGTTTCTCTTCTTGGAGAGGTCTGTGGGGATGGCAGGTTTCTCTGCCTGGGGAGGTCTGTGGGACTGGCAGGTTTCTCTGCCTGGGGAGGTCTGTGGGTCTGGCAGGTGTCTCTGCCTGGGGAGGTCTGTGGGACTGGCAGGTTTCTCTGCCTGGGGAGGTCTGTGGGGCTGGCAGGATTCTGTGCTTGGGGAGGTCTGTGGCGCTGGCAGGTTTCTCTTCTTGGAGAGGTCTGTGGGGCTGGCAGGATTCTGTGCTTGGGGAGGTCTGTGGCGCTGGCAGGTTTCTCTGCCTGGGGAGGTCAGGTGGGTCTGGCAGGTGTCTCTGCCTGGGGAGGTCTGTGGGACTGGCAGGTTTCTCTGCCTAGGGAGGTCTGTGGGGCTGGCATGATTCTGTGCTTGGGGAGGTCTGTGGGACTGGCAGGTTTCTGTACCCTGCGAGGTCTGTGGGGCTAACAGGTTTCTGTGCCCGGGGAGGTCTGTGGGACTAGCTGGTTTCTGTGCCCGGGGATGTCTATGGGGCTGGCAGGTTTCTCTGCCTAGGGAGGTCTGTGGGACTGACAGGATTCTCTGCCTGTGGAGGTCTGTGGGGCTGGCAGGATTCTGTGCTTGGGGAGGTTGGTGGGGCTGGCAGGTTTCTCTGCCTGGAGAGGTCTGTGGGGATGGCAGATTCTGTGCCTGTGGAGGTCTGTGGGACTGGCAGGATTATTTGCCTGGAGAGGTCTGTGGGACTGGCAGGTTTCTCTGCCTGGGGAGGACTGAGTGCCTGGCAGGTTTCTGTGCCTGGGGAGGTCTGTGGGGCTGGCAGGATTCTGTGCTTGGGGAGTTCTGTGGGGCTGGCAAGTTTCTCTGCCTGGAGAGGTCTGTGGGGATGGCAGATTCTCTGCCTGTGGAGGTCTGTGGGACTGGCAGGATTCTGTGCTTGGGTAGGTCTGTGGGGCTGGTAGGTTTCTGTGCATGGTGAGGTCTGTGGGTCTGGCAGGTTTCTGTGCCCGTGGAGGTCTGTTGGACTGGCAGGTTTCTGTGCCCTAGGAGGTCTGTTGGGCTAACACGTTTCTGTGCCTGGGGAGGTCAGTGGGACTGGCTGATTTCTCTGCCTGAGGATGTCTGTGGGACTGGCAGGTTTCTGTGCCGGGGGAGGTCTGTGGGACTGGCAGGTTTCTCTGCCTGGAGAGGTCTGTGGGACTGGCAGGTTCCTCTGCCTGGGGAAGTCTGTGGGACTGGCAGGTTTCTCTTCCTGGGGAGGTATGTGGGACTGGCTGGTTTCTCTGCCTTGGGAGGTCTGTGGGGATGGCAGGTTTCTGTGCCTGTGTAGGTCTGTGGGACAGCCAGGTTTCTGTGCTTGGGGAGGTCTGTGGGGCTGGCAGGTTTCTCTGCCCGGGGAGGTCTGTGGGGCTGGCAGGTTTCTGCGCCCGGAGAGGTCTGTGGGGCTGGCAGGTTTCTGTGCCCAGAGGTCTGTGGGGCTAACAGGTTTCTGTGCCCAGAGAGGTCTGTGGGACTGGCAGGTTTCTCTGCCTGGGGAGGTCTGTGGGACTAGCAGGTTTCTCTGCCTGGAGTGGTCTGTGGGGATGGCAGGTTTCTGTGTCTGGGTAGGTCTGTGAGACTGGCAGGTTTCTCTGCCCATGGAGGTCAATGGAACTGGCAGATTTCTGTGCTTGGGGAGGTCTGTGGGACTGGCAGGTTTCTGTGCCTGGGGAGGTCTGTGGGGCTGGCAGGTTTCTCTGTCTGGGGAGGTCTGTGGGACTGGCAGGTTTCTCTGCCTAGGGAGGTCTGTGGGCCTGGCAGGATTTTGTGATTGGGGAGGTCTGTGGTGCTAGTAGGTTTCTCTGCCTGGAGAGGTCTGTGGGGATGACAGATTCTGTGCCTGTGGAGGTCTGTGGGACTGGCAGGTTTCTGTGCGTGGGGAGGTCTGTGGGGCTGAAAGGTTTCTATGCCCGGGGAGGTCTGTGGGACTGGCAGATTTCTGTACCAGGGGAGGTCTGTGGGGCTAGCAAGTTTCTGTGCCTGGGGAGATCTGTGGGACTGGCTGGATTCTCTGCCCGAGGAGGTCTGTGGGACTAGCAGGTTTCTGTCCCCGGGGAGGTCTGTGGGGCTGGCAGGTTTCCCTGCCTGGAGTGGTCTGTGGGGATGGCAGATTCTGTGCCTGGAGAGGTCTGTGGGGCTGGCAGGTTTCTCTGCCCGGGGAGGTCTGTGGGACTGGCAGGATTCTCTGCCTGGAGAGGTATAAGGGACTGACAGGTTTCTCTGCCTGGGGAGGTCTGTGGGACTGGCATGTTTCTCTGCCTGAGTTCTGTGGGACTGGCAGGTTTCTGATCTTGGGGAGGTCTGTGGGGCTGGCAGGTTTTTGTGCTTGGGGAGGTCTGTGGGGCTGGCAGGTTTTGGTGCTTGGGGAGGTCTGTGGGGCTGGTAGGTTTCTGTGCCTGGGGAGGTCTGTGGGGCTGGCTGGTTTCTCTGCCTGGAGAGGTCTGTGAGGCTGGCAGGTTAATGTGCCCGAAGAGGTCTGTGGGGCTGGCAGGTTTCTGTGCCCGGAGAGGTCTGTGGGACTGGCAGGTTTCTGTGCCTGTGGAGGTCTGTGGGGCTGGCTGGTTTCTCTGCTTGGGGAGGTCTGTGAGTCTGGCAGGTTACTGTGCCCGGAGAGGTCTGTGGGGCAGGCAGGTTTCTGTGCCCGGAGAGGTCTGTGGGACTGGCAGGTTTCTGTGCCCGGAGAGGTCTGTGGGGCTGGCAGGTTTCTCTGCCTGGAGATGTCTGTGGGGCTGGCAGGTTTCTGTGCCCGGAGAGGTCTGTGGGGCTGGCAGGTTTCTCTGCCTGGAAAGGTCTGTGGGGCTGGCAGGTTTCTGGGGCAGGATGCTGGGTAATCTTGTCACACCCACAAAGTCAGACATTTGGAGCCATTTATGGACCAGAAACATTGATCCTTTTACTGCTACTGAGTGAAGTACGAGGGTTTCAGGGCAGAAAAGTGCACGGAGCGAACCACAGTTCAAAGGTCGCAAGTTAGGTAGTTTGTGCTGGTGTTATAAAAAAAAGTCCAGAAAGAGAAGAGACTTACACGCGCTGGTGCCTGTTTCCACGGAAGTCACGTGCAACCTCTGATAGAACATGCTTCGTAACGTAGAAAGGCTGCAAATGTTATTTTTTCCTTTCATATCAATGGGGTAGGATTGGTGGCTATTTGCGACAGCAGTAAACAGAGGGGAAGTACATGGTATGCAGTGCCATGAGAATTAAGCTGCAGGTACTCAAATATGCAGCAGGAAAAGGCAAATTATGCGGTCCAATGCCGCACATTTTGTGATACTTATACTTAAATTTTTTAATTTTTGCACCTTTTAAGACTGTGCTGGCAAATGTTTCACCTCAGTCTCAGTTTAACAACCAAACAGCAAAGAGTAACTGAAAGGTGGCCTGTCAATTTTAGCGAAGGGCATTCGACTGTGCAGCAATGTATGTTGCTGTATTTTTGTAACTTTTATCTGTTTCAGCTATAAACCATTTTTTCTGCAAGCTGCAATTTATGTAGCACCACTGCCACCACAGCCCCAATCCTCACCCTCTCTGCCGCAACCCTCCCCCCCCCACTCCATCCACTCACACCCTGATGTCCAGATCAGCTGGACCTGCCCCTTCAGAACCAACATCACTCGGCAACTAGAAATCAGCGACAAGAAATTGGGTCAGTTTTCGGGGAAGGTGGGTACCACTTTGCCTTGACAAAGTCGGGCGAAACCAGGAAACTTCTCCCAAAGTCACAGAAGAAGGTGTAAATTCATAGGTGACGGGTACATTTTCTTGTGCCCACAAACTTCAATGACGATTTTTGGGTTTTCTGTAAAATTGCAAATCAACATAAATCGCAGGTGAAACTGATGACACACGGGGAAGGTGGGTACCACTTTGCCTTGACAAAGTCGGGCGAAACCAGGAAACTTCTCCCAAAGTCACAGAAGAAGGTGTAAATTCATAGGTGAAGGGTACATTTTCTTGTGCCCACAAACTTCAATGACGATTTTTGGGTTTTCTGTAAAATTGCAAATCAACATAAATCGCAGGTGAAACTGATGACACACACTTTCAATCTTTAATGTGTAACATAACCCCCCCCCCTCTTTTCCAAACAACCTTCATGTACCAAAGGCGCCCTTCTTTTACTAAATGCCTTCACTCTAAACTGGAGACCTTACCCACACAAGTGGTCGTCTCAATGAATTTTGGGGGGGGTGCACTTGTCTGCGGGGGGGGGCATAGACTGGGGGAACAGACATGACTCACCTGCGCGGGCTGCAGAAGTCAGGGCAAACAAGGCTAGCCAGAGAAATAATTAAATTATGGCCGGTGGTTGCCGTCGCACGTTACCTCTCAATTGTCTCCACTGTCGCCTCTGGGATGCCTCCTCGCTTCACCAGTCAGCAATGCGCATAACAATTGGTCAACAGCCCCACCCTAAGGGTGAAGAGTAAGACCGCGCAGATGCGGCGGCGGAGACATCTGCACGCTACGCAGTGTGCACCATTATCATTTTTTAAAGATTTTACAATTTAATTTATGAAGAAAAGTCAAGAGCAAGCGTAAGTTACATAACCTACCTATATTAATTAATTAGCTATCCCAGATGGTCACAGATGTGTAGTGCTTGCTGGCACCGCCGAGGGGGCCCCTGGAGCGCTCGGGCCTCCCCACAACGCGGGGGCTGCAGGGGCCTGTGTTATGCCCCTGGGGCCTGTGTTACACCCCTGCTTATAATTCCATGCCACACAATTCAACTATAAATAATGTAACCCTACACCATTCCATACCACATAATTACAATCCTAAAAATACACATATTTCCACTTCACTCCATACCACATAATTCCACATCACAGAATAACATTCCACATCACAGAATAACATTCCACACAACTTAATACCACTCCCAACCACATAATTACATTCCAAACAACTCAACTACACTTAATTCCACTTCAGCCTATATAATTACACTTCACACAACATATTTACACTCAACTCTAAAACACATAATTACCCTCCACAAAATACAACTCTGCAACATGTTGCATAATTCCACTCCGCATAATTATACACCACACCATGCCACATAATTCCACAATTCCACAATTCATCCCCACACAATTTATCACACAGCATAATAACACTTTACATAATACCACTCAGCTCCACATAATTAACCTCCACATAATTATGCTCTACTCCATACTCTATACTGCATACATACACTCCACATAAATCCAGTCTATGCCTCGTAGCAACACTCCACATAGCTACACTTCACACCGTGCCTCATAATACCACTCAACATAATTTCACGCACACCGCAACTTTCCACGTCACACAATTCAACTCTACACATTTCCATTCCACGCCACATAATTCACAACAAACTTCATAATTCAGACTAACACAATAAATGCACACCACACCACACCACATACATCCAATCTACACCACAAAATTTCACATCAAGCTACAATATTTAACAGCACACCACAAAAGTAAACTTCACTACATACCACTCCACAACACAAAATACCATTCCAGATAATCTCACTCCAAGACACACAGTCCACAATACCACACCATGCCACATTATTTCACTACACAGATCCAATCCACGCAACACAATTCCACAACTAACAATTCCAGTCCAAACCATACATGTCCACCTGACACCACACACATTCCCTCCCCTCCAAACAGAAAACGCATAGGTAAAATACATTGTCCATTACAACATCAATAGCTCTAACTCTCACCTTCCAATGCCTCCCAGCAGATCCTGTTTCTGGAGCTGCAAACTTTCTGGCCGAAGTCAGCTCTGTGCTGCCTCAGAGGAGCAGTGCTCTGTGGTGAATGCTGTCTCTGGGCCCCCCCCCCCCATCCTTTTCCCTTTCAGCTCTCCTCTGTGCTGTCTCTGGGGCCCCCACCCCCATCCTTTACCCTGTCAGCTCTCTGAGTCTCCTCTGTGCTGCCTCCGGAGCCCCCACCCCCATCCTTTTTCTGGGCCTGGCGCGCTCTGACTGAAGAGAAACAATGTAACTTGTTACTTTGTTTCTCTTCAGTCCTGCCCTGGGTCAGCGCTAGGAGCTCAGGGCAGGCTGCAGACTGCAGCTGCCTTAGCTGCCTTAGAGCTAACCTCCCATAGCTCTCTACCGATCCGATGAGCTGAGGGGGCCCCCCTTCATGTACTGAAGACTGGGGGCCCCCCCGCACCGCGGGGGCTGCGGGGGTGTTTGTTACGCCCCTGAACCGTCCCATGAGTGGTGTCTTGGATTTGCCATTGTAGTCTTGCATATGTCAATATATTCTTAATACTTCTTAGGCATTTGAATATAAACAATAGTAGAAAAATTAAGGTTGTTGTTTAAAATTCTGAATAAAGATATTTAAAAAAAAAAAAAAGAAGAAGATGGATAGGAAACAACTACCATTTCCTGAACTACTCTTTCTGGCCAAAGATGGCAACAGCGAGCCCACAAAGTTTGCTAAATTCACTGACAAGAGTTTACGTTTTTTTCCAGCCACCATCTACAAGCGCTAAAATAAAACCTGACAGTAGAAGAATTTAGAAGACTAGGAAGGAATTGTTCTAACCTCGTATGACCACCAGGCCTCCCAACCTAGCAGTAAACAGTTTGAACTAAGATACCAAAAACAACTGATAACAACTACCTGTTAGGTTTGCGGTAGCCTGTTGCCTCAAACGAACGGCTAGCTGGTGTCCAATTTGTTCATTGACTTCGTATACCCTTTCTTTTTGGGCAAGTGCCTTTTTAATTGCCTTTTCTGTAAAAAATATTTGTAATTTGAGCTTTCGCGATGGCCACTTGATGTTGCGCTTGTTCGATTACTTCTCTCTTAGCTAAACTGTTGCCCATGGTAATAGTTAATAAACCTTCTTCAGTCTTCCTCAAATTATCTTGTAGTCGCTGCATGGTTTCCTTAGATTGTTTGTTAATCTTTAAAGAATATTGCATAGTTTCCCCACGGATCCCAGCTTTTAACGTATCCCATATTATACTAATTGAAGCACTCCCCTCATTATCAGATAAAAAGTTTGGAATTCACTCCCTTATATGTTTACAATTATTCTCGTCTAAGAGCAGAGATTTCTCAAAGGTCCATGAATTAGGTGTGCAATTGTAGTTACTGATTTCTAGGGAGCAAATAAGAGGATTATGATCCGATAGGATCCGGGGAAGTTTCATAGTTTGACACTTGGATTTAATTGAGTTAGAAATTAAAAAATAATCCAGTCTAGCATGTGAGAGATGAGGGTTAGAAAAGTATGTGAACCCTGGATCAACAGGGTTTGAAGTCTGCCAGCCATCCACTAAGCCATGAGTACTACACATTTGTCTTAGTGCTTTAAAAACTTTCGGTTTACGACCGGTGTATTGCCAGTCTTCTTTTAGGGACCAATTATTGGGAAGATTTATATTAAGGTCCCCGCAGAGTATTAGAGGCAAGGGCCAATGCATTAATTCATTTGAAATCTCTTCAAAAACTGAAGGCTCATCGTGATTACTACCATATATGGCACATAGCGACATCTTTTGCCCACCCCCATATTGGAATTCTGTGATTGCCCAACGACCAAATTTATCAGCTTTAGAATGACTAAAGATAAGCCCACTTCCTTTAGCTAGAATAGCAACCCCTCTTACCCTGGCCCCTTGTGATGTAGCGCATATCAATCGGTATCCTAGTGTTTTTAAAATGTGCATCTGTGACCCCTCAATGTGCGTCTCTTGCAAACAAACAATATTCGTACCCCAAGTTTGAAGACCCACCACCACCATCTGTCTTTTCTTGATATCATTCAGGCCGCAGACATTCATCGATAAAATTCTTAGCAAACCCATCTTGTTATACTAAGGTGTTCCGTAATCATAGCCGCCCTTTTATTTAAAAAAAAAAAAATTATTTTGGTTTTTTGTGCATTTTGTCCTATCTGTCCCACTCCTTCCCCCCCCCCCCCCCCCATCAACCCTCCCCTCCCTCCCACCCCCCCACCACTTATAGAGGTTACCTGGCAGAGCCAGGAGTGTGGCATCCGACGCGCAGAGGCCCGCGAGCCCGCCGAGTCCTCCCCCAACACCACATATAACCATAATCTAAAAGAAAGATGAGAGTGGAGAGAAAGTCTTATCTCCAAGCAGCAGCATCCCCACACCCAAAACAGGAAAAAGAGAAGAAAAGAAAGAAGGTAAAGAAATAGCGGACATGCACCCCTCCATTCAACCTAAAGAGGAAACAGAAAATTAGAAAGAAACCACGAAGCAAAAGAAGGAGAAAAAGATAGGTACACCCTTACTAAACAACAAAGCGCATCATATCAAAAAGGAAATCCGCTGAGCCGTTGAGCCCAGCAACCCACTCTTAATGACAGTAAAAACAGTAAGTTATTATAGCTATAATTAGGACATAGTTGAAAAGGGTCCTCCCGTATAATCAAAAGAGTTTCATAAGTCACAAAATAAATTAATTCTGACTCGAGAGCTGTTCAAGATATTTTTGTGCCTGGATTTCAGAAACAAACTGCGTATGACTCCCTTGAAAATTATTTTCAGCCTAGCAGGGTTCTGCAGGTATACTTCAGCCCCCAGTTTTTTAAATGGATCAAAGAGCTGCCGGAACCTCCACCTGCGCTCCACTGTAGCATGAGCAAAATCTGGTCTAGTAAAGAATGTTATTCCCTCGAATGTTCGCTTCTTTGTTGATCGGGCCAGATCGAAGAGGGTTTGACAAAGGAGAAAATTCCCGAAGAACAAGAGCATGGCACGAGGGTGTTGTGAAGGTGTTGCATGTTTGCCAGGAAACAGGGGGAATCTATGGGCTCTTTGAATTTCCCTATCCAGATCCCATGATTGTAGCTCTGGAAATGCCCCTCTCAGTAAGTTGATCATAAACTTCCTGGGGTCATCCTTCTCTGCCCCTTCTGGGATTCCCAAGAAGCGAAGGTTGTTGCGTCTCTGTCGATTTTGTTGCTCCTCCATTTTCCACATCAAATCTTTTACCACCACCTCATGCTCCTCTTGTTGCTTCTGGAGCGTAAACACATCTTTTTCAAGCTGTTCAGTCCTTCCCTCCACCATAGCCATTCGATCTGCTATATCGGCACAGGTTTTACCAACCTTTCTGACCGCCTCTTGTAGGTTTTTTAGCTGCCATGCGGGATCTTCGACTATTTGACTTAACTTCATCCTGGAAGCTTCTAATGGACTGCAGGATAACTGCTAGGGCAGGTTCGCCTTTTGGATCACCATTATCTCCCACTTTATTGCTGTCATGGGAAATATTTCTTGATGGAATCCCCCCCGACGCTATGGCAGCTGGGGCTAGAGTGAGAGGGGTGTTGTTATAGTCCCATTTCAGCTCTCTAACACTCTAGTTTCCAGATAAGTCAACGCCTCTTTGCGCCTAGTCTCTGCTTCTCCTTTTAAGTAGTTTCTTAATGCCTATTTTTGTTCTATGGGTATCAGTATTAGGACTACTATACCACTTCTTGCCTACTTCCCCACTTGACAAAGAAATGCTGATATCTGACATTTCGGAGTCCTCTGTTTGTGAGTAAAATTTATCCTGGTTATCGGGCGTTTTTTGACTCCAGCCTGTGAGTGTCAGATTGTCGTATGGTATGGGTGGAGGAAGAATGGTACTGTCGGTAGTATCCTTAAGATCACTAGGGGTGGGCATAGTGATTGCAAGAGTGGAAGGACATAAGTATGTGCTAGTCATAATGCCATTTGTACTATTGATGTCAATTGCCGCCGGGATCACTGGTACCTTAGTAAGGGTTATATCTGTTTGATCAATACCATCACAAGTAAAAATAGTAGGAATACTAGACCCTGCTAAGGTGGTAAGATCCTGCCTGTCAATCAGCCCATTGTTTACAGGCCCACTTGCCACCGCAAAGCTACTGGAGATCAGCGGTTGTAAACCATTAGCTTCCTTAAGTGTTCGGGTGCTGCCTCTTTTCCCCACACGGTTGGAGGTTAGATTTTTCTCTTGTGAGTTCTTGCACACACCATCACCATCACCCTTCTCACCCCAACTTTTGGATTTCGTACAGACATTGTCTGTCCTCTTCCCTAGATGAGTAAGTGCTAGTGAGGAGTTTCACTGCGCTGTCTGTGTGGGTGCCAGGGCGGTCTTTCCCTTGCCGGTTTTCGCCCCCTTGCCTGTCATCC
The DNA here is from genome assembly GCF_964204655.1 of Triturus cristatus. Classification (NCBI taxonomy): domain Eukaryota; kingdom Metazoa; phylum Chordata; class Amphibia; order Caudata; family Salamandridae; genus Triturus; species Triturus cristatus. The sequence continues at coordinate 585,685,214 of NC_140595.1, forward strand.
TTACTTGGGCAGCTCGTCGAGAGGCGCGCTGGATGTGCTGGGTGCATCCAAGTATCACGGCGCTGATCCTGCGCCTTAATCCTTCTCTGTTCCCAGGATGACTACCACGCAGCTCCTGGGCAAGTCTTCTCCGCTCCAAACCGCGAACAAACCACCGGTGAAGCAGCCTTCCGCTGTCCCGCTGTACCAGGATGTCACGCAGGTCAGTTCTCATCTGTGATCTCCGAGCGGCAACAGCGTCCTCGCGGTAGGGATAGATTACAACGATAAGAAGAAGCAGAGATGAGTTTGGTGCGAGCTCGTTTTCTTGCCGCATTCTTCTCTTTTTCTTTCATTAGTCAAGTTTACTGCTTTTAATTCGTAGTGTACATCTGCTGCTGCTTCACAAGATCATTAATAATGCCTCTGCATCTCGAAAAGCCGTCTCATCGGGGGAAACTCAGCGGAGCCTCCTCGCAGCGATGTCAGTCGGTCGCCATCTTCCTCTGTTGCGGAACGGTGTTCTCGTTTCCTATCCATCTTCATAGTAAACTATGCATGAGGATCTATGATGTTCTTTCAGTGTAGAAAGTACTCGCTTCTTCTTTAGTCCCTGACCAAATTAGTAGAATGTCAACTATATACCAGCACCATAAGCTAACCTGTTTGGAGAAAGGATTATTTTCAGATCTTATGATAGTGAACTCTATAAGGTGAATATAAAGGTTTGTCAGAAGTTGGGACACATGTGCTGCCCATACTAGTGCCCCCCTAAGTAAAGATATAGAGAGTCTGCAGCCCTAAAGAAGTTCTAGGTAAAAACAAAGTTCAGACAGTCCATTACAAAGGTTGAGTGTGAGGAGAATCCAGTCATTATATTTTAAAAGGTTGTCTCTAACACTTTTTGTTTGGCTGAACTACGGTGATGTGAGGTCAGATGTTTTGCTGAACACGGCTTGGATTACTGAGTTTGAAGTTCATTGAGATAAAAAAAGTGCTGCATGTACTACATGAACATTACTGATCGAACATTGAATATCTAACCTAATACTGTTTGCGTACCTCACAAGTATTATGCATTGATGGTTGCTGCTTCGTTTATGTTTACTATACTAAGTTTATTGGATCTATCGCGATAGTGATCTCATATAAAAACCTATGCCATCATAATGCTCTATTTTAGGCGAAATGCGTTGACTGTAACCTTGTTTGTGTATGAAGAAGAATGAAGAATTGAAACATTAAGAAATCTCTTTGTATATTTGATTGATTGTGTTCATTATTTTATGTGTTGCCTCTCTAATGTAAAAAATTGTCGAACCCTCTATGTTGCTGTTTGTAGTATGCTGGGATATCTTGGTTCTACACCCAAACAGATCATATATTGTTCAGAAAGAAAAGTCAAGATCTTAAGGAGGTTTAGAGCGTCCTTCGTATATTTTAAGTAAGGGGCATGCCTTTCACTATTGGCTGTAAAACGAGCCAGCACGTTTTGAACGGGGTTCCAAGATTGACCCTATTCAAGAGACAACTGCTCTCCCTGGTGAGGCAAATTTGTTCTTGTGGATGTTCTGTAAAATGCAGAAAGTCTCTCATAGGGATCTCTGCTAAGAGAAAGTTACTTTCCTGTTTCAAAACCAACTAGACAAAATTACTTCTTCAACCATAATATTGATGGAAATTCTCAGGGACACGATAGGATGCTTGATCAGATTTTTATAATGTTTTTCATCTAATAAAAGTCTCAAGCATTCTTCCCTAAACATTGTTTGGTTAAAAACCACAATAGTTCAGCCTTTATTGACCGGTTTAATAATGATGTATTTTTTAAATAGCAGGTCTCTGAGTACCTACCGCCTGTTCATTTCTGGAAAAATTATTGAAATGGTTACAGCATTTTTTGTCTAGTTGAGTTAGATCTGCATGCACCACTTTCTCAAACTTCATGATGGCGAAAGGGTAAAACGCAGACTTTAGTTTCAGTTTCTGATTTTCTTTTTATTTTTGATGAAGCAAAGATTCATATGATTAGTTGTCTTTGCAGATACAAAACAAGCCATAAGCTGCCTCACATGACTATACACCCAACACGAAATGTCTACTGCAGTGTACTTTTCAATTATTGGATGTTTTGGCTTGGGGATAGCCTGTAATCAGCTACTCCTGGGGGACTGCAAATCTCAACTTACATTGTCCCTGATAAATCCACTTCCGTCATACCACTATTATTTCTTCAAGCCTCCAACCCCCATATCTTCTGTAATTTATACGGGCATCCACAAGATGCATAGATCCCTCTCTCCACCATCATACCTGTCCTTATTTCTGCTCCATTTAGGTAGGGCAGTGGCTTTCATCCACCCATTCCCTCACAGTGTCTCTCCAGTTTACCACCATGCCCAAGTTACTAAAGATGCATTTGCATTTCACCATTGTTATATTTCTCCAGATCCCCATTAATGCTAAATCTACTGGAATCTCGGCTTCTAGATCGTGCATTGCCATATTGTGTGCAGAAATGTTGCAGATGGCAACAGCTGCGCAGGCAGTCACTGTTTCCTATCATGCCAACTTAGCTAGTTTGTAATCTGCATAGTGCAGAATGTTAAGCTGAACCAATTTGGATCCAGCGTTTATGGCTGCTGCTTGTGGGTGCAGGCAGGCTTCTTCCCAGTCTCTGTTTTCTAGTGGGCCGATATCTGCTTCTCATTGTGACCTAAGCCAAGTGAATAGTGTCTGTGTGTATTCTATATGATTTAGACTAAATCATATAGAATACACACAGACACTATTCACTAGGCTTAGGTCACAATGAGAAGCAGATATCGGCCCACTAGAAAACAGAGACTGGGAAGAAGCCTGCCTGCACCCACAAGCAGCAGCCATAAACGCTGGATCCAAATTGGTTCAGCTTAACATTCTGCACTATGCAGATTACAAACTAGCTAAGTCTGACCTTCAAAGTGGATTCATCTTGAATCTATAGTTTGTTTGTTCTATGGTGTCCTGGTACATGTTTCACTTACAAGTTCTTATAATATTGGTTCATATTCCCACTGAAGTTCTGCAAATGTCCGCCAAGACTTAGCCACTATTATAGCGTGGCTTGACCATGCAGTGGGAATCTGCCCACCATATATAGTACTGCCATGTAACCCCTGTTTCCCATTACCCACATGTCTGCCATCAGTGATGGTTCCTGCTGTGAAACGAAGGCCCAGTCATTAATAACCTTGAAATGCGAACTCCCAACAGTAGCCATCCATCCTACACCCCTCTACACAAATAAGTCATTGTAATTCTGGGTATTCCCCATCCCATATTAAATTACACATGACCTCCCTTAACCTTACGGAAGTAACATGTTTGTATAAAGTGCATTCTGGAGGATGTACAGGAACCTGTCAGGGTACTCATTTTGTAGACTGTCGATCTTCCCAACAGGGAGTCTGGAGCCTTCTCCAAGCTGTCTCATCTGACCTAAACTCCACCAGGACCATCAGAAGTTTTTTTAAGCGTGAACTTGTCCCAGTCTCTGGTCACTTGTATTCCGGGGTACTGGAAACTTCTCTTGCCAGTTGCATAGGCAGTATCAGTACGTGTACAGTTAACTTGAATCAATTAATAAGGAGCCCTTAGTACTTTCCATATTTGTCTACTGTCCTAACTACTCTAGGGATCGAAACCTTTTGGTCTGATCGGTATAGGAGTATGTCATTGGCAAATAGGATCATTACATCTTCCCAGCCTGAATCCCATCTCCGGGCTCTGACGAGGCTATCTTTGCTCACCCAACACGCTGAAGGTTCATTTGCTATGACAAACAAGAGCGTTGACAGGGATCATCCTTGTTTTGTGCCACAGCACTGAGTCAAACGCCTTTTGCCATCTAAAGACCGAATCATTGCCAACTCTTGGACTCCCCCGCTTTGTGGAGGCACATGTAGAAGCATTTTAGATTGTATAAAGTCAACTGTGGTGCATGAATCCCTTTCAATTAATTTTCCATTCTGTGGTAAGGGTCTTGTAAGAAAAAAGATGTGTAGCTGAATTGTCCTAAAAATTGAGGAAGTTCAGTACGACTTTCAAATGGATCATGAAAGCTATAGGGACAAAGAAGTCCCCTATTGAGTTCTTTAATTTGTAGTGACAGAGGTTGATCACAATATTTTGATTCACCGGGGCACAATGTACAGATTAAATATTAAAGCAGGCAAGAACAGATTAACCTGTGGATGGGCAGGGCAGGGGAAGAGGAGCTTGGAGAGATTCATTGTACACACTGTGTACTCCTAGATAAAAAGTAAGTACCCCTACAGGGCCAAGCAGAGGCGTAGCCAGTATGTAATATTACCTCGTGCAAGAAAGGGAACGGGCCCACTTGCTGCTGTTTGACCTGCAAAATACAGCAATAATCAGTGTTGTAGGCCTCGGTGTCACTGCACCTCCTGCACCAATAGAAGCTAAGCCCCATCTTGCGCACAGACAAAATGGAATGAAAGATAGCCCCCTCTTGTCAACTGTGTAAGGGGTGGTCAAGACATCTGCATGTCAACCATCATGCCACCAGCCAGCATGTCTTGTGTTAGCCAGACTTGTCAGAGTGTGCCAATCCAGCATGCTTAGTTAACGTGCTTAGTTCATACATTAAGCTAAAGTCACCACAAGAGAGGGGTGGGGGGGATCAGACTCACCCATATTATCATCTGGTCTGGTTTCTGGTGCCAGGTCAATCCACCAGTGGTCTGATCCGTTAAGGTAGCCTTTCAGGAAGGTCTGGGTTTCTGTCTTCAAAGAACGGGCAAGGTGCCCACCACAGGCAGAGCAGGCGTCTCGGGCACTCCAAAAATCCACCATTCTCTGGATAAACTGGAAGCAAGAGTTGCCAAACTGTAACTGATTGCCAGTGCAGGGCACAGTGCCAACGCAAGAGAGCTGGCAGCCAAGCAGGGCCAGGCCCAGCACCCAGTAAGTTGCAGGGCCCATCCTCGATGCACAGGGCACGTGCAGGGAAGCTGGCAGAGGGAATGGAGTGGCCGTCTCTGCCCCTCTCAGACGTGTCATCTCCAGCTGCAACTGAACAGGAAATGTCAACGAACAAATATAAGGAGACCTCGTGTATTTATGGAAATAGGAAGGTGCTGAAACTGTGCAAAGAGCATCGGGGCTCGACTGCAGCAGGGGATGGAACTCCAGCACGTTTACTTTTCTGTGCTGACATGGAGAGATGACGCGGGTATCCTGCAGCATCAGTCACACGTTAATGGAGGGTTACACTGACAGAGATTTATTCACAGAAAGTGCCTCTCCAAACCTGGAGACCTCTAAGGCGGAACCCTCTACTCTCGAGGCTAGGTTACCACAAGTCGTCAGGACCCCACCCGTAATCAGATTAAATAAAATAAAATAAGCGCCAGGGTCCTTAGCAGTAGGCCGCTGCAGCTCGTACCACCCATTACCCCTGTCAGCGCTGCCAATGACAGTACCAACAAAACTACTAACCATCACAGTCCTAGAAGTGTGACAGTCCAGACTATTCCAGTCCCCCAAAACTATAAGAAGTACTTGGGTGGCAGGCATTAGACCTATTTAATGTATAATGAATTAGTTAACAACTGTTGTTGTGCTCACCTCTGAATCAGTCAAACAGGGCCACCATGTGGCAGACTTTCATAAGTGCTGGTGTTGACAATTAAGTGCTGGTGCCGAGCACCGGAAACCACCGGCTCAAATTGAGCACTGCCCTTAATGCCAGGGGAGCTCATACCAGACTCAAATGCTATCACAGTGTTTTACCAAAATATCAAGTTTTTTTATATCGACCTGCACTTACAGCAGTTGCACAATATTGACTATTGAGGGAACTTTTTCAAGAGTTGCAGGGCAGAAAGGGGTTACTAGGCTCAGATTGTGAAAAACGGAAAATTTAACCGCTGGTGTCGTGTGACTTTACCACACCACTGAGCACCAAGTGCACCCCGTTTTCACTTCACCTCAGGGGGTGGTGAATCTGAGCTGGCCAAGGCCTACTCAAAGATGTGGTGCTGAGGGGTAAATACTCTGAACTGCAGTCAATAAATCAATGTCGAACCAGTGCTTCGTCTTGAACAAGTACTTTCATTTAAAATACACAACTCATTACAGGACACACAAGTTCAGAAGGTAATCAGAATGTACACAGTGATACCTGGGGAATAATAACTGTGCTGGGGAACCTGGTGGTATAGGCTAGGCGTTCCCTGTAGGTACTAGACAATTTGTGCAGAATAAGCTGTCCCCGGTCTGGCAGCTACGTGAACTAATGCATCCACTACAGTTAGCTGTATTGAATCTAATGGCCACAGATTCAGCTTTTCATTATTTAAAGGTAGATAAAATGTGTACCATTGAGAGGAGTAACAATAACCATGTTTTATTTGCCAACAAATTATCCATTTTTATTTTTTATTTTTATTTTTTATTTTACGGAGTTTTATACTGCGCGAACTTGACCCGAATCGGGTATCAGAGCACTTTACATAGCAACAGTTGCGTTACATGAGAACATATCAATTTTTTGTTAGGCACAGGGAGATTGAGTGATTTGGCCAGAATCACAGAATGTTCAGCATCATTGCCGTGACTCGAACCCAGTTCCCCAGATTCGAGGTCGACCGCCCCAGCTGTTAGGCCAACTCATCTCCCCCATTAAAAAGTGTATGTCAAATTGGCTACCCCCAGTTGTCACAGACTGACTTACTTATAAGTCTCTAGTATATGGTACCTAGGGCATGTAAGGCAGAATGTACAACCAGGGCTGCAGCGCTGATTGTGCCACCTAGTGACAAAGTACAAATTGGCTCACAGGCAGCCACTGCAGACTGGAAGGGCAATGGCAACACTGCTTGTTTGACTTTGCCATTCAAACCAATAGCAAAGCCCCCAGTTCCAATATTTGTAGGAAGGCCTATCGGGCCCTAAGGCAGGGAGCTGGATATTATTAAGTAGATCAGTGGTTCCCAAACTTTTTCGACCCGCAGCTCCCTTGACCCATTGGCCATTGCCTGTGGATCCCCACTGTTATTGTTTTTGGAGGGTGGGATGTATGTACGCCCAGCCTCGGGAGTACTTGCATTTTTCACCCTGAACATAATTGGGATGATGCTGATGAAGGTTTCATAATCATATATGCTGGGTGTTTCGTATTACTAAGGCAGCGCCTCTAATAAAATATTCCATATTACACTTCTTTGCCCATGCCTTTTTTAGAGTACCCTCTCAAACTTTTTTTAATCCAATGCATGTAGGCCCCATTGCCTAAGTGTTTCTGCGCTTAAAAAATATTAGTATGCACTTCTATTCCTACCTATGTCATACATCCCAACACACCTGTCTTTGCAGGGTGACTCACGATTTTTTAAACCACATACAGCTTTACTTTTGCTGTCTCCTCCCTAAAAGTGCCTCCAAATCAATGCAAGTAAAATTAATTCCTCCATTCTTTTTAAACGTCTCTCTTTCTTGCTTCCAAATGTGTATGGTGTTTCACTTCCCTGTGCTCAAGGGGCGAGCAGGCCTGCCTGGAAATGTGTGTGTACTGATAGAAATGTGTACTGGAAGTACCTATGGTTCAAGTGCAAATGTCAATACTTAATAACACTTAGTGTGTTTAATAGACAAGGCAACTGCACTTTTCTGATAACTTGCATTGGTGTAAAATCAGTGGTGGTGCGTCCATTGGGGCGGTGGGGCGATGCCCCACTAACCCAGCCAGCCAGCACAATGATGAGCACAGAGTCAACTCAATCAAAAAAAGAGAAAGCCTCGAGAGTCCGCGCGCTGCGCATTATGCGTTCGCGGTCGCGGATTCAACCGCGGCGCTGATGGGTGGGGGCGGGGCCGGGCTGAGTGACAGCAGAGGTAGCTGGCAGGTGCTGCAATACTAATACTAGTGCGGGTAAGTGCGCATGCTCGATTTTGAGAGCTGACCATCCCGAGTTATGACGCATTGGCCAATAAGGTAGCCACTCAACCAGGGAAGCGAGTGGGGGGGAGTCGGAGTCGAGGGTTGCTTCATGCAGCAGCCCCCGGTCTCCAAATGGGCGAGCCGTCATCAGTGCTCTAGCCAATCCAATCCGGGCGCTGCTAATGCAGCGTCTGGATTGGCAGAGACACCGCGCAGCCCGAGCCTGAGGGCAGGCATTTGCCGCATTGGGTGCCGCGCGTGGGTGGGGTGGCCCTGCCGCTGTGCTGCACTGTGATTGGCCGGCATACATTCGTGACGTGACCTGAGCTTGCGTAGGCTCCGTCACGGTCACCGCGTCGTTGTTACTCAGTGCCACGAGGATACTGACTGCTGCTGTGACCACGAGACCTCGTGCGGTGCAGGCGCAGCCACAGGCCTACTACTTTTCTGGCGAGTGGCGATTCATGTCGAATCGAAGTGTGATGATTGTGAACTTAACTTAACTTAACTACTTAGTCCGAGTCAACAGCACTCTGCAAAATTGTGTGCGGTAAGGGCCTCCAGTTGCCGCCGCGGCTGCAGTGCACTCCTATTATTTAAATAATAGAATAGTCAAGCTCCCTGAGAGTATGAGATTGCGGCACTTGGAAAATATATTTTTTTGTTGCATGACTTGTTGTGCCCTTCGAATGAATGTATGATATGTATCCCTGTGTAACGTAACCGGTGCTCTGACTTCGAGTCGAGTTTGCGCTATATAAATCTGCAGCAAAACAAAAATAAATAAATAAATCCAGCCGACCAAAACACAGAAAAAGGCCGCAAAACTATTAAACTGTCAAATTACATTCACGGACGTTCCTATTATATGACGGCTGTTTCAAAATCATGCGCAACGTTGTACCAAGTCCATTATCAGGCAAAAAATCATAATATTGAAGACATATATTTTGGATTCTTAAATGGTGGAATTATTTAATGATTGCGACTTGCGAGAGAGGGTGTATTCATGCGCTGCTTATAAACCTGTGGCGGTATACCATGGTTTCGGTTCGTAGTGCAAGTTGCAGTGGCCTCCGGACGAGGGCCCTGGCAATTATGTATTTTTTTTGTTATTACAAATTAAGCACTGAACAGCACTCAGCAGCCAATGAATGACCCAGAATGCAGGGGTATGTCCTCACAGAATGTGAGTAGCATATTTTGAGGATGTCAAATGACTAATCAATGAGACTAACGCCAATGAAGTAGATCGTTTTTTAACGATTTCTTAATTAATTACATTTTGAGAACCACAATAAAGCAATGTACTGTATTTTTCGTTTACTATAGGGTTTATACAGTAGTAATCATGTCTAGGAAGCGTATTTTGTTTCCATGTTTCGAAACCACAAGAAACACATTTTTTAATGCAATCAGAGTTTTTGGTGGGTTTTTGTTAACAAAGGGATTGTGCTTAAGGACTCTGCACAGTGACGTAAGGAGCGCAGGGTTTCTCTCTGGCGCGCGTGCGAAACCTCACCACGCGCCTTTATAAGTAGGCCTCTCGGGGGTGTGGAACCGTGGGGCTGCGCCTGTTTAGATACTAGTGAGCATCCTGTGTTTACCCTACTTTTTAAACAAGAATCTGGGTTCAGCCTTAATGTCAACCTAGGGAGTGGGACGAATTGCGGAGGGCCAACCCAAAACAGGCAAGCAAACATTACGTGCCAAAAACAATAAGGCGCACTGGACAATAAAAACACCCTGCGAAGGTTTTAACATCAAACACAAAGCAACATATCTCAACAGTTTGGGAGCCTCGTGCAGAAGTGTTCCTGATGATTAATTTCACTTCAAAGGTGAGCTGAGTCGGCTCACCTTTGTGACAGGCCTACTACTTTTCTGGCGATTCATGTCGAATCGAAGTATGAACTTTACTTAACTTAGTCTACTACTCTGCACAGCACTCTGCAAAATTGTGTGCGGTAAGGGCCTCCAGTTGCCGCCGCGGCTGCAGTGCACTCCTATTATTTAAATAATAGAATAGTCAAGCTCCCTGAGAGTATGAGATTGCGGCACTTGGAAAATATCTTTTTTTTGTTGCATGACTTCATTTTCTTTTTATTTTGCCAAAGTTTCCATGTTTTTCAAATATGGTCTTTACTTATTGGAAAGCAAAGCCATCCTATGAAAAGTAAGTTTTTTTCATGTCGGTGGGCATTTTGAGACAGCTAAGAGCAGCCCCTGCTCCTGGGGTTACTCAGCATCATTCCACAGTACAGCAGACACCTGCAGGTTCAAAACCCTTCCCGCTTGGAGTTAGAAAAGGCCACCAGACAAAAACTAAACTGGCCCTGTGCAGATTATATAACATCAGCAGTTGAATCTCTCCCTTAATCCTTCAGGAACTGATTCATTTTCCAGCTAGAAGCACGTTACTCACTGCCAGCATATGGAGGTTGGAATGCACATGAAAAAGCTTTTGTTTGCCCCCACAGGGAGTGAGACATTTAGATGATAGTTCTTCAGCTTTTATCATTTGAAAATACACTCACTAAAACATGTGCAGACGTGGTTGGGAATAGATTGGAAGTGCTGCAGTACTTTGCAAATGGCAAAGTAATTGTTTTGCACCTCTCCCCCTCACATGTGTTGCAAAGAATATGTACCTGATGCAGATCACAAAATGCACATGATGTAATAGGTCAGTGAGTCACTGCTTTTGTCAGAGAGATCCTTTTGTCACTTGCAGTTTTTGGTAAGTTAAAATCCTAACATAGAACAGTGAGCTATTAACTGTCATCTAAGAGCTGCATGCAAACTGCAAGGTAAAAATTGGAGCGTTGTGTTTTTTCTCCCAGTCTTTGTTAGATTTCCCTAATGTTTCAATAATAAATTGTTATATTTTTATTTTCAGCACCTCCTAAAGGTTGACAACAACCTGAACCATTACCAAATTTTTGGGCAATTTTTCTGCAAAGAACAAGAGGCCCCAGCCGCCCCAACCTCCTGTGCTGCAGCAAACACCAGTGTTAAAGGTAAGGAAACTGATGCTATATTTTGTACATTGAAGTTAGGGATATGTATCCTGGTGGCCACGCTACATGGTGGTTGGGTGCACATTCTGAACATTGAACCCTCAGTGGATGGAATTTACTAATAGCCTTAGCCCTGTGCTTTGTGCAATAACGGTTGTTAAAGGCACTCTCTATCCATTGCCTTGTAAAAGACCCTCAAGCAGAGTCTGTTTCAGTGCCTTCAGCAACCTCTATGGCTCACAGAGGCAGCAGACACTATGGATGTATTTTTAGCAGTCACGTCGTGCAAAGGGGAGCTGTTGGAGATTTATTGCGGTACTGCACAAGATATATGTATTTATACTGAAATTTGATATTATTGCACCGCACCTTATACGTTGTACTTTGATTATTGACAGGTTTCTTTAATATATATTGGTAAGGCCAGCATCGGCATCATGAATACAGTACAAGAGCTGATTACAAAGTCATTCCAGGCACGGCCACTTGAACAGAAACTACATTTAAAGCAATTAGGACCTCATCAGCCTGAAATAAAGCAACAGCAAACTTTCCAGGACAGAGGAAAAATGTCCACACGTACATTCTCAAACGCCTGGTACACAAAAGCTGATTGACTTACAGGGTGCCCTTTAAGAAATTCTCTGTTCTGCTTCCCCTGCTTGCTGTTTGGTGGTGAGTTTTCTTGGACAAATCAAGGAGTAACAGACTTGAAGCATGTGTCTGAAAAAATAAAGAAGCATGCACACACAAGAAAGCATATGGAAAACCTGACGAGACTGGGAATGTTGGGGGAAGATGCACCGATTGAGCAGCAGATAAGTGATGCATACCGCAAAGCAATACAGAAACACAATGAAGCAGTTGATAGGAACAGACAGATTCTATCCAAAATAATTGATTGCATTGGTTTCTGTGGTGCTTTTGAACTGGCATTGCGAGGCCATGATGAATCATAAGGTTCCCCAAATCCTGGAATATTCAAAGGCCTTGTGGATTTAATAGCAAGCATAGACAAGGAAATTGAAGCACATTTAGCAAGTGCTACAGTCTTTAAGGGCACCTCTAAAACAATACAAAATTAACTCCTTGAGTGTATGCTCGAAATTATGAGAAGCCATATTGTGCAAGAATTGCAAAACACAGACTTTGTGGCTATTCAGGCTGATGACACCACTGATGTGGCCACTAAAACACAGTCCGTATTAGTGTTTCGGTACATTGACAATGACAGACAAGTTGTGGAGAGGTTCTATGGTTTCACACATTTAAGAGACTCTAGTGCAGAAACCATTACTGCAGCTATACTGCGTCAACTGAGCTTAATTTTTCCAGAGCTGCCTCAAAAAAAAAAACTTATTGCGCAAAGCTATGATGGTGCGTCCGTAATGAGTGGAAGCCTTAGTAGAGTTCAGAAGAGAATTCGAGATCTGTACCCTAATGCTCATTATGTGCACTGTTACGCTCACCAACTTAATCTTATTATGCAACAGGCAGTATCAAGGATCACCGAGACACGAATTTTCTTTCAGGATATAGGAGGCATGGCAGCATTCTTCTCACGTTCCCCCAAAAGAACAGAAGCACTTCATGAGATTGTGGACAAAAGCGTTCCAAGGGGATCCTCAACTCGTCGGAACTTTAACATCCGTACAGTCATTCTAATCTATGAACATAGAGAGGACCTTGAGAAATGTTTTGAAGCCATAGAAGACAATGATGAGTTTGATTATAAAAGTCAGATTGAAGCCCGTGGCTTTGCTAGAACACTACAAGACAGAGAGTTTCAGTTCTTACTGTTTTTATTTCATGATATAATGGTAGCTGTCGACCTGTTATACAATCAGTTACAAGCACGAGAGATAGATATTGTCAAAGTGCAAGTATATACTACTAAGTTTGTACAAAGCATAAGCAAAGTGAGAGATGGGGTTGACAATTTACACAGCAAACTGCCAGAGCAATCTACTTTCTCAAACCGCAGGAAAAACATCACCACTCTGGTCCGAATTGCAAAGGAGATCTGTGACATTGTAATTGTGCAGGCAAAAGAACGTTTTTCTTTCACAAAACATTTGGTGAGTACCACATTATTGCAAAGTCAACAGTTTGCCAAATATGATGAATCCTTCCTGGAGCGTGCTCTGAATGAGGCTGTGGAAGCTTATCCTATGCTCAAAAAAGAACAGCTGAGAACTGAGTTGACTGTATTGTACACAATGCCTGTGTACCGGAAGGCCACAAGTGCCTTGTCTTTGCTGGCTTTAATACATAAACTTAATATGAAAAAGTCACTTACAGAGACAGTGGCTTTACTTAAAATTGTCATAACCACTCCTATGACAACAGTCGAGTCAGAACAATGTTTTTCAGCCTTAAAGAGAATTAAGACATTCCTGAGAAACACCATGCTTGAGGAAAGACTCAATGCTTTGTCAATGCTCTCTGTAGAGAGCAAGCTAGTTCAGAAAATCCCGGACTTTAACATTAAAGTTATTGAAAAGTTTGCTGCTCTTAAAGAGAGACGTGCTGATTTCATTTACAAAAAGTAAACAATGTTGAATGCTGCTACTTTGCAACCAGTTTAGTTGTTTGTTAAATAAAAAACATCTGTGAGTGAGGGACTCAGAAATGCATTGTATCTCGAAGTCTGTTATGAAGCTCTGTGGTTATACTGAATAAGCAGCTACCTATGTTATATGACATCTCTTTATTAATGTTATAACTGCACTTTCACAATTGCTTTATTAACCTTCCTGCTTTCTCAAATTTGCTTGAAAATGCACAATTTTTCTTCTCTTTTTTCAAAATTTTCTCGGGGGGGAGAACCCTCCCGAACCCCCCTTATGGTGGTTCGGGCTCAATCGCTACGCTCGCTCGCAACGGTGCAGTATACCAATCATTTTACGCCCCCACCACTTTCAAATGTCATCAGCCGCCCCTGTGTAAAATGTATTTAGAAAAAAAACGAAACTATTAACGAGTCTAACAAAATAAATCAGGCATCTTCTGCTTACTTTTGGAGTGTTGAAATGTAGGGATCCAGTGAAATATGGAGGTCATCACCCTCAACATGCCATCAATTAAGCATTACGTTTACAGCTTTAGGCATGTCACTTACAAATCATCGACATCATGTGTTTAAGTCTAATTAGTTTAACTGAAGCCAACAGACCCTTCAACATTAAATGCATTAAAGTGCTTGGTGCGCAGCTCCCCTGGCTAGGCTTGATAGCTCCACAGGGAGCCACGACGCACAGTTTGGGAACCACTGGATTAGAGTACTGGCACTGAGGTCTGGTTAGCAGGTGCAGTGCTCTTTCAGTCATCGATAAACTTGCAGCATCAGTCCAAAAATGTGGGTGGTGAGCATGCAAAAAGGGACATTTTCCCCCCACCCACCAGACAAAAAGTGATGAGTAACTAACCGTTACTCCTGGTACCTCTCCTTATCTACGTGGAAGAACCTGGAAAGGTCATCTGCATTGGCATGGTCAGTCCCAAGTCTGTTTTCCATTGTAAAGTCCATACCCTGCAGAGAGATGGAACATCTCAGCAGTTTGAGAGTTTCTCTTCTCATCTGCATGAACCAGCTGAGAGGCCATCGGTCAGTTTGAACTCTGAAGTGAGTCTCAAACATAAACGATCTCAGCTTCTTCAGGGATCAGACCACAGCAAAGGATTCCCTCTCAGTGGCACTCCAACACGTCTCTCTGGGGAGGTGTCTCCTGCTGACAAAGGCAACTGATTGATCCTGACCCTGGTCATTCAGCTGTGCCAGCACTGCGCCAATCCCATGTTCTGAAGCATCAGTTTAGACAGTAAAATGCTTGCTAAAGTCAGGTGCCTTCAGGATAGGTGCTGAACACAAAGCTTCCTTAAGGGTATCAAAGGCCTTCTGACATTGGTCAGTCCATATGACTGTTAGAACTGGGGGTCTCTAGTTGGCTGAGGCAGTTACCTTAGTCCAAATAGGGGCCCGTGCTTCTAGTCAGGGAAAGGAGGGACACCCTCTTTGATAACCCCTGCTCTCTCCTTGGTAGCTTGGCACAAGCAGCCAGGCTTATCTTCAAGGCAATGTGTAAAGTATTTGCAACCACGCTCCCAGTGATACAGTGATAACACCACAAATGGACACCACACTGATGTATGAAATTAGCAGTATCTTTGTAAAGAAGAAAAATACGGTAAGACCACACAACAAAAATCCAACATATGTGTATTCGTAATATTTCACTTTGCCGGTTATTAGACCAACAAACACTTGTAGGTTCTTGCGGTATTAGTGAGCAGTTCACGATGTTCAAATGCAGTCCTAATGCATTGCTATGCAGTTCGTAATGCGATTCGTATCGTTAGAATAATGCTATCCTCAATGCAAGTAATCAGGCAGTTCGTAATGCAAGAATAATGCAATCCTCAATGCACATAATCAGGCAGTTCGTAATGCATGTATAACGCACTCCTTAATGCACATAATAAGGCAGTTCGTCATGCGAGAATAATTCAATCCTCAATGCACATAATAAGCTAGTTCGTAATGCGAGAATAATTCAATCCTCACTGCACGTAATAAGGCAGTTCGTAATGCAAGTATAACTCACTCTTTAATGCAAGTAATACGGCAGTTCGTAATGCAAGTAATACGGCAGTTCGTAATGCAGGAATAATACAATCCTCAATGCAAATAATAAGGCAGTTCATAATGCAAGTATAACGCACGCCTTAATGCAAGTATAACACACTCCTTAATGCAAGTAATACGGCTGTTCGTAATGCAGGAATAATACAATCCTCAATACAAGTAATAAGGCAGTTTGTAATGCAAGTATAACACACTTCTTAATGCAAGTATAACACACTCCTTAATGCAAGTAATAAGGCAGTTCATAGTGCAGGAATAATACAATCCTCAATGCAAGTAATTCAGGCTGTTCGTAATGCAGGAATAATACAATCCTCAATGCAAGTAATAAGGCAGTTCGTAATACAAGTATAACACACTTCTTAATGCAAGTATAGCGCACTCCTTAATGCAAGTAATAAGGCAGTTCGTAATGCAGGAATAATACAATCCTCAATGCAGGTAATAAGGCAGTTCATAATGCAGGAATAATACCAGGCAATCGATGCGATTAGCACGGGCACCACTAGGCCCCAACCCCAGACAACAGTCCTGAACTTCCGAGGGCAGCCCCAGTACTGCCGGGCAGGTCCGGGCCGCTCGAGGACTCAGCGCGTCTAACGCGATGCAGCGGGAGAGAGACGGGAGCACTCCTGTACTCCTCCTGCACCTTCCCAGGCCACACACGCTTTTGGCTCCTGACCGGAGTCCAAGCCTTACCTGGGGGATGCGCTGCCTCGCTCTCTCTCTCTCCCCGCTCGTCGGACGTCCTGCTGGGCGCTCCTGATGACGACGCACCTCCGATGCAAGGCGACGCTGTAGCCGGACAGGTTACGGCGCTGCCTTCTCCGTTGCTGACGATCTTGGGCAGATTCCTCTTGCGAACAATGATCAAGATTACCTCACAACTTCCTTAGCTTTATGAAATCCTTAAGCACTTTGTGGCTCATGTGGCTTGTGCCAACGCATTTCGAATCCCAGGCAAGAAGTACTGAGGCTCTCATCAGGGCTTCGTGATTGTGAAACGTTGAGAATATAATTTCACTGTTGAAGGGTAGGATTTAATTCCAAGACTCACTGAGAGCGGTCGTACTTGTGTTACCAGCTTCCATCAGATTACATCAACGTTTCACAATCACGAAGCCCTGATGAGAGCCTCAGTACTTCCTGCCTGGGATTCGAAATGCGTTGGCATATAACAACACAGAGGAACGTAAATTAATATCAATTTAATGAGAGGGAAACAAAATGAAAAGTGTCTCCCTCCATTTGTAGTTGTTGTTCGCTGTGTGTAGTATTACTTTGAGGTGGATTGTTTGTTAGCCTCTAGGTTTGTTTTGTTTAAAAGACATGATATGGTGGATTGTAATGTTAGCCATTTGTTTTATGTAGTGATGTCACATGTTTTAAATGTTTATTGTAGAAACTTTGAATGTTTCGTTTGTAAACTGTTTATGTCTTGTGGAATGAAAATTGTTATTCTTTTCATGCATTTGAACTAGTGTGAAAAAACACAAAAAAATCATTGAACTAAAAGGTAAATAAATAACCAGATCAAACTATAATCATTTGGTGTTTGATTGTTGCTTTAAAGAAATAGCATAGAAGTCAAATAGGTGTCAGGTCCCCCCTGCCGTTTTTTCACAAGGTCATAAGTAAGGCACTCCCTTGGAGCTATGTTTACAATAAATGTATGGGGTATACTCTCATCAGACACTCACTGGACTTTGTTCATTTAATGCTTGGCTTGTGTGCTAATCAATCAGTAGCATGGTTCTGTCTGAAAACAGCACTAGTGTTGCCCTGGACTGGCCACACAGTTGATTGACTTTGGAAATGCGGCTCAATAGCCTGAATGTAGACTGACCATTTATAAGCCAGACTTTGGACTAAAAGCCCAATAGCAGGTCTCTGAACTGGCAAAGGTATAACTCTTGACTGACGTTAAGTAGCCTGGATCTCAGCTGACCATTTGCAAACCTGTGGGTTGCCAACTCACTTTATGAATTGGTGAGTTGATTGTTCATAAGTCAATTTCTTTGCTGATCCCTAACTGGCTGATTTTCATGCTCACTGCTCCCTGACTAGGGGCCAGATGTACGACCCTATTTTAAAGGCGCAAAGGGGTTTGCGACCCGTTTGCGCATGCAAAATGGCCCAGGGCCATGTACAATTCCCAAACAGCGAGTCGTAATTTATTTGCGGCTCGTTATTTAGGAATTGCGAGTCGCAATTAGGAAGCGGCGTTGCCTTCCTAATTGCATCTGCAAATCAATGTACGAATGTTTTGTAACCACAATTGCAGTCGCAAAACACTCGCAAATTACCACCCTCTTCAAAAAGGGTGGTAATGCAGTCGCAATTTGAAAGGGGTCCCCAGGGGACCCTTTCCACTTTGGGACTGTCTGTAAAAATATTTTTTGAGGGCAGGCAGTGGTCCCAGGGACCACTACCTGCCCTTAAAAAATTAAACGAAAATATATATATATTTTTTTTAATGAATCCCGTTTTCCTATAAGGAACACGGGCTGCATTTAAGAAAAAAGCTTTATTTAAAAGAAGTCCCAGACATGATGGTCTGCTGAACCCAGCAGGCCACCATACCTGGGCGGGCCTGTCATTCCCAGTGGGCTAGCAAATTACGACCCCATTGGGAATCGCAAACAGTGTTAAACACACTGTTGTACATGGCAAATTGCACTTTGCAAATTGCGACTCGCAAATGAGTCGCAATTTGCGAGGCGCAATTTTGACGGTCGTACATCTGGCCCTAGATTCCTTATTGATTCCCCAGTAGTCATTCTGTGCAGTCAATGCACTCGTCAGTGTGTGAGAACATTTTACTTGTCGATCAGAATAGTCCTGATCCCTCACATGTCAGTTTCTTTACTCCTCCCTCACTGATCTGATTCTATGCTCAATCCTCATGGTTCAGATTGCAAACTGGCCGCTCAGAGGTCAGAAGATTTGGTGATAAACCGTCTATGTCAGATTCGGTATTGCCCTTTCACTGGTTGTATGATCCACCCTCACCGGTCAGGTTCCATGCTGAACCTTGTTCGTTCAGATTCTGTAAAGACCCTTCATTGGTCAGGTGATTCAGTGCTAACCAACCATCAATCAAAAACAAAACATTGTTGAACCCTCGGTGGTGAGATATCATACGGATTTCACTGGTCAGAAGATTCAGAGCTTAGTTCTTACTGCTTAATCCCTGCTAACTTCTCACTGGTCAGAGGATTTGTGCTCAACCGTCAATGGTCAGATTCTGCAATGACCTCTCAATGGCCAGATGTAACAGTGCTGGCCTCTAAGGACTCAAGCTGCTCTGCACAGATGGGTTACTTGCAACACCATGTGATCATCCTGATGCTTCAAAAGATTTACAAAGCAGTTATGATCCTTGTAACAGGACTCCAATGTCAGTTCCAAATTATTTGTATAGGTGGTCTCCCCAAACAGCAGTAAGCCGCTAAAGCTGCTGCTGTCATGAGTGCAGAAAAACAAATATATTTCCAAATATCCAATGATAAATCATTATGTGGAAGAGCATGAAGGTAACAACAATTCTTGGTTCCAATCAATCAATATGGTATTTATGTGGCGGGGCTTATCACCCCGAAGGTATCCAGGCGCTGAGGAACAGAGAGCCTCAGTCGAAGAGCCAGGTCTTGAGTCCCTTCCTGAAGTCAGCTAGTGAGAGGCAGGTTCAGAGATGGAGTGAGAAGTCGTTCAAGGACTTGGCGATGAGGTAAGAGAAAGAACGACCTCCACTGCGGCTCTGCCGGAGGCGGGGGACATGCGTGAGGGAGGCGGATCGGAGTTGTCTGATCGGCTGATTCCATGGCATTGAACTGATACCCCTAATAAAAGAGGAGGACAATAGGGAATTGATACTTAGGAAACATAAATCTAAATCGATATTTCGACTTAAGTCGGTTTATAATGGACAGAGATAATGAATTTGGATATAGAAGATTAATTTAATGACTTTTTGCGAATCCTTTCATGTTTTAAAAAAAAATCCTCTCTGGAATCAGTTATCATTGGTTATGTTTAGGTTTCATGAAGAAATTATGTATTAGTAATGTCTTTCCTGGTGCATGCATTAGTCAAGCTTATCATATATTGGCACTGCAGGTCATCATTTGCTTTAAATAATGGTCATTTATAGTTCATACCATCATTTACCATATGGCGCTTGAATATGTCACGTTGTCATTATGATGTCTTGAACATGCCATGGTTCACGTTGGTATCTACATGTTACCAATTAGTACCATTATGGCAACCACACCATGAACATTAGCTCCAATAAAAATATATATTTTAGCACTAAATCTTTTTTTTTTTTTTTTTTTTTTTTGAAAAACCTTTATTGACATTGCAAATAAAGACAAGTATGGGCCTACAACCCTCGGGGCCGGCCGCTAAGCAGTGAAAGTAACAGCAAGCAGATTCGAGTCACATGCAGCACCTCGGGAAGCAGATTCTCCATGCTAGTATTCTCTTATCCACTGAACAGCCCAAGAGGGAAACCAGGATATAAAAGGTTTTCATTTTACAGTAAAGGATAGAAGGATCAGGTGCCAATCAAGTTCTCAGCAGCGAAAAATGGCAGGCAGAATAGTGAACGTCAACAATAAATAGCAATCTATCAAGTCAATGGCGCTGAAACAGGAGGTTCAGGATGTGGAGGGATATCACGAGCCGTTTGCGCCTGCAGTCTCCTGCCCTAGGACCCATAAAACCCCACGGAAATGGGGCACAAATGAAAAACAATGATTGGCCACGAAGGAAACCTACCGCACTGACCCCAGAAAAGAAAGACAAAGAAGAATAAGAGAAGAAAAAGAAGGCCATAGAAACAAAGTAAAGGACTATAGAAGCCCCTCCCTCAACCCCCCACCCTGCACCTCTGCAGATGACTACGCCCCCCCCCCCGCAGCGTGCCTGTCGCCCCAGAACCAGACCCGAAATATAGAAGAAACAGAGAAAAAGGGGAAAGAGAGGAAACCCCCCCTAACAGAAAAGGGGAGAGAGTAATAATAAACTGGAGGAGGGCCTTCAACCATGCCCCCGGCTTCTCCCTCCCGCACAATATCTTCCTCCCCAACGCAAACAGTAAACAGCAAAAGTTCGGCCATATCTAAGAAAAATGGGGAGCATTATTCACCGACTACACTATTAGTTACATCGTGAAAGCACACAACCCCCAAGCCCGCCCGCCTATTAAATGACAACCTCTGAAGGATCAGCCTTATCCTTGGCCACTCTTTGCGAATCCACCAATGCAGACCCATCGACCCATTATAATGTCCAAGGTTACAAGGAAGAGGAGCGTCCAAAGAAGACCAGAAAGGGACACACACATGTGGGGAGGACGTTTCGGAACACCAACACAGTCATCGTCATGGAAGATCACCTTTCCCAGTACTGCCCCAGGGCCTGCGCCGCACACGAGGTCCAGGAAGGAGGAATCAGCCAGAGCAGGCGACCATTGCGTGAAGATTGCCTGGATCGCCGGAGGCCGCGCGTGGGACAAAGCCACCACCTTCCGCTCAAGTCCAAAACCTCCGGAACAGACCGACCCCACAGCCTGCCGACCACACGCTGCCACAGTGTCCAAAGTTTCCATCTGTCCCTTATTCACAGAGGCGGTCACGGTACTTTCCTCCTGTGGAAGGTGAGACAGAGCCTTATGTACCTGGGGACAGGCCGACCGCAATTGTTCCGACGCTGACGCAATACCATCAAGCTTCCTCCCCAAAGCCCGGGCGCCGTGAACCAGGGTGGAATGAAGGGCTCCGAGAGCATCGAGAAGGTCACCGTACCCCAGCACGGCCCCCCGCGCTCGCTCCGCTACGCTCCTCTGCGCCACACACTCCCAATCTTGCTGCGACCCAGTGTACAGGATGATAGAGTCCATCGTATCAAAATGGCCGCAGGGCAGGGCCACCCCAGATGGGGACCGGGTCTCAGGCACAAGCGCATCAAGTTCCATGTCACTGGAAACAAGGGTCCGGAGGCAGGCAAAAAGTGTATCCAGTGTGTGGTCACAGGTGACAGTCGTTCTCCCCCTGGGCCAGTGTCTGCGAAAACCGGGAGCAGCCCGCGCAAATCGGGACGAGCCACAGGCCGCGTCCGATCAGTTCACTGGCGAGGGTCCAGGCGATCGCCGATAACCCCTGGAATCGTCACCCCGGGTATGCACCCGTCACGCTATTCTCGGTGATAGGAGCGACCACAGCGAGATTCAGGCCAATATTCGCGCCGCTTCGGTATTCCGACTCCACCCGGTCACCAATGGCCGCTGTTGTTGAACTGCCGCCCGGCCATGTTGTCCACCCGAGGTCCCGGCTCCAGGGCCGCACAGGCCGCAAACTTCAAATGAACATTTCTCGGGCGGTACCGCCGCTAGAAGCTTCAGGATCACACGATCGGTTGCCGCTCTCAATCACCAACACGGGCACGTAGCGCAGGCTGAGGATCTCATGCAGGATATCTGTGCGGGATCAGCACTAAATCTTTTGTTACCGTTTCCAGTTCTATGGTTCACACATTTTTACGCTTTCAGCTGCTACCATCATAGAGACCTCGCTGCGGATATTACCACTAACATATTGGTGTTATTTTCTCTTTTTTCTGTTGTCTTTGTAGTGCCCATTGGCACCCTAGCCTTTGTGACCTCCACTAACATATTTCATCAATGGGCGTAACAAACACCCCCGCAGTGCTGGGGGAGGCTCAGTCTTCAGTAGGTGAAGGGGGTCCCCTCCGCTCTTCTGTAGAGAGCTGTGTGTCTCACTCTCCAAAGCAGCTGCATGACTCTCTAAAGTCTGCTCTGAGCTCCTGCGCTGACCCAGGACTGAAGAGAAACAAAGTAACAAGTTACATTGTTTCTCTTCAGTCAGAGGCAGGCCCGGAAAAAGGATGGGGGTGGGGGCCCTCAGAGTTACAGGCCTGGTATGTGCATTTAGAGGGATCTCTGCAAGTAGGCTGTTAACCCAGTGATAAGGGACATCTTAAGGAATTTGGGGACCCAGGGCCAAATGGATTTTTGGGACCCCTGTTCAGAACAGTTTTGAATTTCTGATCCTGTTTCAGCTCTATTATGCCATCTTTGGCTAGGTCACTGAAAATGCACAGACTCACTCATCCATTCTAAATGTGTTTATTTCTAAAATTCAGGGACAGTGATGTGTGTTTTCAATATTGTAACACAGCAGCAGCTCACTAATATTAATTAATGCAAATAATCTCTTGAGACCCCCTCGCATTTCTCATACACGGGGTCTAGTTTTGATCAAAAAGAAAAATATTTATGGATGTTTGATGAAGCCTAAACACGACATTTGTCTGCAAAATGCCCGTAATAGACTCTCACACATCACCCACATTAAAAATAAATTAAAGGTAAACTGTATTTAAAAGAGTTTGTTTAAAAATTAGTCAAGGGGGCGTGGCTTGCTGCCGTGCAATATGGCCGCAGCCTAAATGAGCTCCGGGATCACCAAGAGTTTCCCCCAGCCATCCGCCCATAAATCCGCATGAAATATACCCCCAACACGCTGTTACCGTGATCGGAAGGTGTCCGGCCCCGGGCGAGCGACTTTCCTGGGACGTTCTGGCCGAAGTGCAGCGCCGGTGAGCATAAGTCATTTGAGGCCTGTGCGCGCCTCCACAGCAGCGGCCCCGAGTGCGGGGCAAGCCCAGGGAAGTAACGCCTGGCCGCCGGTGCCCTGTGCGGCGGGCCCCCCGCGCATCGCGCTCAAGGCGGAGGAGGTGCGGCTTCAGGTAGGCGAGGTCCGGGGGCCAAATCGCACCGCTGTGCGGCAGCAGCAGGAGGGAGACGCCCGAGGCCTGGTTGCGCGCCTGCAGTGGCAGCCCCGAGTTTGGCGCCGACCTGGGGAGGTGACGCCTGGACCGCGACGCCCCCCCTCCTCTTTCCCACGGAGGGTAAAGACAGTGCAGAATAGGCTTCAGGGAGGCCCTCTTACGATCCTGAAGCCCCAGGGCCTCTGCCAAGGAGTGCACTGGGGACGAAGTGGCGGCGCTGCATACCTCACACCACATAGCTCCCACCATCAAGGCCGCATGCACTGGGAGGATCTGGCATAGACGTTGGGCAGGGCAGCCCTCCTCACAAACTGAGCAGGCCTCGGAGGCGAAGACTGACCGGAACTGGGCGCTGCGTTGGGCACATAAACGTTCTGTATGCATCCCGGGAGGTCGCCATCCCTCATTCCCGCCCGGCCAGGCTACGTGCAGACAAAGTCAGTGCCAGGCCCAGCATATAGCAGACATCAGGGAAGGGGTCTACGGCTGCATGACACGACCCCTCAAGTGCCCCTCTGGACGCCACAGCGACACAGCATACCCACCCCACCTATGGGGACGGTGTCCCCGCCAAAGCAGGAAAACCGACAGGCCGAGCGCGGAGTCCACCCGTGCGGCAGGCGGCGGCGAACATTGCAGGACATTATGGCTGCACTTACGAATGTGCAAACCACGGTAGGGTCAATTTCAGCGGAATATTTTATTTTTACGCGCGGACTTCCACAAAATGGCCACGAGAGTGAAGGAAGTGGAGGACACAACGTCTTCTCTGGTCGAAGACACCACCACCCTGCAACAGAAGGTCAAACAACTGGAGGCCGAAAATAAGATCATGGCGGAGAAGCTGGATGACCAGGAAGGGAGCTCCCGGCGCAACAACGTCAGGATCACGGGTGTTCCGGAGAGTGAGGGGGAACCAGCAATGGACCTGTATATTGAAGACCTAATCAAGACAAGACTCCAGCCGAGGGGACTATCTAAATTCTTCTCTGTCGAAAGGGCGCATAGAGTTCCAGGGGGTAAACCTAAACCGGGGTCCCCCCACGACCGATGTTGGCCCGTATCTTCAACTTCTGGGACCGCGACGCCATTCTGCAGACGGCACGGGTGGCCCCGCCATTGCGCATCATGAACTCGGTAGTCTCCTTGTTCCCGGATTATACGGCTGCAGTCACCAAGAGAAGGCGGAATTTCCTAGAGGTGAAAAAGGAACTACGAAGCAGAGAAATCGCATACTCTATGTTGTTTCCAGCAAGATTACAGGTTGTGGCAAGGGGCAAAACCTGGTTCTTTGAGGCACCGGAGGAGGCATATGACTGGCTGGAGGGTTGGAGGCAAGTGGGCCCTACAGATAGACCAGCGAGTCAACATCAACGACGTTCACCGAGGGAACACTCTTCAAGCGATCTGAATGGTGGAGATTCCTGAAACGCCACACTAGGAGAGGCTGGAAAATGAGGTCAAGCATCCCACAGAGCGAAACGACTACTCCACAACCGCAGGACAGGCTGGTAGTTACCGGCTGTCTCTGCGGCATTGAGAGATGGACTGACACGGCCAGACAAGGTCGGCTGGTGCCGGACTAATTAAAGACTCTGCAGGGGCCGACGCTGATACTAACACGTACAATACCATATTCAGCTAGTTGGGGTTGATGGGGAGCCCCGGAGAACATCTCGGACTTCATCTCCCGCACGCAAGTACTGTTTAAGGGCTTGAAGCACTCTGCAATGTTGGGGGGGGCGGGTAGTTGGGAATCCGTCTTGCAGGGGAGCAGGGAGGAGGGAGGATGGAGGGGTATTGTTTAAGTTGTCGTTTATTGTTTCACAGGTAGTTTCAAAAGAGTATTCACAGCCGAAACACGTTGTCACTGGAAGGGGGCCGCTTGAACCCACAAAGAAACAAAGGTTCCACTGTTGATTGACTGCTCACAGATGCTAGGATCCAGAGTATACGCCCCATCTATAGTCCTAATTCAGGAATCACATCTGGTCGGTACGGCGACCAAGGCGTTGGACAGATGGGGATTTCATATGGCGGTCTATGCTGAGTTCACATCGGGTTCAAGAGGTGTTGGGATCCTCTTGAAGAAAAGCTGCCCACTAATGGTAACCGGGACCTGTATGGATGATCAAGGGTACTATCCTGTCAGTGGGAGGGGCGACAGTACAACATAGTGACAGTTTACATTCCCCCAGCACTTCACGGCCTTGCCTCCCCTGCCCTAGGTAAATTCCTGCTGGCACTTCCTCCCGGGGAATTAATTATGGGAGGTGACTTTAACGCAACAGTGGACGCTGCCATCGACAGATACCCACACAGAGATCAGGGGGCTGCTCCCTCTCCCCTCCGGGAATTCTTAGATGCAATGGGGCTGGTGGATATATGGCGCACGCGACATCCGGGAACACTACAATACACCTTCCACTCAGGGGTACATGATAGCCTATCCCGTATTGATTATATATTTACCTCCCCGGCCAGCATAGAGGGAATAAGTGAAATTGAACACCTTCCAAGGGGTATCTCAGATTATGGACCCATACGTATGTCCTATGTGTCTCACCTCATGGGACGGAGACGCACATACCCACTATACCCGGGATACCTTAAAGATCCCAAAATTTGGAAAACCCTCCACAAGAGCTCTAAACACTATTTCTCAGACAACATGCACTCAGTGGCCTCACCGGTCATCCTATGGGAAGCCTATAAAACAGTCCTCCGGGGGCAAGCCATTTCAGTGATCACTGCCCACAAACGGGAACATAATCGTCAGATTGAGGAGCTGGAGCGGGCAGTTAGCCTAGCCGAGAACATACATGCGGCAGATCCCACTGACCATACGACCCACTCCCTACGACTTGCTCAACAAGCCTACGGTGATTTCACACGGGAACACGCTAAGGGGAAGCTCGCAAAAACGCAACACACCATATATGAAGTCGAGGACAAAGAGAGCAGATTGCTGGCCTGGTTGGATAGGAGAGAACGGGCCAGTCGCTGTGTGGCGCAGATTAGTCTTCCCTCAGGAGAAGTGTTGAAGGACCCTAATGACATAGTCACAGCATTCACACAACACTTTGAAGCAGTATACTACCCCATAGCAACGACCTCAGAAAAGGACAGCATAGCATATATCAAAGACATACCTATGCCAAAATTGGCACCGTAAGATACTCAGGCGTTGGAGGCCGGCCTCACATTGGAGGAGATCACTGCCGCCATAAAAGGGCTGCAGTCCGGGAATTATCCCAATAGAACTCTATAAGAAGGAGTCCAACATGCAGGCACCTCACTTATTGAACATGTTCAAGACTAGCCTAGAGGAAGGGATACTCCCTAGGGACCAACGGTTGGCCACTCTTATAGCAATCCCGAAACCAGGCAAACCCACACAGGACTGTTCCTAATACCGTCCAATCTCACTTCTTAACGCAGAGGCGAAAATACTTGCCAAAGTGCTAGCCACTAGGCTACAACCTCATCTCGCGACCCTAATACATCCCGACCAATCTGGCTTCATGCCAGGCAGAAACACAGCAATGAATCTGCGAAGACTCCATGGGGTGCTGGCTAGGGCACCCACCATACATGAAGAAGCAGTCATCCTCTCTCTGGATGCAAGTATAGCCTTCGACCGGGTCAAGTGGCCCTTTCTTTTTGCCGTGCTGCAACACCTCGGCTTCGGGCCCAACTTTTGTGCCTGGATCCAGTTGCTATACACTAAACCATTGGCACAGGTGGTGGTCAATGGGCGACTGTCGGAGGAGTTCCCCTTGGGGCGTGGCACCAGACAAGGGTGCCCCATGTCTCCGTTGTTGTTCGCCCTGGTACTGGAACCACTGGCGGCGTGGATTAGGTGGGACCCGGCAATACGGGGACTGCGCTGGACTGAGGGGTGGGAAGATAGAATATCCCTCTATGCGGATGACATCCTGCTTTACATGGCAAACCCCTGAAAGTCCATTATCTGCCTGCTAGACATATGCGCATCATACGGCAGAGTTTTGGGCTATACGATTAACTGGGCAAAGTCAGTACTGTATATGCTTAAGGGCCCCCCCGCGTCTCCCCCCAGGCGTTGAAATATCTCCGGCAACGGAGGGATTTAAATATCTTGGTATATACATCACACCACAACCCACACGGTTTTACGACCATAATCTCCTGCCCCCACTGCAGAGACTCCGCAGTGATGTGCGATGGTGGCACTCCCTCCCACTGACATTACTCGGGAGAGCAGCCCTGTTCAAAATGATGGCTCTGCCCAGATTCTTATACGCGCTACAGAACACCCCATCACCTGTTCCGGACTCCTACTTCAAAGCAATCGAAGCGGAAGTGGGATACCTCCTATGGGAGGGAGGACCCCCTCGGATAGCGCAGCGTAAGCTTATGCGGAGTTGGTATGATGGGGGTATAGCCCTCCCCAACATCAAGTTCTACTATTGGGCCTCCCAACTCATTGTCATTTACCAATGGCTCCATGCCCCACAAGACGAACCTGCATTACGTATGGATAGGCACACTCTGGGTACAGATGGGATTATGGGAGCCCTATATGACAGCAAGCGGAGGAAGGGACTGTGGGGTCCTACAGCACACACGGTACATGTCTGGTCAGTGTCACAGCGGGCGTTAGGTTGGGAGGGAGTGATGACAAAACATACACCACTCTGGGACTCTCCCAGGTTGGGTACACTACTCACCAGTAAAGGATTTTCCCGGTGGGACCAAATAGGCATCTCCATGGTCGGGGACCTATGGAAAAAGGGGAAGTGGTGACGTTTGCCCAGCTACAAACAACATATCAAATGGCCGGGACTGAGTACTTTAGATACATACAAATAAAGCACGCACTCACAAAAACTGTACCCCCGGGAACAGACCTCCCCGACGCCTCGCCGCTGGAGGACCGACTACTGACAGACCACCTCACTAAAAAAGCGACCTCCCTAACATATCGTAAATTGATTAATAACCAAACAGACCCTAACCAGACTCTTAGGGAGAAATGGCAAGCCAAGATAGGCGAACTGGACGAACAAGACTGGCAGGAAGCCCTCGCGTCCCCGCGAGAGGAAGCAATCCCTTCACGGCTAAAATTGGTGCAACTTAAAATACTGCACAGAACTTACTACACCAGGACCACACTCCATAAGATAGGATGGGCAGAGTCCCCGCTTTGCCTTAGAGGCTGTGGGGCTGAAGGTACCTTTTACCACACACTATCGGACTGTCCCCACATAGCTACCTATTGGAAGGCCATACTCGACACACTCACCAGGGCTAGTGGTCATGTGATCTCCCTCGAACCGAGGAAATGCCTACTCAATGTGTGGGATCCAACAGACTTGAACCACATAGAGCAAAATTGGGCAACCATGGGCATGGCATATGCCAAACGAAATATTGCTCGGCAGTGGGGAGCTCTGGTGGCCCCCTCTCACAAACAATGCTCTGACCTAGATGGTGCCATGGTGGCAGAAAAAGGAGTCTTTATTAATAGAGGCTGTCCTCAAAAATGGAAGAGGGTATGGGGCAGATGGAACGATTTTCGTGGGAATTTATGTGCCCCCCCACCAGAGGACTCAGATCCAGACCTGAGCGATTAAAAAGAGTAGGAAGAGCATTGGTGGTCAACACACAACGCATTTACAGTTTAAGGAACTGAGTCAAATGGCAAGACTATTTGTATAAGCGGAGAACTCTTTGTGGCAAAGGCATTAGTAAACGATTGTACTGTTCTATAATATGGCCTAATTAATTGTATTGGTCTGTGAATCATTGTTAACCTTAATAAAAATGTTTAATTAAAAAAAAATTTTAAAAAATTGTCAAAAGTCATTAGGGCAAGACGCTGCAGAACAGAACTGGCTCTGTAAGGGGGCCACTTGAAAGGCTGGGGCCCTGGGCCAGAGCCCACTTTGCCCATGCATTAAAACGTCTCTGCCAGTGATCTTTCTGCGTGGGGTGGAGGCGGGAGGAGGGAGGGGGGATGGGGGGACCAACTTTGAGGCTGAAGTTAGGTGCAGTTGCGCTGTAGCTCATTCCTGGCATCTATCGGATACTCTGCTGTAGTCTTGTAAACATGGAAGCATATAATGTTGGATGAAAACTACACAAATAAAAAAAAAATAATCGCATTGATTGTTAGACTTAATAGTCAGGGCCGCTAGAGTTATGTTGAAGTAGAAGACTGATTATGCGGAAGGTTTCACTCCGCTCTGCGTCAAGACAGGGCAAGTTATTCTGCACAATGCCGGGCATTCTGCTGAAGTATTATTTTGCAATTTTAACGCAGTGTGCTTTAACGAATGCGGTACTTTTTTGTATCTTTTGACTTACACGAGCTAGTACATTTTTTGCCGAAATCAGCAAATTATTTAGCAGATGGTAGTTTATGTGACAAGTACGGTAAATGGATAATTACGCGGGATACACATAATTCCGGTGGCTTTAATAAAAATGCTTCTTGTAAAATAGAACGCTAAAATATGCGTTTGGGAAATACGAGAGCACTGCACATGCAAGTATTTTCTTTTCCGATTCCTTTCTAGTACTCGGTTCGGTGAGGCTGCTTGGAAAACTGTGAGTCAGAGTGCTTTCAGAATAATGTTTGCAGAGAGGCTTCTGTTAGTAAATACATTCATTGCCATTTCAGACGGCGCCACTACGGCAGCAAAGGGTTAAGCGGAGTTGTTTATCCGCACCGCTGGGGCACACAGTCTCAGCTTTGTCTAGGCTTTCAGAAGCTCAACACTACAGTCCCCCGTGCAGGCGCGAGTCTGGCCCTTTAAATCATGCAGCTTCACTGGTAAACAGGGCTATGCTTCCTGCAGACTGCACATGACAAAGCATGCCCGTTGCCCCCGCCTCCCTGAACACCCTGAGCCCACCCACCCCCTGGTGCCAGCACAGCCTGGCAGGCCTTGGACCCTGCCCACACCGAATCCAGGAGGCCCACCGGAAGACCCAGCCCCGAGCCATGGCGGGGCCATCGCTGCTGCTGCCCCGGGCCCTGCGTGGCCCCCGCCTGCTCCTCCGCCTGAGGACCCCCTCTGCCGTCCTGCAGCGCCCCCCAGGTAACCCCTGTTGCTTTGCAAGCGTGGGTGTAGTGCTTCGCACCATCTGAGCTGCTTCAGAGCACAGGAGGGCGAGGGTCAGTTGGCAGTAGATGAGAGGATAAGCGGATGGCAGAAGAGAGAAAAGTTTGAGTGTAAAGTAGACACAACCCCTTCCCTCTCCAATACCTAGCAAGCCCTCCCGACCCTGGCTTTTCGGTACTCTCTGCAAAACCAGAGGCACAACTAATTGAAATCATGCACACACATGCCCCAGCCTTTCACAAACCTGCATGCACACACGTGATCCCACCCATGAACCCCTACCTTCATATACCCAAGTGTCCAACCGATGAAACCCTACCTGCATGTACCCATGTGTCCCAGCCGTGCACCTACTTGCATACATCCACGTGTCCCACCCGTGCACCTACCTGCATGCACCCGTGTGTAGCATCCGTGCACCTACCTGCATGTACCCCCGTGTCCCACCCATGAACTACCTGTGACTGCACCCCCCGGCCACCACCTGTGGTTCAAATTTATGGCGTGTCCCCTGCCTACAGGGAGCAGGAGACACACTGTGTGCCCCAGGCGTAGCTCCACCCTCACTCCCGGGCAAGAGAGGTGCTACCCACGCACCCTATGCAGGGCCTTATCAGTAACTAGGAAGTGCCTTTGAGGAAAAACGGAAGACGCCCAATCAATAAAAGCCGCCCAGGCACCAGCTGCAGGGGCACCCAGCCGCTCACATCTCCTAATCATCCACACGGTTTAATAATCCTACGACCTTCCTGTTACTGGGTCGAAAAAGTTGTTCAGAAGACAGCCATCCAATCGTTGGCTTCTCTGTGAAGCGCACAGAGCAATTGGTCACTATTCCAGTTGCCATTTTGTGTAATGTTTGTGCTGGAGATACACAGCTGTCTAAAGACTGATAAGGCAAATAAAATACAGTGTTTATAGGTAAGTGGGTGCGTTGTGCGTTTGAGCATTTAAAACACTCTGAAGATCACTACAGCTTCCACAGGTCCCACAATTTCAGAATTTAAAAAAATCAATAGTAATTATTTACATCAAAATAATAGCTGTTACTTATTTATCTTGAAGAGCTAACGATCATTGATAAAGCCAATACTCCTGGCTGATTTTAGGTTCCCTCCCCGCTCCCGCCTCCCAGCTGCCCCGCCCACCCGCGCACTTCGCCTTATATGGCGACCGTGCGAACGCGCAGCGGTCACGCGCAGCGGGCGCGCCGATTGTGCGCCGAAGGCGCGCCAAAGGCAAGCCCGTCTACGCCCGTCCGCGCCTGGACCGCGCCCAGTGCCAGGACCCCTGGACCTCGAAGACCCCGACCTACACGCCTGACGTACTCAGCCGCCACCCTCAGCGCTCTCAACACCGGCCGACACCCAGAATGCCATCAAGCCACTCCTGGACGTACCAACGGACCTTTCAGCTGCCACGCCTGCAAGTTCTCATGCATCCGATCCTGCCCCGCACCCACCAAGCCGAACACCAGCAGTACCCACCTCAAGTGCATCCTGCTCAACACCCGCTCCGTCCACAGACACGCCATCGAACTCTGGAACCTCCTCGACGCCACAGCCCCTGACGTTGCCTTCCTCACGGAGACCTGGATGAACGCCTCTTCAGCTCCCGACATCGCCATCGCCATCCCAGAGGGCTACAAGATTGTCCGGAGGGACCGAAACGCCAACCAGATGGGAGGAGGCATCGCCATCATCCACAAGAACACCATCCGTCTCACGACCAGCACCGACAACACCCTGACCAGCGCCGAACACCTGCACTTCCAGATCCACACCAACCCGACCACCACCCTCAGAGGCACCCTGATCTACAGACCCCCTGGACCACGCACCCAATTCAGCGAGGACATCGCCGACTTCGTCAGCCCGCTTGCCCTCCCCTCCGCTGACTACATCCTCCTGGGAGACCTCAACTTCCACCTGGAGAACAACAACGACCGCAACACCAGCACCCTGCTCGACAACCTCGCCAACCTGGGACTCAAGCAACTGGTGTCCACCCCCACCCACCTTGCCGGACACACTCTCGACGCTGTCTTCTCATCCAGCACAGACATCGACTTCAGCCACGCCACAGAGCTTCACTGGACGGACCACAGCTGCGTCCACTTCACCTTCAAGAGAACGCCGACCCACCATCACCAACAACAGGCCGCCCGCAGAAGCTGGAACAAGATCACAGCAGACCAGCTCGCCACCTCCCTGAGCCAGCACCCTCCTGCCAGCTCAGCGAACCCCAGCCAGGCCGCCGACAACCTCACGAAGTGGATCAGCAACTGCGCGGACGAACTCGCCCCACTGAGGACCGCGCCCAGCAGACCCGGCAGCAAGAAGGCCCCATGGTTCACCGACGAACTCAAGAGCTCCAAGAAGAACTGCCGAGCCCTCGAGAAAGTCTGGAAAAGGGAACCGACACCGGACAACAGGACCTCCTTCAAGCTTGCTACCCGGAAGCACCACCAGCTGATCCGCGCCGCCAAGAAAACAGCATTCAAGGACCGGTTGGACAACAACGCACACAACTGCAAGGAACTCTTCAACATCGTGAAAGAGCTTTCCAACCCCAGCGCAGGAAACAACGACATCACCCCATCGCAAGACCTCTGCAACTCCCTCGCCTCATACTTCCACAACAAGATCACAGACATACACAGCAGCTTCGACAACCAACCAACGCACAGCATGACCGAACAACCACCCCCCACCACCACCCTCCACGCCTGGACCCCGATCAGTACCGAAGACACCATCCGCACGATGAACTCCATCCACTCCGGATCACCGACTGACCCCTGCCCTCACCACGTCTTCAACAAGGCCGACGCTGTCATCGCACCCCACCTGCGAGACATCATCAACACATCCTTCAACACCGCCACCTTCCCGGAGAGCTGGAAGCACGCCGAACTCAGCGCCCTACTCAAGAAACCAACAGCGGACCCCACCGACCTCAAGAATTACCGCCCCATCTCGCTTCTCCCGTTTCCAGCCAAAGTCATCGAGAAGACCGTCAACAAGCAGATGGCCGCCTTCCTCGAGACAAACGGATCCCTCGACCCCTCTCAGTCCGGCTTCCGAGCCAATCACAACACCGAGACCGCCCTCATCGCCGCCACCGATGACATCCGAGCCCTGATGGACAATGGAGAAACAGCGGCCCTCATCCTCCTAGACCTCTCCGCGGCTTTCGACACGGTCTGCCACCGCACCCTAGTACGGCGCCTCAGCAACGTCGGAATCCAGGACAAGGCGCTAGAATGGATCATCTCCTTCCTCGGCGGTAGAACACAGAGAGTCCGCCTACCACCATACAAGTCAGAGGCCTCCGAAGTCATCTGCGGCGTCCCCCAAGGATCTTCTCTGAGCCCCACCCTCTTCAACGTCTACATGAGCCCCCTCGCGGCCATCGTACGCAAACACAACCTCAGCATAATCTCCTACGCCGACGACACCCAGCTGATCCTCTCCCTGACCAACGACCCCGCCGCCGCCAAAGCCAACCTACAAGAAGGGATGAAAGAGGTAGCCGAGTGGATGACGACCAGCCGCCTGAAGCTGAACTCAGACAAGACGGAGGTCCTCATCCTGGGCTCCTCACCCTCCGCCTGGGACGACTCCTGGTGGCCTCCCGCCCTGGGCACCGCACCCAAACCGACAGACCATGCACGCAACCTGGGCTTCATCCTGGACTCCTCCCTCTCCATGACCAGGCAAGTCAACGCCGTCTCCTCGTCATGCTTCAACATCCTACGCATGCTACGGAAGATCTTCTGGTGGATCCCCACAGAGACCAGGAAGACCGTCACCCAGGCCCTCGTCACCAGCCGACTGGACTACGGCAACGCCCTCTACGCCGGCACCACCGCCAAGCTCCAGAAGAGACTCCAGCGGATCCAAAACGCCTCAGCCAGACTCATCCTCGACATCCCACGAACCAGCCACATCTCCGGACATCTGAGAGACCTCCACTGGCTCCCCGTCAGCAAGAGAGTCTCCTTCCGCCTCCTCACCCACGCACACAAAGCCCTACACGACCAAGGCCCGAGCTACCTCAACAGCCGAGTCAACTTCTACGCTCCCAAACGCCACCTCCGATCTGCCAGCCACGCCCTCGCCGCCGTCCCCCGCATCCGAAGAGCGACCACAGGAGGAAGGTCCTTCTCCTACCTGGCCGCCAAGACCTGGAACTCCCTCCCGACCGACCTGCGCCTGACCCAAGACCACCTCTCCTTCAGGAAGAAGCTGAAGACCTGGTTGTTCGAGCAGTAGCGGCACCCCCCCCCCCAGCGCCTTGAGACCCTACGGGTATGTAGCGCGCTCTAGAAATGTCTTTGATTGATTGATTGATATATCTGGATACAAGTACAGAAAGCTCAGAGAGGAACCAAAATACCGTTTGGTTGGCACACTATCAGAATCACAGAAAAGTAGTTTACTTCTTTCAGTCACACCCTTAATTACATAGACCACTCCCGTTTCAGAGACCCCTGCTTTTTTGCATCTCACGTAAAGCCCTTGTCAGTGGCGTCAAGAAGGCTCCGCATGGGACTGGCTGAATCATTCTGTATTGGGCCGGTCCCTACACATTCTTCTGCTGTCTCTCGATTCTTGTACGTGAAATCTTTTATAGCGCTTCGCAACCCACTTAATCGGCTCTAGTTAGGGTGACCAACTGATATGGGTGCAAATTCAGAACAGTGAATGTGAAAATTCAGGACAAAGGGTCAAAATTCAGGACAGGAAGTCGAAATTCAGGACAAAAGGTACGTTTTACAGACACATCAGAAGAGATTGCGCAAAAGTATATCAGTAAGTAAATAGACAACCACTTACGTACAAGTGAAAATAAGTTTATATTAGGTTGAGCCAATTGTGCACTTCATGGTTTTTCAGTATGCGCAGCTTTGAACAAATGTGCATTTCTTTTTGTGGTAACAAAACCGCCCCCACCCCACCTTTCCAGCCTCCCAGGGAAACGCATGATACCTGGATCGGCCAGTTCGGCCTTGCTACCACCCTTCAATGGTGCCTCTAATCTCCACAAAGACCCTCTCTCATGGGTGTTTAATTTCTTTTATAGTGCTACTCATCCCAAGTAAGTAGGACAGGGTGTTGGGTGCGTTGCATCACACACATATTATATAGAGACAATGACTCGTATAAATGTGAAAGTCAATGTATAGGAAATGTTACTTAAGATAATGGGGGTTACAAGGTGTATTCATTCTTTCATCCATCATACAATCTTTCACCATTCATTCTGTCCTTCCAATGGTGTGACCATCCATATCAATATTCAACCATTTGTACACCTATCCATCATCCATCCTTCCATCCATCCATCATTCCACTCATCTATCCCTCATCCACCCTTTCACTCATCCATCCCTCCATTCATCCTTTCACCCTATCCATTCGTACATCCACTCTTCCACCCATTCACTCATCCATCTAGCCATTTAACCTTTCACCCATCCAGCCATACTTTCACTTACTCATTCATCCACCCAGTCACTCATCCTTCCACCCATTCACCCTTTGTCATCCATCCATTCTCCCTGTCCTTCTCCATCCCCTTTCACTTAGTCATCCACCCATCCATCTACTCATCCACTCATGTATCCATCCATTGACCCTATCACTCCTCCATCCTTTCTCTCATCCATCCATCCATCCTTTCTCTCATCCATCCACCCTTTCACTCCGTCACTCATCCATCCATCCTTTCTCTCATCCATCCACTCTTTAACTCCTTCACTCATCTATCCACCCTTTTGGCCATTTACCCTCCTTTGCACTCACTCATCCAGCCTTACATCCACCCTTTCACTCATCCATCCATCCTTTCACTTATCAATTCATCAATTCTCCTATCTGTTCACTCGTCCATCCACCCATTCACTCGCCTATCATCCACCCTTTCACTCATCCATCCATCCACCCATACATTTACCCGTCCTTCCACCCATACATCCATGTTTTTACCTTCTCTCATCCATCCGTCCACTCACTTATCCGTCTATCCTTTCTCTCATTATCCATTCATTCACCCTTTCACTAATCCATCCAGCCATCCACCCATCCCTTCACTTACTCACTTTTTCACATTAATTATGAGCTGAGCCTTTGTCTGCAGAGTTGCAGACAGAAGAGGCCCGTCAAGTGCTTCATCCCTGCTGTAGTTCCTAAGGCAAGGAGTGGGACGGGGAGGGCTCACTATAACCCTGTACATAGGGAATCCAAAAAAGTGGAAGTCATGAGTCATGTATGAAGCACAGTGCCACTGTGACATGGTGTTGTTTTCAGGGCTTTAAGTGGGATGAAAAAACTGGGGGGGTCCCTCCAAAGGGGGTGTTCGATGTAACTAAGGGCATGGCTTAAAACAACTAAGCTAAAAATCTGTGCTTAGCATAGTGTGCATTCAGATATATACCACAAGTAGAGTTACACCTACAAGCCAGAACTATTGGCTTTGTCAATGGTTGTCAGTTGCATAAAATAAAAAAGCAGCAACCATGGCTTTGTTGATTATAACACTGAAAATGCATCCGTTATAAAATGTTTTTTTAACTTGTTTCACCGCCTTCTTTTCGTGAACCTAATTCTCCTGTAGCAGCATTGGCGTTTTTGTGCATTTCTTCCACCTGACTGAATGCCCAACCCTAGGCCCAGGCTGCAGGAGGCTCACCACATTCATTAAGAGTACAGACTGTCCCATTGTCATTCTGTATGTGGCAATCAGCCCCATACAGAATGACAATGGGTGGATGGGGCTTGCCTTGCGCTCAGTGTGCTCAGAAAATGAGTGTTTGGCGGCCCTATCAGGGAGGTGAAGCTTCTGGCAGGGGAACAGTGATGTTCCCCAGTGCCCAAAACTACAGACAAAAGGCGTCCGTAAAAGGGATCGTCACGGACAACGGACGTGAGACCCAAATTACGGACGGTCCAGGAAATTTACGGACGGTTGGTCACCCTAGCTCTAGTTGAGTCAAGTGGGTCACATTTTTCTGAAAGAAGTATATGCATTCTCTTTTTTTACACAGCACAAAACGCAAATCCAACCTGTTAAATGCATATAGATTTAGTCATTTTTTTGTAAAACGCAAGCACACAGCCGGTCTGCTTTTAGTTATTTAGGCTCCGTTCTGCTTTTAGTTATTTAGGCTCTCTCAATACAAAGAAGGGTGTTTGATGTATTCACTAGCTCTGATATATTGTGCCGTTTCGATTAAATTCCTAATTAATTTTGTAACTGCACTAGATTGTACCAACTCTGTTTAGGGAAATGAATAACATCTCCAAAAATGCAACATGCTATTGGCTCGAAGGTCAGGACTGTCTGGAGTTTGTCAAACCTGGTATAGCTGACTTGGTGAGGTGTCACACAATTTATTTTTTAAAAGTTTTTATAATTGAAAAGTTTGGCTCTGTTCTCAATATCTATCAGATTTACAATCTCCTCTTCATCAGGCCCTTAGGCTGGTATTAATGTATAGTTAGTTTACCAGATTGGCCATGTCACCAGGGGCACCCTATACAGGGCCATCTATTCCTTTTACAAAGCATTGTAATTTGGAATCTTTCTATCTAGCCAGAATAGAGAAATAAGGATTTACATTTTAAGGATTGTATATTGTATTAATTTTTGCAATCAAGACAACCAAGGAAAGTTTTTCAGAGTGTACATTGCCAGGATGAATATATTTATTTCACAAAACAGAAAGCGGCTGACACAAGAACAAGAAGTTTCTGAAAGTAAACAGTTCTTATCGGCATCCTTTTTGCCTTCTGCTCTTCATTTTGATCTACCTGCCATGGGTCGCAAGGGGAGTGCCATGGGTCGCAAGGGGAGTGCCATTGGTAGCAAGATGTCGCAGGTGCGATCCCTGGCGACTTCTAAATGATAGTCCATGGCTGCATCCTTCCTCTTGGTACTTTTCATTGGCTCCTGCCTCTGCTGCAGTGCCTCACTTGGAGCCCCTGCCTCGCAGCTAGGACTGACTACTAGAGCAGAGCACAAGCCACCTACCTCTGGAGGGCCTAGGATGACTAGGTGTCCTGGATTCGCCAGGACAGTCCAGGTTTTTCACCAGCTGTCCCATTAGATTTTGACAATTTTAGCACATGTTCTGGTTTTCAGAGAGGGTCGACTAAAGACATAGGGAGGCACGTTTTTATGTGTTTCATGGGCAGTATGGCGGGTCGCTGGCTTGAGAGCTCTTGACTGGCACGGAGAATGGGTGGCCCCCTCCATGTACTTTGCAAGGGGGGCCCCCTCAAGTTTCGTTACGCCACTGAAGTTAGGGTGACTTGCCTTCACCACTGTTTATGTTGGTATCCATATATTCTCAATACGTTTCATCACAGCGACTACGCCATGAATATTAGTTTTGTTATAAATGTATATTTTAGTGTTTTTTCTTGAGTAACCATTTTTAACACTATGGTGTACACGTAGGCACTTTCAAGGAGTACAATCATGGCGACCACACTGTGAATACCAACTCTGACATAAGGGTGTATCTTTCACTTTTTACCTTTGTACGGAGGATAAGTGTGCTAGCAGTTGTGATCACCACTAACTTATCCCCGTGACATTAGGTGTTACTCGGAACATGTGACTTGACCCTTAAAATGAGGGTCAACATGGTGCCCGCACCAAGAATGCAGACTTCTATGCATGGAGTAATGGTCATAGACCGGTGATCATCTTATAGCTTCAAACTTTTATTATGTCGATTAATTTGAGGACTGTGGTATTTAATTTGGCGTCAATGTCTAGGATGCTGATCCAGATGTTGTCGTGCCCTACACACGGGCTGCTTTAATGGAGGTGATGCTCATGCTGTTGATGCCATTAGAGATATTGGGGTATTTGCCACTTTAATGGTGTACGTTAGCGCCTTTAATATTCACAATTGTGCCTTCATAATTGAACTCTGCACTTAATTTTCCTTACACATTGATCTAGTGCATTGTTCAAA
The DNA here is from genome assembly GCF_964204655.1 of Triturus cristatus. Taxonomy (NCBI): domain Eukaryota; kingdom Metazoa; phylum Chordata; class Amphibia; order Caudata; family Salamandridae; genus Triturus; species Triturus cristatus. The sequence goes on from NC_140595.1 coordinate 585,724,725, forward strand.
ACTGTACGCACAGGACGTATTCACTACTGTTTTTCATACGACCATTTTCAATACATTACGACCTTGTTACCTTGGAATGCCATTTCAAATATGCAATGAGGTGATTATATATGGATGAATAATCTATTTATATGAGAATTGGCTTTCAACATGGTGCCTATATTAGTGACACTGCTGTATATGTATAAGTTTGCTTGGGTTTGGTCATATGGATGGCAACAATTTTACATGATGTATTTTATTTTCTTCTTACTGAGGTATATAGGGTTTATATGTGCAATATGGGGTCAGGGGGACAAAGGAGGGACTCAATAATAAATATCTAGTTCTACTGATTGCACCGGATATAGCTCTGGGTGATCATAGGTTAATGTATAATGTTATTGTATAAGAAAGTTATCTTCTATAATATGGTGCCCATATTTGGAACAACATTGAGGAATGTCCTGTTATACAAACATTACGTAACAACGGTCTGAGTTGGCTAGTACTCCAGGCTGCAGCACACTATTGGTGTAATGAACCCACACTATGTAAATAATTATGTGACACTATCACAAAATAATTGGGGGTAATCACTTTCACCTGAAGGCTCTTTTTGGTCATTCAAGATGATTCAGGCCGGTACGTTTGAATATGGATTTCATTTATTTTTTTGCTAGTATGATGTACTTTTGTTACAAAAGGAACAATACAATTGCACAAATGGACTAATCTTCATAACTGCATTTTTAAGGATATGTATCTCAGTATGTGAATACAGACTTTACTATTTGTTTTTCATTTTATGTCAAATAAATCCTTACATAATACCATTATCAACACTATGTTGATAATCGTATTATTAATTAGTGAGACCCGTGTTCCAATGATGTATGTATGTATGTATGTGTGTTCTTATATAGCGCTCAACTTACCCGTGGGCATCTCAGCACTTGCATTGGGAACCCGTCCTGGCTTTTCCCTGTGAGATAACCCATACTGGGCATCCCCATGGTGAAAGCCAGGCATCCCGCCGCAGGGGGGGGCCGTAGTGGAGATTAAGCAAGCTATTGCCCAGAGTTGCAGAGTGTGAACCCATGATTCGAGTAGGCACCGAAGTGAGAATTATCGAGTCCGTGGACACTTGGGCTCAGACCCTGCCGCGTCGGGAATTGAACCTTGGTCCCGGGTCTGACCTCTGCTTCAGGGTATGCCTTCTCTAACCAGTGAGCCACACTTCTCCACAATGATGAAGTCTTATCAATCATAAATGTTTTTAGGGGAGTTTATTAAATGTATACGCTTGCTATTCAAATATATTTCAGTACACAAGTCTTAAGTGGACCCAAGTAGTGACCTGGGTGTGCATCTTTTTTATTTTTTTTTAAATATATCATGACTATAACAAAAAATCCTTTAAAAAAATACATATAAGGATTTTCTATTTAAGTTTTGCATATAATCGTGTCACTTACAGCCCTGAAGAAGTTAATGAACTAAACATGTTGGCTGTGGCTGCTTGATGTGTTAAAGAAACATAAGAGAAAATAATAAAGAAGTGATAAAACTATTCAAGGACTACAGGGACTTTCTTGTGCAAGGACTGAGTGCTCCATCCTAAAGATATTAGTTTTCTGCTTCATCATGATGCTTTACTAGGTAAAACTGTCATAGGCTCTTCTCCAAGAAAGTTTTTTTCGGTGTTAAAACTGTATCCTGGCACACAGAAGCCTAAAAAGACAGGTTGGTTTTACATTATGCTTTTGCAAATCGTAAACCATATTTATTCAAATGGATGCCGTCTACAGCTGGCTGGTGACAGAAGCTGACTATACAAATATTGATCAGTGATGTTTACTCTGCTAAAAGAGCACTGCAGCAGCTGCCCACACAGCAGCTCAGTTCCTCCCACGCAGGAGAGAAAGCATGAAACATCAGTAGAATAAAATACACAGACTGTGACGCTGATATTTATGTTTGAATGGATTGGAAATATATTTTTATATTACAACTTTACTCAACGCCCATATTGTGCAACTAGCTCTTTAGGACTTTCGCTAGCTAAGACCTTTTGATTTTGCTAACATATGTATAATATTCTTAATTATAAGGTGCTTTTAGTCGGCCCTCTTCATTTACTGCTCAGTTGTAAAGTCATTCCCATTTTTCTTCCACCAACTACAGCATAGCGCAGTGGGTCTGTCCACTCCAGCCATCGGCTAACTTTACTGTGAGTGACAGCATTCAGCTAATTTACAAGGAGCACATGTTGACACAAAATACCCCCCTTCAGTGCTAGGGACTACAGTGGCAATGTATACATTTTTAGAACAAAAAATATTTCTGCTTTTGGCCAATTATTTTTTAATTTTTATTGGCAAGGGTCAGTAGCTCTTCCAACAAAATAAGGTTTTACAAAAGCTTTGACAAAACAAGCACTGAAAAAGCCCAAATGATGGTGGTCAAACAAAGACTTACTTGCTTTCGCCAATGTTTGTTTTTAATATGAAGTAACTTCACCCAGGTCTATAGAGCTGCTTGGGGGTTGACAGCGAATAACAACAGGTATGCACTAAAATGCATTAGTGGCATAACTAGCTGATAATGATTATCGGGTAGATGGGAATGATAGAGAAAAATAGTGGCTCTGTGCCCAGGTCACACTGCAGGGTAAGCACAGCGGCTCAGTGCCAGGTGCACCACAGTAGCTTTAGCCCACGCTGATCAGCAGCCATAGAAGCAACTTTCATTCACAGTAACTAGACAAAAAAGACTTAAAGGAAAAAACTTGCTCTGAACTCTACCAAGCCCACGACCTTTGAGTAACATCAGTCATTTTTAGGTCGAGTCTATAGCGGCAGCGCGCATGCGCTGCTCGCTTTGCGAGGCATGCAGTAATAGAGTATGGAGTGGAAACTCTGTGGAAGCTCCACCCACTCTCGGCTCATGTTTTTAATTGGCTTGTGTCATTGTCTTTCGTAAATGCTGCCTTCTGATTGATTATGAGGCTTGTTAGTCCCTCCTTATTATGGCCATGTCATCATTTGTACCCTCCCATGGCCACTAGCCCCTTTACTTCGAGTGTTACACAGTACGGTACATGTTATTTAGATTGTCAGCACTACTTTCCGCACTCCCATTGTCCGTGCCCCCCGTTGTCTGTGATGCAATGCAATAGGTCTTGCGTAAATGCGAGTCCTATTGCATTGCAAATGCTTGTTCTAAATTGTCTATAATGTCCATTTAGCAACACTAGCCGCTGCTCTGCCTATTCCATAACTGCAGATTTGCCAGTGGGCATTATCTTGAGCTGCCCAGCACCATCCATGTATGCTACCTGCACTTAAGGTATCAGATAAAAAGACAATTTGGCCCTAACGAATACACCTTAAATTACCTCCTGCTTCGCACAGATTCTCCAATATTTTAGTTGCAGGGAAGATGAACCTGGCAGTTACCTTCAAGCTAGGCATAGAAAATTTAATTTCATCCATCTCTTTATATAATGTATTCGTATCTAACCTTCAATATGTGCTTGGAAGTGTGTGTATGGCTTCTCGTAAATTGAGTGATATGGTACCATTAATTTTATTATACATTACTCTTCTAAAACAGCTTGAAAATCAAGTTGCATAAAACCAAGGATGGGCAATTTGCTTCTGACAGAAATCAAAAACCTCCAGGTTCTCATCTCTAGCATACAAAAAACTGGCCAACAAAAAATAATCCTTGGAAAAGTATAACTGGGAAAAGATAACCACTCTACAAGTACGCCTTTTGCTGGTGTTGCCAGACAACTGGTATGAACCCTAGAACATACACATTTCCTGTGCCCGTAACAGCACCTCTGGTGGTCGGCAGTGTCCAAGGAGATAAGACATCAGTGCACCAGACTGTTATAAAACACTCCTGCAGCCTTTCCACACTACATTAGACACCTATCCATCATTAAGCAGTCACAGACTTAGACTACCTGCTAATCTAATAGCAAGTGGATTACAAATAATCTTAGCTGCTTGAAAGTGCCATAAATCAACTACTCTTTACCAACGGTGGAACACTGTACGCCCATAACCCAGGCTGAAATGTAACTAATAACAAATGCCCTCAATTTGGAAAATTCGAAAAAGGATCACTACACACAAGTCGAGAGAGTGAGAGGAAAATGTTGCCAATATGCCCTGCTTGGTAATTTCACAACAGAACAAGCATTGGCGTAGCCAAAAGGTCTCGCCTTTTGGATCTTATGAGTGTTAAGCCATGCAGCACATCATCCTGGGTGCTGTGCCGCGATGGATTAAAGAGCTATACAATTACTACACATATGGAGTGGAGTGCTATTCAGTGGAGTGGCATTGTGTGGTGTGGCATTGCGTCGCATGGAGTGGCATTGTCTGGAGTGGAGTTGGGTGGCAATGAGTGGAGGGATATTGTGTGAAGTGGCATTATGTGGCATGGAGTTGCCTTGTGCAGAGTGGAGTGCCATGGAGTGACATTGTGTGGCGTCTGAGCCGATCTAGTGTGGTTGGGGTGTTGTTGGTTAATGTAGGTAAATACGGGAGATGCCCCCCTTCCCCAGGTTCCCCAGCATAATCTGCGCCTCGGGTGGGTTATATTCTGGCAACATTGTGCTGTCTGATATGTGCGAGTGGAGAGCATGACACAGCTGCATGTAGAATTGTGACAGGTGTAGGGAGTACCTGTCTTGGAAGGAGCGTATGTGCCTGCTGGCCCACACATCTCCGAGCTGAGAGATCCCTATAAGGTCCCAAGAGTGAAATCCCTTCAGCCCACTAACCTCCTTAAGCCATGAACCATGCCAGAGAGGCGTGCTCTGGGCTAACCTCTGTGTCCATTGGGTGTGGCGCAGTGATGCCCGCCAGGCCAGAAGCATGGTGCGTGTCATCTCTGGTAAAGTGTAGGGTATGGATCCTCCGTACATCATGGATTGAATATGAGGTAGGTCCATCTCAATTTGTTCGAGCCTATAGGACAGATTAGACCATCCCCTGTTGAACCAATCATGCAATGTGAGGAGGCGGGTCGCCAAATAATATAAATATAAATTGGTCATCCCCATGCCCCCATCGGGATCCAGCAGTGAGCTAGAGCTACGCGGGGTCTCCGACCACCCAGAGGAATTTGGTGGCTGTGCTGTCCAGTTCCCGAAACCAAGTCTGCAGGAAACGGAAGGGGGTGTTTTGAAGGACGTAGAGGAATCTGGGGAGAATCATCATTTTAAACAGGGCGACCCTCCCCAGGGGATTTAGGGGGAGAATCTGCCACTTGCAGAGGTCTGCCTTCGCTTTTTTCACTAGTGGTGTTATGTTGAGGGACCGGGGGAGGTCAGGGAGCAGGGCGACCCAGATCCCTGAGTATTTGAATGATTGTCGCCTGAAGGGTATTGTGGATTGCCAATCAAAGCAATCCCTCGCTAAGTGTAGGGGGACCAAGACTGACTTACTGGGGGTAATCGGAGGCTGGAGGCCTGCCCAAAGGAGTGTAATATCCGGAGACAGTGAGGACCGGATTGGGCTGGATCCGCAAGGAAAGTTAAGACGTCATCTGCGTACAGGGCAATTTTGTCCGCTTCCGAGTTGGGCCACTTCCATCCCTGGATGGGGTCCTCCGACCGAATCAGACTCGCCAGGGGCTCCATCACCAAGGCAAAGAGGAGGGGTGAGAGGGGGCATAGCTGCCTCGTTTCTCTATGATTGGGGAATGCCTCTGATAATACCCTGTTACCTAGTACCCAGGCTTGAGGCCGGGCATAGAGAACCCTCACCAGATTGCAGAAGTGTGGGGCGAACCCCATCTCCACCAGTACGTCTTACAGGTACTGCCAGTCCACAGAATCAAAAGCCTTCTCGAAATCTACGAGACGAAGAGCCAAATAGGGAGTGAGCAAATGGTGGTGTGCCAGGGTCAGGTGGAGACGACAGATGCAGTGTGTAGTCCCCCGCATGGGCATAAACCCACACTGGTCGGGGTGAACCAGTTTGGTGAGGTGGGGCTTCATCCGTTGGGCAAGACTTGTAGCGAATAATTTAACCTCAGTATTTATGAGAGAAATTGGGCAGTATTTCGCACACTGGGATGCGAGGATGTGTTTTAGGGAGGACTATAATAGTGGCCAAGTCTGTCTCCGGCGGAAAGGAGCCTTTCTCTAGAGCCTCCTCAAAGAGATCCATGAGGTGTGGGACGAGAGTCTCACGGTATGCCACGTAAAATTCCTGCGAGAGCCCACCCGGACCTGGGGTCTACCCTGACGAGGTATATGTTATCGCTTCATTCATTTCCTCATGGGTGATGGGGAGGTCTAAGTCGGCTGACTTGGCAGCGCTAAGGCGAGGGAGGTTGACACAGCCTGTGCCAAGCAAGTCAGCGAGGGAAGTTTCGGGGCTCTGCACAGAGTAAAGCATGTGATAGTAGGAGGCAAAAGCTCGCCCATTGCCAAAGGGGATTGGTGTGCTAGACCATCCAGGTCCACAATCTCCGGATAATGCGGTTGGCCCTTGGGTATGTAGCTAGCCTATGGAGGATCTTCCCATTTTTGTCGCCCCATCCGTACACCCGGGCTATAGAAGATCTCCAGAGGAGCTTAGTGGCCTCCAGGGAGAGGTGTTTGATTTCAGCCTGGAGGTATGTGAGTTGCCTCTCTTGGGCGGCATCACGGTGGTCGGAAGGAGATTGCTCAAGGAGCAGTGCTTGAGCTTCCCTCAGGGTAATTTGTTGTGTCTGTGCTTTTCTTTGAAGTTTAAGTTGGCCCTTGGCGAAGCTTCAGATGGTGGCTTTACCTGCTTCCCAGAGGGTACCAGGAGAGGAAACTGAGCCGGTGTTGGTGAAGAAATACTGCTGGAGTTCCATCCCAACCGCCTTTTTAAACTCGTTGTCTTGGAGAAACCAGGTGTTCATCCATGACGTTGGACGTGCCGAGGGGGGAGGATCCCCAATACTGAGAAGTACTGGTGAGTGGTCGAAAATACCCCTGGGGAGTATAGAGATATCCCTAATTATTTGGTAGTTGGTGGAGGGGTAAAATATAGCGTTTATATGCGCCTGAGTGTGGTGTGCTGCTGATGTGTGAATAAACTGCCTGCTTTGAGGGTGCCAAATTTGTCAAGCGTCGCACAGGCCGAGAGAGTCAGCCCAGTTCGCTAGTTGCTTGGCGTGGTTAATTCTGGAGGTGGATGGTGGGCCTGTGGTATCAAGGTGGGGGTTAGGAACCGCATTAAAGTCCCCCCCGATTATTGTGGCTCCCAGAGGCAGGGAAGTGAGGAGGTCGGCAGTGCGTCCCAAAGTCGTTGAGAGCATCGATGGGGGTGAATAGATGGAAGCAAGGTTTTCTGCCCAACATCCCGCACAGCACCACGTATCCTCCCTTGGGGTCATGGGTAACCCGTGTGAGCACAAAGGGGAGATTACGCCTTAAAAGGATGGCCATCCCCCTGGGCAAACCCTGAATGCCATAGTCTATCGTACCTGTACCGTGCCAGGAAGGGGCAATGGTTCCCCACCAGGTGAGTCTCCTGGAGCATGAGCACATCAACAAATAGGCGCTGGGCATAGCGCAGGACAGCCGTTCGGTTGATCCTGTCTAGGAGCCCATTAACATTCCAGGACAGTGCGCGGAGTTGGGTACTCAAAACAGTTGTGCGGGTCATGGTGGCCGCTTGTTGGGGCAAAGGCTCACCGCACCTTGGCTAGCAGTGGGTGTGTATGGGGTCTGGCACGGGCACGGGACAGCGATTATAACTGTTTTGCAGGTGGTACTTGGGACTATCATAGTGTGCATTAAAAAGGCTAGTGAGGCAACACATCAAATGAAAATCAACAGTGAGACAACGGTCCCAACCCCCCTCCCTACCCTCTCCTCCATCCTACACTTCGAGAACAGAAGCATCTGTCGTCCCAACTGCACCAAAATAGTAACCAAACTAAAACGCTCGGGTTAGGTTGCATGGAGGACCCCTCCTTATAAACGGATGTTCAATATCTCGGCAGAGAAACAAATGGATTGGAGCAACAATTCTGCCGCGGCGCCTTCGCTGCAGGGTCGGTGAAGCCGTGCCTCCGGGTGGGGCTATGGAAAGCCCAAGTTCAGCATGGCGCCGCAGGACTGGTCAGTAGAAAGACCATGGTACAGTTCCTTGCGGCTTGTAGAGACAAATCGGCGTGGTGCGCAGGTGGCATTCTGGGGCGCGCAGTCTCATAGCACGGGTGGGGCCACTACCAGAATGGCCCCAGGGAAGTCACCTGCCTGCACTCTGAATTCGTTGTGGGACTAAGCACCGACCCTACATCAAATAGAGAAGCAGCGCCGACCTCCCTGATCATGGTCCCTCCTCCAGGTGTTGTCAGATAATTGGGCTACAGCCGGGACAAGTCCGAGTCTACTGCTGCCAGGCCCTGGTGGTCCAGTGGGAGAGGCTCCCCGGATGAGCTGCTGGTCAAGTGATGTCTGTGATGAGATGGGGACCCCAAAGGGCTAGGGGAACCGCTGGGTCCGCCAGCAGCCAGGCTCGACGATCTGGGTGCCTCTCTGCGGGATTGACGCCCCGTGCAGGACTGTGTGCTCTGTCGGCGCTGCTGCTTGGGGGATCGAGGCCGCGTGGACCGAGGGCCCAGAGGCGTAGGAGATGAGTTCCGCCGGGATCCAAGGGAACGCTCCTCAGTCAACCACGTCCAGGCTGCTCGGGGCGAGTCAAAGAACTGCGTCTTGCCCTGGAAGATGACGCGAAGGCGGGCCAGGAATAGGAGTCGATATTGAAGGCCAAGAGCCGTAGTTTCTTCTTCACGTCCATGTACGAGCAGCGTTGGTCCTGCATCTCCTTAGTATAATCGGGAACAATGTGGTTTTGGAACTTAAGGGGTCCCAGGGACCACGCCTCACGCAGGATTGCATCCATGTCCTTAAAGTTGAGGACCAGGGCTATGATGGGACGATGAGGGGCCCCGGGTGGTGGTTCAGGCGCGAGGGACCGATAGGCTCTCTCCTTCGTAAACCATGTGGATAGCCCGTCCCTGGGCTTCCAGGAGAAGATCCAGGATTCTATGAAGGTGGACATCTGTTCTTTCTCGACACCCTCAGGAAAGCCCACCAGGCGGAGATTGTTGCGATGTGAGCGGTTCTCGGCATCTTCGGCACGTCTGTGGAGCTCCTTGGTATGGGACTGCAAGTGAGCCACCTGCTCTTTTAATTGGTGGATGTCGTCTTTCGCCGTGGAGAGGCGAGATTCGGCCTCTGTGATGCGTGCCGTGGCGTTGCGCAGATCCTGTCGTATGAGGGACACGTCCACCCTAACCTCAACGATCGTTCCTTCCACCGAGGCCTGGGAAGCGCTGATTGTTTGCAAGATAGTCCCTACCTTGAAGAGGAGGGCCGCCATCACCCTGCCATGTGGATTCATGGTCAACTGTGGTGAATTGGTCAATTCTGGTTTGTGTGTGGGTGGCCGAGGATTTAGAGCCCCGATCCTTCCCGATGATGGGAGATGAGGGGTGCACTGGCAGAGGGCAAGAGTCAGGGTGGGTCTGATGTGACTCTACAGGCCATGGTCAATAGGGGGCCTCTGATTACGATTCAAGAGTCCGCCGGGATCTGAGGTCACGGACACAAGGATGAGCGCTTCTCCAGAGGCTGCGGCTGATTGTTCAATGGCATGTGGGTATCTGCCAGGGCGGGTGACGGTGGTTGGCGCTGAGGGTGAGTGGTGGGGGAGTCTCTGCGTCCATGCGTCGGGTTCTGTACCAGGATTGCTACAAGTCAGGCAGCGCAGGCCCAGGTCAACGACACCATAATTTCTCAAAATGACCTAAGTATATATTTCTTTTAACTGTAATGGCCAGGATGTACTAACGCTTCTTTAATCTTTTTATCGGGATGGCGGGCATGCCGTGCTCCTGCACCACCTCTGGCATCAAGAGCCAAGAGAGATACAGTGGTTCAACAATTTAATGAGGGGCAGTAAGACTCCTATATTGGGTCCATTCATGTAGCAAACAATGCTAGAATTCGGCAAAAATCTCCGTCACTTGTTCTAGTCTTAATGGCGATTTCACCAATTAGTTGACCAATGACAAGGTCAGCTAATGGGAGGCGGCAGTGGGATCTTCTGTGAGTGCCTTCCCGCCCCGAAACCTCTAGCAACTTCTGAGTCTTTTGTGTTTTGCCTTCCCGCCACCCACTGTGGCCCAGTAAGTGCTTGTTAAATGTTGGGTTCATGTGTGTATGTATGTGAGGTTTTTTCCACTTTCTTTATTTGATTTTATAACTGGATGTACATACAGTCTGTTGGCAAGAAACACATCTAGCAACACAGCAATATTATACAGGCACTGACACAGCAGGTAGGTAGGTAGTATAGACACACCACAAATCACCGCTCCGGACATTCAGGGGTACAACACACCATTACTAGACACGTGAATGCAGGAAATACAACAGATCAAGAGGGGCGATTGTCCGTGGGATATCTCAGGGCACGGGACAAGGTCTTCCAAAGGTCCAAAGTTTTCAGACACCTATTGTCAGTTCAAGCCAATGACCTCCGTATTTCTTCAGCCACTCTGTGTTTTGCCAGCAGTACTGAGAGGTGCAGGAACTTCTTCTTAATTCTGTATTTAGTTTTTATAGTTTTAATACCCAGAATAACACACAAACACACACCTGGGTCTCCAACAGGAAGAGGGTAAAAAAAGGACAAGCAACCCAGTTGGAATAGGATATTACTTTTTAAGGACGATTTCCCTCACCCACCAAAGGTGCCAAGGTTCATCATCAGGAATATCCTCGCAATGTGACAGCTGATCATGTGGGCTACAACTCCCTCACTATGAAGGAGGAGCTATGCAGATGTTTTGTAGAGCTATGGTAGCTACTGTGGTGAGCTAAAGGGTGGTGAGGAAGGTAGAGCCGGCAACAGGAGATATGGTGATTAAAACTGCCTCCAGAGTGCATGTACACCTTTATTCATGTGCCCCTGGGTCAGGATTAAAACAAGGGCACTCCATCTGTGCTGTCTTTTCTACTTGAATTGCTCACAGTTACTCTTTAATAATCATAATTCCCACAACAGGGTCCCAGAGTTGGGACACCGCACCCGAAGATTGCAGGTAAGCCCTTTGGGTTTTGCACAAACAACCGGTTTTGAAAAATTATGCACACACTGTATTAGGTGTTTGAGTTTTACCTTCATTTAGATATATTTTGTATCAGCGCGAAGTTTGCTAAATTTGTTTAATTCATCACTTTCGTTTGGGTGACCGGTCGCACAACATGACAGTCGCCACTGCTTTCTGAACAGCAACCTAGTTGTTTTAATCCCTTTACAGGTTGCCTAATAGTGGATCCCCTCTGAATTTGCCAGTGAGCCACTGTGCGATTTTGTATTATTTCATATGAGCAAAGTATTTGAGCAGAAGCACTTTTCTCCATGGGTCTTGACGAATGCCAAAATAACTCTTTTGAGGGTAACATGGCAGAACCATGTTGACCTTTTCTGGGGACAGATCTAAATAGGTCTAATTCCTAAGGTGTAGGTGCATTCTGGAGCCAGTTCTAATCACTTGTTGGACGCTCTGCCTTCCTCACCACCTTTTATCTCACCGCAGGGTATGTACCATATCTCTACACATAATCTGCAGAGCTCCTCCTTCACAGTGAGGGAGTTGTAGTCGTACCGTGATCAGCTGTCACAGTGCAAGGATATTCCTAAGGGAGCTACCGCCTGCTAGTCTATAAATATCCCCTGGCACTCATTTGTTGTGTTTGAGTTAATACTCAGAAGGCATACCGATGGTGTCATAGGTACAGTTAGTGACATATGGTCTGAGTAATGAGCCACCACTGCCCCCCAATACGCTGCAATGTGTGGGCAGTCCCATACCAGGTGATAATAGGTGGCCTGTAGTGCACCACACTTAGGGCATTGGCTAGACACATCAAGATTCCGACAATGGAGCATAGTGGGTGTCATGTATGTACGATGTATGATGTTGAAGTGAAGTAAACAAAACCTGGCATTGCTGGAGACCTCCTTAATAAGCAACAGGGCTTATACCCGTGGCTTGTCTATAATGTCTGTTCACAGTTTGCTTCCCATTTCGTGCCTGTGTGCAAGGGAGACTTGTGTGCATCACTTCTGATAGCTGTATATAGGCACGTCCATGATCTGCCTGAACCAACAGCTCCAGGGTGTCAAAGTGTGTCGGGGTCTCTCGGGTGTCTCCCCAGAGTTCGCACATAACATCCCATCCCTTATGACATGGTATTTCAAAAATTGCCCCTGTGAAAGCTGAAAGTGTGTCTGGGTAGTGCCAAAAGAGAGCACTGGTTCCATCTCTCATATAACCGTCAATGTGAGTCACCCTCCCGTTCTCCATTCGGACATATCCATATTGTTCTCCAGGTGGGCAAACTGCAGAATCCACCATAGAGGCAGTGTAGCATAGGACATGGTGCACCCCCACCTCCTGTGGTATCTCTGCCACACGATTACCGTGTCCTGTATTAAATTGGGGCACCCCCTGAGATACCCACGGCATTGTCCACATAGCGAGGCAACAGCTGTCAGTCCATATCAAACTGTAGCTGCACTGTCAGGTAGTGTGCCTCCATGTCCAAGACCCGCAAACCCCCTTCTTCATACATGCAGACCAGGGCATCCATTTTGACCCTGCTCCTTTTTTTTCTTACCCCATATGAGCGTGCCAATGAGGGAATGGAGTTTTAGAAGGAATGCCCGAGGTATTGTATAGAGGCTACATTGGACAAGGTAAAGGCATCTAGGTAATATTATCATTTTAACTATAGCCAAGCGTCCAGCCACGGACAGCGGAAGGGAGGTCCAAAAGTCTATGGAAGTTTGTATGCCCTGCAATTGTTTGTCTGTATTCAGGTTGTGCCAAGTGTGTTCTGAAGTGGATACAATTATTCACTGGAAGTCTTGGGGGAAGGCGGGCACTAGGCAGCCTCGAAAGAACCGCCAGTGGGTACAGTATTGATTTCTTTGTGTTGATCCGTAGCCCTGAATACCGTCCATATTCGTCCAACATCACCAGCTGTCTCTGTAGCACCTCCACAGGGTTTCGGAGGCACACAAGCAGATCATCTGTGTATTAGGAGACCAGGTGTTTTACAGCACCCTCCTCAATGGCCCAGTCTGCCAAAGTGGCCCGAGCTGGCAGTCAAATGGTTCAGCCGCCAACGCATTCAACAAAGAAGACAGGGGGCAGCCCTGCCGTGGGTCAAGCTCCAGTTCACACTCCTCCGAGATATAGCCATTCATCTTCACCTTGGTTATAAGGATAATATACAATAGCTTGGCCTTCAGTGCTGCAAACATGTAATGCTAGGATAACACGCCAAAAGCTTTCTCTGTGTCCAATGACAGTAGGGCCATCGGTTGCCTCAGGTCGCGTAAGTCTGTGAGGACAAGTCTGAGTCTGCGAAGGTTGAGTATGGTGCATCAGCCTGGTATAAAACTACATTGGTCTGAATTGGCCAAGGTGCCCATTATGCACCAGAGCCTTACCCAGTATTTTATTATATGTGTTCAGCAGCAAAAGTGGATGGTACCCCTTGAAATCTAAGGGATCCTTCCCCAGTTTCAAGATGACTACTATCACAGCAAGGGAGGATGCCGCTCATCAGCGCCTCCTAATATACTTGCAGCAGGTTCTCAGCAAGTTGGTCACTACATGCACAGTACCATTCCGCCAAGAGCCCGCCCTGGCGCAGGGTTTTATTGGCATTCAGCAGAGACATGGCCTCTTTAAGTTCCTGTATGGTAAGTGGCTACTCTAACTGGGCCTTCTGGTCCTGCGTCAGTTTGTGTAGGCCGTACAACTCCAATATTGGGTAAACTACAGCTGCCTCTACAGTCTGTGGGACTTTGTAAAGTTGTTGATAGTACTCATAGAATGTGTTATTAATCACTCTCCTGTGTTTCTACTATCCCAGCATGTACTTCCCTATTAGCTGTGATAAAGGGCGGGGTTGTTTCCCATCTCAGCAACCTGGACAGCAAGCTGCCCGCCTTATCCTCTACACTATGCGATGCTTGTCAGAATGTGCGGTTCTGTAGGAGCTCCCTCTCAATTGCTTTCTGTGTGATGTCCGCACACATTGCATCTAACTGGGCTTCAGTCTGAGGGTCCCCTCCTGTAGTGTTGTGTTGGTGGGGGAGCCTCGCATCCATTTACCTAATCTCCCTATCCAGAGCTTTAATCAGTGAGGTGACTGTGGAACTAACAAAGCAGAGCTCTACAAGCTTAAAGGCCTTCCATTCCACCACCCTGGTGCTGGCTATATGCGCATTAAAAGTAAAGTTCTCCACAATAATCTGGTGCATAGTACACCGGAACTCTGCATTGTGTAGTGCTGATACCGGCAACTGCCAGGTAGGTATACGTGCTCTATATGTGGCTATGGAGTAGGGTGTGCGCACCGGGGAGTGGTCAGAATTCGCTCTTCCCATTTGTGTCATCCAGGTGACGTATCTTGCATGGTTTCTGTCCACCAGGATATAGTCTAACCTGGTGTACGTATGCCTAGGGGCTGTATAGTGTGTAAATTGCTGTGTATGTAGGTTTCCGTGTTGCCAGATATCCACCAAGTTCAGGTCTGTCATTACCTGTTGGAGCATACGGGACATCCTATGATTGTACGCGAGGTTGAAAGGAGAGTGATCAACAGTGCCGTCTATAACACAATTGAAGTCTCCCATACCAAATTATCGGCACTACCTCATATGGTACGAGTTAACAACTGAGGTTGGCGGAAAAAGTCCCATCACCTAGGTTTGGGGCGTAAATGCCCATGAGAACCAGATCCCTGCCATTTAGCTTGCCGTGCACTATAATATAGAGACCCTCTTCATGAAGGTGTATCATGTTATGAGTAAACGGGAGAGTTAGCGAAAGTCACAAGCCCACCCCTCTTGCACGTGTGGCGTAACAGGTGTGTAGGAAACACCCCTTCCACTTATGTATCAACTTGCGTGCTTCCGCTGGCAGGAGATGTGTCTCCTGTAAGCATGCGGCCTGTACACCATGTCTGCACAGATATGTTCCCACTATCAACCTCTTGGAGTAATGGTTAAAGCCCACCATGTTACATGTTAAGAGTGTAATCTCATCTATTAGTGGTATATCAGTAGATATGACCTATGTGCGGGCGGTCCCTGTGTGTATCTCAGAGCTGTTTGTGCCATGTCGCCACCCGTCCGTCCCCACCCACTCAGCAGTGAAGACAGTAAAGTGCCACATATGGGCACCCACAAGGGCGTCCAAGCCTGCGCTCGCCAGTCAAGTATCATAAGCTTGATGATGGTCGGCAGGGTCAGATGCGGCCAGCGATCGGGAATGTGTGTACATTGAAGACAGTATAAATTAAGAAAATGAACTGAATACAACATTATGTTCACCGGTGCAAGGCAACTATAACGTAACGAAAAAAGTCATGCAAACGCTGACCTGACCATGTAGTGTGCCCGGGAACTCCACACAAGGCTCCACTGCAGGTCACAGGTCCCAGTTGTGTAGGGACGGAAAATGGTAGTGACAATCCATATGCCCCGAACATGTCCCAGCTGAGAAGAAAGTCTCATCCTGTGGTCATTGTGTCCTGTGTTTCAAGGTGTTGTGTAGTTCCTACCAATTCGTAGGACCTGCGCATTGTCTGGCCAATATAAACTAAGGGCTTGGTGTAAAGACTGATTCTGGCCACTGTAAGCCCCCTAACCTACATGGGCGTAAATAGTTTCTGGCAACCAATGAGCATGATGGCCCTATCCTCCCAGGCATAGTGGAAACAGTACAGACCCTTTTGTTCAGTCACTTGCACTCACTGATTCTCAGAGAAATATACAGAGAATACATAGTGGGACATTTTCAATAATGTTTATTGAATCAACGTTAATTTTGAATCAAATAGGTGTGCTGCAATGATCAGTAGACAGAAGCAGATAAACAGGATTACAAGCACCAACAGCATAAATAGTAGATATAGTTCTACCATGGTGCTAAACAATTGTATATATGCAGGCATATAAACAAGGCAGTAATCTGGCGTACTCCTACTATGCAAACCCTACTCTAAGTGTACCTAGAGTGTATGTAGGTATAGAGCCAAGACTCCCCCCAAGAGACGATCCAACTCCATTAATTGATTGGACAGAGTGAAGAACAAAGTGTTGGTCACGAACAGGACACCCCTCAAGAGATGTTAGAGCGCTACGTGGTGATTTCTCAGCATGCAAGGACTCTATGTCAGCAGAAGTACGTCCTCTTCTAATCTATCAGGATGCTCAACTTTTGTAATAGAAAGCAGCCTTGCGATGTACTCATAGATTGGTGATGTTATGGATATGCACATAGCCCTGTTGCCCTGTGGATGAAACTAGTGACGACATTTGTACATAGTTCAAAACGAGACCTTGTACATGATGTTCAAGGGGTTGTGATAATGTTGTCCGAAGTTAGATGTAAAAACAAGTTTAGTTTCAGAGAAACTAATCCACCATTGACGTGCGTGCAAATGTGTGCAAAAGGTCCCAGCTAAAAATGTTATGTGTGAGGACAATGTAAGAAATCAGCTGCTTCACTACATGAGCCTAACTCATGAATATAACACCCACTTCTCATACTAAGGGTCGATATCTAAAAAGCCAGCAGACAACTTAATTTTTTTTTAAAAACGACTCTTAAAAGTTGGCTAAAAGCGGGCTTTCCAATAAAATATGTAAAAGAACTCTTTAAAAGTAATTATATTATTTGAGATCCCAAGCACTCAGAAAGCCATGGTGCATAGAAAAAGCTGTTTTGGTACATTTAAAAACAAAACACAAATACCACATGGAAAAAAGGCCAATTGTTTATGTGTTCCGAGTGATAGATGCAACATTGCTGTTGCCCATACCCGCAGAAGTTTCCAGAGGTCCACCTCATAGCATGTTTATAGAGCAACAGTGATTCCATCCAGTTCCAACAGCAGCCGCTGAGGGAAGGGTCGTATCCCACAAATTGTCCTTGGAGCGGTTGTTTACATCACTAGGAGCTGGAAGCATCCCAGGGTGGCTCTAAGAATGCATTCATCATCAAAAGAATACGCTGGGGATAGCTATACGCATGGGCCTTTATGGGGTCCATCAGTACTTCAGTGTCAGGTGGCACAACCAATTCTGATCCGAGACATATATCCAAGACACATTCTTGGCTACAAAGCAGGCATCAGAAGACAGGTTGTATGCAGTCAAGCCAGACCGGCCTGAACAACAAGAACCAATGCTCATTCATTTCTTGAAGCTGAGGTGTGTTGAAGCAGTGTACCATGCACTCACAGCAACGCAGCACTACCAGTGCTGTCTCCATTCCGAGTTGAATTGGGACGTCCATTGCAGAGCAGATAAAATAAAATAAGTATTCCCGCCACAAGCAGCAGGACAAGCGGGAGCCCTCCAAAACGCTTCCCAACATGGAGTGTATAAAAGATGGTATAACTCTGAATATCGTCCAAAAGGTGCTAATCAAACCAGAGCTGATACATTAAAAAAGTGCACTTTTCCTTTCGTACCAGATATGTTAAAGATACAATAGACTAGCTCCCTAAAATACAGCGCGAAGTTAGTGTGGGTCTGTATCTCAGACAAGGACCTTGCAACCTGGAGATCAAACGTCTCTTTGGCTGAAGTTAAGGCCACATCCTTCTGTAAAAGCATGGCTTTCAGTTTGCTTAGGGAGTCCAATTTTATGATGTAAACATGTATCAAAGGCCATAGCGCTGCCTCCCTAGCTGTGTGGGCAGGTGGAAACAGTACTGGTGTACAAGAAGTGACTATGGAATTAACCGTCACTAGATAAGTGATGCCTCGTTCCATTCCACAGCAACCTTGATCATTCAGCATCAAATAGCTCCCATTTGAGGGCAGCCTGAATTCAGGATGAATCATGGCAGCTGGGGACCTCTTCAGATAACAATACAAGTTCCCCATTGAAGCATTACATGCCCGTGGAGAGAAACATCCTTGCAAACCAAGGAGCCGCTTAAGGCGTCTTCACAGTGTGAGCCATTAAGAAAAACTTATGTCCCCATTCCTGCATCTAAACATGAATGGTAATTCCCAATACTTGTGCACATATCCTTCCCCTAGTGCTTCAAATCTGCCTACCTGTTGGTATTGGAGACAATATTGTAATTGAAAGGTCATGACCAGTATAGCGAAGTAACCATGGATTATCCAGTCAGTGGATGGTGTTTTAGCCACGGTGAAAGGTAATTGGTCTAATTTTTCAATGTGCAACATGGTATATTTTGCATCACTATGTGCCATTGATATCTGTCTTTCTGTTAGATCGTATGTTGAAAACAGATTTGTACTGTTGAAGTAACGCAAAGGCACGTGGTCAGAATGTAACATCAAGCTCAGTATTACTACTGACCATAATTGCAACTGTCCATATTGTAATATAGACATATCTTGCTGTATTATGTGAATTGCGGAAGACACTATGTTGCTCAGTGAATACATTTTGGATGATAAAGTGGTCATAACGTTGTCAACCACAGCCAAAGCCGTTTCTAGATTAACCCTATCAATCTCGCGCAATCTCTCAGCAGCTTCCTGTTGAGAAATCTTCCACATCTCGTATATTCCGTACAAAGGCGCATTTGACGTGGGATCCCAGGACCTTGTAAAAAATCCCTGAGATCCATGTCATCAACAAGAAAGGACATGTGTTGTTTCACCTGGGATCAGTGCTTTATTTGTAACAAAACAAGTGCCAGGGCTCTCGTCAGGAGGCCACTGTAGCTTGCACCATAGATTGCCCCGCCATGGTGCCAATGATAGTAACAACACAATTACTAACCATCACACTCCTACAAGTGTGACAATTCAGACTATTCCAGGTCCCCAAAGCTATAAGAATGGCTTGGGCTGCACCTAATAGTCATTTTTAATGTATATTGAATTGATAATTGACTGGTGTTGTGGTCGTCTCTAAATTAGCCCGACTCCGCTACCTTGTGGCAGACTGTTACAAGCTCCGGAGTTGACAGTTATGTGCCGGGACTGAGCACCAGAAACCACCATCTCAAATTAAGCACTGCCTGGGAGAGTGTTGAGGTTTTCAGCCAATCTAGGCATAACTTCTCAACACTATATAACTTCACCACCCGAGTGCTCTGGCTGTACATATCTTTGATCAGGCCTATTGATCCTAAACCCTTCGGTGTTACCCAGGAATCTAGACTGACACCGGTTTGTGTTCACAGGCCAAAGCAACCATCCCTTTCAATTGGGGTCCGATGAATTGAAAGAACCATTACGTATCATAATGTCTAGTGTATCCTCACTACAGTGTGTAAAGTGCTGCCAAATCTCAAAACAAAAGAATGCGGGAATATGTGGCGTGCTCAAATCCTTTATTTTTGCTATACCCAGACATAAAGTTTGTTGCACTGTCTTTTTCAGGAAAATCATTTGATGTGGTAAGAGGCATGCTCTAAATAAGGCCTCTGTCCCCTGAACCTGCCAATCTTTTGTCACCCAAATAGAATTTGTGTCTATGGTGTCTTTCCAGAAGTCAAAACCCTGTACAGACAGTTGGGAAATAAAGGAAGCAGAGTATATCAGCTTGGTGTTTGTCAGTATTTTCCTTCCAGGTGTAGGTGCAAGCCTATTGTACTACGAGGCCTGGTCTGATGTTTCAAAACCTGAAAAATAAGCAAGCTTCTGTACAAAAGTAGTTGAAGTACCTTTTGGCGGTGTTGGGCAGTGTTCCCATTGTGTGTGATTATAAACAGTGCGTGGGATACCAGCTTTGTGTAAAAAATGGTGACCATAATGCTGGTAACAGAATATGTTACTAAAATTACTTATACCATCATACAATTCATCAATGCAGCCGATTGCTCTAAATCTGAAAGCAAAGAATGCACAGTTTCAATGTCCCAATCATCAGAGAGAGTACTAGATGTGATAATGTCATTTACATTTTTTTTGAACAAATAAGGAATTTTCAAATGTTCAGTAGGACCATATACATTATACGATACCCTATCCCATACAATTCCTTCAGGAACTAGAACCGTTGTGATGTTCACCAGAGACAAGTCTGACCGTCTGTCTCTCTCTGAACGCTTTTTGAATGTCTCCTGAAAGGAACGCAATGAATGTGTATCAGTGTCCTGATACCTGCCAGGCTTTCTAATATTGTCACGGTTTCGCAAATTATATTTTCGTTCAGTGTGTTCCTGTTGAGGAACCCCCCCCCCCCCCCCACGTGACTGTTTTTTTTTTTTTTACTATCCCATCTCTTCTTTGAAGAATCGGGTGCTTGCTTAGAGTTTTCTCTTTCAGAACTACTCTTAACTATTGGTTTGCCTGGTTTGGCTCTCAGATTTTCCCTGCCAGAGAGGCATATGTATCTTCAATAATCGTAGGCAATTCACGCTCCTTCTTTGCAGGAGTGTATTCCCTCAGGCGTTGGCGTAGAGCCACTGCTGCTGCCTCCCCTTTTACGTTGCTCAGCATAATGGTAGATACGTGTGAAAAATTGCCCATCAGTTTCATCCCCAGATCTAAGGCAGACTCTGTCCCGTACTCATTCTGAATCTGCTTTGTAAAGCTCTGTATTCTTTTAGGTCCTGTAAAATATCCAAACGATCATTGAGGACAAATAGGGTTTCAGCCGCCACCGTGCTGGCACTATTGAGGTCGGGTAACCACAGTCTTACCCCAAACATGAGCTCATAAGGTGTACGACCCCCCCAGGGATTATTTGGGCTTGTTGTTAAGTGCCCTCTGGACCCCATATAGGTGATTGACCCACCTGCCACCCGAGTCTAATACCCTTTCTGTTAAGGACTGCTTTAAGTCACGTTTTTTTCTCTCGACTACCGAATTTCCCTCAGGATAATAGGGAGCGGAGTACCGCAAGGCCACACCCAAACTTCCCATGGCTTCTTTGTAAGCCTGAGAGCTAAACACCGGGCCCTGACTGGAATGTAATGTGCCAATTGTGTATGTCCCACTAAAGACTCGCAAATCCTTCATAACAGTTCAAGCGTCAGCCGAGCGCTGGGGCCAAACCCACAGTAATCTAGAGCAGGAATCTACTGCCACCAAGATGTATTTGTAATCCCCGTCAGAGTGTAAGGGGCCGCAGTGATCCAAATATACCCTGCTGGCAGATGTTACATTTGAGGAGAAAGTCCTTGGTCTGCTTAGTGAGACCTGGCCACCAATAGCGCTGCTTTAGTAGTGAAAGTGTGGCAGAGATCCCTGCATGTGCTGAACCCAGACCCTCGTGTGCAGCTAGTATCAGTCCCAATCTGCTATCAGTGTTTGGTAATACTGTATCCCCCACTCCTAGAATTTGAGCATACAGAATATTTTGCGCATCTAATTTGTAGGAGTATTTGAGTGGAAAGCCTTTCAGCAGGGATGACCTGTTGCACGTGGCATTGACAGCTCTCATTGTTGCTCCGTCTAGAGCGAGTGATTGCAGCAACGGCAGCAGTGCTTCATCCGCCATCTAATACCCTTTAACCTGAACGCCAACATATTGATAACTCAATGTATGAATAACATGAGCTTGTGGCAGGCCTTCTTTCACCTTCACCACTTGTTCCCAGAGCATCTTTTTTTGATAAACAAGTTTTATTAGGTTTTGTAAAAACACAATAAGGAACGTTGAGCCTGACAAACCACCACTGTACAAGCGCACGGAGTGAGATCACTCCCCTCCTGTCCCCACCCAAAGCTCCACCCCCCGCCCCTACCCCCCAAAACACTCAATCAGAATACATTGCCCAACCATTTCCCCCATACTCTACGATATTTCTTGGGGCAGCCCCTCGCCTGGTAGAGAGTCCGGTCCTGGGCCGCACACCAGTCCACACCAGCACTCCATTTGGCCAAGGTAGGCGGTTGTGGTTGTTTCCATGCCGCTGCAATATCCCGTTTTGCCACCATTAACGCTGTCATAAGGAACAGCTTCTCTGCGCGGGTGCCCTGTAGACCATCAGTGATGCCCAGCAGGGCGTGTCTAGGATTATGTGGCACTTCCCAGCCCAACACCTCTGTGAGATCAGCCTCTATGCCCCTCCAGTAATCCCCAAGATCCGGACAGGACCACTCCATATGGATGAAGTCGGCCGGATCAAAACCACAGCGGGGGCAAGATGCATCAGCTGAGAGGCCCGCACGGCGTAGACGCGCCGGTGTGAGGTATGCCGTGTGGAGATAGTATATTTGAATCAGCCGTAGCTTGGCGGAGGCCGTCACCAGTCGGGGGGCCATAAAGGTGTCCCGCCAGTCCACCTCGTCCAGGGGTCCCACCCACCCCTCCCATCTTCCCCTCAAGCCGTCTTGAACCGCGGGGGTATTGTTAATAAGAGAACGGTGTATACGGGAAATGCCCCCCCTCCCTAGGTTACCCAGCAGGACCTGAGCCTCCGGGGGACTATGGTCTGGCAACCGAACATCCAGAGGAGTATAAGTGCGTATGGCGTGGCGCAGCTGGAGGTACTTGTAAAATTGTGATGAGTGAAGGGAGAAGCGTGCCTGCAGCTCCGCGTATGAGCACATGCGCCCTCCCCGCCAGAGCAGGTCCCATGATCGAAAACCCTCCAGGGCAGCAACGTCCCGTAACCACGTCCCATGCCAATGGGGAGTGGCGCGAGTCAGCCGCCCGGTCCACCGGGTGTGACGAAGCGCCGCTCGCCAGGCCAAGAAGATCGCTCTAGTGACTCCGGGGCAGGAAGCGGGGATGGGAGCACCATACAGGAGATCCAAAATGCAGGGGAAACCCAAGGCAGCTAGTTCCACCCTGTAGGCCGGGTCGGACCATCCCCCTCCGAACCAATCATGAATGACGAGGAGGCGAGTGGCCAAATAGTAGAGGTAGAGATTGGTCATACCGAGCCCTCCATCGAAGGTGGGTAGGCGACACGTAGACAGGGCCAGCCGTGGTCTCCCACCACCCCAGAGAAATCGAGTCGCCAACCCGTCCATCTCGCGAAACCAAGGCCTCGGAAAGGACACGGGGGTGTTTTGTAGCACATACAGGAACCGGGGGAGAATCATCATTTTGTAGAATGCCACCCTCCCCAGCGGATCGAGCGGGAGCGAGTGCCAGCGCGCCAGATCCGCCTTGGCCTTCTTGACCAGGGGGTCCAACTCAGCTCCGGGAGAAGGGAGACCCAAATACCCAGGTATTTGAAAGACAGCCGGCGGAGGGGAATCCTGTCCTGCCAGTCAAAGCATTCCCGGGAGGGGTGCAGAGGCACCAGGACCGATTTGTGCGGATTTAAATAGAGGCCAGACGCACGGCCAAAAAGGCCCAGGAAATGGAGTGCAGGTGGACCAGATCGTGCCGGATCGCTAAGGTACAACAAAACATCGTCCGCATAAAGGGCGATTCTGTCGGGCGCAAGATCCGGCCACTCCCAGCCCCGAAGATGAGGGTCCGCGCGGACCAGGGCGGCAAGGGGTTCCATAGCAAGGGCAAAGAGGAGGGGCGACAATGGGCACCCCTGCCGGGTCCCCCGGCCGATCCGAAACGGCCGCGACAGCGCCCCATTAACTAGCACTCTGGCACGAGGGCGCGCGTAAAGGACCCACACCATTCCGACAAACTTGGGGCCGAAACCCATATGAGCCAGGACCTCAAATAGATAGGGCCACCCAACCGAGTCAAAAGCCTTCTCGAAGTTGGCGAGTAGGAGCGTGAGATATGGGGATATACGGTGGCGGTGAGCCAGGGCCACATGAAGGCGACGGAGGCAGTGGCGAGTACCCCGATCCGGCATGAAGCCACATTGGTCCGGGTGCTCCAGGCTTGACAAGAAGGGCCGAAGCCTCTGTGCCAGGACCGCCGCGTAGAGTTTGATATCCGTATTAATGAGGGAGATCGGCCGGTAAGCCGACCTATCACAAGAGGGTGGCGTGGACTTGGGCAAAACCACAATCGTGGCCATGTCGGCCTCTGGACGGAAGGAACCGCGTTTAACCGCCTCAGCATACAGGGCACTCAACCGAGGGGTCAGAAGGTCCTTGTAGGCGGCATAAAATTCCTGAGGGAATCCGTCCGGTCCCGGGGTCTTCCCCACGGATGTGCGCCCTATCGCCTCCCTAATCTCCTCTAGAGAGATGGGCACCTCCAGACTCTCCCAGTCACTGGACCGAAGACAAGGAAGCTTTAAATTATGAGCTGCAAGTAACGAAGCTAGGGATAATTCCGGCGCCCGGGCTCGGTACAACTGTGCGTAGCATTGAGCAAAGGCGTTTGCCATGGCCACGGAGGAGGACTGAAGCTGGCCCTCCGAATCGGTGACAGCTGGGATAATGCGCGACGCCCCCGGGTAGGTAACCAGCCGGTGTAGCAGAGCACCATTCTTATCACCCCACCCGTAGACCCTCGCCACCGAGGACTGCCAGAGGAGCTTAGCCGCATCCAGCGACCGCTGACGAATCTCCTCCCGCAAACGCCGCAGCTGTCTATCTACAGCCGGATCTCCATCCGCGGATAGCGATTGCTCCAGACGTAACGCCCGGGCCTCGCAGGCAGTGAGTTGCTGGAGCTGCGTCTGACGGTGCCGTACCACAAGCGCCTTGGCGGCCCCCCTGATGGTGGCCTTACCCGCCTCCCAGAGGGTCCCCTCCGAGGAGACTGACCCATTGTTGTCGCCAAAGTACTGCGCCAACGCGGATCCCACCCCCCTGCAGAGCCTCTTATCCCGGAGAAACCAGGCGTTGAAGCGCCACATCTGACGGGCCCCTCGCGGCGGGGTACCCAGACCCAGGAGGACAGGGGAGGGATCGGATATCCCTCTGGGAAGGATGTGGACGTCTTGGATGCCCGCACATTCGGTGGAAGGGACAAAGATCGCGTCGATCCGTGCGTGAGTGTGATGGGCGGCCGAGGTGTGGGTGTATTGCCGTGTGTGCGGGTGCCAGATACGCCAAGCGTCACATAAGCCCTGAGCCTCTGCCCACCCCACCAGCTGCCTAGCCCGCGCAGCGCGGGTGTCGATACCGGACCTGAGGAGTCCCACCCAAAACAACTGCACCCGGTGGGAGAGCAGCCAACAGGGACGTGGCATGGGATAGTGCCTGGGACAACCCGGTGGGCGGCGCGTAGAGTGACAGGAAATTGAGCGGCCGACCCTCCAGCGTACCGCTGACAGCGATCCCCATCCCCTGGGGGTCGCGGATCACCCGGGTAAAGACAAAGGGGACGGAACGGCGCAGCAGGATGGCGACTCCCCGAGATCCGCGAGAGAATCCCGAGTGCCACACCCGGTCGTACCCGTATCTGGCCAAGAAGGGACACCTCTCACCCAGCAGGTGGGTCTCCTGGAGAAGGAGGACGTCGACCTCAGTGCGCTGGGCATATTTAAGGACTGCAGTGCGCTTGAGCCTATCCAATAAGCCATTCACGTTCCACGACAGAATGCGCACATGAGCGTTGGAGGTGAGATCACCCATGGGAGTGGCAGGAGCAGAGCACGCTAATGAGGGGGTAGCCATAAGAAGCCAGGACCACGGGTCCCACACCAGGGAGGGTCATTGGACCGCGCATGAGGGCGAGCGGCAGTGGGGCCCGCGCGGGTGAGTGTGTGGAGAGGCACGGCGATGCACTGAGTGTGGTGTAGTAGAAGACGCTCAAAGAAAAACAAATCCAACCCAAACAAAACATTCCCCCAAAGAGAAACAACCAACAGGCCCCCAACCCCAGACCCCCACCCCCACCCTACACTTCGAAAACGGAAGCATCTGTCGCCCGAACAAACCCAACAGTTACAAGACCCCAAGCTTAGATGCTCGGGTGTAAAGAGCGTAGTGGACCCCTCCGGAAGTACGGATTTCAGTGATACATCCTAGGTAGTAGCAAGAAAGCTTAAGAGTGCAGAGTCCCCTTCTCCCCGCCCTCGAGCAGGGCCATCGCCCCTCCCGTGGATGCCCGGGGCAGACAACAAGTTACAGGGCGGGACTACGGGAGAGGTCAGACAAGTCAGACTGTACGGTGAGAGGGGCAGGGGAACCCCCCTGCCTGGGTGACAAGCAGCGCCGGGGTCCCCCAGCCGCATGAGCCGATGCGCCAGAGGAGGCCGAGGAATCCCTCACACGTCTCTCAGAAGCGTTGGCAGACCGGGTCCGGACCATCGCCACTCCTCGGCGCAGCCGGGACTGCGTGCGTTTCCTGCGCCGTGGTCGCCGGGTTCCAGGTACCTCTCGGCCTCGGGGCCCCGCAGTGGATGACGCCCCCGCGGGTTGGCGCAGAGGCCTTTCCTCACTGAGCCAAGTCCAGGCTGCCCGAGGGGTATCAAAGAACAGTGTCTTGTCCTGGAAGACAACACGAAGGCGGGCCGGGAATTGGAGCTGGTACTGAAGACCCAGGGAGCGCAGCTTTTGCTTCACCTCCGTGTAGGAGCGGCGCTGCTCCTGGACCTCCCGGGTGTAGTCCGGAAAGACCATAATGGTGTGGTTGTTGAAAGTCAAAGGACCACGCACTCGCACCTCCTGCAG
The DNA here is from genome assembly GCF_964204655.1 of Triturus cristatus. Classification (NCBI taxonomy): domain Eukaryota; kingdom Metazoa; phylum Chordata; class Amphibia; order Caudata; family Salamandridae; genus Triturus; species Triturus cristatus. Next base: position 585,751,244 of record NC_140595.1, read on the forward strand.
GATAGCGTCTCTGTCCCTAAAGTTGAGGATCCGCAGGATGAACGGGCGCGGGGGAGCCCCCACGGGAGGTTTGGCCACCAGCGACCGGTGCGCCCTCTCCACCACGAAACAGGTCGACAGCCCGGTCTCCGGCATCCAGGACTTGAACCACTGCTCAAGGAAATCGTCGGCACGGCCAGACTCCACTCCCTCCGGAAAACCCACCAGGCGAAGGTTGTTGCGACGGGTGCGATTTTTGGCATCCTCAGCCCGCCTGTGCAGTTCCTTGGAGTGGGTTGTGAGCTCCTGGACCTGATCCTGCAGCAAGTGAATGTCGTCCTCCGCCGTGGAGATCCGGGATTCCGCCTCCGCAATGCGGGCTGTGGCATTGCGGAGATCCTGCCGCAAAAGCGCAACATCAACCTTCACCTCCCCAACCATCCCCTCCAGGGAGGTGCGGGAGGCATCAATGGCCTGAAGGATGACGGCCAGGTCCTTGTTCGGGGCCGGAGCCCCCCCCCGCCCGGAGGGTCCGAGCTGGCGAACTGATCAATCCTCGTCTGGTGGGACGTGCCCGGCAGCTTGGGGCCCCTCTCCTTGCCCATGGCGGACCGAGGGAGCACAGGCCGGGCCCGAGAGTAGGCCCGGAGGGCCAGCAGATGGCTCCCGCTCAGCAAACGTGGCAGCCCCCCGCACCAGGCCGAAGAGGGGGGAGATCGATGGGAAGGAAAGGGCAAGGGTGCCGCCCGGCCACTCCACCGGATCCGGACCAGGCCGTCGTCGCCACCGCGGGAGCCGCAAGCCAGAACGTCCACCCGCACTGATGCCCAACGATGAACTGTGGGGGGGCCACCGGGACGCCGGCTCAATCAAGACAGCAGGAGGGTCCGGGGCTGACAGCCCAGCCCCCCCCCCAGATCCGGGGGCAAGACGCGGCGCCGGAGAAGGCACGGCGGGGGGACCCCTCTCCGCCGGCAATGTGCCCAGATCAGGGGTTAAGGTCCTCAGGGGTACCACAACAGCAGTCCGCACAGGTCAACGCCAAGGGCACGGTTCTGTCCCAAGCGCGGCAGCCGCCTGCACCCCCCCCAGGTCACCGCACCAGGGGTCCGCCAGGGGAGAGCAGCGGGGGGGGCAGGAGGAGTCTTCCCACGCAGGCAGCGGCGAAGTGGCAGCTCCGCGCGGGCCGATCTGCCCGCCGACGAGGGCTTCACCACCCCCGGGCAGCGCCCCTCAGCCTTCGCCTCCCCCAGCTCACCTCGGAAGCAGGTCCAACGCGGGCCCGGACCACAGCTCCTCCGGTCTCAGGGCGGCCGTCGGGAGTTCCTCGCCTACGCCACCTCCAGATTCAGCCAGCCAGGGACTCACCAGGAGAGCACGGCGGGGCGGCCAGGGCGACCCATCCCCCAGGAGGCAGCGCCGGGCCAAGCATCTGGATAGAGTGGGGACAGGCAGCGACACAGGCCCCAGGCAGCCCCGGGCCACCAAGGCTAAAGCGGGCCGATCTACCCGCCGAACGGAGTCTCTCCGCCACCAGGCAGGCGCCAGTAGTTAGCTGCACGGGCAGATCTTCCGCCCTCTGCTCCTGCGGCAGCCGATGGTGAGCGTGTGGCCTTCGCCCCTCGTGGTGCGCCGGGGCCTCCCTTAGCGGATGGAGCCGCACATAGAACGGGAGGGACTCAGCCCACGCGCCGGCGCGGCACACGGGCCGCCTAGCTCAGCCGCAAAGGTGTCGAATCAGGCCAAACTCGCTCCGAGGGCTGGGCATCGGTTCCTCCGCACTCGCCGGGCATCAATTCTGACCTAGGACAGCATCTGCGGATGTGGGTCAACTACGAGGGGTCCGGCAGCCAGGAGCCTCACACCTCTGCGCCCATCTTGGCTAGCGCCACCTAGCGCTCGTTCCCAGAGCATCTTATGCTTTACTTTGCAACCTTTGGATCCCCAAATCCATTCTGGCCCCAATAATGTAAATATTCATTGTAGGACTGGACACAGTAAAATGAATCACACACTATAAGTATGTGTAATTCATGATCCGTATTTTCTAGTGCCAGTATCAGGGCTTTTAGTTCAGCCAGCTGCGCTGTACAATCTCCTAGAGATGTGTGTTTGTTTTTCCTGGAAGAAACTTTTCATCCTGCATGTGCCCTTTTACAATTGTGCATGCCATGGAATATTGCTGTATTGTACCTATGGTCGGCTGGGCAGATCCATCGGTATAAATGACACATATCCGTCTAGAGACATTATTTCATTCGGTAGAGGATATACTTGTTCGTACTGCAGGAATGCCTTTGTTTGTAATGTAGAATCAAATCTGTAATCTACATCTGTTGCAGTGAGAGAGTTAGCCCATTGAATCCATCATGTATGCAGTGCTTTAGCATTCGGAATGCTTGCGTTTGTAACAGTCTCCAGGGTCAATACCAAGGTTACGACAATTATGCGTTTCCCCTGCGCTAGTGCTCTCTCTCTGACTACAGCAGTCTGTACTGCTGTGAGTATTTTTACTGTTGGTGCAAAACGCATTTCAGCGTTTGTGTACAAATGTGACTTGTATGCAATAGGTACTGTATCGCCTTCGTGTAACCGGTTTGTCCAGAGACTACGCGGATCACCTGGTTAGTTGTGTTGACACGTCTGTGTAAATGTTTAGAACCAATCATGTCAGCTTGTACGGATCGTGATATATCAGTATGTTCCTGTGTCCAATGGTGTATTGAAAAATCAGGTCTAATTAAGTCGTACAAAGGTTTCACTCTTTCTGCATAATCCAAAATGTATGTCCTGCCAAAATTCAAGAATCCTAAAATGGATTGCAGTCTTTTCAGAGTCGTCGGAGGTTGGAGCAATGCACATATTTCTAAAAATTGTGCCGTCAGGCTTTTGCCTTCACTTGACAACTCGTACCCTAAAAATAGGACACTGAGATGGGCAAATTTTTATTTTTCAAAATGAAATTTGTATCCCAGGTGGGCGAACCCAAGAATTATGTTGTTCACCCTAGACAAGCTATCCATTAGTCCATTGTCCGTCAGATAGATGCCATCTACATAGGACAATGCCTCCTCATCAAAATTTTGAAGTAGCTCTGTTACTCTTGGCTGAAAACAACCCAGGGCTGTTCTTATACAGAATTAGCTTTAAGAGCCTAGCGCCAAGAATGCAGTCAAGTATCTGCTTCCAGGCGCTATATTTTGACAGAATCCTCCATTTGAGATGTCCAGTGCTGTTTTGTTCTTCTTCCGCACAATGTTTTTCATTAGTGCGGCATTGTGTGCATTCTGTACTGAAAATGTGCATGTGGATGCATTTAAATGTCTATAATCTAATACTAGACAATATGAATTATTAGATTTCATTACTGGAAACAAGAGATTATTCATACCCTGATACTCAAGTTGATGTAGGATCTCCCTGACTTGTTTCTTTGCTTCATGTTTAATCGGGTATTGTCTTTGCGGTTGAGGAATTGATTTTAATGGGATTTCGTGGTGGGGTGATTCATCATCCCACCCAACATGATTGCGGTAAAGTGCAGGAGCTAACGTCCACTCCTATGCGTATGAATTTTTAAGTGATTCTGGTACGAGGTCGGTAAAGGCAGGTAAAATAACTTTTTCTCCCATTGGGCAATCCATTACGAACTCAGGTGGGCAATCCTTTTCTGCCAAAAGAATGTCGTAACCATAGGTGTCAGGTTCTTCCTAAGGAGACCCTTTACTTTCTTGGGAATGTCCCCCTCCATCTGGAGCGTTATTTCATTTAAACAATGCGGGACACTTACCTTTGTATCAGGTGTTTCCACCGTGATATGTTCACTCAGTGCTACTACCCCCAGAAAGTCCATCAGGTTCTGGCGAGGTATGGAGACTTAGGCCACGCTGTCCAGCATTGTCACTGCCCATTCCCCGTTCAGAAGCAGAGTCCTCAGTAGCCTCGACATTTTTAATTTTAATCCCGGCTACCTTTTTCTTTTTTAAATGAGGTTTTGAAGTCTTTCGATTGCCTTCCTGTTTAATGATGTAGTCCGAAGTGCGTCTCCCTTTTCGTCTTGACTCGCTCTTCCGATCTGTATACTGACCGTCTGTCTCTCTCTGATTGCTTTTTGGATGTCTCCTAAAAGGAACGAGATGAATGTGCATCAGTATCCTGATACTTGCCAGGCTTTCTAATATTGTCACGGTTTCGCAAATTATATTTTCGTTCAGTGTGTTCCTGTTGAGGAGAACCCCCCGTGACTGTGTTTTGTTTGTTTTTTTACTATCCCATTTCTTCTTTGAAGAATCGGGTGCTTCCTTAGAATTTTCTCTCTCAGAACTACTCTTAACTATTGGTTTCCCTGGTTTGGCGCTCAGATTATCCCTGCCAGAGAGGCATATGTATCTTCAATAATTTTAGGCAATTCGCGCTCCTTCTGTGCAGGAGTGTATTCCCTCAGGTGTTGGTGTAGAGCCACTGCTGCTGCCTCCCCTTTTACGTTGCTCAACATAATGGTAGATACCTGGGCAAAATTGCCTATCAGTTTCATCCCCAGATCTAAGGCAGACTCTGCCCCGTACTCATTCTGAATCTGTTCCAGTACATCTGATATGACTTCTATTGAAAGGGTACCATGTGTTCTAGTATCAACTGCAGTGAGGAGTGTAACCCCAGTGGCACAATCTTCTAAATGGGGAGCCATCCCCATCAGCAAGCAAATGGTCAGTATCTGTGGTTTCCCAGTGGACCCATATGGGGATAAACTGCATCAAGCTGTGCTGTTTTTTGTGCTATCCAGAACGGAATTTGCTCCCGGCTGGTAGGAACCTTGGCCATAATGGCATTTAGTGTTTGTTGACCATGTGTGGTTGTGTAGCCTGAGCAGCCCCCGCAGGTTGGACTGTCTAAAAGATCGCATTACGTATTGTGTTAGATTTCTGTACATTTTTACTAAAATCTCCGTAAAGTTTGAGCATTACTGCTGATGTTAAGGCAGCAACGTCTGGATGCGGTGTGTATGAAGCTAAGACTGGCCAGGTCGCTGCTTGGGCCAAGTCTCACGTGTTCTGTTGTATTGGGTAGGGTGCCTTTAAACCAATTAATGTGCTCTTGGTAAGTTGATGCGACTTCTAAATCCATGTATGGAAAATAATCATTAGATGGGTCATATTCAATATATTCATGAAATAACTGTGTGTAACTTCCTGTCTGTAATTTTCTGCAATATTTAATCCAACTATCTGTTCTCCAATGTCATCACCTAGTTGTTCAGTCAATATTAGAGCAGTAGCATTTAGCTAATTTCTTATAGAGATATGGTATGCACTATGTGGGAACTTCTAAGACTCCAAGCTTGATTTAACCTACAGCCAATACATAGGGTATACCTACTCAGCTGAGAGAGATTTGTTTCCCTTCCCACTACAGATGTTTACGGTTTAAATGTGAGTATGGGTCTCTGAGAAAGCACGACTGAACTACTCAGACTGTACCATTAAATAAGTGTCTTACCAACGTTGGTGGCGCCATGTCGTGTAGTTCCTACCATTCCATAGGACCTGCGCATTTTTTAGACAACATAAACTAAGGGCTTGGTGAAAAGACTGATTCCGGAAACCCCCACAGATATTTTGGCCTATAGACCAGCTAGCTCATAGTGCCACCATAAGCACCCCTAACCTACCAGGGAGCAAATGGTTTCTGGCAACCACTGAACATGACAAACCTGTCTCCTCAGGGATTGTGGAAACAGTACAGAACCTTTCGCTCAGTCAATCATGCTCACTTATTCTCAGAGAAATATACAGAGAATACACAGTGGGACGTTTTCAATAATATTTATTGAACCAATGTTATTCTTGCACCAATATCGTAGATAGTAGATATAGTTCTACCATGATGCTAAACAATTGTATTTATGCAGGCATATAAATAAGTCAGTAATCTGGCATACTCCTACTATGCAAACCCTTCTCTAAGTGTACCTAGAGTGTATGTAGGTGTAGAGCCAAGAATCCTCCCAAGGGACGATCCAACCCCATTACCTGATGGGATAGAATGAAGGACCCCATCTTGGTCACGAACAGGACACCCCTCACGAGATGTGAGACCGATACGTGGTGATTTCTCAACATGCAAGGACCCTCGGTGTCAGCGGAAGTACCTCCTCTACTAATCTATCGGGATGCTCATCTTTTATGATAGAAAGCAGCCTTGTGATGTACGCATAGATTAGTGATGTTATTGATATGCAGATAGCCCTGTCGACCTGTGGATGAAGATGACGACGACATTTGTACGTAGTTCGAAACGAGACCGTGTACATGATGTTCAGGGCGTTGTGATAATGTGCGAAGCATGATGTATAAACAAGTTTAATCCACTATTGTCGTGTGTGCAAATGTGTGCAAAAGGTCACAGCTGGAAATGGTATTTGTGAGGAAATGTAAGAAGTAAGCCGCTTCACTACATGGGTCTAACTCGGGAATTTAACAAAGGCTTGCAGTGTCAGTCCTGCCCTACCCGGGAGGCGATCAAACACGTCCGCTCAGTGCCCCACCTCTCCCCAGGCCATCATGGTCCGCTTCCTTTGTTGTTCCTTGCATGCCGCTGTGCCCCCTCTGACATCCATCCCTGTGCTGGCTCTGTGAAAAAGTGCACCCTGCCTTCATGTAGAATTTGCATTGTCATCGGGTAGAACATTATGCATTTCATGGCGTGCTCTCTGCAGTGGCGCTTAACCGCCTCAAATGATTGTCTATGTTTTTTTACCTGCTGTGTAAGTATGGAAAAGTCTGACAACATGCAGGTCACCAGTTTTCTTAGCTGCCTGCAGTAGGGCATCACTGTCCCTACAGTTCAGCCGTCGGAAAAAAGATGAAGGTCCGAGGAGGGACTTACCAGCATTCTATGAGCTCTTTCGAAGGAGAAGTAGCGCGACAGTCCCTTCGGCTGCCAGAATTCCAGGATCCATTTATCCAGTTCAAGACTGTTGCTATCAACGCATTCGAGAAGTCCCACCAGACATATGTTGTTCCTGCGTGATCTACCTTCCACTTCTTCCACGGGGGAGGTCAGGAGCTTCATTTTGTGTGAGAAGTCAATTGTTACTTTGCTGATACCTCAGATATTGTCCACGAGGTCTGCAGTCTTTTGCTTCACTTGCATCACCCGGTCAGTGACACCCCGCAGTTCAGTAGGCACACCAATCGCCATTGTGTCTATTTTATATTCCAAGGATGTCCTTGTTTCCTGGACTGCCTTGAACACGTTAGATAAGGAGGCTGTTCACACTGCACTCCGTGTCCACCCGACGGCCCTCCTAAGGTAGTGGCCTGGTGTATGTATCAGTGGGTGCCAACAAGATTGCTCGTTTTACCCTTTTAACCATGTCTGGTGTGGCTCCCTCCCAGAGTAAATGACCACAGGGGCCGTCAGCAGGCAGGTCCGATGCACCATGACCAGCATCACGGCAGTTGCACAGCACAGCCTCTAGCCTGCCACACAATACCGCAACGCCAGGGAGGCGCCAATGCAAGATAGTATCAAAATCACTCTCCGCCAGAGCCCACAAGACGAACAGCACCACAGGATATGTCCAGCAGGTCAAGGGCTCCCAGTCAGGCAGCTGCAGCAGCCAGCCAGCCCCAGCAGGCTCTGTCCCCGGGCCCCGCTACATCACACAGTACGGGCCCCAGTGTGCTGACCCCACTGCCCCCCAGGCTGCGCCCCAATCGCCGCCCACGGCAGTGGCCGCCCAGCTTCTTAGGCTTCAGGAACAGTTCAGCAGCTTACAGCAGCACAGGGCTCCCAGCCCTGCTTTTCTCCACCCCCACGCAGGGCCGCACCAGTACAGGCAGCAGCAATGTAGGCCCAAAGGGCACTCCTTCAGCAGGCAGGTGCGATCTCTCTCACAGGCCGATGTCGGCAGTCCACCAGCCCCAGGCCCACATGATGAGCAGCACAGTGTCCAACCCTGGCAGGACAAGGGCTCTTGTCCAGGTCAGCTGCAGCAGCAGGGACGCATCCAGTCTCTATGTTCCGTCACTGCTAGCCAGATCCAGTAAGTGCCGTTCACCACACCACAGGTGCAGCGGGCTTAGCCGTGCTGCCCCCTAGGCCCTGCTCCTCAGCGCATCAGGAGCGCTCCCAGTCCCTCAGTTGTCAAGCACTGCAAAGGCCTGCTCCAGCACAGGCTGCGTTCATGTAGGCCTCAAGTGCGCATGGCCGACAAGCAGTCGTGGTCTCCCCAGAGATAGCAAATGGGGAAAATCTATAAGCAGTTGTTGACCGCAGATGGTGCCCAATACAAGGGGAGGGAGATTGTGGACGGGTTGCTTCAGCGGAAATACGGATTCCTTGGCACTTGCGGCAAGCGGCCGTTGGGAGCCATTCCTTTTTAAGTCGAAGGAAGGGTTTCCACTCCATTAAGCACATTTCTTTACTTCGACCAGCCCATCCTTCTGAAGGGTTCCTCCCAAAAATTGTGCCCCCGCCCGGAGGGTCCGAGCTGGCGAACTGATCAATCCTCGTCTGGTGGGACGTGCCCGGCAGCTTGGGGCCCCTCTCCTTGCCCATGGCGGACCGAGGGAGCACAGGCCGGGCCTGAGAGTAGGCCCGGAGGGCCAGCAGATGGCTCCCGCTCAGCAAACGTGGCAGCCCCCCGCACCAGGCCGAAGAGGGGGGAGATCGATGGAAAGGAAAGGGCAAGGGTGCTGCCCGGCCACTCCACCGGATCCGGACCAGGCCGTCGTCGCCACCGCGGGAGCCGCAAGCCAGAACGTCCACCCGCACTGATGCCCAACGATGAACTGTGGGGGGGCCACCGGGACGCCGGCTCAATCAAGACAGCAGGAGGGTCCGGGGCTGACAGCCCAGCCCCCCCCCCAGATCCGGGGGCAAGACGCGGCGCCGGAGAAGGCACGGCGGGGGGACCCCTCTCCGCCGGCAATGTGCCCAGATCAGGGGTTAAGGTCCTCAGGGGTACCACAACAGCAGTCCGCACAGGTCAACGCCAAGGGCACGGTTCTGTCCCAAGCGCGGCAGCCGCCTGCACCCCCCCCAGGTCACCGCACCAGGGGTCCGCCAGGGGAGAGCAGCGGGGGGGGGGCAGGAGGAGTCTTCCCACGCAGGCAGCGGCGAAGTGGCAGCTCCGCGCGGGCCGATCTGCCCGCTGACGAGGGCTTCACCACCCCCGGGCAGCGCCCCTCAGCCTTCGCCTCCCCCAGCTCACCTCGGAAGCAGGTCCAACGCGGGCCCGGACCACAGCTCCTCCGGTCTCGGGGCGGCCGTCGGGAGTTCCTCGCCTACGCCACCTCCAGATTCAGCCGGCCAGGGACTCACCAGGAGAGCACGGCGGGGCGGCCAGGGCGACCCATCCCCCAGGAGGCAGCGCCGGGCCAAGCATCTGGATAGAGTGGGGACAGGCAGCGACACAGGCCCCAGGCAGCCCCGGGCCACCAAGGCTAAAGCGGGCCGATCTACCCGCCGAACGGAGTCTCTCCGCCACCAGGCAGGCGCCAGTAGTTAGCTGCACTGGCAGATCTTCCGCCCTCTGCTCCTGCGGCAGCCGATGGTGAGCGTGTGGCCTTCGCCCCTCGTGGTGCGCCGGGGCCTCCCTTAGCGGATGGAGCCGCACATAGAACCGGAGGGACTCAGCCCACGCGCCGGCGCGGCACACGGGCCGCCTAGCTCAGCCGCAAAGGTGTCGAATCAGGCCAAACTCGCTCCGAGGGCTGGGCATCGGTTCCTCCGCACTCGCCGGGCATCAATTCTGACCTAGGACAGCATCTGCGGATGTGGGTCAACTACGAGGGGTCCGGCAGCCAGGAGCCTCACACCTCTGCGCCCATCTTGGCTAGCGCCACCTAGCGCTCGTTCCCAGAGCATCTTATGCTTTACTTTGCAACCTTTGGATCCCCAAATCCATTCTGGCCCCAATAATGTAAATATTCATTGTAGGACTGGACACAGTAAAATGAATCACACACTATAAGTGTGTGTAATTCATGATCCGTATTTTCTAGTGCCAGTATCAGGGCTTTTAGTTCAGCCAGCTGCGCTGTACAATCTCCTAGAGATGTGTGTTTGTTTTTCCTGGAAGAAACTTTTCATCCTGCATGTGCCCTTTTACAATTGTGCATGCCATGGAATATTGCTGTATTGTACCTATGGTCGGCTGGGCAGATCCATCGGTATAAATGACACATATCCGTCTAGAGACATTATTTCATTCGGTAGAGGATATACTTGTTCGTACTGCAGGAATGCCTTTGTTTGTAATGTAGAATCAAATCTGTAATCTACATCTGTTGCAGTGAGAGAGTTAGCCCATTGAATCCATCATGTATGCAGTGCTTTAGCATTCGGAATGCTTGCGTTTGTAACAGTCTCCAGGGTCAATACCAAGGTTACGACAATTATGCGTTTCCCCTGCGCTAGTGCTCTCTCTCTGACTACAGCAGTCTGTACTGCTGTGAGTATTTTTACTGTTGGTGCAAAACGCATTTCAGCGTTTGTGTACAAATGTGACTTGTATGCAATAGGTACTGTATCGCCTTCGTGTAACCGGTTTGTCCAGAGACTACGCGGATCACCTGGTTAGTTGTGTTGACACGTCTGTGTAAATGTTTAGAACCAATCATGTCAGCTTGTACGGATCGTGATATATCAGTATGTTCCTGTGTCCAATGGTGTATTGAAAAATCAGGTCTAATTAAGTCGTACAAAGGTTTCACTCTTTCTGCATAATCCAAAATGTATGTCCTGCCAAAATTCAAGAATCCTAAAATGGATTGCAGTCTTTTCAGAGTCGTCGGAGGTTGGAGCAATGCACATATTTCTAAAAATTGTGCCGTCAGGCTTTTGCCTTCACTTGACAACTCGTACCCTAAAAATAGGACACTGAGATGGGCAAATTTTTATTTTTCAAAATGAAATTTGTATCCCAGGTGGGCGAACCCAAGAATTATGTTGTTCACCCTAGACAAGCTATCCATTAGTCCATTGTCCGTCAGATAGATGCCATCTACATAGGACAATGCCTCCTCATCAAAATTTTGAAGTAGCTCTGTTACTCTTGGCTGAAAACAACCCAGGGCTGTTCTTATACAGAATTAGCTTTAAGAGCCTAGCGCCAAGAATGCAGTCAAGTATCTGCTTCCAGGCGCTATATTTTGACAGAATCCTCCATTTGAGATGTCCAGTGCTGTTTTGTTCTTCTTCCGCACAATGTTTTTCATTAGTGCGGCATTGTGTGCATTCTGTACTGAAAATGTGCATGTGGATGCATTTAAATGTCTATAATCTAATACTAGACAATATGAATTATTAGATTTCATTACTGGAAACAAGAGATTATTCATACCCTGATACTCAAGTTGATGTAGGATCTCCCTGACTTGTTTCTTTGCTTCATGTTTAATCGGGTATTGTCTTTGCGGTTGAGGAATTGATTTTAATGGGATTTCGTGGTGGGGTGATTCATCATCCCACCCAACATGATTGCGGTAAAGTGCAGGAGCTAACGTCCACTCCTATGCGTATGAATTTTTAAGTGATTCTGGTACGAGGTCGGTAAAGGCAGGTAAAATAACTTTTTCTCCCATTGGGCAATCCATTACGAACTCAGGTGGGCAATCCTTTTCTGCCAAAAGAATGTCGTAACCATAGGTGTCAGGTTCTTCCTAAGGAGACCCTTTACTTTCTTGGGAATGTCCCCCTCCATCTGGAGTGTTATTTCATTTAAACAATGCGGGACACTTACCTTTGTATCAGGTGTTTCCACCGTGATATGTTCACTCAGTGCTACTACCCCCAGAAAGTCCATCAGGTTCTGGCGAGGTATGGAGACTTAGGCCACGCTGTCCAGCATTGTCACTGCCCATTCCCCGTTCAGAAGCAGAGTCCTCAGTAGCCTCGACATTTTTAATTTTAATCCCGGCTACCTTTTTCTTTTTTAAATGAGGTTTTGAAGTCTTTCGATTGCCTTCCTGTTTAATGATGTAGTCCGAAGTGCGTCTCCCTTTTCGTCTTGACTCGCTCTTCCGATCTGTATACTGACCGTCTGTCTCTCTCTGATTGCTTTTTGGATGTCTCCTAAAAGGAACGAGATGAATGTGCATCAGTATCCTGATACTTGCCAGGCTTTCTAATATTGTCACGGTTTCGCAAATTATATTTTCGTTCAGTGTGTTCCTGTTGAGGAGAACCCCCCGTGACTGTGTTTTGTTTGTTTTTTTACTATCCCATTTCTTCTTTGAAGAATCGGGTGCTTCCTTAGAATTTTCTCTCTCAGAACTACTCTTAACTATTGGTTTCCCTGGTTTGGCGCTCAGATTATCCCTGCCAGAGAGGCATATGTATCTTCAATAATTTTAGGCAATTCGCGCTCCTTCTGTGCAGGAGTGTATTCCCTCAGGTGTTGGCGTAGAGCCACTGCTGCTGCCTCCCCTTTTACGTTGCTCAACATAATGGTAGATACCTGGGCAAAATTGCCTATCAGTTTCATCCCCAGATCTAAGGCAGACTCTGCCCCGTACTCATTCTGAATCTGTTCCAGTACATCTGATATGACTTCTATTGAAAGGGTACCATGTGTTCTAGTATCAACTGCAGTGAGGAGTGTAACCCCAGTGGCACAATCTTCTAAATGGGGAGCCATCCCCATCAGCAAGCAAATCGTCAGTATCTGTGGTTTCCCTGTGGACCCATATGGGGATAAACTGCATCAAGCTGTGCTGTTTTTTGTGCTATCCAGAACGGAATTTGCTCCCGGCTGGTAGGAACCTTGGCCATAATGGCATTTAGTGTTTGTTGACCATGTGTGGTTGTGTAGCCTGAGCAGCCCCCGCAGGTTGGACTGTCTAAAAGATCGCATTACGTATTGTGTTAGATTTCTGTACATTTTTACTAAAATCTCCGTAAAGTTTGAGCATTACTGCTGATGTTAAGGCAGCAACGTCTGGATGCGGTGTGTATGAAGCTAAGACTGGCCAGGTCGCTGCTTGGGCCAAGTCTCACGTGTTCTGTTGTATTGGGTAGGGTGCCTTTAAACCAATTAATGTGCTCTTGGTAAGTTGATGCGACTTCTAAATCCATGTATGGAAAATAATCATTAGATGGGTCATATTCAATATATTCATGAAATAACTGTGTGTAACTTCCTGTCTGTAATTTTCTGCAATATTTAATCCAACTATCTGTTCTCCAATGTCATCACCTAGTTGTTCAGTCAATATTAGAGCAGTAGCATTTAGCTAATTTCTTATAGAGATATTGTATGCACTATGTGGGAACTTCTAAGACTCCAAGCTTGATTTAACCTACAGCCAATACATAGGGTATACCTACTCAGCTGAGAGAGATTTGTTTCCCTTCCCACTACAGATGTTTCCGGTTTAAATGTGAGTATGGGTCTCTGAGAAAGCACGACTGAACTACTCAGACTGTACTATTAAATAAGTGTCTTACCAACGTTGGTGGCGCCATGTCGTGTAGTTCCTACCATTCCATAGGACCTGCGCATTTTTTAGACAACATAAACTAAGGGCTTGGTGAAAAGACTGATTCCGGAAACCCCCACAGATATTTTGGCCTATAGACCAGCTAGCTCATAGTGCCACCATAAGCACCCCTAACCTACCAGGGAGCAAATGGTTTCTGGCAACCACTGAACATGACAAACCTGTCTCCTCAGGGATTGTGGAAACAGTACAGAACCTTTCGCTCAGTCAATCATGCTCACTTATTCTCAGAGAAATATACAGAGAATACACAGTGGGACGTTTCAATAATATTTATTGAACCAATGTTATTCTTGCACCAATATCGTAGATAGTAGATATAGTTCTACCATGATGCTAAACAATTGTATTTATGCAGGCATATAAATAAGTCAGTAATCTGGCATACTCCTACTATGCAAACCCTTCTCTAAGTGTACCTAGAGTGTATGTAGGTGTAGAGCCAAGAATCCTCCCAAGGGACGATCCAACCCCATTACCTGATGGGATAGAATGAAGGACCCCATCTTGGTCACGAACAGGACACCCCTCACGAGATGTGAGACCGATACGTGGTGATTTCTCAACATGCAAGGACCCTCGGTGTCAGCGGAAGTACCTCCTCTACTAATCTATCGGGATGCTCATCTTTTATAATAGAAAGCAGCCTTGTGATGTACGCATAGATTAGTGATGTTATTGATATGCAGATAGCCCTGTCGACCTGTGGATGAAGATGACGACGACATTTGTACGTAGTTCGAAACGAGACGTGTACATGATGTTCAGGGCGTTGTGATAATGTGCGAAGCATGATGTATAAACAAGTTTAATCCACTATTGTCGTGTGTGCAAATGTGTGCAAAAGGTCACAGCTGGAAATGGTATTTGTGAGGAAATGTAAGAAGTAAGCCGCTTCACTACATGGGTCTAACTCGGGAATTTAACAAAGGCTTGCAGTGTCAGTCCTGCCCTACCCGGGAGGCGATCAAACACGTCCGCTCAGTGCCCCACCTCTCCCCAGGCCATCATGGTCCGCTTCCTTTGTTGTTCCTTGCATGCCGCTGTGCCCCCTCTGACATCCATCCCTGTGCTGGCTCTGTGAAAAAGTGCACCCTGCCTTCATGTAGAATTTGCATTGTCATCGGGTAGAACATTATGCATTTCATGGCGTGCTCTCTGCAGTGGCGCTTAACCCCCTCAAATGATTGTCTATGTTTTTTTACCTGCTGTGTAAGTATGGAAAAGTCTGACAACATGCAGGTCACCAGTTTTCTTAGCTGCCTGCAGTAGGGCATCACTGTCCCTACAGTTCAGCCGTCGGAAAAAAGATGAAGGTCCGAGGAGGGACTTACCAGCATTCTATGAGCTCTTTCGAAGGAGAAGTAGCGCGACAGTCCCTTCGGCTGCCAGAATTCCAGGATCCATTTATCCAGTTCAAGACTGTTGCTATCAACGCATTCGAGAAGTCCCACCAGACATATGTTGTTCCTGCGTGATCTACCTTCCACTTCTTCCACGGGGGAGGTCAGGAGCTTCATTTTGTGTGAGAAGTCAATTGTTACTTTTTACTGATACCTCAGATATTGTCCACGAGGTCTGCAGTCTTTTGCTTCACTTGCATCACCCGGTCAGTGACACCCCGCAGTTCAGTAGGCACACCAATCGCCATTGTGTCTATTTTATATTCCAAGGATGTCCTTGTTTCCTGGACTGCCTTGAACACGTTAGATAAGGAGGCTGTTCACACTGCACTCCGTGTCCACCCGACGGCCCTCCTAAGGTAGTGGCCTGGTGTATGTATCAGTGGGTGCCAACAAGATTGCTCGTTTTACCCTTTTAACCATGTCTGGTGTGGCTCCCTCCCAGAGTAAATGACCACAGGGGCCGTCAGCAGGCAGGTCCGATGCACCATGACCAGCATCACGGCAGTTGCACAGCACAGCCTCTAGCCTGCCACACAATACCGCAACGTCAGGGAGGCGCCAATGCAAGATAGTATCAAAATCACTCTCAGCCAGAGCCCACAAGACGAACAGCACCACAGGATATGTCCAGCAGGTCAAGGGCTCCCAGTCAGGCAGCTGCAGCAGCCAGCCAGCCCCAGCAGGCTCTGTCCCCGGGCCCCGCTACATCACACAGTACGGGCCCCAGTGTGCTGACCCCACTGCCCCCCAGGCGGCGCCCCAATCGCCGCCCACGGCAGTGGCCGCCCAGCTTCTTAGGCTTCAGGAACAGTTCAGCAGCTTACAGCAGCACAGGGCTCCCAGCCCTGCTTTTCTCCACCCCCACGCAGGGCCGCACCAGTACAGGCAGCAGCAATGTAGGCCCAAAGGGCACTCCTTCAGCAGGCAGGTGCGATCTCTCTCACAGGCCGATGTCGGCAGTCCACCAGCCCCAGGCCCACATGATGAGCAGCACAGTGTCCAACCCTGGCAGGACAAGGGCTCTTGTCCAGGTCAGCTGCAGCAGCAGGGACGCATCCAGTCTCTATGTTCCGTCACTGCTAGCCAGATCCAGTAAGTGCCGTTCACCACACCACAGGTGCAGCGGGCTTAGCCGTGCTGCCCCCTAGGCCCTGCTCCTCAGCGCATCAGGAGCGCTCCCAGTCCCTCAGTTGTCAAGCACTGCAAAGGCCTGCTCCAGCACAGGCTGCGGTCATGTAGGCCTCAAGTGCGCATGGCCGACAAGCAGTCGTGGTCTCCCCAGAGATAGCAAATGGGGAAAATCTATAAGCAGTTGTTGACCGCAGATGGTGCCCAATACAAGGGGAGGGAGATTGTGGACGGGTTGCTTCAGCGGGAATACGGATTCCTTGGCACTTGCGGCAAGCGGCCGTTGGGAGCCATTCCTTTTTAAGTCGAAGGAAGGGTTTCCACTCCATTAAGCACATTTCTTTACTTCGACCAGCCCATCCTTCTGAAGGGTTCCTCCCAAAAATTGTGCAAACGGAGCTAAGTGCACATAGATACGACAAGCAGGCTTGCCCTTCCACTACTTTCGAAAAATCCTCTTTGAGAGTTTCATGCAACTCAAGATTGCTAATATCCCCATGTCCTGATGAAGACCCTGCTTGATGGTTCTAAGTAACCGCATGATATAGGGGGGTAACGCTGACACTTTTTGTGTGTTTGGATAAAAGCTCAACTTCCTCCTTTCTGTGATTCGGATTAAACTTGACGGACAGCCGGAATGCGCATGAGCACTGCAAATTCCTTTTTATTGTATTTTTATCTTTAGCCACCTTATCTTTTATATGTCACTATGCGCAAGCACTTACGTCACACCTTCGTACATGTTGGAGCAACCTTCATTGACATGTACATAGGCTGTCTCATGTACCTTTGACATAATACATGCTGTGTGCAAAAATTTCCGTAATGCCTATATGTTTTTCTTTTGTTTGCCTTTGGTTTACCTAAGAACTATAGGTTCTCCACAACGGTTTCTGATACTGACTGGACCTTGTTTTGAATGTATCAATTGTTACCCAGGTCCCGAGGTTCACTGGGTCACCCCATTAGATTGTAATGGGATATGGATGGTAGCAGGATATAAAGCTGGAGCTACAGAGCTGTCGTGAAGTGCGACTCTACAGCATGGCGGCCAAGACTCGCCTTGTATGTATGTGTAATTGCATGTGTGTGGTATGGATGGGTGTGTGTAGGTGTATTTTCTTGTGAATGGTGGGTGTATGTGTGCGCTTGTGAATAGATGGGTGTGAGTGCACACGTGGGCGCAAGTATGTATGCACACTTGTGAGTAGAAGTGAGTGTGCCTACTACTCGCACACTTTACGAGCCACCACTGGTTATGCATCAGCTGGTTTTTTTTTGTTGGGATATATGGGAGGTTGTTTCCAGACACAGATGTCATTGTGGAAGGGTTCCTA
Organism: Triturus cristatus; assembly: GCF_964204655.1. Classification (NCBI taxonomy): domain Eukaryota; kingdom Metazoa; phylum Chordata; class Amphibia; order Caudata; family Salamandridae; genus Triturus; species Triturus cristatus. The sequence goes on from NC_140595.1 coordinate 585,768,602, forward strand.
TAGAAGCTGCATCCATAGCCAAACATCATATGTCTAGAATCATATAGGAGACTACTGGTTACATATTGTTAAAAGTACTTAGTAGGGTGTCTGTAAAGGCAGTGTACAGTTGTGTCCACAGTTTGTAGTTATTGAGATTTGAGGCCTTTGATGTGTGTGTTCAAACAATGTATCCATTGTTTGAAATCAAGAATACATTTTGTGTTTTGAGTTGTCATTATTCTGTACTTTATAAATGATTCCATACCATTCACAGTATGTCCTATATTAATGTAGTGGCTGGTAAGTTATGTGGTAATCTTTTTACACCAGATCCTGCTGCAATGTTTCCCAATCATCTTTAACATTCACAATCGGGAAGCTGAGTCACGGTTACTGTGTAAGCCCAGAAACATTTACTTTCCTTGTAGGCACGCTGAGCCCTTTTTTTCAGGAGGTGCCTGGCTCCTGCAACTTTGGCCGACATCTTGGAACGGGTTCTATACCCATTTTAATAATCGCTTTCATGTGTTTACTTTCACATTGTTATTTTACTTACCTTTAATTTCGCCAGTACCATATCGTCCTCAGGGTAGCCTGCTGGTCGGTAAGTGAAGTTATTGGACCCCAGTTTGTTTTATCATTTGCCCAACTGCTTAACCACATGCTTCTACGGCCACGATCATTGGTTACGCCCCCAGGTCACACCCAGCTCCAATGGAGGGTTATTTAAACACAATCTCAGCGCATCTGTGCAGCTGAGTCGTGGAGACTATATAAGCCCAGAAACATTTTCTTTCCTTGTAGGCATGCTGTGCCATTTTTCTCAGGAGGTGCCTGGCTCCTGCAACTTTGGGCGACATCTTGGAACAGGTTCTATACCCATTTTAATTGTTTTTATGTGTTTACTTTCACATTGTTCTTTTAGTTACCTTTAATATTGCCAGTCCCTTATCATCCTCAGTGGAGCCTGCTGGTCGGTAAATGGGGTTGCTGGACCCCAGTTTGTTTTATCATTTGCCCACCGCATAATCCCTCGCTTCTACAGTGATGATCATTGGCCATGCCCCCTGGTCAAACCCCCCTCAAATGGAGGGTTACTTAAACACACTCTCAGCATGTCCATTCAGTGGATGCGCCAAAGGCAAGCCCGTCCGTGCCTCGTGCCAGACGCCCTGGTCGTTTACTGACCGACTCGGGTAGTAAATGCTACTCAAGGGAGGCACTGACATCCCTCAACTCAGAAGGAAGCTAAATTTGTTGCACCGCAATTAATACAGCCCACTTTGTAGCTTTTCCGACATCTACATGTCAAGGCAGCCTTGAGGTTTGGAGGAACCTACAAGCTAGTATAGGAGTTCAATTAAAGGACGCCAATACCTTTCCACAACACATGGTGGCCCATAAAGCAGGGCAAGTGAAAAAGCGCACTGCTCAATGCCAGATCACTTATTAGACACAATACCAAATTTGTCTTGCTTGTAGAACATTATAACTTAGACATAGTATTTATAACGGAAACCTGGGCTGATGCCTCTTCATGTCCAGATTTAGTCTTAGCAGTGCCTGCTGGATATTCCATTTACAGAGCAGACAGGCCCCTTAAGAGAGGCGGAGGTGGCATTGCAATAGTGTACGTACTCAATTCCCTGCCAAATTCCAAGTCCTACTGATAGAATTGAAACATAGTTCTACTATATTACTCATGTTTTACCCTATATTATGTTAGCATATATATGGCTAATACATTTTATTTACATATTGTGTGTAAGACGTAATCAGCTGATACAGATGTCACGTTAGTTTGGTTTAACATCGGTGCCACCATTTTAGTTAGAGAAGACACCATGTTCTGTTACAATCAAAACTGCTACTTGCACATTCGAAACTGTTGTTTGCTCATTTACGAGAAATAGTCCTTGGTAAGTTTAGTTTCTTCAATGCTCATGTTAGCTCGTTAGTGCATGCCTTTGCTCTTAGATCAAGGCCTTCTCCCAACTGTCTAGAGGGGAGGATAGGCCAGACGACCTTGAAATGTAGATAGCTTGTACCAGGCTGCACAATCGAGACTTATGTTTTGTACCCCATTGTATTACAACACCCACCAGTGTTTTTCCATGGTAGGCGGGTCTTTGTGGACTCCACAACATACATCATGTAACTTTATACTTGTTAAAGTCAGTCCTCGTCAGCCATCATAGGCGACTGGTCAGATTGGACTCCACCGCAGTGTAATTTGTGAATAAACTCGTTTGCTTGTATTCTCTACTGCGTTATTGACTCTTCATTTTTGGAAGGTTAGAGGAGGTCGAGAGTGACCCGGGTGACCCTAATCGGGTCATTTCCTTCAGTTGGTGCCCGAAGAGGGACTCCACCAGGTGACCCATCTCGCCCGTAGTCGGGTTGTAGAGGTCGGGGTTGTATCTGGTCAGATGGGCAGATCGGGGATCCCCACATGATCGAGCCTGGTTCTCGCAGCTGCCCCGCCTATCTGATCGGGCGGCTCCTCGTCTAGCAGTCACCTTGGCTGGGGTCCTGAAAAGGCGAAACCCTTGGATCTGACCGTTTGGCCCGAAGAATCGGCCGTGGAGAATAATCTTGTTTGACCTGTGTGCACCGGGTGAGTTTATTTTGAATTCCTGGTAAGTGCGGCACCATCTTGGTTAATTTGGTAGGTCTGTGGACTCTTGTGATACAGAGCGTTTTTGAACGTTCTGCTGGGCCAATTGTTGAATTCGGTTTATTCTTGAAAAAGGCCTGGGGCTAGAGCCTATCTTGTTTTGGTGCAGTCTGAGAACTGACTTGTCTTGTCTTGTCTACGGACTGTCTTTGAGAGCTCTTTGTTTATGAGTGTGTTATTGTGTGTGGGCTGAGTGAATACGTGAATTTGTCTGATGCTAGGATGCCTTGTTGGAGCAAGTGTGGTGTTTGGGGTGCTGATGCTGCTCTGCGGAACATCGCCTCGAGGAGCGGCAGCCTGTGCTTCCGAAAGGCACTCCGAATTTTGTATGTGAAGCACGGTATTGGCCCTATCACGTTTCGTACATTGTGGCACAAGTATACCAGGGACAATACTGAGCTTCTGTGGCCACAGGATGGTACCTTTGATGAACAAAAATTTAATTATTTACAGGATAAATTATTTGTTAGAAGAAGTAGGCAGTAGATGTTTGATACTTTGCAGGTATGGCAGAAGGAAGCTAAGCAGAGACATATACGTTCTGAGAAAGAGTCCAGGAAGAAGGTAATGCAAACAGTGGTTCAGAAAGCGGTAGCTTATGATAAAGTAAGGATGGAAAAGGGTATTGAGTGTGCAGATAGAAAGTTTCTATTGCAATGTGATGGGTCCTTTATTGTTCGAGAGGAAGAGGATCCTTTTGTGGTGGATCTGTTGGAAACTCGCACCCCCACCTCCCTATGCCCCACACAGAATATATCCTGCTGTCCCGTCGTTTCCATCCTCCATTGTTCCCTCGTCTTCCCTTGGTTTTTCCGCAGCCTCAACAGCTTCGGCTCCAGCCGTGTCCGTCCCTTTTCCGATTTCGCAAGTTATGGGTACGGTGACTGCAGGCACCCCGGCAGTGTCAACTGTTTCTGTTTCTCCACCTTCTCTTACACCTACCACACAGCCATTGTTGACACCGTCACCTGCGTCTGCATCTTGTGCATTCCTCCTAGACGTGTCCCCCACAGTGTTGAGTAGTGTTGGGACACCGGTGCAAGTGTCAGATGGAGGGAATTGGGCGGCAGCACGGGAGCAATTGGAGCGTGCAATGATTCGATCTGATGTGGGTGAGGAAGAGAAAAGGATGGTTGCAATTCAGGCAGCACAATGGGCTCGGAATGTGATTTATAGTTTGGAGGATATATGGAGTGTGATGAAGGATGTCGATCCGTTTGTGCAACAACATGCCCTTCAGCATATGTCAACTACATTGATTGGCTTGTGGGAACAGTGTATTGGAGGTACAGCTCCTCAAATTATTTATGACATTCGAGATTGTGTATATTCTGCTGGTATGGCCCCTGCAGAAGTCTATAGTAATGTTGGGATGTTACTTAGTTATCGGGTGAACCATGTAAATCCGCTGTAACATAAGGACCACGCTGATCTACAGGAATCTGGACTGGTCCCTTACCCTGTCCCTTGCTGTCCTAGCTATGGGACATCCTTGTAACGTCATTCATATCGTAATCATCATGATAATACTGTCTTTCTCGGGGATCATAGAAATAATTCTGATCAGACCGACCCCCTGAGGATGCATCCCCTTGAACCTCATCTCGACTCCCCTCACTACGACCCCTTCCTCTTGGTACTGCAACTTTCTATAACAACTCTGGACTCTCACTTCGCCAATCTGCACACTGATTCAGCCCCAGTGGCACACCACTCCTACCAGCACCTCGAGACTTGCCCAGTGGTCTGGTTGAGCCCAAGGGCGCTATCCAGGAGTGCAAGGGTGCTTATCAGACTAGGTGGGGCTCTGTCCCGAAAGCACTAAAGCGATCTGGAGTCGAGCTGACCAAACCCCGCCCCAACTTAAGGATCCACGTGGTGGAAGAACATGGCACTTTCCTGTGGTCACCCATGCCGCCCAACCTCCCTCACCGCTGGAAGAAGCTGGGCTGGCGGAACCGGGATGTGCGTATGTTCACTGGATACCTACAGATTCTTTATTAATACAGCCCTTGCTTTACCTAACCACTAAAGATGTGCATGAACCCTTGCCCTGGACGCATGAATGTCAGCATGCTTTTGACCAAATAAAACTTGCACTTTGCTTTGCACCTGTGCTTGGCACGCTGGATTACAAGAAGCCCTTCGTGCTGTACGTACACGAAGCGGCTAGATGTGCACTCTCTGTGTTAACACAAGCCGTTATAGGTAAGCAGAGGCCGTGTGCTTATTTTTCTGCTACACTTGACCCTGTCGCCAGAACCCTAGCGAGCTGTTTAAGAGCTGCGGTGGCTGCGACGGTCTCTATTCGACAATCGGCAGGGCTCGTTCTCAATCATGATCTCACAGTTATGGTACAGCATGCTGTGGATGTACTTTTGTACTTTTGAATAGAACTGACTGACTGAATATGAATTAATATGAATGAACATTGTTTGCACCTCACATTACTATCAAAAGATGTGCTGTTCTGAACCCAGCCACGTTACAACCCCTTCCTTCGGAAGAAAAGGACACGGATGTCCATGATTGTTTGTTCTTCACTGACGAAGAGATAAAGGGATGGGTAGACTTGACTGATGTTCCCTTATCTGACCCACAAGGGGAACTATATGTCGATGGCTCTTGTTTCACATTGTCAGATGACACCACCACAGCAGCGTATGCTATTACCACGCTGCGCACTGTAGTTGAGACGTCACGTGTTCCTTATTAATTAGCACAGGCTGCAGTGCTGGTAGCCCTTCTGTGGGCATGCGAGTTGAGCGGAGGACTGACCGTCAATATTTATACTGACAGCCAGTATGCCTTCGGGGTGGCCCATAATTTTGGACGCCTCTGGGCAGAGAGAGGATTCTTGACATCGCACAGGACCAAAATTCAACATGGTCCATTGATAGAGGCTTCTTACAGCTTTGACTCTTCCCAAACGATTGGCAATAGTAAAATGCTGTCCTCATAAAACAATTACTTATGACGTGGGAAGAGGTAATGCATTTGCAGATCAGATAGCTAAGGAGACAGCCTGATCTAAGATGAAAAAGATGTTTGTGGCGGGCCCAGTTAGGTGGGTGCCCCAGAATGGGATGTTTGAGGACACAGCAGCAAATGTCAACGCACATCCAGAGTTAAGCAACAGTAGCAGAGTTGGCAGTGTGGCAGGAGAAAACAGGGCGTCTAGATGATGAGGGATGCTGGACTGATCTGTCTGAAAAAACAGAGATGGATGTTACCAGAGGCTTATGTACTTCCTGTAGTTACTATGGCACATGGTCCAGCCCATATGAGCGCCAAAGGCATCTGTAAGTTGCTAGATCCTGTGTGGTGTAATGACAATATTCCAAAGGTTGCTACTCACTTGGTGAAATACTGTATGATCTGTCTTAGACACAATCCTAGAAAGGGTACCCCTACACCTTCTTGTAATTGTGCACCTCCTTCTTTCCCTTTTGAGGTACTCCAAATAGATTATATAGAATTACCACGAGTTAATAATTTGAAATGCGTGTCAGTTTGTGCTTTTAGCAAATGGATTGAGGCTTACCCCACAAAAGAAAACACCGCAATGGCAACAGCAAAGACTCTTATTAGGAAGTTTTTTTACCCGCAACGGCTTGCCCCGTTTGATTTGGAGTGATAACGGAAGTCACAGCTAATTACCCTCAGTCAGCAGGTTTGGTTGAGAAGTACAATGGTACTCTCAAGCAGAAGTTGCCAAAAGTGAAGGAAGGTACAGGGTTACAATGGCCAGATGCATTACCCCTTTCATTGTTGTCTGCCAGAATGACAGCCCATTCTAGAACAGGATTATCTCCCTATGAGGTAATCTTCGGCCGTCCAGCGAATGCTTGGGGTGTCTCTAGACCAAAAAAGGTTCTCTGGGATGGATTATCCTCTATTGGTCGATTATTTGTATGAACTTACTAAAAGCTTACTAAAAGCTTGTGTTCTATTCACCAACTGATACACAAGGCATGTCTCAAACATCTGAGGGGCCTGGGCATACCATTTAGCCTGGTGATTATACGTTAATGCGAAGTTTTCAGAGAAGGACGGCTTGGAGCATAGCTGGATGGGGCACCTACTTGGTCCTCATCAGAACGAGGACGGCAGTGAGGGTGGAAGGTCGGAAGAACTGGATCCACGCCTCCCACTGTCAGCGGGTGCCGTTACCTCTCCCCTATGACGCCTGGGTACGTGAGGGCATTGGAGACCACGAGACCGAACGGGTCCCAAGATTTCTTCCGTTCTCGGATGCCCAACTGGTTTGGACGCAGTCAGATGAGGAAAATGACGCTGTTCTGAATGACGCAGTCCCCCCAGAAATAAGGGCTGCTCAGGGTTCCACTTTATCTGATTCACAGGAGCCTGTGTCCCAGTCCCCGGCGCCACCTGATTTTCAGATTCTACTTCGAGATGAAACAGTGCCTGGAAAAGACAGGTACAATTTGCGTCCTCCACCGAAGGATAGTGCGCCAAAGGAGAAGTGAGTGTAGTTAGGGATGGACTTCATTGGATAAGATAAGTGAAAATGTCCCTTGTTTTCGCTCTTTCCCATTAGATTAGGGATTAGAAGATTGGTGCACTACCTGTGACACAGGACAGGATAATTTGAGGGTATCATCCAAGGAGGGAGAGCGCCCTATCCTGAAAACATTAACATTGAACATTTGTCGATGAGCTGCAAGGGAGTGGCTCCACCGTGACGTGCTCAATAGCACCACCGAGGATTGAACGATAGAAGACTACCAGGGAGGCTTGGAACAGACCCTGATTCTCGATTCTTTTTTGGCATTTCCTTTTTTTGTTTTTGTGCCCTTTTTCTCATCATTGGCTCCTTCCTGTCCTTTTTTTCTTTGATGCTTTGTGTCCTTTTGGTCGTCCTCTTGCAGCAGATGAACAGGGGTTTGTTGCCCTATGCCCAGGGCTTTGAATGGTTGCTCAGGAAGAAGATATTTTGGGTTGTAGTTATGTTACTGTTTCCATTGGGGGGAGGGGGGCTGTTATGGATAATGGAGTGCTTTGGGGATACATCGTCATGTGTCTTGTATCAAGCAGTTCCCTCAGATCGTCAGAAGCAAACTATGCACAGTAATGTTTTCTTGGACACCCACCGGAAATTTTTGGGGGATAGCACAGCTTGTTACCCCACTGATTCTGTCACAGGTTTATGAACAGCTTATCCCCTATCACTAGTAAACTATACATATGTTCGTCTTCTCACATTTGTAGAGGTGAAAGGTGAATTTGGCTTGGGATATCCTGGACCTTGCTTATATTATGGAAAACCGAGAGGCACAGGATATCCGGGATGTATGCCTAAAATGTATTGTGGTAATCTATACTTTAGCAAAATAAATATCACTCTGACAGGTTGGCATTACCAAGATCTGACTGTCACTCACGAGGCAGGAACATATCCTGCGTGTTGTCCTGAATTAAATAGTACTGATACATATTTGTATCTTAACTGTTCTGGAGAAATAGTATACAAAAATGTCCTATGTTTAGAAAAAAAGGATGACCCTAGTATAAAAGGAATGAATACTAGATGTGCTCCATTAGATTACCAAGGTCCGCTCTATGCACACCCAGGTTTTTATTTTTTATCAAATGGCATGTTTTCCAATATGTACAATGGTACAGAGGACGTGGCTTTGGGAATTGTGTTACCTCTTGGGGTACCTTGTAGGCATAGTAGACCGAATATAGAATGGGTAAAAAGAAAATTGACCAAGGAATTCTGCGAGGGAGTTACTGATTTGGAAGTATAGTAATGGTATTACTTTTGGGTATATCCTTTCCTCCATTATTACATTCGGTGGTACTGCCATGGCCATTATTACATTCGGTGGTACTGCCACGTGTTAGAGAGTATTTTGAGGGTTAATTAAAAATTGTATCCAATTTGACGGTGGCAGCAATTAGAAAGTATGCGTTTATACTCCAAACAAACAAGATATGCTGTTGATTTTATTTTAGCTAAGAATGGTGGAGCATGCGCTGTCATAGGAGATCAGTGTGTTGTCGGCATCACAAATATGGAAAAGAATATTACCCAACATATTTAGACATCTTGGAGAATGTTAAAGGTAAGAGCGGTAATTGGAGTTGGTCCCCGTTTGGTGGTTGGGGTTGGATCTTGGAAAAGGGGATATATCTCATTGTTATTCTAATTTACTGTTGTGTCCTGATACAGTGTCTTCCCTTATGTTGCTCCTATTGTGCCACGTATATTACACCCAAAAAAAGTTCAATTCATGATACCAATACCAAGATAATGCTTCAAAAAGAGGTTGATACCCTCATGCAGTTGGACGAGGGAGTCTTTGGATCTGTTACTTCCCTTGCAGACTCTGTCTCTGATGCTATTGGTGTTACTAATGACTAATGTCATATCTCCTTTCAGTGAGCTCTATTCATATATGTATTCATATCTGACAGATTACTGTCTATATAATAATGTTTCCCCAAGGTGTTAGAATTGTAAAGACCCTTACCTGCTAGCCCAAATAAAGATGATTTAGCATAAAAATGCTAAAAGGAGAGTCTGATAGACCTAAACATAGTTCTACTATATTACCCGAGTTTTACCCTTTATTATGTTAGCATTTATATGGCTAATACATTTTATGTACATATTGTGTGTAAGACGTAATCAGTTGATACAGATGTCACGTTAGTTTGGATTAAAATCTGTGCCACCATTTTAGTTAGAGAAGACGCCATGCTCTGTTACAATCAAAACTGTTACTTGTACATCTGAAACTGTTGTTTGCTCATTTACGAGAAATAGTCCTTGGTAAGTTTTGTTATGTTATGTTAGCCTCCATTTATAACACGCACAGCTACTTGGAAGTGTCCCGGCGCGAATGCCAATGGTAAGGAAGGAAAAAAAAGGATGGCCTGACGAATGATTACTGAAAAAGCAGAGTTTTTAACTGCTTTTTAAACAGCCTAAGGCTCTCAATATTACGAAGTCCAAAGGGCAAGGCATTCCAGGCAATGGCCGCTTTACCGACAGGGACCTGCCGCCTAATCTAATCAGGCGGTACCTAGGAACCACAGCAAGGCATTGGCCTGTAGAGCGCAGCTGTCGAGGCGGTACGTAGAATGAAAAACGTCTCCTAAGATAGTGCGGCCCTGTCTTATAGAGAACACCATGAACAAGTGTGAGAGCCTTGAACAGAACCTGCTGCTCAACCGGGAGCCAATGTAGATCACAAAGATTCTGACTAGCACTAGATCTGCCAGGCAAACCCAACAAAGCTCTCGCCGTCATGTTCTGCACAATCTGCAGCTTTTTTAGCTGGTACGCCGGGAGACCAATATACAAAGCATTGGCGTAATCTAGCCTTGACAAAATGAGAGCACAAGTCACCATCTCCTTGGCCATTTGAGGCAGAAGAGGCAAGAACTTCTTTAAACGTTTAAATGTGCCAAAGCACACACCTGCCAACTTGTTAATCTGGGGGAGAAATTTCAGATCCTCACCAAACCAAACCCCCAGATTTTTCGCCGGACACCCAGAGGAGCTGGGCATAGGGTAGCCTGCAGGCCAAATGTCCTCCCTGAAATACGGGGGGAAGGAACCATAAATGAGCACCTCCGACTTCTCCTCGTTGAATTTCAATTGGGCCTTTGCTAGCCACTTAAAAACTTCAGCAAGGCAGTTTTTAGCAGTTGACGGAGAGGAGCCAGTTTTGTTCCACGTGAAGAGGAGCTGGGTATCATCAGCATACGCTATGATTTTAGCACCCAGCTCCTCTGCCAGGTAGACTAAGGGTGTCATATAAATATTAAACAAAAGGGGGCTGTTAGACCTGGACCCTTGGCGTGAGTCTCCCTTCCACTGCCTCATGTGTTTTTATGGTGTTGGCCGCTCAGCGCACTGTGCCACTGCCAACCAGTGCCACAGTGCAAGTGCTCCCTATGTAAAATATATATGTTGATTGGATTCCATGATTGGATTATTTGGTTTACCGTCAGACCCCAGTAAAGTGCACCAGGAGTGCCATGGCGTGCAAATACAAATGCCGCTGGTGGGCATGCAGCACTGGTTGTGCCACCCACAGAAGCGGCCTGGTAAAATGTGTCTAGGGTCTGCCATTGCAGAACCCGCGTGCAGTCTGGCACTGACATGCTGACTGGCAAGTGCCCACACTTGCCAGTCCCTAAACCTTCCCTTAACTTCATGTTAGTCACCCCTATGGTAGGCCCGAGGGCAGGGTGCGTTGTAAGCATAAGGTAGGACAAGCCCTGATGTGCGTGGCATGTCCTAATAGTGAATTACCGCCATTTTCGTTGTTCACTATTGTAAGGCTACCCTGTTCTCATAGGCCAGAATGGGCGGTTAAGATTATTACATCCTATGATCCTAACCGACCCAGGAAACATGGTAGAAGATTGAGTTTAGTATGCCTGAACTCGGAATAATAAGGTACATCTTTTCGCAAGGTTTATTTTAATATTCTGCGTTTGCAAATGCCACTTTTAGAAAGCTGGCCTTTGCTTGCCTAACCATTTCAGCCCGCCTCTGCGTGATGTGCATCTGCTGTCTGGCTTGCGTGAGTGACAGGGCTGGGGGAACCCAGATGGGCAGGGCTAGGTAGCCTGGTGGTGAATAGAAAGATTGACAGGTAGATGGGTGGGAGGAGTACACCTGGACTCTGAATAGGACTGTGCTCTGCCACCACAATGCCGGCTCCGCCCCCTGTGGAGCGTCTGATCACTCTGCCCTGCACTCTGAAAGAAGAAGCCTGCATCGCGTCAACAAAGTGCTCCAGAACCGGACTGAACTAGGCAAGGGCCCCCCTGGCCTGGGAGAACAAAAGAAATGCAGTATAAATGTAGGAGCCCTGCTCCTAACAAATCAGATCCGCTTTTGACCCAAGAAGAATCTCTGCCTGAGGAGGAGGCATCGGGAAAGCTGCAAGGAGGAAGACTGTCCCTATCCTGGGGGACTGGCCTGCAGTGGTGACCTTGCTGCCAAAGGAGAGAAGAGGAACCTTTTGCTAGAGACTTTGCTTTATTTTACTTTCAAGAACTTGTGCTTTTCAAAACGATCTCCAAGGGCTTGGAAGCGAGCTTGCCCCCTGAACTGAGCCCCAGGACCATTGGGCTCAACCTGACCTTCACTCGCCCGCCGCTGGATTGTGGTGTTCCTTCCCTCGCCGGAGTCGTGACTCTTGTGCCCCCCAGCCCCTCCTTGAGCCGTGACCTGACTGCTTAGCCGCCCCTGCCTTGGGAAGAGCCGCGCTCGATCTGAGCCGCTCTCCCGACGCCGTGCTGGGCTGCCCCCGTCACCTCGCTCGCCGGAGGCTCGCTGCGCACCTTCACCCCTCCCGCCGGAATCGGCGTTGTGAGCATCTCCAAGCCTCGGACGGCCCGGACATAGACTGCGTGCCCGGCTTCCCCGCTTTGTTCACTTGCCACCTGTAACACCCCGCTCTGGCCGTGAGCCTGAAGGATCAGACCACCCTCGTGAAGTGTGGGAGCCCCGGACGCCGCCTCGCCCTTCTAACGAAGAGCCGCTGAAATCCCGCACCCGCCTTCACGAAAAGAAACAAGGTACTGTACTTACGAACTCGACCACGAGCTCGCATCGGATCCAGGGTCCGCAACGTTCTGTTTTCCCTGTCTTCTGACGCGTGCCTCCCGGTTGCCGCTTCAGCGCGGAGTGCGCGGAGGCCCGCAGCTCACCTTGTTACCCGCCTAAGAACTTTCCGTATAAAGAGAACTTTCCGTATTTATAGAAATTGTGGCCCCACCGTTTCACCGTTACTGGGCCTTGTACTAAATCTGCTGAAACTACATAAAGCCTTATTTTTGTATGCAACCTGATTGGTGTCCGTTTGTGGTGCATGCAAGGGGTTTACTGTATGTCTGATTGCAATTGCTTAACCGTGTACGCCTGAGGTTTAGCCTGGACTGCTCGCGCCACGCACCTAGAGGCTGAGCAGGGGTTATTCTGGAGAGTCATCCTTCGCCCTGACTAGAGGTGAAGGGTCCCTGCTTGTCGCTGGTACTTGCCTGCGCCAACCAGAGTCCCCTCATTTCTAACAGGGGCTCAGTGTAGAGCCCTGAGGGACTCCTGTATTTAGACTTCTGGAACTAGAAGAGAAAGGAGGGAACCATACTTGCTGGGAGCTAATAGCTAAACAGGATTCAATCCACTTCCATACCTGCCCCGAGATGCTGATATGAGACAACCGTGCCATAAGTTGTTGATGAGGCACAGTGTCAAACGCGGCAGAGAGATCTAAAAGCACTAGCACTGCTCTGCCGCCGGCATCCAGACACTCTCTGATAGCCTCCGCCATCTCAACCAATGCCGTCTCGGTGCTGTGGGAGGCCCTAAAACCCAACTGGGCGGGGTGGAGGGCGCCAGATGTCTCAACAAACTCCGAGAGCTGCTTAAAGGCAACCTTCTCACACAGCTCCGCCACAGCCGGGAGTAGTGAGATTGGGCGCTAGCTAGTCGGGCGGTCGGATTAAGTGAGGGCTTTTTCAACAAGGGAAGGAGTTTAGCCTGTTTCCACTCCAGTGGAATCGTAGCAGTCAAGAGGGACATATTAACAATTTTATTAACTTTCAAGTTGACTACATCCGCAACTGCCGCCAATAGCCTTGCACGGCAGGGGTCAGTAGGAGAGCCTTATTTTATCGATTGAATAGTCAGGGTATCAGACAGCGGGGCGGAGATGAATGTCGCCAAAGAGGGGTGCACTAAAACCGGTGCACCGGCTATATGATGGAAGTAAGTCTCCTGAGGCTGATTGGTAGACCCAAAGCTATTCTGAATGTCTTTGATTTTATCAATGAAAAAGTCCGAAAGCTGTTCGCACCACACCTTAGAGCCAGGCGAAGTCCTCTGTTCAGCACGGGGATACAGGAAACTTTGGACAATGGAAAATATTTATTTCGAATTATTTTTCGATAGGGCAATACGCTCTGCGAATAAATGGCCCTTGGCCACCTTCACCATGAATAGTAAATATTCTGAGCTTTCCTAAGAGCTATTTTGGCAAGAGGACAATAGGCTTGTCTCCATTTCCGCTCTAGCTTCTTACATGATTATTTTTGTTCCTTTAGCTCCTTAGAGAACCAAGGTTAGGACGGGGATATTAGTGCTCTTTTATGGCCTGGTGGGACCGAAAAGCTCTCCACCGCGCCGGTCAACCAATTCTTGAAACTACCAACTGCTTCCAATAAATTTCCTGCAATATCAGGACGTGTATCAGCCAAGACCTTACCAAAAGCTACCGGCTCAATGCGGGGGCAGGGTCTGGCCACCTTCTTATTCATAAAAGAGGCAGAAGGTTTAATTAACCAAGAAAATTGGATTAAAGAGTGGTCAGACCAAGTGACCGGGAGGGGATCCAGTACAGTTAGTGGAAAATTAGAGCAGATTCCATCAATAGTATGGCCTCCCCTGTGGGTGGGCAGGTTTATCCACTGTGTCAATTGGGCAAGCTCCAATGACTCATTAAGGGGACGTGTGTCAGAAATTTCCCTACAATCAAAGTGAATGTTAAAATCACCGAGCAGTAAATAATTGGTATAATCTAAGGCTCTTGCTTGGCACAATAATTTCATCCAACGCTTTGAGGAAAGAGTTAGGAGGTCCGGGGGGGCGATATAAATGCGTGGTTCCCAGTAGAAAATGAGAAGAAATAGTAAGGGAGAAATCCATCACTTCGCCCTCCATAAAGTCATTGGAAAGCCCCTGTGTAAAAGTCCAATTTTCCCTAAAAACTACTGCAACCCCTCCCCCTCTCCCAATTTTACGATCAACCCTGGCAATTTTAAAACCGGTAGGAATAGCCAAGGCAATAACCGGGGCAGAGCAATCATTCAGCCAGGTCTCTTTTATAAATAAAAGGTCAAGCTGGTTATCGACCAGAAGCTCAAAAATATCCGACACATGTTTTGCCATTGATCGTGCATTAATCAGGACGGCTTTAATGCTTTGCCCCGCCAAAGGGATGGTGGACATACGGTTGGGGGTAGACCCCCCCTATAAAGAAATTTAAAATTACTGATCGAACAGATACTCTCTATATTTTCAAGCACATTCCAAACGTGAGTGCACCTACTTAGGGACTCACCGATTAGTCCCAATTTCTCCCTGCTCCAAGACTTGCGTGCAGAGTGGACAACAGAAGAAAATGGGCAGCATGGCTGGCGCTGGCCGCTTTCGAGACGCGGACGGGCGCAGACGGGCATGCCTTAAGAGCGCCTTCAGCGCGCCAGCGGCGCGTCTGCGCAATGCGCATGTTTTATAGAAACTTCCCCCAGCTGCTAGAGCACACCCTTCCCAGAATGGCAGCCAAGCAGGAAGTGTCCCTCCCCACTTCCGGTGTATGCGTGAGTCGGAGTGCAGGTAAGTAATCGTTTGTTTTTTTCTAAAAAGAGTGAAATAACATCAATTTCCCCAAATACTTAAACAAATTTAAAATCTAGCAGCAGCAATTTAATTTTAAAATAGGAAAATAAGCAGGTCAGAATTCAAGGCAGGACCGAGTGGCCAAGGCTAAATCACGCAACACACATATCAGCAATCCAGCCCTGGGAGAAAGCAGCAACCTTTCCTCCTCACCTAGGCAACAGCGTCCGCGCAATGCGCATGTTTTATAGAGACTTCCCCCAGCTGCTAGAGCGCGCCCTTCCCAGAATGGCGGCCAAGCAGGAAGTGTCCCTCCCCACTTCTGGTGTATGCGTGAGTCAGAGTGCAGGTAAGCGATCGTTTTTAAAAAAAAAAGAGTGAAATAACATCAATTACCCCAAATACTTAAACAAATTTAAAATCTAGCAGCAGCAGTTTATTTTTAAAATAGGAAAATAAGCAGGTCAGAATTCAAGGCAGGACCGAGTGGCCAAGGCTAAATCACGCAACACACATAGCAGCAATCCAGCCCAGGGAGGAAGCAGCAACCTTTCATCCTCACCTAGGCAACAGCGTCCGCGCAATGCGCATGTTTTATAGAGACTTCCCCCAGCTGCTAGAGCGCGCCCCTTTTGTTTCTTCAATGCTCATGTTAGCTCGTTAGTGCATGCCTTTGCTCTTAGATCAAGGCTGTAGGAGAGTAGGATCTGCACTTATGTTGCCCCCACTTTTTTTCTGATGTTAACACTGGTTTCTGGCTATAGTCTGGCAGGGACCCTGATAATCAGGGCCCCAGCCTCTCTGTTCTCTCTAAAAAACTTGGAGTGCATGTTAGATGCACTAGTGATTGGATACTGTGGTACCTTATGAGCCCCTAGTATATGGTACCTTAGGTACCAAGGGCATAGGTACTTCACAGGCCTTCCAGGGGCTGAAGCATGTATTATGCCACCCCTGGGAAGCAGACTAAATCTGACACCACAGGCCTGCTACTGCAGCCTGGGTGAGGTAGTGTTAGCACTCCTCACTGAGGTATAGGTTCCCTATATCTCACCTTACACACACATATAAACCTATCAGTCACCCCTAAGGCAGGCCCTATCAATCCTGAGGGCAGGGTGCTTGGTTTCCATGTGGGGGGGTGCCTCTGCTGAGCAGGGCCCCTCTGCAGCTCTCAGAGTCCATTCTCTGTAGCTGTTTGTGGATGCGGTTAAACCATATGCTCTTAAGTGCATTATAACCTAGCGTTAAATGCTAACTTTGGGATGGCTGCATCAAAACATGTCGTGTTTGGTGTCAAATGCTTTGGAATCATACCCCCACACCAGTAACTAGTGTGGGAGTATGATCCCACCCTTTTAGAGGGATAGACATGTACCCACTGTGGAAACACCGTAGAATCCTGAAGAGCCCTGGCATCACAAAATGGATGCCACCAGCACAGACACTGGGCTGCCCTCCTGCTGCTGACCGAAACTCGCAGTGGAGGGATGTGAAACCACCTTCCAGACAGGATTTAGTGTATTGGGGCTGGGTGGGTGCACTCCTAGAGTGCTTTGAAGTCCTGCACTGGGGGAGCAGTAGGCTCCTCTGTGCATATGCCAGCTCAAACCGGTTCAGGGGCTACCAGCCCCTGCTCTAGCGCGAAACTGGACAAAGGGAAGTGGGTGTAGCCACCCACTCCCCTGACCCTCCCATAGGAGTGGTCATAGAGCTAGTCCCTCCCTTTCTTTTAGTATAAGTTAGGGAACCCTTGTCATTGCAATCCAGATATCCCTGGACGACGCTCTGAAGAAGAATCCTGGACCTTCGACGTTCCACTTTGGAAGACTGAAGAATCTCCCTTGGAGTCAAGGAGTGACTCCCCTGCTTGGCAGTCACCAAAACTTTGCATTAATGGCGCAAACTTTCCCGCTCCCGCCAGAGTCCGAAGTCCCTGCAGCCCCGGATATGGATTTCCTGATTTCTCGACGGCCATCGTGAGTCCCCAGCGAAGCTGAGGCCAGTGGCGAGGAACAGCAATACCCGGGTACCTTGCACTATTGTCGAGTGCAACTCCTTCACGACATTCTACAAACTTATGCATTGGACCACGTGTGGTCCAAGCGTCCAGCAGGATTTCCTCCAAAGATCAGAGGCCTACCTCGTCACGAGTGACCGTGGGCTCCTGGTGAGTGAATCCTCCCGAGGATGCTTCGCAATCCCTTGCTGGTTGGCTTGTGGGTCCCCAGAAGACTTTTCTACAGAACCAAAGGGCTCCCCTGGTTGCTCCAGGCCTGCCCTGACTTACCCTCGCTGGGTGAGTCCCTCAGACCTTACTGGTCTGCACCGTTGACTTTCTTCACTTTCCACGAGACTTGCTGTTGCCAAGGCTTGTTGGCTCCAATCCGGTAGCCGATACCTCAGTAAGCTACAGACTTTGTGGGACACTCCGAATCCAGCTCCTGGTCGTCGTCGACGCCTCCTGGACCTCGTGGCTGACGAGTCAAGACACCCGTGATCACCTGAAATCACCCGACTACTGTGGGCATCCAGCTTCCTGGCCCCGGGTCACTGGCAAGTGACTTTGAACACTGTCTCCTCTGCTTTCAGGTCTTCTTTCTTCTGAATCCAGCCTTGGATTCCACCGGATCCTTCTGTCTTCACAGGCAGCAAGTCTTCTTTGGCTCCCATTGAAAACGACGCCGCAACCCGACACCTATGCACCCGGCTTCCCTGGGTAAGGTAACTTGAGTACTCCGGTGCTCCAGTGTTCGTTGGCTCTAGAACTACTTACCCTGTAAGTGACTTGCTTGTAGACTCTCCCGAAGTATCCTAAAACTTTAAAATTCCAACCGCGACTTGCTCCATTGAAGTCTATCGGGATCCGCGGCTGTGTTCTCGCACTGCATGCGTCTCCCGTGGGTCCTTTACTTACCTGCCTTGGGTGGATTAGTGAGGCTCCAGCACTTCTGAAGGCCCTAGGCCTTGTCTCTTCTCATGTCGATATTCGTGTACCTTTTTTTTTAGTATATGGTCTGGTACGGCCCTAGAGCTTAATTTGTTGTGAAACGTTGATTGGTGCATATGTCCTTGACTTCTAATCTCATAAAGAGATTAGTAGAGTGTGTCTAGTAATAAATACATATATATTTTATATATATATATGTGTGGTGTCCTTTCATTTAGTGATTCAAGAGATTATAAGGTAAAACAAGCTGCTTTACATTTCTCCAGAGACTTAGCCTGAAGCCTGCTCTCCACAGCTACCACTAGGATAGCTTTCTTTAAAAGGTGGTCTTAAACCTATCTACCATAATAGTCGAATTGTACTGGTGCAAGGTGGCCACTTTAACTAGTGACCAGCATATACCAGGCCAACTTCTCACAAAGGCCTTCTCCCACCTGTCTAGAGGGGAGGATAGGCCAGACGACCTTGAAATGTAGATAGCTTGTACCAGGCTGCGGAATCGAGACTTATGTTCTGTACCCCATTGCATTACGACACCCACCAGTGTTTTTCCATGGTAGGCGGGTCTTTGTGGACTCAGCAACATACATAATGTAACTTTATGCTTGTTAAAGTCAGTCCCTCATCAGCCATCACAGGCGGCTGGTCAGATTGGACTCCACTGCAGTGTAATTTGTGAGTAAACTCGTTTGCTTGTATTCTCTACTGCGTTATCGACTCTTCATTCTTGGAAGGCTAGAGGAGGTCGAGAGTGACCCGGATGACCCTAATCGGGTCATTTCCTTCACTACCATCTAACACATGCAAAGCTCTCTCATTCATTTTTAGGTTTAACTCTGTTTTTATTTGATAATGCCAGCAATTGTAACATTCCACATCTGACAGTTTCACATTATTCCGTAGCTAGAACTGCTTTTACAGATTACTGCCAACTGCGTCATGTATCTTTGTACTATACATAGCATATACATACCAATCAGTGTTTAAAGAAAAAGGGACAATAAAACTGAACTTCAAACCATCTGCATCCCCTTTCTGTCCCCCCTCCCCCCACTGATACTCTTCCTTCTGCAGCAATTGTATGTTTAATTCTCATGGTTTCTTCCTAATCGTGTTTTACTGGATCTGTCTCGGAAAGTTCACCGGTATTGGTTATCCTAAGAAGGCGGAGATATCTCGGGCAGGGGCTTTCGTGGAATTCCGTTGACAGCAGTTGGAGCAACGGTTTTCACACGTCTTTCAATGTGTCTTCGGAATTTGTAAGGGAGGTATAAATCCGTTCCATCCCCATAATATACCATATTCTGTGGAGCCAACCAAGGAATGTAGGGATATGCTGTGTTCCCCAGTGAGACAGAATATTCTGAAACGCAGCCCCCAGGGCCAAGCCCATATGATTCCCTTTCAGGATTTCAATGGGAACATTAAAGCATTAGGCAATCCCAAGATTATATATGGTGGGAGTCGTGGAATCTGCGTCTCAAACCTTAAGTCTATCTCATCCAGTATCTTTGGCCAATATGATGTAAGCAAAGGACAGTCCGACAGTAAGTGCAATAAGGTCCCCTTCGCTCCACAACCACGCCAAAAGGTGGGGCTGCGATCTGGGTTCCCTTTGTTGAGGCGTACAGGGGTGAGGTACCAATATGTAGCTATCTTAATAGCCATTTCCTTGCTAGCTGTGTATCTTGCCGTGTGCTTAGCCCTGTAATATATCTCTCCCCATTCCTTTTGCGACAGCTCCTGCCCTAGTTCTATTGCCCAGTGTAGGAAGGTGGAATCTGACTAATGGTTGCCCCCAACTTTTTGCCTGGTATTTGAGTGGTTTTTGACTAGTCTGGCCAGGATCCTGCTATCCAGGACCCCAGCCTATCTGCTTTCTCCTTAAAACGATGTGAGTACCCTAGGTACAACTCAATTGGACACTGAGGATACCCTGGCAGTCCCTTGTAGATGGTACCCTAGGTACCCAGGGCATGGGTCCCTCAGTAGGCCTACCAGGGCTGCAGCACTTATTGTGCCACCCTGGGACCGCCATACAAACTGACACCACCAGACCACTACTGGAGTCTGGGTAAGGTGGTGCTAGCACCCCTTACAGGGATATAGGTACCCTATATCCCACCCCATTACAACACATATACTCTCATAGGTCACCCCTATAGCAGGCCTTGCTAATCCTACAAGGCAGGGTGCTGAGGTATGTGTGAGGGGGACCCCTACCTGAGTAGGGCCTCTCTGCAACCTTCGTAAAATCATTGCTGGGTTGTTTGTAGTGTAGCCATACCATATTCTCTTAACCGCATTATAAGTCTATCGCGATAGCGTGATAACTTGAGAATGGCTACACAGAAACATATCGTGTTTGGTGTCAAACATGTAGGAATCCTACCCCCAGTCCAGCCATGGGCATGAGGGCACGATTCCCCCCTGCTAGAGGGGCGATATGAGAAAAGCGGCAGAATTTAGACACCAATTTAAAAGTGCACACGTAGTACAAAATGGCTACTACCCGCCACCCACACGACTCTGGCTGGCTGTTGCTGGGGAAAATCCCAGCCTCGCCAGCTGGACAACAGGGCTCCTGTGGCAGGGTGGTGCTAGCACCTCCCCAGACAGGCTATGTGGATTGGAACTGGATGGGTGCACCATATGTTGCCTTTCAGAGTTGCACGTAGGCTACTACAGCGCCTACATTCTGCATACACCGCCTGGAACCGGTTCAGGGGCATCAGGCCCATCGCCCAGGTGGGAAACACACAAAGGGGAGTGGGTGTAGCCACCCTTTCCCGCCTCAACTCTCATTGGTAGGCTCTGATCTGGACCCTCCCCTAATCTTGAGGATAAAGGTGAATACTGTTTACGTACTCCATTTTGCTGCCTTCCGCGGTCCATTGTCTCTCGACTTGTGGGCCCAGCGGAGGACAATCTCGACTTCCAAGAGTTCCCCTGGTTGCTCCAGGCCTGCTCTACAGTCTCTCCAAAGGAGACCTCTCACAGACCTCGTGGGTCTGCACCAGTAGCTGATTTGTTCATCTTGCGTGGGTTGCGGTTGCCAAGGCTTAGTGGATCCAATCCAGACAATAACACCGCAGCGACCCTCATCCGACGTGGGACAGTCGCCCTCCAGAAGCTGGCCTTTCTTGAAGCCTCCCGGAGCCCGTGGCTGCAGATCCAAGCTACACCTCTTTCCACTTGAAGCACCCGACATTGAAGGGTTCTTTCCTTTGAGCTCCCTGGTCACTGTGCCGTGACCCAGACTCTGTCTCCTCTGCTTTCAGGTTCTTTTCTACAAGATCTACAACTTCAATCTTCACTGCATCATCGACGCTTTTGGCTAGCAGCAGTTTTGTAGACTTTCCCATTGAAAATCAGCCCGCGACCTGACATCGAAAACGACCTATGCACCCGGCTTCCCTGGGGCAGGTAACAGTGGTACCTCAGTACTCCCGTGGTAGTGGGCTCCTCAAAAGCTTAACTCTAAGTGTTTAACTTTGAACTCCTGCTAGAAGTGTCTTTAATCTGTTTAAATCAAACCGCGACATTCTCCATAGGCTTTAATAGAGATCCCGATAGCAGCTATTTCCACTGCACGTGCCTCCCGTGGGTCCCCTTCCTCATAACCTGGGGTGGATTCTTAAGGGGCCAGCGATCCTAAATGCCCTAGGCATTGTCTGTAGATTTGTCGTGGTTCTTATACCACTTTTTTAATATATGGTTTGGTCCCCCCTGGGGCCCTATGATTCCAGTGCTATTTATTGTATCTATCAATGCGTGTTTGAATTGTAACTTTGCCTCAGCCTCATAAAGAGACTTGTGGGATTCTGTCTAGAATAAATACATATATTTTATATATATACCTGTGTGGACTACTCTTTCATTTGGTCATTCAAGAGGTTATCTATGGTAAAACTATAAGCTTAACACTCCTTTAAGACTTAGCCTGAAGGCTGCTCTCCACAGCTACCACTAGGATAGCTTTCTTTAAAGGTTGTCTTAGACCTACCATCAATAAGAGTCGAATTGGACTGGTGCAAGGTGTCCCCTATAACTAGGAGACAGCATATGCCAGGCCAACTTCTCACACCCAGCGTTTCTGGCTAGCTGTGGGGTGTGTGGGGGGCTTTTTGCATATCATGTCATACAAATCTGAGACTAGTTTCTTGTCGTCCTTTTTAGTGAGCAGCCATTTCTCATAACCTGTTAATTTCCGCCGTACATGCAGTTGAACTTCAGGCTGAAGTAACCAGTGCCTTATTTGCGTGTAGCGGAAACACTCCGTTTCGGGCAGTGCATGATCTAGTCGCAGCTGTGCGAATGGTACTATGCCTTCCAGATCAAATAAATGTCCAGCCGCCTTGCATGGTATCTTGTGCCATTCCGCGAATACCTTATTATCTAGTCCCAGAGTAAACTCCCTGTTGTCTAATATTGGTGTCAACGGGGAGGGGAATGTCTTAAGGGTCAGTTTAGTAGCAACTCTGTCCCATGCCTCCATAACTGATTTTGTTAGGGGTGACCTCCATAAACTCTGCGGCCTGTCTGCCCTTTTTAAAAATGGAACTTTCCATAAGGCCTGCCCCGCTAGTGCTCTATTCTGAAATAATCATCTCTTTTCAGATTCGTCTCTACTCCATTCCACTAGGTATCGCAGCTGGGCTGCCCGGAAATAGTCTAAGAGGTTCGGAAACCCTAGGACCCCCTCCTCCAATTTCATGGATCCCTATTCTCTGCGCATACAGGGACACGCCCCTGCTCAGACAAAATGACGCATGTCCGCCTGTAATTTAGCGAGAGTACCTTTAGGCGGTAAAACCGGCAGCGTTTGAAATAAGTAGAGCGCCTTGGGTAGGATTGTCATTTTGATTGCTGCCACGCGGCCCAATAAGGACAGGTGGTGGTCCCTCCAACTATTCAAGTCCTTCCCAATCTGTTTTGAGAGTTTCGTATAGTTAATCTTGACCGTTTGTGCTACCGTCGGTGCCAGTTCCAGTCCCAAGTATGGGATAGATTCCGCCACTTGGATCTCCGATTCACCACAAGGCCTCGTAACCGGGTCTGGTGACGTTCGGGCTAAAGGGATGATCTGAGATTTCCCGATATTAACCTTAAATCCCGAGACCCGACCAAAGGCCTCCAATTCCTGGAGAAAAAACAGAAGCGATTTCCCCGGGGAGTGGAGGAAAGCTAAAATATCAGCGGCATAAAGGCTTATTACATGCTGTTGTCCCCCAAATTGGATACCTTCGATTTCTGGGTTGTCTCGCACTTTTTAGGCTAGCAGTTCTATGTAGAGGGCGAAAGGAGGGGTGACAATGGGCACCCGTGCCTGGTACGCAGTCAACCCAGTTGAACGCCTTCTCTGTGTCCACCGTCAAGAGTAGAGCATCCATATTTGTGCGATGAGCTTTGTCTATTATGTCCATGGTCCGCTTAGTGTTGTCTCCGCTTTGTCGGGCCTGGACAAAGCCAGCTTGATCCGGTTCAATAAAACCGGGCATTAACGGGACGAGTCTAGCGCTAATATGCTTGTGAACAGTTTTAAGTCCACATTGAGGAGGGACCCTGGGCGGTATGAACTGCATAATGTTTTGTCCTTACCGGGTTTAGGAAGCACCACGATGGATGTAGACAGCATCTCAGAAGGGATCGAACCCGGCCCGTCAAAGGAATTAAAGAGCCTTGTCAATATAGGTGCTAAGGCATGGCAAAAGGTCTAGTAAAAACCTGCGAGAAACCAACCCAGCCCCGGTGATTTAAGAAGTTTAAGCCGCGAGATAGCCCCAATCACTTCCTCCAATTTTATGGGGGAGTCCAACAGATCTGCCCTATCTTTAGATATCTGGGTTGTGCGTGCCCCGTCCAAGTACGCTGTCATAAGCAACTCTGATCTAACGTCTCCTTTATATAGAGCAGCGTAGAAGTCCCTGAATGCCTGAGCAATATCCTCGTCCTCCATTAGCTCTTTCCCCTTGTTATTCTTAATAACTTGGATCCTAGATTTTTCGTTCCTGGACCTAAGTTTGTTTGCCAGCATTCGCCCTGTCTTGTCCCTGCCTATGTAGTAGGAGTACTTTAATCTCAGTGCCGCATATTCCGCTCTGTCGAGATCCAGCCCCGCCTGTTATGCCCTCGCTGCCTTCAGCTGCCTCTATACTCTTGGTGCTCCTGTCCACCTATGAACTCTTTCTAGTTCTTTTACTTGTGCCCCTAGTTGTTCCCACTTATCTTTACGCTCCCTATTCTCTGCTGCTGCGATGGCTATTAGCTCGCCCCGTACTACCGCTTTTAATGCTACCCACAACGTGGCCTTAGAGATGTCTGGGGTGTCGTCCAGATAGTCTTTAATACACTTGGTGATTTGCTTCGTCACTGTTTCTTTGCGTAACATGCTTTCTCTCAATCTCCAGCACCCTGGTAACTTGCACCGCAGTGGTATCCACACGGAGATCACCACCGCGTCATAATCTGAAATCACTGCCGGGATGATGTCAGCGTCCTCTACCAATTTATTAAATTCCGTCGTACCTATTATGTAATCTAGTCAGGCGTATGTGCTGTGGGTATGGGAGTAAAATGAGTTTTGTGAGGTTTGGGGGTGTTTTTCCCACCAGCAATCCAACAGCCCATGGTTTGGAACCATCTAACCCTCTCTTGTGACAGTCCTCCCATATGTGTATAACGGCTCACTTACCTGTCTTTGGCTGCATCCATCACTATATTTAAATCTCTCACCACCATTGTCAAGCGTTCTTGCCTGTTCATGACCTCTGACAAAGCTGTCTGTAAGAAGCGTTCCTGTCCCGACACCGAGCCCACCACCCTTGTATGACCACAAATCTGTAGCGTATAAGCTAGAAGCCATTCTCTAATTTCTGCAATTTTGTCCCTCACCTTTCCTCGGAAACGTTTAGCGATCAGGAACGCCACTCCCGCCTTTTTTTCCAAACAGGAGGAGAAGAACTGTTGGGGAAAGGCTTGCGATCTCAGTTGGTGCCAATCCTTTGAGAGCAGGTGGATTTCCTGTAATAGGCACACCTCTGCACCCGAGTTCTCCAGGTAGGAGAGGATGGCCTTTCTTTTAACCGGATTATTGAGGCCTTTCACGTTGAGCGTGAGGACCTTCAGTGTGTTGTGTGGCATAGGTTAAGAGTGGCTTGGTTGCTGTCTATTCTCTTCCCCCAGTATCCTCCTCCCCTCATTTCTGCAGGTGCCCTGATGTGGGTGTGCTCCTAGTCGATACAGTATGCCTCTATGATCCTTTCCATGTGAGTACCAGATTCCAACCCCCCCAAACCCAACTGAACCCCTAACAAAACCCCATATTGTCCAGGACCCGGAGGTCGAAGTCGCGTGTCCTTGGTAGTCCAAAGTGTCGGGATCATGATGCGGCCCGAGAGGAAAGGAGACCTCCTCAAAGCCTCCCCGCTCCCTGCGGAAAACCCTGCCGCCCATCCGGCACGCTATTCCCACTTATCTGTCCCTCGATCCCTCAATTGTCTTCATGAGGGGTCTTCTCCTTGGTCAACGAGTCCAGAACTGCTTGTCTCTCCTGCGCTGTCGTGGTTGGATCTGGCTTCACTGTTCGTTCAGTCCTACGACCACCGCCAACCTGCTGCCATCGGCCCGGTCTGGGCCATACAATACCTAGTATCAGGGCATGTTTCTTGCAAAGATCGGCGTTGGTACAACTTGCCTTGGAGCTTGAAACTCAACCTGAAAGGGTGCCCCCATGAATATGCAATTCCTTTTGACCGCAGATGTATTGTCACTGGCCGGAATTCCCTCATTTTTTTGTAAGGTGCTCGCCGCCAGGTCTTGAAACAGGGCAACTGGGTAGTCTTGGTATTTGAGAGGGTGTTTGTCTCTGGCCTGCCGTAGGATTAGTTCTTTCAGCTGAAAGTCCAGGAGGAAAGCTAGGATATTAGGGGGTGGTGCTGGTGCCCGTCTCTGTAGTCCCACCCTGTGTGCCCTGTCGATCTTGATTTCAAAGACCGGTGTGGCATCTAAAATAGTGCGAAAGAGCTCCTGCAGGTACTGGACCTTATCTGCACCTTCTTCTTTGAGAGGGACCCCCTTAATTCAGATGTTGTTGCAGCGCGATCTGTTTTCCAGATCTTCGGCGGGTGCCTAGAGGTCCATCTGTTGATCCCGCAGCCGTATCACTTCTTGTTGTAGTTGTGTCACCTCCTCGTCCCGGGCCTGGTCTTGTTCTTCGATGCTTGCCACCCTTTCCCCCACTACGTCAATATCTCTGCGAACCTCCTTCATATCCAAAGCAATTTCCCCCATCAGTGACTGCAGGTCCTCTCTCAGCGTGTTGAACAGCATTTCCAGGAAAGCTCGGGTGATGGGTGCCTCTGCGGATTCGGATTCTTGGCCCTGTTGCGGCGTCGGCGAAGTGCGTCCCTCGCTCCCACTCGAAGTGGGGAGCTTGAGCAACATCTCCTTTAAGTTCCGGTCATTTCTTCCTCGCACCGTGGAAATGCTGGTTCCCCCTACCCACTGGCTCCTCTTCTCTCCTTGGTGTGTTTTCTATATGCTGCACCAGTATTGGGTGGGTAGAGTGGCTCCCTAGTGTTTGTGATCCTCCCTTTTAGTCACTGAGCTTGGCCCTTAAGTGCTCTTTCTCTGCCCCGTCTGCTGGTAGTAGCTCCGCGCGGCGTCAGAGGGCTCCGGCGGTTGTCTTCCTTGGTCTTTGTGCCGGCGATTCTACGGTGGCTCCTGATTGTACTCCTATCGGCTGGACGTCGGTATCGCGGCCCGCTGCCACCTGGTGTATCTATGCCCCCTGTGCGAGCAGGGCCGCTCTACGCTTTGTTCAGAGGCTGCATTCTTTCTGTCTGTCCCCTGTAGGGTCAGCGTTTCGACGCTCCTACCTTTATTTTAGCCACCTCTGCTCATCCAGTCTGCACTCATGGAAGTTTTCCCTGGTCCGGAGGCTGCTGTCTTTGCCCGGAATTACAGGGGACGGGGAGGCCCTTACTGTTAGCAAGTACAGTGTGCGCTCTTGCGAACTCCCCTGTGTCTGCTTCTCGCGCCGTGCGTTGCAGGCAGGAGTCCGCTGCTGTCCGCCTTCCCTTGTTGATATTCCACTCTCGGAGGTCCGATCTTACTTTTGCCACGGCCGGAAGTGCAGTGGTATTCTCTGTGGCTCAGTATGGCAGCACGCCGGCCCACCACAGTCACCCTGATCCGGGAGTCCGTTTCACCTGACACCTCTAGCCCCAGTCGCTTCTACCTTATTCCTGCGTGTCCTGCGCCAGCCGGTCTCCCTCTTCGCCGCTTCCTCTCTCTCTGCCGGGCACCCTAGGAGGGCCTGGTTCCTGTCCTTCTCTGTGGTCGCA
Source organism: Triturus cristatus (assembly GCF_964204655.1). Taxonomy (NCBI): domain Eukaryota; kingdom Metazoa; phylum Chordata; class Amphibia; order Caudata; family Salamandridae; genus Triturus; species Triturus cristatus. Next base: position 585,795,946 of record NC_140595.1, read on the forward strand.
GGCCCTCCGCCTATGTACGTTGCATGCTCTCCTTGTGTTGTGTTGTGCCCCCCAGCCTCTCACCCATGGGCGTGGTCCTCCCTTGTGGGATTATGCAGTGGGTTACCTAAGTGTCCCTCAGTCCCCCTATTTCCCCCTCCAGGAGGCCTCCGGTGCTCTCGGGACTCCCACTCGGTCTGCTCCACGCTCCCTGCCCTGCTGGAGCTTCTGGGCCTCTCCCCGGCGGGCCGGTATCTGGGGTGCAGATCCTCTTGTCTCCGGCGGGCCCTGGATGCAGCGCTGGGCTCTTCACGCTGGGATCCCAGGGAACAGGCGTCTGTTGCGCAGTCTCTGTGTGGCCTGTTAGTGCCGTCTTCGCTGCACCCTACCATGAGGGTGTACTTGTGGGTGCTCGCTGCAGAGTGTCTCCTCTCTCTATCAGGCCTTCTCTCTGCTTCGGGCCCCTGGCTCCGCTAACCATGCTGTCCTGTTTCCCGCCAGACGATATCCCTGGCCGCCATGTTTTGGGGTGGGGGAGGCTGCCGCTCGGCCCCCTGGTGTCGCTGTGTCCCCACTGGCTCTCCCTTTACTGACCCGGCCCTCTGGTAATGCTCCAGGCTCCGCCGCTGGTGTGGCTCGCCTGCCGTATGCCTCGCTGCCTCAGGCGGATGGCAGCCAGTCTCCCCTCAGTGCGCTTCCAGTCTCTGGTGGACTCCGCTGGTCGCGGCTTGCATCCGGTGAGGTTCGGAGCTTAGAGCGGCCTCAACAGGCCCATGTCAGTCTAGCCGCCATTTCACGACCCCGGCCGCTCATTGTCCCGAGACTTTTTTTCCTCCCGAGGCGGGCCCCCCGCATCGAATCTCGTCTGCTCACGGATGCACTGATCTCCCCTGCAATTTTTAGAGTGGATACTTCTTAGAGTTGGACTGGATTGGGCGCACCAGAGTGGGGAGACAAGAGAAATACGTCTTGCCCGCTCGCCATCTTGGCCACGCCCCCCTCTCATTCATTTTTGAGCTATCTAAAACCCAGTCCTGGAATGGGATTTTAGACTATAGACTCCCCGGCCTGAGATCTACTTTTATTCACGAGATTACCCCCTTATTAGAGTCTGTTTTATTTTCACCAGGCTTTACCATGCTAGGTGATTTTAACTTTCACCTTGAGTCGCATCCAGATAAAGATACTATTAAGCCTAAAATAAAATAGATCCTTTAGATTTTAAACAGGCTTTAACCGGCCTTAGAAGCCTAATAATTTAAAGCTCCTCATGCCTGATCATGATGACTGGATTCAAGCTACAGGGCAGGCTCTAGCTCCTATTGAATCAGTTAAATGCGGCAGATCCAAACCGTCCGCACATGGTTTTCCGCCAGAGTGAGAAACCAAACACAGATCTGCAGAAATAAAAGACAATGGAGAAAAGATTATAATTGGGTTGAAAAAGCTAATTATAAGTGATGTATTGCAGCTTATAAAACTGTGATAAAAGAAGAAAAAAAACTTGTATTGTAAGGATTAGCTTGAAGGAGTGGCTCTGGCCTGCAACAAATAGGGTCAATAGACTCTTGTTCCTGTATTAATAATGGATAAGCCTGGGAATAGAGATGGGATATCCTCGTTGTCATCTGGAGGAGCCCTCATGGGAACTTTAGACAACTTCCTTGTCCGTGTCCAATCAGTATTAGCAAAGGATATAGAACTAACAGAAAAAAGATTATCATTAGATATCCTATGCGATAAGAGGTCTTCCTTGGGAAATATTGTTAATGCTAGATCACCCCCGCGTCATAAGTCCGCTATGTCGGGCATTGTGGGGCCAGTGAATTCTACGACAGAGGAGTGTGATAATGTCACTGTAACTTGTATTTCCCCCTTGCCTGATACACAGGATGTAATAGCAGAAACCCTGCCTGTAGACAATACTGCCCCACAATCTAAGTCTTTATCAACTATCGAGACCTGTTCTACTAGCACTATCAAGGGGGGCCCTGCCCAACAGTACACAGGTTTAACTTGCAAAAAAAAAACGCAGGGGTGGTCAAAAGTCACTGGTGGGGGTAAATGCAAAACCCGGCCTAGTCCCTGGTTCAGGGAAAGATCTAGCCTTATGTCCCCAAACCACCACAACCGAAGAAAGGGCAAAAGTATCACTTCCAGTGGGAAATGACCTTGCGAAACAGGAGGACACAGCGTTTTGGAGAAAATTGGATTGTGTCCTAAAAAACGCATGTGCTCCAATCTATGAAAGACTGGGTTCCATCGAAAGTAGACTTGTGTGTATAGAACTCTCGATGGCAGTGGCACAGCCACGGGGTGGTGGGAGGGGACCTGGCCCCGAACCAGAACGTAATAATGAGCAGGTTCAATGTAGTAAGCCCAAACCCACCACTAATGTTCAATCCAACACTGTTGCAAATATCAACCTGCCAGCTCTTAACGAGCCACATGGCATTACGGCGATTGATATTCAGCCCAGCGAAAAAACTTTCCCAGATCGTGATGGATCTAAGAGAACAGGGCCCGACATAGCCAGAAATGGTGAACAGCCTGTATTTGTACAACCCCTGCAACAGGCATCTCTGGGTCTGATTGATATACATCTCCCCCCAGAGGCTGCCCCATATGTGGTGGTTCTAACCGGGGGTCCCACCTTTAGCGACTGGGTCTAGGGAAACATACTGGGTTTTAAAGAACAAATGTACATTCTGGCTTAATGCTAAACGTCCCCTGCCGGCCAATATGCGAGCTGAAATCCTGTATGCCAGGAGAGTAAATTGGGTGGGTAGAAAACCTAAGATATTAAAGGGGGACTGCGTCATCATTAATTTTAGGGAAAGACGTTGTGTTGAATATATCTGTGGATGGCCCCATGATGACGACTCCCCAACTTTAATCCGTACCATGCCACTGTCTTACTTCTATGCGCCGGCCCCTATGCCTTTGATTGGGTTAACTGGAGGGAGATTTCAGACAATGGATTACCCAATGGGGGACATAAGGTCTTTTATTCGATTCGATGTGTTATCTGGGCTGACTGACTGCGATTGACAGAAGTATAGTAGCGGATGTCCCACTCCCGAAACGGCATATATAGCTTCTGAGTCAGAGAAGGCCAAAATCCAGGGTGGGATGCCTACAACAATCAATCCTAGTGGTGGGAGTGTTGAAAATGTGTTGCCTGCACTAATATACATTAATAGGGATGTGGAGCAAGGTCTCTGTCCCGAGGCTGGACAAAGTAAACTAAACAAGGATGGTAACTTAACTGTTTCTCAGGACACTGTCATTTCTTCTATTTTAAATATAGGACGGCGAGGTAGACGGACGCCTTCCCCGCCGGCTCTCGCTCCGTGGGGCCCCTAACCTCGGTTTTTTCGCTGAATCTCCCCCCATTCAGTGAGAGAACCTGCAGCGGAAGCAGCGGCGCTCGAGAGCAAGCCAGCGAGAGGCTTACAGCACCCGGGACATCCCGGTGGCGGGCAGAGCGCGGACAGAGCTGAGGTGCCGCGAGGAGGCGGGGCATCGCGCCGAGCCGGACGAGACTGCAGTCGGCAGGTGCATCACGCGAGGGCCCTGGCTCGCTGGAGGGGCCCGCGGACACGCAGCGGCGGGACACGGTCCCTTGCAGTGGGGACTGGAGGCCGACCCGGGGGACGGACTGTTGCCCAGTGACCGACGGAGGTGCGTCCTGACCTGGCAGGCGGTTGGACTCCTTCGCCGGCGGCGGCGAGAGACGACGGAGTGGACGATCTCCCCCGGAGGCTCAGAGCGACCAGGTGCAGCCGCGGCAAGTACAGATTCCGGCGCTGGGCTCTACCAGAGAGACTGATGCGGTACGGGCGTGGGGAGAACCCTCACCCGCCCGGGACATAACAGACCCGCCCCCGGTGCATAGAGACGCAGCCCCCGGCAGGAGATCCAGCGAGTAACTGGAAGCACCGCTGTGAAGACGAGGAGGGCCCGCATGGAGGGTAGTGGGCAGGATTTTGAAGGGCCCCGATGGAGACCCGGCCGCCCAGGGCTTAAGTGAGTGGCCCCTACTGCCAGAGACGGGGAGGGAGTGCAACTGAGGTGGCCAACAGCCCAGCAGGAAAGGCGACAGAGGGGGGGTTCCCCCCCTCACCCATCTGCGGCGTTTCTCTCTCGGAGCCCGCAGAGAGTGGCGGTGCAGGGGAGCGATTGGAGACCGGAGGCCCCTCTCCGCGGGGGAGAGAGGCAGAGCGGAGAGTATTGCGGCCCAACAGCCCCGGCATTGGCACTACGACACAGTCGGAGGTGGAGGCAGGGGTGCCATCCGTGGGAGAGTCTGGAAGAGGTGGGAAGCACCCTCGAGCATGAAACGGGGTGGCCTTAACGCCGGAGGTGCGGAGTGGCCTTGCGGAGGAGTCGGAACCAGCACCGAGTGGAGACGTGAGTGGCCCCCGCCGCGCCGCAGGGACGAAGACTGCGGGAAGTGGACCCGTGGCGGAGAGGGTCTAGGCGACGCTGTGTCCCGGCGACCATGGCCGGCAGTAGAGGAGGGAGGAAGGGAGAGCGCACCCTCCCGGAACTACTAGGAAGACATCAACAACGAGCGGATCGGGGGCAGCAGTCTCCCGGCTCCTCCGGAGGAGCACAGGACACCGGAAGCGGAGAACCCCCCCTCACCAGGTCCTTTATGGAGTCTCTCTTCAGCACCCTTAGGGAGGATTTCCAAACCCTGAAGAGTGAAGTGGCAGGTGAGGTGCGGGAGATGCGCCGGGAGGTAGATGGCCTGGGAGAGCGGGTGGCCGCGGTGGAGGACGCCGGCCACAGAAGAGCCGAGGAGTTCGAACAAATGCAACAAGAAGTGCTGCGCCTCAGGGATCAGCAGATTGACCTCCAGGCACACGCAGAGGACCTTGAAAATAGGTCTCGGCGGAACAACATTAGGGTTCGCGGACTTCCACCCACGGCCGAAGGGACAGACGTAGCAGGATATATGCAAGCCCTGTTCCGAGAGATATTGGGAGAAGCGGAAGGGTTTCCTATCCGGATTGACAGAGCGCATAGAGTGGGACCCCAATGCAGAGCATCGGCGCCGCCCCCGGACATTCTGGCTTTCCTCCCGGATTTCCCGCTCAAAGAACGCATCATGGTAGAGGCACGGAAGAAGCAGCCCCTGACTTTCCGAGGCCATCAGGTGGCCCTCTACCAAGACCTGTCAGCCATCACGCTGCAGAAGCGAAAGGCGTTTAAGGCAGCTACGGATTTCCAAAGAGCACAAGGCACGCCCTATACCTGGGGACACCCTTTTCGACTCATTTTTCGCTGGAATGGTACTATGCACCAGCTACGCTCCCTGCGGGAGACCTGTGGGGTCCTAGGCATCGATGCACCAGACGCCGAGGTGGCCGCACAGCGGCCGGGGCGCTCCCGGGAGGATGGCTGGCGGAGAGTGTCGGGGCGTCGGCCCTGTGGGCGACCTGCACGACCGGACTCACCCGCCATCAGAGCCGGCATGGACGATGCGGTAATGGAGGTGGCCGGGAACACTGGCGTCAGTGACATCGCATTGACTGCATGAGGCAGCTCCGGGGGGAGATCAACACAGCTTTCTCTGCTATGCAGGTTTGGGTGCCGGGGTGGGGGTGGGCGGGGAGGGAGTGGTGGCTAGACGTCCACTAGTATACTTCACCGAAGACCTGCTTCCCAGGGAGCGGGACTTGGACATTGATGTTTCCAGACTTGGGGGTGAAGAGAGAGGTGTTGTGTGCATGTTGTCAAGGGAGAGGTGGGCGGGGGATCAGGGAGTTTTGAGGGGAGTTTGGGGGAATGGGTGGGGGGAGGGGGCTTTGGGGGACACCCGGAGGGGGAGGGGGAACCAGGGACACAGGGGGGGCAGTCCAGTGCGTGTCCGTAGATGCAGCTACCATAGTGGCGTACATACCACAATCCGTAGATTTTCAGGGGACAGGGCGGTCTTGACGACCCTCCCACATGACACATACAACATTTAAAATTGTCACGCTTAATGTCAGGGGCCTTAATAACCCGATCAAACGGCGTGCCGTTCTGTCCCTCCTAGAAAACACCCGAGCAGATATCTGCCTGCTCCAGGAGACTCACCTCTTACCCCGGGACTGCTCTAGGCTGCGATCTTCCGCATTCCCTACACAATTCTTTTCATCCAACAACACTAAAACCGCGGGGGTGGCGATCCTGGTAGCCCGGCACTTTAGCGGGGAGGTACTCCACAAACATGCGGAACTGAAAGGCAGGCTCCTGGTTTACAGAGTCCGGGTGGCGGGTCTCACGTTCGCCATCGGGTCCATTTATAGCCCGAACGACCGGCAAGAACGATTTCTCCGCTCGGCGCTGGAGGAGACCGCGACTGCACAGGACAGGCATATAATCTTAGGGGGCGACCTTAACATGGTCTTTGACGGTGCCACCGATAGGTCCGCCCATCGTTCCAAACAGACGGGGGAATTCTCGGCGGGATGTAGGGATCTGCTGGCGGAGATGGATGTCGGAGACCTCTGGCGTCACATGCACCCTACAGAACGGAGCTATTCGTTCTACTCGCACGCGCACAAGACGTATGCACGGCTGGACCACCTTTTGGTCTCCGGGCCGGTGCGCGCGCTAACCACGGCGGCAGACATAGGAGTGATCTCGGTGTCGGACCACGCCCCGGTGACGGCTACCTTCTGTCTCCCGCCGACCTCCTGTCCCCCACGGGTCTGGAGACTGCGGGACGCACTACTCAGTAGACGAGACGTGGTCGAGCAGGTAACGACGGCGGTACGGGACTACTTGTCCCATAATGAGTACTCAGACACGTCTCGGGCGACCCAATGGGCGGCTCTGAAAGCGGTGCTCCGGGGGGAATTTATCGCGATTTCCTCGGCAGACAACGCCAACAGGAGGGAGAAGCGCGAGGAGCTCACGCAGAAGGTCCGTGAATTGGAGCACATGCACAGCCGGACAGGAGCCCCCAGGATCTGGCGGCAACTCCAGGGGGCGAGAAAACTCCTGACGGCCTTGGATATGGATCGCGCGGAATACGCGGCACTGCGCCTCAAACATGCCTATTACACAGGGGGAGACAAATGTGGCAGATTGTTAGCGAGTAAGCTTAGGGTCACCCGTCAGAAACACACGGTGCAAGCGATCTCTGACCTCACGGGGTCCACGGTCACAGAGGATGCTCACATAGCGGAACGTTTTCGCAGGTATTATGCAGACCTGTACGCTGGAGATCCCCCGGATGCTCTCGCAACACGGGGGTACCTGGACTCGGTCTCCCTACCGTCCTTAACGCTCTCCCAGGCAGAGGCACTTGAGAGGGAAATTAGACCTGAGGAAGTGATATCCGCGATAGCCCGCCTCAAACATGGGAAATCCCCGGGCCTGGACGGCTTTACGCCACTCTTTTATAAAACGTTCTGTGCACTACTGGCGCCAATCCTCACGCGTCTGTTTAATACCTTTGCGACGCCGGGCGCAATCCCGCCGGACTTGTTGCGAGCGTCCCTGGCGGTCATCCCCAAGCCGGGTAAGGACAGATCACACTGCGGCTCCTATCGGCCAATATCTCTCCTTAATATCGATCTCAAATTATATACGGGGATCTTAGCAGCGCGTCTCGCCCCTCTCTTGCCAGGGCTTATCGACCCAGATCAGGCGGGGTTTATCCCCGGGCGACAAACGGTCGATAATACCAAGAGGATCACTCATCTCATTGAGAAAGTGTCACGAATCCGGGGAGAGAGGATGTTGCTATTGGTGGACGCCGAAAAAGCGTTTGATCGCGTACATTGGCCGTACCTAGAACAGGTGTTGGAGAAGATAGGGGTGAGAGATAAATTTCGCCACATGATTTTTAATTGCTATAGATCTCCAACGGCCATCGTAAGAGTCAATGGGTACAGTTCAAAGAGCTTTGACATCGAAAGAGGCACGAGACAGGGGTGCCCGCTGTCACCCTTACTCTTTGCATTATATATGGAACCCTTTGCACAACGAATCTGGGATAACCCGGCGGTGAAAGGGGTGAAGTTTGGTGGCTTCTTTAGTCATGCCGTCAGCCTATACGCTGACGACGTGATACTCTCCTTAGACGACCCGCTCTCGGCCTTGCCGGCTTGCATTGAAGAATTGACCTCCTTTGCCGAGGTGGCAGGATTTAAAATGAATATGGGCAAGTCGGTCGCCCTAGATCTCTCCCTGGCGCCGGCAACCCGGACCCTTTTACAACACCGGGTCCCAATAGTCTGGTCCCGGGACCCAGTGCCCTACCTGGGGGTCCTCCTGGCTCCGACCCTGCCCACGATGGTATTGGCCAATTACACCGCCTTGGGCCGGAAAGTAAGGGATGAGTTAGCACGCTGGGGTCGTGGCACCCTGTCGTTGCTAGGCAGGGTGGCAGCGGTCAAGATGACAATTCTGCCTCAGGTCCTCTATTTGTTTCTGGCACTTCCGCTGCGCCCGCCTGCGGGTTGGCTCCGGCAGGTGCAGTCGGATCTGGGACGCTTCATTTGGCAGGGCAAGACGCCCAGGATGCGGAGAGCACTTTCATTACTGGCACCGGAGGCGGGGGGGCTCGGAGTCCCGGACCTCCGCAAATACTTTCACGTGGCGCAGTTGCGGTACCTGGTGGAGTGGAGTAGATGGGAGTCGGATAAACACTGGCTCTTCCAGGATCAGGCGGTGGCGGGGCGACCTCTACAGGAGGTACCGTTTTTACGCAGAGCTCACCGCCCCGCTAACTTATATGCCTCCTTTATCACCAGAGTGCATCTCCAAGTATGGGATGCCACGAATCTTGCACACGGGTAGACCACGTTCCCCTCCCCACTGACGCCTTTGGCGGATAATCCGGAGTTTGCCCCGGGGATGGAGAGGGGCGCATTCGGGCGCTGGCGAGAGGCGGGATGCAGAGCCCTGTGCCACCTGTACGATGCAGAGGGGATTATCCCCTTTGAGGACCTCCGACGAGACTACACATTGCCGGAAACCGAGAGATTACGGTATTTGCAGGTTCGCCACTGGGCGTTACACCCCCAGGTGCGCGAAACAGCGAACAGACGACTCCTCCCTTACGAACGCTGGCTGTTAACGCGCACGTCCGACACCAAACTCATCAGCGACCTGTTCCGATTCCTCCAGGTGCCCCCCTCGCACTTTTATAACCCGGGATGGGAGCGATGGGAGGGGGAGCTGGGTAGGACCCTGAGTCACGAGGAATGGGGACAAGTAGCTTACAGAGCCAGGCACTCGGCATATCACGCGGGCCTTACTGAAACCTTCACTAAGGTCTCCACATATTGGTATTACACGCCAGCACGTATACACACCATGGACAGTAGTAAAGAAGACACCTGTTGGAGGGGTTGTGGACAGGTGGGTACACTGACGCATATCTTGTGGGACTGCCCCTTGCTTGCAGTTTACTGGAAGGAGGTGATCGATGAGGTTGACTCCCACTTTAAGACTGAGTTGCCGCGATTCCCAGCTTATATAGTACTGGGCCTCCCCAACAACCTGATGTATCCCTTGAAATCCCGCAGAGGCAGGCAGATCGCCATAGCGCTGGGGTCTGCCATTCAGAATATCCTGGTGCACTGGCGCTCACCCACACCCCCCACGGTCGTGGGCTGGCTGCATAGATTATGGCATGTGTTAGGCATGGAGAAACTGTCACTGACAGTGAAGGGGGACACAGAGACGTTTAATGACCTTTGGCAGCCATTTCGGTCCCTCCTGGTCACAGAATTCAGGGAACTGACCTGCCCTAGATACCTACGCCTCTTGAGGCTCACTACACAGGAGGACCCCGCCCCTTGACGGGGCTTGATGTCGGAGCATGATGAGGTCCTCGGACGAAGCGATAAAGCCTAGCGGGATACACTGGACGCACGCACTGGACGGGGGTGGGGGGAGGTAGGGGTAGGGGAGGCGTGGGTTGGGGGACGGGGAGAGGGAGGGGGGAGTTGAGACGGGATTGAGTTGTGTTCTTTTAATTGTCGGAGTGTCATGGCAGATAGCAGTCCTGCTGGTCCAGTCTTAGTCATAATGCCTGCTGCGGGGACAGGACCCTTACTCGTCAAATTAGGGCGATTCGTCGAGGGGTGCCCCGCGGGTCTGATTACACAGGACACGCGCTACACTGATTGCAGCCTACAGCACTCCCTTTAGTATGAAACGCGGCCGGCCCTGAGGGGTTGTAGGCGACATGCTGTGTTAACACTGACCTACACACGGGGCTAGATGGGAGTGAAGGTATACCGCTCCTCCGACGCAGTAATGAGCCGGCCCGCAGGGTTGTAGGCGGAAGCTGCTGATGCTGCCAATGACACTTTGTTCATGTTACCACCAATAAAAGATTTAAACATAAATATAGGACAATTTAAAGGAACAACCAATATTGCTGGTTGTTCAACGTTTTTATCCTGGAATGTGGCGGGTCTGGGATCCAAATTAGCGTCACCCCTATGGTCAGATTTCATTGATGACCATGATATCTGCCTCTTCCAGGAGACATGGTGAACAGAGCCCGTATTTAAGCTAGGCTATTTGAATTTTTTTGTCCCAGCGACAAAAATGCCAAAGGGTCGGTCAGTCGGAGGCTTGGTTATCTGGATCAAACAATGCTTAAAGTGTAATATTCAACTCATTCCAAGCCAGAACATTGATATCCTAGGAATCAGACTAAACTTTCCATCAAATTTGCACACAGACGTATATAACGTCTATGCCAGGGGTTTACCAGGTGGCAAAAAATCGGAGGTGTTCTCAACATTAGATTCCCTTGTTGAGTGTAGGCTAATCAATGTGTTTCCACTTGTAGCAGGTGATTTCAACACGACCTTTGAGCCATTAGGCAATCATGACCTGTCCCTAACGGAGGAGGAGGACCTCAGGTGGGGTATCCCACAGCTTGAGACATTGCCAGCAAGTAAATGGACAGAGGCTGCCCTGCATCTGAAGGGGTTTTGCCTGGCCAACCAACTGAGGGCAGCCAATGGCAGAACCCCTTCTGACAGGGCACGGAGTAAAACCAATGATAATGGCACCAGGTCTAGTACCATAGACTACATTTTGGTTCACATTGGGATGTGGCACATCCTCAAGGATATGGTGGTTAAACCCCGGATCGAAAAAGATCATAACCCACTAGTAGCTTTTTTAAATCTGGGCTTGGGGGAAAGATCGGGTGGGGTAATCGTCATGAAATATCCAATTAGTCGGTTATCTAATGACGAACGTCATCTCAAATGGGAAAATGTTGCAGAACACCCTGATACTATGGATAATATAAAAACCAACCTCGATGAGGCGTTGACATCAATGAGGGCTGCTTGTATCAATAGTCAGCCTTTTTCAGTAGTAGAGAATATACATAGTACACTCTTTGCCAAGCTTAAAACCTACTTTTGCAGACCATCTCTAGAAAAACGAGTTCATAGAAGGAAGCAGGAGAATTGGTTTAATGTCTCCTGCAAACAAGCTCGGGAAGAGCTAGGATCTGCACTTAAGTCCAAAGATTCGACTAAGATAAAGTTAGCCCGTAATGATTATAAAAAGATACAATGGAAAGCCAAGAAGGAATGGGAAGAGAGCGAGTGGCAAGATCTCAAGGCAGCATGTAGGGGCAAAAACCAGAAAAACTTCTGGGATATTTTTAAATGGAAAAGGGGAGAAATAACTGAAAGCCCACACAATTGCGTTCCCCAGGACTCCTGGATAGAGTTCTTCAGGAGTCAATATGCAAAAGACGCAGAGGATATTAGTTTGCCCTATCATGAATGGGGCTTTTATAAAGAGCCAGCTTTTAGCAGTAAGGAGGTCGACAGGGCGCTTGACACGGTAACCCAGGGCCGTGCACCTGGAATGGACTCTATTCCTGCTGATGTATTTGTTTATGATAGACAAAGATGGTGCCTAAATATCACCCACTTAGCAAATGTTATCGCACAAGGAATGGTAATCCCCCAGTCCTGGAAAGGCGCAGAAATTGTCCCGATATACAAAAAAGGGGACAAATCTTTGGCTAGCAACTATAGACCTATCAGCCTAATCGATGCTATCCAAAAAGTAATGGGTCGACTGCTCTTGGGCAAAATCCAGTCTTGGATGGAGGATGGTAACATCTTGAGCCCTCTGCAGGCTGGGTTTCGTCCCAAGACCAGCACCATTGATCAGGTCTTTAGGTTTCTGATACTTTATTGGAGGACAGTGGTATTAGAAAAAGGCGTTTTATACGCAGTGTTTGTTGACCTGCGAGCGGCATTGGATCTAGTCCCGCGTGGCAAGCTGTGGCGAGTACTCCAGGGACTGGGAATGACACCGGAGTTGTTGGCATTGGTTATCCGCTTACATGAGGACAATTTTGCTCGGGTGTGTTGGGGTCGGCCGGGAGAGGTTACGGATACCTTCCCCGTGGAGCGGGGAGTGAGACAGGGCTGTGTCTTGGCACCTACCCTGTTCTCGCTCTTCGTCAACGGGGTGGCCGAGTTCCTCTCCCGGGTCCCCACGGATGCTCCAGCTATGGCTGGAGCTCGTGTTCCAGTCCTCATGTTTGCGGATGACACTCTGCTGATTTCGAAAACTTCGAGTGGCCTCCAGCTTACCCTGCGGCGCTTTGAGGAGTTTTGCCTATTGCGTGGACTAGAAATTAATGTCGCCAAGACAAAGTTCATGGTCCTTAATGGCCCCAGACCTAATAAAATCTACAGACCTTTCAAGGGTACAATTCTTATGAATGGATCTCCCCTAGAACAGGTAGATGCATTCACATATCTAGGAGTTACCTTACAAAAAAATATGCGTTGGAATAGCCATATAGATCTCGCTTTACTGAAATATCAACAACAGACTGGCATCCTATTGAAACGATTTAAAAATTTGCAATCCCAGCCAATAGAGCCACTTTTAGAAATCTATACGATGAAGATCCGTAGCTCGTCTCTGTATGGGTCTGAGCTATGGGGGCATGGCAAAAACCCACAAAGACTGAATGTCATGGAGAACGAGTTTATTCGGAAAGTCGTTGGCGTCCCGCAAAGCACTCCCTTGTTACCCCTTTTTTGGGACCTTGGCCTGAAATCCTTACAAGATACAGCTTATTGTTGTACTGGTGTAGGATTTGGTCAACTAAGGAGCTTAGCCACTACGCCTCGGGTTTAAAGGAAATTATAGAAAAGGATTTATTCCACAAAATAGACTGTTTGAGGTCTGTAAAACTGTTACTCTATCGCATGGGATTGAAAGACCTTTGGGACGACCCTCACAATGCGGTCTTCCCTTCAAAACAACTTGTGAAAACCAGATACTGGGAGATGATTGGAGCGGAACTATTTACCAAGGGGTGTTCATCCCTTATTTCAGGTAGATTTCTGGAATTCAAGATTTGCGCCAGACTGGAATCGTATTGGGGTTTAATTGAAGTACCGTCTGATCGTAAACTTTTTTTTCAGTTCAGGATAGGTACCCTCCCGATACGATCATTCACATCTAAATGGGCGACAGGGTCCCAAGACAAATGCCCAAAGTGTTGTGATAAGAATGAATCCATGAGTCACTTTGTGCTTTTTTGTCCTCTTTATATCATCCCACGTAAAAAATGGGTACTACCTGTTTGTCGACTAATGGGAACCCGAAGATATGTAGAGGCTATGAGAATATTGTCTACAGACCCAAGCCCGACAATCTCAATAGCAATGTCAAAATATATAAAGTGGGCCTGGGTAATTCGGTCTAGACTGATCAATGCTATAGTGACCTGCGATTAGGCGCCCGATTAGATTAGGTCAGATTAGGTTAGGTTTGATTAGTCTGTTTTAAAATTTGGACTGTTTATTGTTGCATTTATGTGTAATGACGGTTTATAATTCCTTGCTATTTTGTATTGATTACTATATGCTGATGTTTTTGCTTTTATAAATGGCTATTATATGTCACTTTTGCGACTTAATTGTCGAATAAAGTATTTGAAAGGAAAAAAAAACTCTGTCTTTTTTAATGCAGAAAATAGAGTTTGCAAAGAACTCTACGAAAGAATTCTTTTTAACAGTAAAAAAGCTCTCCAAAATCCCATCAATTGATTCACAGGAGAATAGTAGTTCCTTCTGTAATTCCCTGGCGTTATTCTTTCAGTCAAAAGTAGAACTCATGTTTAATAAAATCACTGCCTTGTGTACTTCTATGGAGAACGGTCGATCAGCCCAATTTCAGTATAGCAACTTACTGCCTTCTCCCCCCTACGACCAAGTTTCAGATCTGATCAAAACACGAAATTGGGTTTCCCCTATGACCCATGCCCCGTAAAAATCATGCAACTGGCCCCTGAAATCATTGCAAGTAACCTTACGATCATTTTAAATAAAATGTTCATCACATGGTTTTTCTCGAGTGACTGAAAGAAAGCATCAGAACTCCCCCTCCTAAAGAAGCCCAGTCTGGATCCATCCGATCCGAATAGTTATCGTCCCATCTCTAGACTGCCCTTTCCGTAAAAAATCTTTGAAAAAGCCCTTAATATCCAACTGGCTAGTTTCACTCAACAGCATCATCTTCTAGATCATTCCCACTTCGGGTTTAAAAGCTGTCATAGCCCTGAAACTGCTCTAATAATGGCCACAGAAGAAATCAGATGTATTATGGACAAGAAAGCATCGAAACTACCCCTCTTGAAGAAGCCCAGCCTAGATCCAACAGATCCTATTAGTTATCGTCCCATCTCTTGCCTTCCCTTTCTGGCATAAAGCCCTTAATATCCAACTAACTAGTTTTATTCAACAGCATGATCTCCTAGATCATACCCACTTCGGGTTTAGAAGCTGTCATAGTACTGAAACTGCTCTTATAACGGCCACAGAAGAGATCAGATGTATTATGGAAAATGGAAGACATGCTGCACTTATCTTATTAGATCTTTCCGCAGCATTTGACACTGTTAATCAAGCTCTCCTGGTTGACCGTTTGGCTCATATCGGAATCAGAGGAGTTGCTACCTCCCTTTTAGAATCTTTTCTGAGTGATCGTGAACAGACAGTATCTTGAAAAGAGTTAGAATACAAGCCCTTCTGATTGCCCTGCAGAGTACTGCAAGGGTCCATATTGAGCCCCACACTATTTACGTCACGCCCCTTGCGAACCTGATAAGATCATTTGTTTTTTCCCTGGTATCATATGCGGACGATACCCAGATTGGTGTCCTTCTCCAATCCCTCGGACGTAACGGCACTTAGAACCTCATTATGATGGCAGAAGTCCCACCACCGACAGCCTGTCGGTGGGGGGCCTTCTGCCATCGTGTTGCTCTTTCCCCCCTGCCAAATTATAAAGGCGGGGGGTACCTTTGGTTCAGCGCGGCGGTCGTACAGACCGCCCGCCACGGTTCCAACAGGCAGTCTTTTCTTTACCACCTGTCGGAACTAAACCATTGCGGCGGTGCCTTGCAGGCACCGCCGTATGGATTATGATATCCCTTTCCGCCATTCATCTTGTGGCGGTCAATCTGCAGCAAAATGAATGGCGGAAACGGATTTGGGGGCCCGTAGCAGGCCCCCTTCCTCTCTGGGCCTGGGGCAAGGGCATGATGGTGCCCCCCTACATTTCGCTGCACCATGTGGCAGGCACAGCATGGTGCCTGCCACGTAGTGCAAGGATATGCAAGTGCCTTTTTCTGGGCATTGCGGCGGGGGCTGCTGACTGCATCACCGCCGCATTGTTAGGGATAGGGCCTGCGACTGCCGTGGTGGCGGTTGCATTGTAATGCGGTAGGTAGGTGGCCGCCTCGTAGGCGGTCAGTCCCACTACCGCAACGATGGAGGTCAGACAAAAGTCCGACCGCCATCGTAATGACCCCCTTAGTCTCCATGATTGCATGTCGGCAGTAGAAGAGTAGATGGGCAGAAACTGTCTTTAACTGAATTCCAGTTAGATGGAGGTTCCCCTTTTTGGCAAAGAAACCATCTGCTGGACACGCTCCTGCTGGCCTCTGAATCTAGGGTTGTTACCAGCTCCTGTCAAAAAGGTTAAAAATCTGGGCGTCCTCATGGACAATAAACTTACCTTTGGTGACCGGGCCAATGCCACTATTTCGACCACTTTCTATACTCTTAAGTTAATCAAAAAGTTTCTTCCATATATTCCACCTTCTCTACAAAGAACAGTAGAAACAGCATTAATATTGTCTAAATTAGATTACTGCAATGGGCTGTATTTAAACTTACAAGTTTATTTATCTATTTTAAACATTTGTTAGACGCAGTACGAATCAATCCCACAGGGATCTCTCGGCGCCACAAAGTCGGAGGCAGAAAGGAAAAAAAAGAGGCTGAATTAGTGACTAAACAAAAATGTTTTCAGACATTTTTTAAACAGCCCAAAAGTAGGGCTGGCACGAACGTCATCTGGCAGCCTGTTCCAGTGGTAGGGCGCAAGTTAAGAAAAGGAGCGCCCTCCCATCGTAGTTTTGTTAATCCTCATTGGACACAACAGACGCGATTGCTTGACCTTAATTGCCGGCAAGGTAAATAGGGTATCAGTTTTTTCCTAAGGTAGGCTGGACCTTGCCCCTGTAGCGTTTTAAATACCAAACACAGAAGCTTAAACAGAGCTCGCTTCCTAATGGGCAGCCAATGAAGTAGGCGCAGAAGAGGTTCTGAAGCAGAGCGGGATGGCTGGTTAAGAGCAAGACGTCCAGCGGTATTCTGCATGATCTGCAGTCTAGAAAGAAGATCTTCCCTGATCCCTACCAGTAAAGAGTTGCCGTAATCCAGCCTGCTCACTAGTAGTGCCTGAATGAGCGACTTTCTTGCAAAAAGGGGAATCCATGGGAAGATCTTTCTAAGCATACGCATCAGGCTAAAGCAAGTGCCCGAGATTCTGTTCATGTGTTGTTCCATGGAAAGTTTATTATCCACGATGACACCTAAGTTTCTCGCCCATTTTTTTGGTGTGGGGGATTCACCTAGCTCGGGAGGCCCAAGCAGTACAATCTCAGTTTTGGTGGTGATCAACTGCAAAAAGTTAGCTATCATCCAGGCTGCCTTCATCAGCATGTACTTTTTGAATCTTTCTCTGGTCAATGCGGGATCTGAAACGATGGTAATATTCAGTTGTGTATCATCCGCATACGATATGGTGTCAAAACCACAAGATCTGATAATGGAGGCCAGAGAAGATACATAGATGTTAAATAGCGTGGGGCTTAATATGGAGCCCTGTGGGACCCCTTTATCCACAGCCGAAGTCTGGGAGGTAAACGACTCCAGCAGAACTTGCTGTGTTCTGTCGGCAAGGAAGCTTTTAAACCCACTAAGTGCCATTCCTCCGACACCAATCTCTCGTAGTCTATACACTAAGGTTTGATGAGAGATGGTGTCGAATGCAGCTGACAGATCAAGAATAATCAGCATGGTAGGGGCCCCATTGTCCAGAGCTAGCTTGATTGTATCTGTGACTTCAGTTAATACAGGCCCTGTACTGTGTGATGCACGGAAACCTGACTGGGAGGGATCAAGCAGATTATGTGATTCCAAATATTGAACTAACTGCTTATTCACTAAGGCTTCCATGACTTTTGAGAGCAGAAGGTGAAGAGAGATCGGTCTATAATTTTGAAGGTCCGATGGATCAGCCGTAGCTTTTTTTAGTATAGGTCTAATTTGCGCCCGCTTCCATTTCTGAGGGAAAGTGGCAGTGGATAAGGATAGATTACATAATTCCGTGATCGGAGCTGCAAGAGCTGGGGCCAACGCGGTGGTAATGAAAGGGGGGACCAAGTCAAGGGGGGAGCCAGATTTTAAATAAGCCAATAACGAGTGGACTTGGTCCACAGTTATAACCTCAAAGGTTTCCAAAGAGGCATCAATGCAATCCTCATGGTTATCTAATACCTAACTAGGGTCTACCTGTGGGTTAAAGGAGCTATAGATTGTATCTATCTTTAGCTTGAAATGATTTGCCAAATCATCACAGAGCTGTTGAGTCTGCAGGGATGATGGGATTATTATTAACCCTGGGGTTAGTGAAGTCTTTCAAGATTTTAAACACTTCTTTGGACGAGTTCTTTGCTTCAGTAATTTTAGTCCCCAAGTAAGACCTTCTCCCACTGTTGCAGTTCTTTAGGTATTGTCTGACAGCCATTCTATATACTAGTTTATCTGCCTTCTGTTTAGATTTTCTCCATATCCTTTCCGTTTTCCTACAGCCAGCTTTTTCCTTCTTGAGATTGTCATTGTACCAGGGTGCTGGAGCTGGCTTTACCCAGGTCTTACAGAGTTTAATTAGAGCGATCAAGTCCAAGGCTTTGGACAGGGAGCCCTCTAGTAGTTCCAGAGCCTCATCACTGTCTTAACCTAAATAAATTGCAGTCTCTCCAGAATACTGCTGTTAGGATATTGTTCAAAATCTCCAAATTCCAATCCGCTAAACCAGCTTTACGGGTGCTTCAGTGGCTCCCGCTCAAACAAAGGTAATTTTTAAAGCCCTATGCATCACCTTTAGAGCTTTGCATGATCTTGGTCCAAATTTCCTTATGGACAAGCTTAAATGGTATCCACCACAGAGGCCCCTCCACTCAAGTGCAGCAAGAAATATTAGGATCTCTAAGTTTAGACACGCCTCCTGGGCGACATATGTTTTGTGACGGGGCTTCTAAAATTTAGATCTCCCTGCCACTTCATATTAACTCTCAGACAAACTTACTTTCTTTCCATAAGTCACTGAAAACATGGCTTTTCTCCTATTAAATCTGCTCACATGCTCCGAAACTCAGTAGCGCCTTGACGCCTCCAGGCAGCTGTTCGCGTTTTATCAAATTAATTAACATAACAAACATTTCTGCTGCTGGTGGCCCTAACCATTTTGAACAGGTGGGGCGCTGTGGTTCTGATTGCCTAGCACCTGGTTTGCATGTGCTTTCAAAACCTTTTTGAAGAGGTTGCCCCATGTCTTCATGAATAGAGCAGAATTACTTAGGCTGTGGATGGGCTGCTCCAAATAACAATGGCCTACTAGGTAATGTTCTATGACCGGTGAAAACTTGTGCTAGTCTGTCCTGTTGGATAGCTTCTGCTGGGAAAGGAAGACTGCACTTGCTGTCTTCTGTAAGTGTGGGAAAGGAAGACTGCACTTGCTGTCTTCTGTAAGTGTGGGAAGCTTGCTTTGCTACTTCCATCTTGTATCATTTCTGTGACAAAGCAAAACTTGCGCTGCTGTTGCTCAGTTTTTGCTTGTGTCCAATGATGGGGAAAGATTGCCTTTCTGCTGTCCTACCCGTGTCTGTACTCTGAAGGAGGAACTCTTGCATGGTTTCTGTCCATGGTGTACCTGTTGCATGAAGGGGTGTTTCCACTGATGAATCAAAGTGTTTTGGCTGCTTATGAAGAAAAACAAATACATAAAATGCACT
Organism: Triturus cristatus; assembly: GCF_964204655.1. NCBI lineage: Eukaryota > Metazoa > Chordata > Amphibia > Caudata > Salamandridae > Triturus > Triturus cristatus. The sequence goes on from NC_140595.1 coordinate 585,815,315, forward strand.
TGCATTGCAAACCATATGAACAAGGACTTTTCTACAATATTTGATGTGAGATACTCGGTAGTCCTGAGGTAGTCCGTGTCCCTATAGCAGCAGTATTTGAGCGCAAAACACGTTGATGGAAAAGAAAAAGTGAAGCAAAGACACTTGCTCTACCCTCTGTTTGTTATCTTGTGGCAGGGTGACAAAAGTAAAATGCATTTTAGCTCAGCCACAGAAATGTTATTATAGGTCTGAGTTTAACAAAGAGAGAACATACATATCAACATAAGGAATATAACCATACCAAAACTAGGAAACACGTAATTGCGAGACTGAAACACCAGTGAACATGCTGGCAGTGTTAGATGTGGAACCCCCTGATGAACCTTAACATACTAGGTAAGTGAAGAAAAAAGAGGATCAGTAAAATACAATCTTAGCCTAAGATCGTACAATTTGGTTAAGAGGGGAAACTGCTCTTAGTGAAGGTTTTCTGGTTTCACTTTGGACAAATTAGCCTCTAAAAAGTGTATCTATTTGCCCCTCGCTTTTACCTCAAATGTTAATGCGTTGTTTCAAGTTTGACAGATCAAACATTAAATATTTCAACACATAACTAAAACATATAAAATTAACCATAAAACAAATCAGTAGAAGCAGTAAAAAATATATATACAAATCCAGCAGTTTCAATAATTAAATACTGAATACTTAAAACACAAATAAAACAATAGAAATTACATTAAGGTGAGGTGGAGACAGAATTTTGCAGAAGAGAGGAAAAATGATTACAGAGAGGCAATCAGGAGTTATAAGGCAGAAATCAAAACTGCCCAAACCACCTTTTATGAGGAGAGGATCAGTGCAGCTGCCAACTCACCTAAAGAGATTTTTCGTATCGCTAAATCCCTCTCCACCATGCCACACAAACCTCCCAAAACGGAGGAAGCACCAGATCGTTGTAACAACCTGGCAGAATATTTTCATCAAAAAATTCGTTTGATATGCCTGCCTTTTCCTCCCCATCAGACTGAGTCTACAGCTCTCAGCACCAGAAGTTTGCACCCCGAACTACAGTGCTCGCTAGGAGAGTTTCCTCTGTTAGACGCTGATTCCCTGGATACACTTATTTCTAGGATAACCTCGGGCTCTCCTGTGGACCCCGCTCCTCCGCGGTATCTCTCACTAGTCACTAATGCCATTTGCCCAGTTATCTTGGATACCCTAAACTCCTCCATTACTTCTGGCACGGTACCCCTGGCCTGGAAATGTGCTCAGGTTAGAGCCCTTCCGAAAAACCCCAATTTAGATCACTCCAACATGGCCAATTATCGACCCATCTCTCTCCTTCCCTGGCTGAGCAAGCTGATTGAGAGACACATAAATTCCACGTTAATACAGTACTTGGAATCCAACAACCTGCTCCATGTCTCTCAAACAGGATTCCGTCCTCATCTCGGGACAGAGACGGTCCTTCTGGCTGTAACAGAGGAGGCAAGGAGACTTCTGGACCAGGGCGGCTCAGCAGCTATCATTCTTTTAGATCTCAGTGCCGCTTTTGACACTGTTGATCATAACATCCTGCTTGAGCGACTAAAAAATCTTGGAGTGACAAACTTGGCACTTACCTGGTTCCAGTCCTTCCTAAAGGATCGGTTCTTTCAAGTCTTTGAGGGAAATGCCACATCAAACCGGTGGCCTCTTAGCTGTGAGGTTCCCCAGGGTTCCTCCCTGAGCCCCATGCTTTTTAACACCTAAATGGCTCCATTGGCAGAGATAGTCCTTCCATTCGGCATAAATATGATCACCTACGCAGATGATACTCAATTGGTTGTGGCATTAAACCACCCTGAGGGGTCATCTTGCGCTCTAGGTACTTGCCTAGAGTCGGTAGCCGAATGGATGGAACTCTCTCACCTCAAGCTAAATGGGGACAAGACCAAATTGATGTTTTTGGGCAAACCTCCATCACCCTCCTCAGCACTTATATGACCGACTTGTCTTGGCCCTATTCCAGCCCCAAAGCAGCAGATTAAGAGCCTGGGCATGTGGCTCGACAGCTCTCTCTGTTTTAATCATCAAGCCATTAAGCTCATGTTTTCGCCTAATGAGAATGCTGAGAAAGATCCTTTCCCTGCTCCCTTTCCAGGTGAGAAGGATTATGGTGCAAGTCCTTATACTGTCCCGCCTGGATTACGGGAATGGGCTGTATCTGGGTGCCCCTCAGTCCACAATCCAGAAACTTCAAGTGATCCAGAATTGTGCGGCTCGCCAACTTCTCCAGATTCCTCGGAGACAATCAGCGAAACGTGCACTGAGGAATCTTCACTGTCTCCCAATTCGGGCTAGGATACATTTTAAGGCCATGTGCCTGGCTCATAGATCTATTTGGAAATCAGGCCCAGCCATCACCCAGTCCCTGGTCACCCCATACCAACCTTTCAAGAGTCTTCGTTCTAGCTCTGCTTTTCTCGCCACCCCAAGGAAAGTACGAAGATCTAGATGGGGTGGACGCTCTTTCTCCCTGAATGTTTCCAGTTTCTGGAATTCTCTCCCCTCTACTCTCCGAGGGGAACCAAACATACTGGCCTTCCGTAAACTTCTCAAAACCCATCTTTTCAGTACTTCGCACTAACATGACGTGCCTATCTGTCTGCCCGCTCCGTAAGCACTAGGAGGCCTCAGGGTAGCTACGCGCTATAGAAATTTAATTTCCTTCATTAAGGCAAGTGCAAAAACAATCCCCGAGATCTTTGGTAGTCAAGCGGACTAGCTAGGTCTAATATATTAGGCCGCAAAGAGAAATTTGGATACAGTGATCACTATCACTTATGTAGAATCTCTTTTACAAATTCTAAGAGCATTTATGCTTTGTTACCTCTTTGTGCACAATGTAAAATCAAGGGTGGCAAGCAGAAGCCACGAGAGCCCGACTCGCTATGGATTCGTGGTTCCAACAGGACCTCCAGCTGAGCCAGAGCCAAGGAACGGGTCGGCTACCTCTTTCTCTGTCTGTCATCACAAATCTTGGCCCTTTCCCCTCTCCTCACTGTCACCATGACAATATTATGCATGAAGTCTCACTATTGAGTGGCTACCCCATGTCCTCTTTTGTGATTTCAACCCCACACCTAGCTTTGATACGGAATCACACTATAATTGTTTCCTGTTTTTCAGCAAACCAGTACAAATATTAAAAACAGAGTTGGACAATGCAGAATAATTTCCTCCCGGAACCATTTTTGATTAATAACCCTGATGTATATTTTTCACTTTTCTATGGGTTTTGTGGTACTGATTTATAATAGTAAACCACCATTTTTAGGTCTCGCCTGACCCAGCGCATGCGCTGGTCTGGCGAGACTTTTTGAGAGGGCTCCAAAAAGTGCTACCAGGCCGTGCATGTGAGCGGGCGCGCGCACCGCGATTACTTTCACTTTCACAGCCGCACAGCCGCTTTGATGTTTGATCGTGATCACTTTTGGCCGCTTGTTTGTCTTGAAAATACACGCATTTCGACTGTGGCGTTGCTTTATAATTAGTTTACCAATACTTTAGTATTTGCCAGCGCTCTGCTGTTCAAAAGCTTTGCAGTGATTTATTTTGCAATCAGTAAACCCTGTAACGGCTGAAAGTAGCCATTCCTAGTGAACGGCCTCGTTTGAGGTACTTGGACTAAATCAGGGAAGTTGGGCTTTTGACCTCCTGACCGCGACGCTTTTTCTTCCTCTCCCATTAAATCAATATCACTCCGAAGAAGTGAGTTTTTGGTGTTTTTCCTGCGGGATGCTCTGTCTGCTGAGGAGATACATGCTCCCCGTGGACTGACAGCAGCTCGCCAACTTCGCTCTGCTGCAGTTACTTCAGCAGCTAAAACAAATGAGGTGTCTGGCCAAGGTATCCTGCCCTCTGGCCCCTGAAATAATGAATCAAAATATTTCCAAAATGCTCTCAGGGCCCTGCAGACCCATGTTTAACTCTTTAGCTGCCTTTTGAGATGCATCTGCAGGGAAGGCTGTGTTGTCCAGGCTGCTGCACGCCCTGGGAGGGTCCCATAGGATACAAACTGTTGCTTCTATTTTTTAGGTCTCACCTGAGACAGCGCAGTCACCTGTGAGATATTGTGTTTACTTGCAGGGGCCTTGAAGGCCACTCAATGCTTATCATTGGTTGGCTTCATTGTCACTCTCAAAACAAAAAAAACAATTGGCGCGCGCGGTAATCACTTCTGCTTCTTGTGTTTGTTCCTCCCCTGGCGAAAGGTCCAAGTATTTATGTCCTTCCCCAGCTCCCATAAACGGGTACTACTTTTTAGGTCGAGCCTGTAACAGCGCGCATGCGCTGTTCTGGCCAAGACTTTATGTAGGGGCTTTTGAAATCTGCCCTCACACTCGCTTGTGCGTGGGCTTTTCCTTTTGTCCCACGCTTTTGGCCTTTGCGTGCGTCTTTTTAACAAACACAGCACGCAATTAGCCAAAGGCGGGCGCATTGCTCCACCCATGGCCTATTGGTGGCGGTTACCTGCACGGCCGCCATGCGGTTTCAATTATCGTGCCCAGAAACAGGCGAGATAATTGAAACCAATTGGCTCGCTGTGGTGCGCTCTTGCGCACCACTCGTCTTCACATTAGCATTTCACACATTCATGGTGGGTCTATTATTTGCATTGACATGAATATCTTCTTAGCAATTTCTATTGGTTATGGACTCTCTTAATTCTATGGGTCACGGCTGTGATGAAAATAATATTTTTCAGTAAAGTCATCACGGGCAGATCAGATTAATCTAAAAGTATACTTCTCAGCTGATAAGTAGTTGACCTTTTTTGGGTTCGTTTTCAGAGTTTAGGATGTGGTGTTACAGTTTTAATATTCTAAAGCGTTTACTGCTGCCCAGATGCATAGATGTATAGGTAGGTCGTGTACTTCTACGCCCTCCCCTAACGTGTGTTGCATCCAGTGCTAAAGAAGCATTTAGCAGTTCATATACTTGCAGGACTCCTATTTTTGTTTTGCTGATTCGAGCACGGCTGTGGATAAGCACTTAGAATATCACGTCATTTCATTCCACAATACATGTTGCTGATACTTTTAATATATATGTTACATTGTGCTTGACTTCTTTTTAATAGATTCGTATTATCTTGTGGAACTGACATTCTTCAAAAATTCTGCAATAGGCTATTTTATAAAATCGAGCTCCTGACATTTGCTCATAGCTCTGTAAGTGATTGTGGTTCGTGGGCTTTACAGCCAGTTCCCGTCAGAGTGCTGCGCTCCGGGTTCAAAGGCGCTGTTGTTGGCTTGCGCCTTTGCAGCAGCTTGGGAACGTGTGTGTTTCTCAATTTGCCGTGATTTCGAGGTCTACCTCTGTGCCAGTGCATCCCGCCAGCCTCTTTGCCGAGGATCCAGACCGTGTTGGACAGGCCACGGTGGGTAGCGATGGCTGACCTTTTAGCAAACCATGAATTATAGCATTGATTTCCGATCTATTAAAGCCATTTCCTGTGCCTTTCTTGGAGATGTCATGCAAGCTCTCTCCTGCACGTACAGACTGCGGAGAAACCCGCACACCTCTAATGTCCTTGTTATCCTTCTACCGAGAGACCATTCAGACCAGATGTTTACTTTTTAATACAATTATGGCTCCTCGTTTGTGTGATCTGCTTTATACTATCACATTATGGTTCATAATTATTCGACAGTGGAAGCTGTAGTGAGGTGGGACACCAAAAAGGCTGTGCATTGGAAGCAGTCTCCTTTGAAGCCCTCCTGGCCCCCAATAGGACATTTACATTCGGTTGGTAACATTACATAAGGGCATTTGCACCTCTGCCATTAAGAAAATGCCAATTTATCCCGTCAATGAATTTGGTCTCTTTGACCATTTTTCACCAAATCGGAAGTTAACGGCAGTAAAATATATATTTTAGAGCTGTCTGATAAAGTAATTGGTTGAAGTGCTCTGAAGTTACAAAGAGGTGCCCAAAATGTACGATTTTGTTTAAGTAATGTGCGTTTCACTACAGTTTTCTTTCTCAACGAATAACATGATGAAGGAAACTGCTCCGATTTTCCTTTACGCTATTCGGTGCCTCTGCTTGGATGGGTGACTTTTCCTTCAGGAGTTTTGGAGGTAAAAAAGGAAATGTGACTGTGCAGTGTGCATACCCCATCTCTGTATATATTGCACATTTTATCATCACCTTATAAAACAAGCATTGGCATAGCCAATAGGTCTCGCTTTTGGGACCTTATAAGTATTTAGTTATGTTGCACAATATCCTTGGTGCGACAACATCAACTGTTGCATGGGTAAACACTTATAAGGTCCCAAAAGCGAGACCTATTGGCTATGCCAATGCTTGTTTTTAAAGGACTGTCAGGCTATGTGAGGAAATAACGATGCTAAAACCTGTGTGCGTGGTAGGGGGCGCGAGCAATATGTGGGTCGTTGCTAAGGCAAAGGTTGTGCCAGTCCTGGTGCCCCGTCCATTGCGACCATATGCGGCAGTCACAGTGAAGCCAGTTTCAAGGTAGGTGGGCGAAAGTCTCGAAGGGAGAAGTTGTATTGATGCGTTTTCGTTGGGGCCGGCGCTGGAGACTTTGACGCTCCATAGTCTGAAGCCATCCTTAGGGGAACGACTCTTGGGAGCACTGCGAACAAGAAAGGTCCAAGTCACTTCCCACGGACAGCGGAGCCCTACATTCAACCGCGTACTTAGATTTCGCGCTTCCGGTAGCTTCAAGAGCACCAACAGTAACAGAAAGAATACCAATATGGCGACAGCAGTAGTTCCGGTACAGGGAAGCGATCTGTTGGCAGGGCTCTGGTTAAGGTTTACTGTGCTGCTGACAGGCAGATCTCGTGAAAGACTCCAGTTCCTGTGTCAGAGGAGTCGAGATGCAGGGGCGGATGGCGGGGGCCGGCAAGAGCCTGAAGGTGAACAGTAGTAGGGAGGGGACGTCCCTAAACCGTATGTCCAAATAAACTCTTGAAGTCACCGTCCGATACACACGCGTTCCTACTCTGCCGCCCTTTTCTTTGTGCATTTTGCCTCTTTAACCTCCACACCCTTGTTCAAAACATCCTCCACCCCGCCTCTGACCTTTACAATCTCCTCACAGCGCTGCTCCCCTTACCACTGTTTCTGATAATCCCGTTCTGCACCTGCTTCTTCTTGCATTTATATCTTCTCTCCACCCAGCTGCCCCTTTCTGTATTGATCCCCCGCTACCCCTTACCACCGCTGTTCACTGTTTGTCTCTGTTTGCGCTCTCACCTTGGACCGTAGGTGCTCTGTAAGACTGTTGAACACTCTTCGGACAGTCCCTTTTTGGGTAAAACCCGCTGTATTGTAGGATTTTCGAGCACATGCACGCAGTGTCGTTGTAAACTGTATTTTTATTTTTTAAACATTTCATTTTTATTAAGACCTCTACTGAGATCAACAATTAGTATAATATAGTACTTAAAACATTGTTTTATAACCTCTATGCAGTCCAGAAAAGTTTCAAAAACGAGTTAAAAATGTACAAACATTATAGCAAATAAATTCTTCCAGTGGAAAAAGAATTAAAGTAATCAAAGCGTTCCAATTAGTTATATTAAATTTAAAATATAATTAATGCGAGGTCGTACTGTCGACGGCCAAATAAAAATAAGTAAATCAATAATTATATTTATATAGTGCTTACTACCCCAGACACTGCGTTGAAGTGCTTTGCTGTGTGTAGCACGCTACTCTTGAACCCAAAGTTATAAGTAAATGGGTGATCATTTAGCAATAAGTGTTTTCCTCTCCTTGTAGTATTAGTTGTGTTAAGTTTGTACTCTTGAGATCTCATACATTTACTCCGGGGTTTTGAATAGGAATAGATTAATCAAAGTGGACTACTAAACAGAAGATTGGTTATTCAATGTTATTGGGTGTGGTCGACATGTGCTTGTTAGTTGGATGAATTAGAAGGGACGATAGAAGAATATGAACGCATTTTTGGGCGTCCATTATTGTTGACCTTTTTGGGTTGAGTTAAGAGTGGAGGGAAACGTAGAGGTGACAGGATTTTTGTGTGTGTTTTAAAACTTTTTTTTTATATAAAACAATACTATAAACGTTTACAGAGACACACACAAGTTAAAATATATACCTTTATGTATACTTAAGCATATATATATATATATATATATATATATATATATATAAATATATATATATATGTCATTTCTATACAGTGCATAAACCCAATCTGTGTGTGCACTCTTTCTTGCTAGACAAACGGCTTGTGATTTTTATAAATATATATATATCCTCGAGAACCTGTTGGGACTCAAAACATATATATATATATATATATATATCATATATTTATTTATTTTACCTACTGGCAGTCGCCAGTAGGTAGTTCTAGTTAGGACCTATTTTCCATTCCATAGGAAATTCACATCATTCTATTTCCAATAACTTTGGCGCCGGTTGACGTATTTTCAAAACTCGTGGGGCGCACCGGTCCGCTTCTATCCTGAAAGTTTTGGGGTGATTCATTAAGCGGGGACCGAGGAAAAAAAAAATATATAATCACAAACAGTTCGTCTAGCAAGAAAGTGTGCAGACAGCCTATGGGTTATTTCAAAGTGATTGTAGACTTTGTCTGCTACGACACGTTTTGGCTGCTTTACACTGCCTTGCCTTTTAATGTATGTTGATGACGTGGTTATATTTGATTTACCCCAATTGGGCTGCAGCGCAATATGGAGGCTCTTTTTAATTACATAGAGAAACATTTTTTAAGAATAAATATTTCAAAAATGGTACCATTTAGGGGCAGGAAAAATGCTATACCTTTTACCTGGAAATTAGGAGGAACTCCAGTAGATATAGCACCCACTTACATTTATTTAGGGAGCAGTTTCTCCCAATCTATTGGAACTGCTTCGCATTTTCAACGTACTGAATAAAAAATAGTATCACATGCTAGTGCTATAAAAAAGTTTCACTTATCTACTGGGAGGCGACATTTTCCAGCCCTCCTGGAAATTTATCGAACACAGATTACCCCTATTTTAATTTATGGTTTAGAATATATTCCTATAAATTGATGGGGGTTTTTTAAATATCAATGAGGGAAAACTCTTACGTATTCCTACCACTACAAGTCAAGCCACTCCCTTTCATGCACTCCGACTGGAATTAGGAGTAGTGAGTGCATGTACAAGAGTTATGGCAAACTTTGTTAGGTGGGCTTATAACATACTGCATGCACCTGAAGGTACATTGAGAGCAATTGTATGTCAAGAAACCTTTAAGGCTGATCCAGGAATAAATACGTTTAAAAGAAATTTAGAGATTGCTTTGGAGCACTTCCAATGCTCCAAGAACATTTTGCAAAGTTGGTCTCCAGTACTCCTGAAGTTGTTTCTGAAAACATCTACACTGAGATTGAGCTATGATATGGATAAACTTTATTGTCAACAGTTATTGCATTTTAAGCTCGCACTAGCTAGGGTGGAGTCTAAAGAGATACCAAATATTTGAGTTTAAATTGGACCATAAGGTTAGGCGTTGCTTCATGATGCTAAGACTGAGGACATTACCGCTAAAAGATATAGCTAAAAATTGAGGCAGTAACTTTGATAAAACTGGCCAATGTGATTTGTAAAGTGGAGGAATCCAAGATTTGGTACATGTCCTGTTTGTCTGTCCAAATAGTAGCTTGGTTGATACGCTCTCTCGATTCTTAAAACCGATTTGCACAAAATATATTTTTAGAACTATGGATCTGCTTGAGCTTAAAGGGACCCCCACCTGATGAATTTCTATGTTACAACGTTTTCAACTTTTTAAAGCGTTTTTCCCGCTACTTTACAGATGTTTAAAATAAGAATAATAATCTCTTTTCTTTATAAGGTATTTCGGGATATATCGTGTTACTATGGAATTGGAAATCTGTATATACTATTTTATATATACTAGTTTATCATATTGTGGATCTCGGTGGAGGTCTATACCAATAAATGTAATTTCAATTTCAATACACCTCCTTGCTAACTTGAAGGAGCACCATATTGCCAGAGCTTTTTAAAGTACCTACATGCAATGCACTTTTAGTGAGCATAGGAAGCATACTTCAGTTCAGTTTATGCCATGTACACAGATTCAATCTTTTCTACTTTGTAGTGCGACTTTAAAAACCTTTCTTATGATGAGTTTTGGAGGATGAGGAATTAATTAGTTCTTAATTCTGTACACAACAGCAATACGCTTCTTATTGTCTCAAATTTATTTCCAGCATCTCGTCTTTGAGATCTACATTTGATATTATATTAAGTCTTCTCATTTCACTTTGCCATTGTTTATTCATTCTTGTGTCCATGTGGGCTAGTATTGAATCAGACCTTGCTCTACGGCACCCTAGCAGCACAATAATTCTAAAAGTCAATACTTGATTACCTGTGTCACCACTTATGTTAGTTTATATTATACAGTGTAGGTGGAGTAAGTGGACTCCACTTGGCTGACGTCCTTTAGTTTTGGTGCATGGTGTACGGGTGTATGTATAAATATTGGGTATATGTAAAATTTACATGGCCAGATCAACACATTGTGCACAAATATACACAGGCTGTTAAATTCTCTTCTGTAGTTTTTAATTTCTGTATATGTATGTCCTTATAAGTGAAAGCAGAAGCACATGTATGTAGACAGCCTCCTCTACTTACCCTTTTATGCACATTTTTGTAATGTTTAAATACATAGTGACAATTTGTTTTTTGTTTTTTAATATCTAATTATATTGTTCACTTACAAAAATTATAAACCTATTCATATGTACAGGTACCTACCCTATAATTCTATTTACATACTATGATATATATCTCACACAAGCAAGTAAAAACCAGTATATACACATCAATGTAGTTATCTACATACTGATACACACACACATTGCATAAAAATCCAATTCTTTTCACAAACACATTTTTAATTGTTTCAGTTTATTTTTCTTACATATATAATGCTTCTATCCTTAGATATGACATCACATTTTCATATGTACATACACACCTTTGCAGGTGCATCCCTATACAAAGCCTAATGCCATATTGATGCACAGAAGTTACCAGGGGTGTGGAATTTAATAAAATATCTACTTGTCCATGGGGCAGGTTGCTTCATAAATCTACTTGTCCTGTAACAAAATCCACTTGCCCCTTTGGTGCCATGTAGTGAAGCGACACATTATGGCAGCAATCTCATTATATAAGCGCTCTGATATAGCATCTCTGATTATGACAGGGCTCATACCATAGTAGTGTTTGAATACTTACAATCCCCTTATGTTGCCACGTTTCCATAGTTTTACATACTGGGGCTGAAGGTAGTGGTAAGCAATAGTTCCAGGGTTAGAATGCCCTTTTGAGTCTGTGTAAACCTACTAACTTGCATGTTTTAAGGGTTTTCAACAACACTTCTCTAATCGTTTCCCATTCTGAGAAATGTTGGAAATTTAGTCCCGACAATGGCAGATGTAAAACTTCTTTCAGAGTTGGGGATAAATAGTGGTTGGTGAAAAAGTGAACTTGCAAACACTCAGATTTTTACATAAGCAAATCTACACATGCATATTTACTAATGCTAAAATGCAGTTCATGTATATTTTCTAGGAATACTATTTCTTGTCCTACTTATGTAATTCTTGGGAATTTACGACAGCCGTATAGCTGCACTTAATGCAAGGACACATACCATGGGTGCTGTTATTGAGACTTTCTTTAATAATTGGGCCCCTAATTTGGTCTGGCGTTGACCGTGACCTTTTGTGTTTACTACAATTCTGCCCTTCTCTCTGTATCGGATGGCTTCACTATGAGTGACAGCATTCTGCTCTTTCACAAGGAGCATATCTGCCCACAAAGTAGTTTTATTCAGTGCCTGTAACTACTGTGGCAGTGTTTGCTTTTTGAGACCAAACATTTTTTTTGTTGCTTTTGCCAATGTTTGTTATAATGGTGAGGGCCCGGCAGCTCCCACACCAATAAGGTTTTGCAAAAACTATGCCAAAACAAGTCACACATTAACAAAACTAAAAATCTGACCACCATTTTCAGACCTTCTGGCATTGCCAATGCTTGTTTATTTGTTTCTCATAATCTTATTGAAACTGGTTACACTGATTTTCCGTTATGAATATTTTTGGGAAATACTAACATGCATCAATGCATGTTACTAAATGATCCTGCAAAGAAATGGTACCTGAAATTATACAGCAGTTTAGCAAAATGTTTTTTTCCTGCTTTCATTTTTTTAATGAACATTTTATTTTGAAAGCAAAGAATCATCAATATTGCTTTCAAGCTTCTGCAAATATTTGCATGAAATCGGAGTGCATTCTGGGAGTATCATACATAGCCTCATATTGCTAAACTTTGAAAACGTGTGTTCACATTTCTATACTGGAACCACTATTAGTAGTGCAGTCGGAGCTTACAACATTTACTTAAAGCGCTCACCCTAATAATAAAGGCTTTCAATTAATGAACCATAAAAACAAGTTTGAACAGCATTAACATATGGGCAAAAATATTACCTTAACTGCAGACAGTGCCCTTCCCTGATTCACATTATGTGGTACTGCAAACTGTCAGCCAAGGGGTTTGTGCTGCAGGGGGTTGGGCCTGCTTGTCCCAAGGACAAAATACACATGAACACTAGTTGCCCTTGACCCCAGACAATATGTCCTGGGCGTCACGTTATAGGAATTCCACATCCCTGTTGTTTGTGTAGTGAAAATTCGGGCCCCAGGAACATAGTTGCGCTTTTGATTGGGCACCGATTACATTATACAAGTTAACATTAATTTTTGTAGGCATGGGTAGATTAGGTGTTGCACTGACACAGGGATTCAAACATACATCCGCAGCCCTGCCCGCAAGGCTGCATCCTATGCCTGCCACTCTACCCTCTCTCTTCATTCCTGACCTTGTCCATGTTTAGAAAGTGAAGAGTATTTGTGAGAAGGGCGGGGAGGGAGTCATGGGAGTCACATTTTAGTTAAACATCACAAGTCCTCTTTTGAAGTGGAGGTAGGGTATTAAACTCAAATTATTTTTGCTACTGCAAAACAGCACAGTAAAGGGTGGCAATCCATGAACAGATCACTACTAGCCTGGTGCTTCTGAGACAGCCTGAACTCACATATATCAAGGTTCATGCACTGCTTAAACAATTGGACTTTTGTAAAGTCAGTGCATAGTTTACAGTGGGAGGTGTATTAAATCTGTCATCTTACTGTGTGAAACATAACCTGTTTTTCTTTTATGATGGGATTCTTAGATGGGGTGCCAGACTAGATTGTAGGTTCCTATGTTAGAAGTATTTTGTGATTTTTCATACTGATGAAAAGTGGTCCTTTCCTATTTATTGCCTAGAGGGTGTTATAAAGCAGCTTGAAGGAGGACATTCTGGTTACCATTGGCGGGCCTTCGAGTTAGGTGAGATGTGGTATGATATGAGTAGTCTCGCAGCTGAGTTCTGAATTCTCTCTAAACTTCTCATGGTTGATAAAGGTAAGCTGTGATGGAGACCATTATTGTAATCTTGTTTTAATAGGACAAGAAAGGATAGTTGCTTTGACCTTGTAGGGAAATCTTAGATGTGGGAATGTGTAGTGTAGCAATTTTATGGCAAGAAAGCTTGATTTGGATAGCTTATCTACTTGGGTTTTCATGGACAGCTTGGAGTCTTTGATAATTCCAACGTTTCTTACCTCCTTGGATATTTTTAGTGGTGGTCCTAGATTTTTAGGCCAGGCTCAGAAAGGGTTATACATTTTCCAGTCACCAGAGATAAGTATCTCAATTTTGGATAATTTCACTTTGAGGTGGCTCCATGTCATCCACTGGTCAACGGCCCGCAGGCAACTGAAGATTTGAGTTTCCAGTGTGTCTGGGGCTATCCAAATTAAGAAGTCTTTTTGTGTTGTCTACATAGTTATAGGAAGTGGTCTAAAACATGTTTAAGTTCTGTTTAGGATTTCATGAAGATGTTAAAAAGGAGAGGTGAGATGATAGAGCCTTGAGGGACTCCTGCTTTTATGCTGTAGGGCTGCGAAGAGAAAGGAGAAGTGTAGACTACATTTGTTCATTTATTTAGTTAAGATGAGATTCAAGTGAGAGCGATACCCTCTATGCAGCTTCGTTGAGTCTTGGGGTTAGGGTGTCATAATTGACTATGTCAAAGGCAGCTGAAAGGTCCCAAAAAATCAACGCAGCTACCCCATTCTGGACTACTGTGTTTTTAAGGTTTTCTCAGATGGAGATTAGGACTAAGTCCATGCCTCTTATATATACCTTATTAGGTTAAAAATCTTTTTATTTACATTTTGAAATAGATTCTCGACATTCCACAGTCAAATAAGAAGAAATCTAGTAGAAGCCAGAACAAACTGCAAACAGAATCCACTTTGTTCCCTCCCTCGGCCTCCCCCAACCGTCTTACCCTCTAGTGCCATCCAGTGATGGTACGGTTGCGCATCACACTCCCCAGCCCCCCCCCCCCCCCCCCTCCCCCCATTCAGTCTTCACTCAACCCAGCTGGATATTGTTGGGCTATGTGCGTATATTGGCATAATAGTCATCCAGTTTAGAAGTGTCTAAGAGTTTCTATTAATCAAAGCCGCTTAGGATAGAAAAGGTCCTTGAAGTTTCTACTAAAATATTCGAAGAGGCAAGCCCACTGTGTGGTGAAGTCTTTTTCTTTACACTGTGCTAATTATGTAATGTTTTCCATGCCCAAGATCACCACAGTCTCTTGATCCACTTATGTTGAAGGAGACAACTGTTGTCCCTGCAGCCTAAGTATAGTGCTTGGTCACCAAGAGCATCTGTGAAAAGACCCTACCAAGGGTGCCACTGAGCATGTAACTATCTGTTACTGGGGCCAGTAAAACCACCTTAGGGCATCTAGCCAATTCTGACACAGTGGTTGTTGATAGTGGTCAGCACCTAGGACCAAAAAGGGTCGGAACCTGGGGTATAAGAGTATATGGGTCAGTGTTCCCTCCTTCGTTTCCCCCCTCCGACAAAGAAATCTCCCCCCCACTTCATTTTGGCCAGATGTGTTGGCAACAGTGCCATCTGTAGAGAAACGTAAGCATTGTTTCTCTTCCCATTGCGTGGGATGCAAAGTTGTTAGTCCATTTCGTGATTTCCTCCCATTGGTCATGATCTAATGTGATGGGCAATTCCCTCTCCCAGGTTCACTGATATGTGGTTGTCATTTCCCTGCTTGACTTTGAGCATATTGTACATGATTGACGTTTCATGTTTATCTCCTGCGCAATTTAGGATATATTTTTCAAAAGCGGTGGGGGCTCTAGTACCTCCCTATTTGTTTCTAGGGTCAAGTAGCCAGTTGTGCAGCCTTATGTAGCGGTGGTACCTTTTGCTCTCAGAAAGAGCATGCTCCTTCAGCTGCTCAGAAGACTTTATCGATCCCAGGTCAAACATGTCTCCCGATGTTTTACAGCCCCCTCTCCCCCCCCACCATTGATGTTGGGGGACTCTGTCCAGGGTAAACTCACGATTGACCGCAAGGATGTAAACTGGGATGGAAAGGAGATATGGTGCAATTTGACCCAAATATCCAAGGTTGCGCTCACGACTGGGGACACGTCGAGCGAATTCGTTTGCTCAGGTTTATGCTGCCATCAGACTTTCCTCGCGGTCCCGCCACCATCATGTGGTCAGTCCATTCATACACCATCCATTTTCAATTTCCCTCCTGGTCCAGAATATCAGGAAGCAGAGGTGAGCTGCAAAGTAGTAGGAAAGATCTGGAATTCGCAGTCCCCCCCCCCCCCCCCCCCCCCCCGGCGTGGTTGTAGTGTTCTTTGCCTCCAACCGGTTCTCTCTGCTTTACTAGTATGGTAGCCTGCTAGGAGCCAGGATATAAAACATCTCTCAACCCAAAAGTCTGCAGAACCTCAATCAGAAAGTCCACCCTGTTGAATGCTTTTTCGGCTTTGAGGGTGACCATGATAGATGTTTTAGATCCTGTGGTGCCTATATCTAGAAGGTGTATGACTTCCTTCGTGTTATCACCAGCTTGACGTTCTTGGATAAAGCTCGATTGACTGGGATGTATTAGATCTCCCATCAAAGGCTGCAACAGCACAGTACCAATTTTTGCTAGTATTTAGGCATCTATGTTGAGCAGGGAAATTGGGTGGTATGATCTGCACTCACTGGGATCCTTACTGGGCTCTCATTCTGCGCAAGCGAGCTGCCTCAGTTATAAAGGTGCCATGAAGTTTGGCTTTTAGTGCGTACCAGAGGGTGGTTGCACTTCCCTTCCTGGTGTTATTTGCAATGTAGTCCTTGATGTCCTCCTTTATATTCTTGATAGGCATGGGGTCTTACAGAAAGTCACCTCTGATCAGTGGCGCAGTTAACCAAGCCGTGAGCGTGTGAATCGTATCAGATAGAAACATCTCCTGTCCCTTGGGGTTGCAGAGTGAAGTCTGTGTCCACTGTGGTCTCTAATGACCTCTTCAACTACCTGTGGGCATTGGTGGTGTACCAGGATTCCCATTCTGGCGGCACCTTGCCCAACAGCAAGAAATTTTAGCCATGGAGGTCCCTCAATTTCAGACAGGAGTGGTTGAGTTTTAAAAGGTGGATTTCCTCATTACGCCAGATACAATCATGTAGTAAAGTCCGTTTATGGAAGATATAGCGCCAATTAAATGGGTTATTGAGACCATTCAAATTGTAAGTAATAAGAGTAAACCTATTTGTAGTGGTAGTCATAGGTGTGTGAGGTATACGGGTAGTGTGCTTTCCTGCCCAATCTGTTGAATGTGATACAGGAGAGGTTCTGGTGACGAATGGCTAACCCTTCCCAATACCCCATAACCCCTGAAACAACAGAAACTTGAATAATTAACATTGTAGCCAGGATTTGGGCAAGAACAAGCTAACCCCATGAGAGAAAGAGAAGAAACTACCAAAGCAGCACATCACAATTTACAAGACATTGTTATCCTGCCCTGGGAGGGTGCGAAAGTGAAAAGAGCAACATTAACAAGCAATCAGCAGTGCATTGCGCGCGCGTGAGTTATAGTTAGCTGAACTAACTATAACGGGGGAATTTCAATGGTTTTGTACGAGTGAAAAGTCCAGCTAACTATAACGCCCCTGAAACCTATGGTTTTTTTCAGTGAATTTCAAAGGTTTTTTAAATGCTAATTTCTAACTATGCCTACAGAGATAGGACATGTGAAGAAAGAAGAAAAAACGCACAGAAAGAAAAAAAAGAAATGCAGAAAGAAGCAACAGAAGTCCTCAAAGACTAAGAAAAGTGCAGGAAGAAGGATAACGTGCAGAAAGAACAAACAGAAGGGCAGAAAGAAGCCTTGTTGCAAAATCATCCTGTACCCTCAACTTTTTCAGACGGATACTGGTGGTAACTGAGTCTGACTAACCAGTCCTAGAGCCAGTGCTATGTTAAAAGACACTCAGAATACAGTGAAAACACCTACATACACTAGGGAACACTATGCGTTGGTGTCCCCCTGTGATCAGCATGACCTCCTTTGTAAGCATCTAGTATATAATAGGTCAGAGGATTAAAACTACCTCTTAAAACGCGCCACAGGGCGTGTTTACACACGTCACCTCAGGCCCCGTCCCCTCACTTCCCCACTGTGTAAACACGCCCTGTGGCCGTTTTAAGTTGGGAGATTAAGTCCCCTTGAATCCTGAGGGTCCCTAGGGTCCAACTAGATCACTAGGTACCTCCAGTAAGCGCCACAGAGCTGCGTTGCAGAGAGATGTAAAAAGGGTCACGGCCTAGACCACCTCTCTGCAACGCAGCGCAGTGGCGCTTACTGGAAGCACCTGGTGGGCTAGTTGGCCCCCAGGGTCCCTCGGGATTGAAGGGGAATTATTTCCCCAACTTAAACGCGCCATAGGGCGTGTTTGCTTACCCCTCAATGTGCCTAGCCGCATTGCGCTGACTAAGATGATTGTGCTGCCTAGACTGCTCTATTATTTTGCAAACATACCCACGTATGTTCCCACCAAGCTATTCCGCGATCTAGAGGTGCTGCTGCGCAGCCTCATCTGGAACAAGGGGAGGCCACGAGTGGCGCTGACCAAACTCTACATGCCCACAGACTCGGGTGGTTTAGCGGTCCCTAACATGGAGCTGTACTACCTCTCGGCGCAGATGCAATGGGTGGCGGGATGGCTGAGCGGCCATCACCTCGAGGATACCGCCTCGAACACAGCTGCCTGGACACGAACGCAAATTCACACGCTGTTCCATCCGCTCACCCGCACGCACTGCCCCTCCCAGATATACCTGGCGGTGGCGCGCAGGTGTTTCCAGCGGTGCCTTCGTCTTACACGAGCCACTAAGCCATATGCCCCGATCTTACCACTTTTAGGCACACCTGGCCCGACGGGACCGCTTACTGCAACCCACTTAACTAGCTGGGAGCGTGCAGGGGTGGACACGCTGAGCGACTTATACGCAGATGGGGAATTGCTCACCTTCACAAACCTGGCTGATAGCGCAGCTCTCCCGGTGGGGCAGTTTCTGCTGCACGCGTCCCTCTTGCACACGCTTACTGCTTCCTGGGGCGACATCACGGAAGAACTCCCGATGCACAGCTTCATACAATACCTGCACGTCATGGGCAATGGCTCGCACATCATACACTGGCTACCGCAAGCTTTACAGGCACACTCGCAACCATCCACACTACCGCTGAGAGAACGATGGGCGACTGACAGGGGAAGAGATTGGACAGATAAAGAATGGGCCTTGATCCTGGCTGGCCCAACCAACATCCCGCGTAATCCCCGTTTCAAAATTATACAATACTACATATTGCAGCGTGCATACCTCACACCCGACAAGATAAATAGATAATTCTCACTAACGGATGCAACTTGCCAGCGCTGCTCGCTACCGGGGGCAGACCTCCTACACATGCTGTGGCACTGCCCTGCTATACGGGCATATTGGGACGAAATATTGACTCTACTTGCGCGCGCCACAGACGAGCAACTGCCACACACATGGGAGACATGCATATTAGGATTGTATAAGCGCACAAAAAACAACCACGTGCAGGCACGCTTCCGGCCAAGCGCCTGCTTACTAAACACTGGAAGGCCGCGATTCCCCTGCACGTTAGACATTGGAAAGCCTCCTTCATCAACTGGGCACAAGCGAAGAGCACGGTGCTCCTTCGGGAGGAAACCGTGGGACTCCGGAAATTCCCCATCGCCCAGCTCTGGGATGACCTCCTTAAAGCATTTCAGATGGCCTGCCAGGAACAAGGGATAACCTGAGACTACAGATCTGACCGATCTCTTGATGTTAGTCAGAGACGGCCCTGATGCTGCAGCGGAGCTAACTCCCTCCCCCCCTTGCCTCTGGTAGCCTCAGCTCCCGCCCCAAAGGGGACCGACACCAGGGATGCATCACCATGCGGATAGAACACCAAACTAACGCTGCTGCCGCGAGTTGACGCTAATCACACATTAATTAGCTGGGAACACAGACGAGAAGGTATAACCGCCTCACCCCACTCTGCCCTTCTCCCCCTGACGCAGCAGAGCACCTTGCGCACCAAGACACTAGGTGTGGGCATCGACGCTTCGGGTTCACACCCTGACTGGGGATCACCCCCCCCCCCCCCCTCCCGTCCGCTGCTTCCCGAGCACAGTGCACGGCCCGCCGCGCCCCCACTGGACGGCTGCTGACCCCCCCCCCCCCTCTGCAGTACATGATGATCTCCCACCCCCCCGCCCCCCCCACACCTTGACCCCACCTGTACTTACAACCCTAACCCCTATTCCCCCTACTGCCGCACAAGCGTAGGGAACAGTTTGTTTGCTGGTCAAGTTCCCTGGCCGAACTCCTATCTTATCTCGGATAACGGACGATGGGCGCATCGTCTGGACTCCCCGAAGCGATACCCTGTTACACACACACTGCTCTCTGGCAGCAGAGATGCGATGACAAATGCGCCCTACTAGGGATGGGTGCGTCCAGTGCTCTCAGTGGGATCTCGGCGAGGGCGCATTGAGACGAATGCTAGACATATTCCCGATAACCAGCGGCTTCAGGGGTGTAGCGATGGGGGGACAGATGCGCGCCGCGCAGCCCGCACTTGGCCCCTCACTGTAAAGCTGTGGACTAGACTCGCCGAACTTCAGCGTTGGCTTCTATGCCTCAGTGAGCTGTACCGAAACACTACTGCCATGCTCCGGCAAGCATTGCGAACACGGTGCAGACACTCTACCGCCCGGGGGCCCCTACGCTGATGATTGATCGCGATGATTTGCGCAACACACCATAAGGGCCTGGGTGGCGACGGCAATGGCCACAATGCTAGCTGGAATACTGCGTTTTCTCTGTTTTCGACACTAAGATAATGGAAAAGCATAGACCTGTCCTTTATTAAGATAGTTACCTAATGTCTGTAACAATATCATCATGTGCAATGCCGCCGGACCCCCGGGTTACCGGCTGAATGGCTGTGTCATGTTCTCTGGAAATATTAACTTCATGTCTACTCGATTAGGCACCATGGATGGCAATTGTATACTGTATGATGACACAGCTGTGCACAATAAAGGTCTTCAAAAAACAAAACCAAAAAAAAAATAGGGCGTGTTTGCACACGTCGCCTCAGGCACCGTCCCCCTCCCTTCCCCACTGTGTAAACACGCCCTGTGGCCGTTTTTTAAGTTGGGAGATAAAGTCCCCTTGAATCCTGAGGATCCCTAGGGGCAAAATAGCCCACTTGATACGTCCAGTAAGCGCCATTGCAGAGAGGTGTTAAAAGGTGCACGGCCTGCACCACCTCTCTGCAACGCAGAGCAGTGGTGCTTACTGGAAGCACCTGGTGGGCTAGTTGGCCCCCAGGGTCCCTCAGGATTGAAAGGGAATTATTTCCCCAACTTAAAATGCGCCACAGGGTGTGTTTGCACAAGTCACGGCAGGCCCCGTCCCCTCCCTTCACCACTGTGTAAACGCGCCCTGTGGCTGTTCTAAGTTGAGAGATTAAGTCCCCTTGAATCCTAAGGGTCCCTAGGGTCAAACTAGCCCACTAGGTACCTCCAGTAAGCGCCACAGAGCTGCGTTGCATAGAGGTGTAAAAAGGGGCATGGCCTCAGAGCACCTGTCTGCAACGCAGCTCCCTGACGCATAATGGGGATACCTGTTGGGCTAGTTGGCCCTCAGGGACCCTCAGTATTGGAGGGGAATTAATTCCCCAACTTACAACTGGCCAGGGGGCGCGTTTGCAGAGTGCTGCAAGGAGGGGGCGTGGCCTCCAGCGCGATGCCGGTCTTTTATTTATTTTATTTTTTTAAGAAGGAGGGCTGTGTGGCCCCCCCCTTCTTTTTCTAATTTACTGGCTCTGGGGACCCCATCCCCCAGGGCCGGCCTTTATTTTTTATTATTTTTTTACAAAATATATTTATAGAAACAACTAGGACATGCAGGACAAACCATATGTACCTATCACCATGACGATTTGCATGATATTCATTAAAAGGAGACTATGCATAGAATGAATCCACATGGAATGTATTTACACCGCTAGTGAAGCTCTGACGTGTCTGACGCCCTACCGTGCCTAATCCCGACGCCCCCGCCGGTGGGTACTCTCCAAGTAGACACCCTTGTCGTTTATTTATACAAACATGGGTAGCTATTGACGGGCACATTTAATATACACGCACACCAAGCCATTCAAAGGGGATTCCACAAAAATTCGAACAAACTATGCAAGAAACCCCCCTCACGGTTAATAAAACACACATCCACCGCCAGATGTGTAATACTTTTTATTTTACACTCTGGAAAGGAGACAAACCTCACTTGAGAGTCACAGCGTGCTCCTTGTTGAGCCCAATGCTGTGTTACACCCACCAGTGCCCGCCGATTGCCTCACACCTCTGTGTTGTATTCCACCAGCTAGTGCGTATGCTATGACACTCTCTAGCCCATGTGCACTGTAACACCACCCCGTGAATATGTCATGCCACACTTGCCTTCGCACGGGTTATTTTGCCCCATCTAACGTGCCTTCCTCGATGCCTATGTTATAACGCACAGCGCTATGCCATACATATTACAATCTGGGATCCATATCTTTGTCACAGTGCATATGCAACGTTACACTCCCCAGCACATATTTTGTATTACAACTTTAGAGACTAGTTAGGTTACACAACACTGCCCTGTGCATATTACTCTCCAAGGCGCATATCGCATAGCACGCGCTAGTGCCTGTGCTATCTCGCACTCTCCAATGAATCTGTCATTGCGCACCATGTATTGCATATTATATTTCACGCCCGGTTCATCTTATATCACACTTTTTGGTGCATAGTTTATACCATATACTATATCTAGTTTTCATTTTCAATCGTGCTCTCAGGACTATGTTCTATATAACACTGCGTCCACCTACCCTTTTCATGGGCATTACATTTTGCGATAGGGGGTGGAGGGTCAGGGGGTGTTTCTGCCAAGTGAGCCCGGAGTCACAGTCACAAACGTCCTCTTCTTCCTGAATAAAAGTGAGATTATGCTGCATACTTGTTCATATTTTAAGTAGTTCGCACAGACACACATTTTAAAAACAATAAAGTTCCTAATACCCACCTCTCTGAACAGTTAGCTTGCTGCCCCATCCACCTCCTCCCTATCCTCTGTTGTCTGAATCCATGGACTAGCCTCCTCCCTCCTGCCATGCATGGTCTGATGTGCTGCTACTGCCCTCCATTTAGCATGATGTACCAGTCCACTCCTCCTGCCCTCCATTGCCCAATTCTATGGCCCATCATTGACCTCCTGCTTAGCCTCTGTGCATAGCTTCCTGCCCTACTTCCCCCTGCCCTCCGATGTCTTTGTGCATGCCCCTGCTCCATCCTTTTTGCCCACCATGTTCCATGGACCTGCCACTCCTATCTACTCTGAGTGTTCTGTTGAGCTGCCACTCCCCTCCCACCTGCCTAGCGTTGTCAGATGACTGTAACCTGTCCCTGCCACCTCCACCCTGCCTGTCCGCATGCCATGCCCCTATCCCCTTCCTCCTGTCCTCCGTGGTCCATTTTACTGCAACACCCTTCTGGCCTCCCTGGTCTGTTGTGCTGCAACTGCTCCTCCTGCCTGCCCTGCGCGGTCTGTTGTGAGGCCCCTTCCCCTGAACTCTCTTGTCTGTGACCAGGTCCTGACCCTCCCTTCTATGCTCCATGGTCCTTTGTGCATGCCCCTGCACCCTCCTTCTTGCCCATCATAGCCATTGTGCTGCCACTAACCCTCCCGCTTGCCATGCATGGTCTTCTGTGATGCCATGGCCCCTCCCACCTTCCCTGTGTGGTCAGCTAGCTGCCCCTGACCCCCTCCCACCTTCTCTCCATGGTCTGTGTGTATGCCATCATAGTCTCATTGTTGCTCTCCATGGTGTGTCTTGTTTCTAGTGCCCATCCTGCCTGAATGCCAAGGTCATCTTGCTGCTCCTGCCCTGCCCCCTTGCCCCCAGCCCTCGGTTTCCATGTGCAGACCCCTACTCCCTCTCTCCTGGCTTGTCTGTTCCATTGTAATGCCCCTGATCCGTCCCTCCTGCCCTTTATGGTCTGTTATGCTGCAACTTTCTCTCCTGTCTGTCCATTATGGTCAGCTAGCTACCATTGCCTCTTTCCCCTCTGTTCTCTAGTGTCCATGTGCATGGTCCTGTCCCCTCCCTATTGCTAGCTATGGATTGTTGTGCTGCACTCCCGTCCCGCATGCGCTGTGTGGTGTATTGTGCTGCTGCAAACCCTGATGCCTGCCCTGTAGGGTCAGTTTGGTGCACCTCTCCATGTCCCTCCTGTCCTCTGTTATCCAAGTCCATGTCCCTACCCCAATTCCTCCTGCCTACCATGATCCAATGTACCATACTTGCGAACATTTTGAACTTGGTAAGAGGGAGATTTTGAAAAAAAACTGGGGTATTGATATTCCCCTTTGAGTTACATTGAAAAAGAGGAGATTGTAGACCGGAGACAGATCAAATAAAGCCCATTTGAGCTTAAAAACATTGGACGTTTCCTGGCTGAAACGGGTCTGTTGGCATGTATGGTTGTACTACCACTGCCTCTTCCTTCTGCCCACAATGGTCTATTATATTGCCACAGCCTCTCTTGCCAGTCCTGTATTGTTGGTTTGTTGCCCCTGCCCCCCTTTCCACTGCCCTCCATAGTCTGTTGTGCTGCCACTGCCCTTCCTGCCTGCCCAGTGTGGTCAAATTGTTGCCTCTGCTCTCTCCTACCTGCCTTCAATTTTCAGAGTCCGTGCCCCTGGCCTCTGCCTCTCAACAGTATCCCAATGAACAACTAGATTGCTAACATTCTATATTTATTACAAAAGTGTGGAACGCCTGACGTCATCTTGATGTAATCAAAACTGTAATACCTAGAGTATTTCCTTTGGAAATTACATATATGAGAGGGTCTTATTTGCATCAAAATTATGGTTAGTGCTCTAAAAAACTAAAATGAGGACATATTTTCTGAGTTTTCAAATAGCGACAAAGAACTTTTAAATTATTTGTAATCTTTGTTTTTTTATCCAGTTGACCACTTGATTAAATGTTGTACCTAGGGGAGAGGATGTGGTGTTACTTCCAGAGCTGCAGACTTTGCAACTGGGGAACCAGGTTGGAGTTTCTGCTTCAGCTCAACATTCTGTGATTCTGGTCAAATCACTTAATCTCCCCATGTCTACAACCAAAATGAATTTGATCTTGTGTGATGTAACCAATGCTCATGTAAAGCACTCCCAATACCTGACAAGTCTGCACTATATAAAACTACAAATGCACAAAAAATAAGTGTTTTGCACACTTCTGTCATTGGGCTACATGTGGGCTACATCTGGGTGATATTTGTGCTGCATTTGGGCTCTTTTGTCTCTGGTGGCCATCTTGGGAGATTTATTTGTTATGAAGTTTCCTAATTTCCTCATTTGCTGCAGTCTTCTCATTAGGAAATGCTTTCAGTTTTTTACTTTGATTCCATCAAGAAGGTATTCAGATATGTCACACATTTGCCATAAATTCTGAATGTTAGCACTCTAGTTGCTCATTAGATCACTGTAGAAAAGCTACTGCTCACCACGGAAGTCTGCTGCTGGTATTAAAAGTGCATGTTTCAGTCTGCATATCAGAATTTTTTGATGAAATAGAAGAGGATTTGAGAAGTCACTCAAAAAATGTGCCCTAATTTTACTTTCTTCAGCACTAATTATAATTTCTATGGCAAAATGAACCCCCTCATTGTGTTCCTTTTTAAATTAAATGTTTTAAGTGTTACCAGTTTATTCCAATCAAAATGGCTTCAGGTGTGCCATACTTTTGTCATAAGTAAGACAGTAAGCGCTCTAGTTGTTCTTAAGAACACTCTGGGACATTCTGTCATTGGGCTATACTTGGCCTACATCTGGGTGATATTTGGGCTACATTTGGGCTCTTTTGTCTCTGGTGGCCATCTTGGGAGATTTATTTGTTATGAAGTTTCCTAATTTCCTCATTTACTGCAGTCTCCTCAGTGGGAATACTTTCAGTTTTTTATTTTGGTTCCATCAAGAAGGCGTTCAGATGTGTCACACATTTGCCATAAATTCTGAATGTTAGCACTCTAGTTGCTCATTAGATAACTGTAGTAAAACTACTGCTCACCAGGGAAGTCTGCTGCTGGTATTCAAAGTGCATGTTTCAGTCTGCATGTCAGGATTTTTTTATGAAATAGAAGAGGATTTGAGAAGTCACTCAATATGTGCCCTAATTTTTCTTTCTGCAGCACTAATCATACTTTCTATGGCAAAATGAACCCCCTCATTTTGTTCCTTTTTAGGTCTCGCCTGACCCAGCGCATGCGCTGGTCTGGCGAGACTTATTGAGAGGGCTCCAAAAAGTGCTACCAGGCCAGACTAGAGCCACAGTGCATGTGCGCGCGCCGCGTTTTACCGCCATTACTTTCGGTTTCGCGGCCGCACAGCCGCTTTGATGTTTGATCGTGATCGCGATCACTTTCGGGGCCGCACGGCCGCTTTGCATAGCCAATAGGTCTCGCTTTTGGGACTTTATAAGTATTTAGTTATGCAACTGTTGCATGGCTAAACACTTATAAGGTCCCAAAGGCGAGACCTATTGGCTATGCCAATGCTTGTTAAAGTTACCACTTTATTCCAATCAAGATGGTTTCGGGTGTGCAATACGTTTGTCATAAGTAGGACTGTTAGCGCTCTAGTTGTTCTTTAGAACACTCTGGGAAGCTGCAGTAGAACACAAAGGAATCCACTGACAGTCTCTGCCCTTGTTGGATGTACATGTTTTACTGAGAATGTCAGACTTCATTCTCACATGACTGAGAAAGATAATGTGAATTTACAGAAAATATGCTCTCAGTTTAGCTTATAGATTACCTTCCAAACCTCTGTGGGAAAAGCATGAGAAAATAGTTTTCTCTCAAACATGATTCATGATATCACAGCAGAAGGCTTTTTCACATGGTAAAATCACCTTAGAACACACCACAATTCCTAAAATGAGTATGGTACCATCAACAAATGATTTATAATGTAACTAAAGTCTTAAAACCTTCTATTAACTGCAATGCTTTTTAATGAGGTGCTATCATGTATATTGGTCCCATGATGGCTGCCAACACTTCTTGGATGAAGTGCTGACAGCCACTCGATCTCACGATGAGACGTGTGGTTAGGCTCCGCCCAGATATATATGTGATTTTACTTTTGATTTTTTCAGGAACTACTGTACGGATTTAAGCAAAAGGCACGAGTCTGAACTGAGGACTACCTCTTTGCCAACTTTGGTGTAATTCCGTTCAGCACTTCGGGCTGTAGCTGCGTCAACAGGTCCTATGGGAAAATGCATGGGGAAAACGCGTTTTGGGACCCCCCTTTTTTCTCGGCCCCCGCTTGACTAATCAACTGGAGCTGGCCAAAAGTTTGGAAAATTTCGCGAAGATTCATCAATCGATGCCAACGTTATTCCAAATAGAGTGTTGCGAATTTCCTATGGAAAATAGGTCTTAACTATAACTACCTACTGGCGACTGCCAGTAGGTAATATATATATCCATATCCCAAGGCGCTTGTTCGCTCAAACGGGACACAGACTTCAAAATTAGTGCTGATGACTGATTTATTTCATGACAGGATGACGCGTTTCGCTCACCACTGATTTATTTCATGACAGGATGACGCGTTTCGCTCACCACACTGGGTGTATGTATATATACATACACGCCTCCTCCTCAAAATGATCAATTTTCCAAAACTTCCTTTTTTCCTGGAGTGGGAACAATTGTTGATTTATGTCCACCAGGTGAGAGCCATAAAATCCTCTATATCCAGTTGTATCTCTGAGAGATTTTGTTTAAGTTCCAAGCGGATGGCACCAATTTAATTCTTAATCTCTGTGAATTAGTACATCATGAAGCTTTTAGTGGGGCTTCTGTGTTGTCCAGTAAGGCAGCTGGTTCTCGCTCTGGATCTGTTCCTTTCTGCATGGGTGGTTAATTGCCTGGCTCCTCCTTTTTTGTTGATGTCATCTAGAGGATGTCTTCGATGGCTGCTACACACTTGGGCCATGTACCTGCTATATCGCCTATCTCTCCAACTGTGGTGGCCTCCTCTTCGGTGTGGCTGGGTACCCCCAGTGGGGGCGGGGGGCAGGTGCACGCTCTGTCTACCAATCCACCCCTCCCTGCATGGTTCATGTATATACTGAGCTAGTTGTGTGTTTACCTGACCCATGATGCCCCCCCCTCCATCCTGGGCTGAAAATCAAGGGCTCCAAAAGGAGGCGCAGACTACAGGAGACTTGCGTTCATGAGTCTAATGCTGTAGGTGGTTAGTGTAAACTTAGTTGCCAGGGGAGTGTGAGCCTCCATCTCTGTAGATGCCTCAGTTCTGCAAGGCACATCACCTACCTAGTGCAGTTTCCCAGGAGGCACCAGTATAGTCTGTGGTTGAATCTGTCGAGGCCAGAATGTTCACCACCGGGCTGAATTGCTGTCACTCCTCCAAAGGCAGCTTGCCTGTGCCAAGGTGCTGTAAAATCCACCCTCCGGTCTTCTCTCCAGTGTGAGAGCTGCACACTAACACCCTCCTTTCGTAACCCAGGTGGTCTGCCAATAGTGCTGTAAAAAGGCCCAGTGAGAAGCTGTTGTCTATCAGGTTGCTGCCACCCCCAAAAGCACCATTCGGTCTGTGTTCTGAGCCACTCATGGCTCGCTAAGCCTCTTTAATCAGGGGAGGGGAACAGACCGCTGCAGGGATAAGCCTGCTGCCAGCCATGTACGTTGGGTGGGTACACTCTGCCGGTTCAGGGGAGGTCGCCATCCTATACGGGATGCTGTGACGCCGCACCCCAGTCGCTGGTCCTGCAGGGGCTCGCCACTGCAAGCATACTTGGGTAGCCCCCTCTCTTCAGATCCTCCCCAAGTGTGGAGATACGGCCTCAAGGGGCCAAGCAGGGTGCTTGATTTGCCAATGAGGACTGCCAACCAGCAGGAGGCGCAACCCTGCCCAATAGCACTGGCCAGGTCTCAACGTTCCACCAAGTCTATTCCCTTAGGGGTGAGGAGCTGGTCGCTGCAAGGCTGGGCTCATGCTCGGCCAGAACCGATTCAGGGTGAGGCCATCTTGTGTGGAGGGGGCACGGTGGGTGTGCCTAGCAGACTGTCAGCCACTGCTCCCACGGGCACTCACCACTGGTAGCATACATGGGGCAGCTCCTCTAGTCGGGTCCTTACCCCAGCGAGAAGACAAGGCCTCTGTGGGGGAAGGGGAAGTGCAGAGGAGTGCTTGTTTTGTCGTGGCTTGGGCGAGTTCTCTGGATTTGTTCATCCTTTGCTATTTCGGGGTTGACTACGCCCCAGTGACAGTATGACATTTTTAAAGTCTCTGAAAAAATTGTGTCGTTAAGGAGTTGGTGATCGCTGTTCTGACTAGGAGGCCAATGTTGTTAAGCATGCTAAAGTGTCATGTGCGATATGGTTTGTCTTAGCAGCTCCTCTTGAACGCTATATCTCTCGGGTCATGGTTCCTTTTTTAGGTCATGCCTGAGCTGTTGTCGAAAGACCTTTTGTGGCCCATACCAAAAATGTATAAAAGACTTTAAGCCAGATCATTGCTTACCAATGGTTAGCTTTATCTATTTGTTTGCTTCTCATTCAAAGGCTTCCCTTACTCTACTTTTCTTTGTTCTTCCTTGGATAATAGCTTTGTTACAGGATGGCCTGTATCATTCTATGGTTCACATTCAGGGATCTTTCCTTTTCAATTTTTCATTCAGCTCTCTTGAGAGAGTGCATGTGTTCTTCTTTTTCTTCTTTCTTTTCCTCCTTCTTCCCTCCCTTCTACTCTGTTCCTTACTCCTTGTATAATACTTCCCACCTTCAAATGTCTGCCCGTGTGCTCATATTGTTGCTTCCCACCCCTCCCGGTGTGTCTGTAAAATCACAGCAGCCGGTTTATTTTGCCAGGATATGACTAAAAGGGTTGTTCTTGTTTAATCATCTGCATACGTCACAAAAGCACAAGCCATGGCACACAGAGGCTTTTATGCTGCTGGAGAAGAGGCCTGCTGCACTCACTCGGCTGGCATTTGAGTCAGAAGGTGTACTTATGGCTGAAAACAAGATTGTAATTATTATTGCATTTATTTAGCGCTTACTACACCTGACGAGGCTTCAAAGCGATTTTTTTGGCGAGTAGCATGCTACTCCAGAACCCTGCGGATTAGTGGTGAATTATTATAGGGAGATACAAAATTAATTTACGCCATGGACATGTGAGTTTATTTGGATTGAAAAAGAATAGTCGAGGGATAGAAAAGGAAAGGGTTTGCATTTATATAGTGCTTGCTACCCCTGTGAGGTGTCCAAGCACTTTTCGGCAGGTAGCACGCTACTCCAGAACCCAAACAGGAAGATGTCTCTTCTCCTTCAGTCATATATCACAAAAGTACACTGTAAAAACAATAAGGGGACTTCTACCACTGAGGTATGATACCTTGGTGGCAGAAACCCAATTTTGAATTTGCCCTCAGTGGCATGATTGATCAACTGGCTCCTCCTGTCTGCGAGTTATATAAAAGAATTATGAGCTCAAAGTACAGGTTTGTGATATCTTAATATGTGTTTGCTTTTACTCTAGGATTTTGATTCCACTCCTGCCCCCCCACTTGCCTTTTTTAAACAATAATTGTAGCATGGCACTCGTATTATAAAGACAAGACCTACTGACTAATACTTGCTGTATTATCTTACACTTCAGTTTTCTGTCACCCCTTTGCTTGCTATAGGTGTTGACATCTATACCATAATTTGTTGTTTCTTATTGTGTCATGATTCCTAAATGCTTTCACACTAGGCTTGGCAATGTGGCTGCAAGTCCTTAGTCCCGTAGATTAAGGAATACTGTATAATGATATAAAAAATTGTTTTATACTTCTGTTAACTAGTCTTGATATAAAAAGCTAGCTGGAAGCCACCGCCAAAGTGCTGTGAGTCTGTATTTTTAATTTTTTTTATCACCCATTCCATTTTCAATCTGAATTCTTCTCCAGTCTCTGACTTTCACTTGCCTCGTATACTTCATTCTTTCCACAACCGCATGCCTTGCGCTCCACACATTTGTTCTTTCTTCCGTTCCCCCGCTCACTTGCATTTCGTGCCCAGCCTTCCAACGTCTTATCTGCCATTATCCGTTTAGTACCCATACATTCTGTTTGAGTATTATTTTGGTAGGCTGTCTTGCTTCTCAAATTCACTGAGTTCACAAACGCCTGTACTATAGACCCTGCATGGATATTGTGTTAAATAACCACACTTGATATTATTTCATTCATTCTTTCATGTGTCACTCTTACTCATCAACTTTCAATGTAGACTGTTGACTTAAAAATATATTATATTTTTTTAAATTAATTTTTGATTTT
Source organism: Triturus cristatus (assembly GCF_964204655.1). Taxonomy (NCBI): domain Eukaryota; kingdom Metazoa; phylum Chordata; class Amphibia; order Caudata; family Salamandridae; genus Triturus; species Triturus cristatus. The sequence continues at coordinate 585,846,334 of NC_140595.1, forward strand.
GGTGAAGTCTGTCTCCCAAAGGTCAGGGTCCTGCAAGCTTTGCAGCTTTGGTTACCTTTGCATCTGGCCATCCTAGTTCTGTGCAAATTATGAATGTTGTTATCTTTCAGACTGCTGATCCATAATATTAGAAAACCAGTAACTTATTTGCTTTAATAACCTTTATGGTTTCATTTATAGATGCATAATGACTATATTCCTGCATATTGAATTATAAATAATTTTCTTCTTGGCAGCCGTCCAACGTAGAGCATAACCAACTTTGTTTTTCCCAAAGTATGGTGCCTAAAACTAGGTGTTAGATAGGATGCAGTGAACAGAATTTACGACCCGAGGGGACACAAAGTTCACAATTTTTGTCTTTTAAAAAAAAAAAAATTGTGGTTTTAAAAGCAAAGGAAACTGCAGAGTCACTAACCATACTACCAACTAACTCCAGCAGTGTGTTTTTCAGCCATTCAGCACTAAGAATACAGCAGGTTATATTTATTTTGAATAAAGTTAAATTACATGAATTAGCACGTGTAATGTTGTTGACTGAAAAGCCAAGACTAGCTGAAAGTCCCCCATATAATATGGGCTAGCTGACCACTTTGAATGTCCTTTTGTAGTTTATTAGCCACTTGACCAATGGATTTCATTTTAATCACTGGTTTTTAGGTCTCGCCTGGCGAACGCAGCGCGAAGCGCTGTCGCCAGCGAGATCTATTGTTGCTGACTTGCCTCGGAAGTGGGACAGGAGATGGGCACGCGCAGGCTCTTGGCGGATTTGAGTTGGTGTACGCGCTTACAGCCACGCGGCGTGCACATCTCCTGTCCCCCTTCCCTCGCAAGTCAGCATGCAGTTTCACTTTCGTGAACATTCACTCGTTAAAAACGCAGCATTTGGGCATCCGCAGGGCTTTTGGCGCTTGCATGTAATGTGTATGTGAGAAGTTGGCCTGATGTATGATGTCACTAGTTCTAGTGTACACCTTATATCAGTCCAAATACCCTTATGGTGATTGGTTGTAAAGTCAACCTTATAGACCAGCTATCCTAGTGGTAGCATGGACAAGAGCAGTCTTAGGCTAAACTCTGAATGGCATGTGAAGCCAGCTGTGATACCATATATAATCCCTTGAATACCAAATGAAAGGACACCACAACAGATATATATATATATAAAATAAAGTGTATTTATTCTAGTCAAACCCTCAGCACTCTTTATGAGATTCGAGGTAAGTACAACACAGTCTTATTTAAGCATACATTAAGTCACACAGGTAAGTAATACAGTTAGGCCCTAGGGGCCACGCAAACCATATACTAAGTAAGTGGTATAAGGACCACTGTCACGGAAATAGAATAGGCCTAGGCCTAGGGAATCGCTGGGGCTACACTACACTAGCGTTAGTTAGGAAGTGGGAGGCCCACGGGATTCGTGTGCAGAGTGGAAACACTCACGCGTAATGCGTAAAAGTCAATAGCAATAGTACAGTTTAGAAAACGGTAGATTTAGGACACTTCCGGAGTAGCTAGGAAGTTGAGACTTGAAAACTAGACACTAGGATAGTCACTATCCTGATGAGCACCGGAGTACCCAAGTTACCTAGCCCACAGGCTGCGGGTGCATAGGGGTGAAGATGCGTCGTTTTCGTCGTCGACTCCTATGGATGCCTGAAGAAAGATGCTGACAGGCAGTCAGTGAAGAGTGTCCGGTGGATCCCAAGGCTGGGATCAAGAAGAGAAGAAACCTGCAAGCAGAAGGGACAGAGTCAAGGTCACTAGCCAGTGACCACGTGGAACCAGGAAGGAACCAGGCGATGTCGTGAAGATTGCAGGTGAAGGTGAAGCTTGTCGCTGCAGCCAGGAGGACCAGGAAGCGTCGAGGACGACCAGGACCAGGAGGCGAGCTGTCCCACGAAGGCTCTTGCTGTCGGCGGCGTCGAAGTTGGACTAGGACTCACCAAGCCTTGGCAAGCGGAACCCACGAAGAACGAAGGACTTGCTTCTGGTGCAGACCAGGAAGGTCTGGGGTGCTTCTTCGTTGCAGAGAAGCGGGAGCCAGTCTGGAGGAGCCAAACCAGCGCAGAAGATTTCAGGGTGCGTCGTCACAAAGGCCACTAGCCAGCGGGCAAGCAACCGGACAGACGCGGCAAGCAGGAAAATGCTGAAGGGCCCCACGCAGGACTCGTGGAGTGTGGGGGGCTGATCTTCGGTGCAGATGGTGCTTGGGGTTGGGGCTTCTCAATCCCCGGTGCACAACTTCGAGGGTACCTCAGAAGCTGCGCTTTAAGTTACTAGCCACTTTTTCCAGGTAGCCGGTCCCACGTTGCTCGTCGCCTCCACGGATATCAGCTCTGCTGTAGATGTGGATCAGGGTCGGAGAAGTCTGGAAGTCAAGGCTCTGGTCAGGCTCTGCAGTCGGTTCCTCGTAGAACGTGGGCAAAGCAAAGGGTAGTCTCTTGATGGTGCCTGTTTGCACAGGGTAGCCACTCCTTGGCTACAAGGGAGATTCTTCAGTCTTCTTCTTTCGTCGAATGTCGAAGGTCCAGAGTTTCTGTTCAGTTTTGCAGGTTCAGGATAATCTAAAGTCTTGAGGCCCAACTCCCACTCTTATACTAATCTGGGGGGCTGGGATACCTGCTAGGTCACGCCTTATGGGTGGGACCTGGGAGGGGGTGGTTACACCCACTTCCCTTTGTCCAGTTTCGCGCCAGAGCTGGGGCTGGAGTGCCCCAGCGCCGGTTTGAACTGGACTATGCAAGGAACAGCTTGTGTGCCCCAGTGTGAGAAGTTGGCCTGGTATATGATGCTCACTAGTTAAAGTGATCACCTTGTACCATGCCAAGCAACCCTTATGGTGTGGTTGTAAGTCAACCTTTTCGGACTAGCTGCCCTAGTGGTAGCGTAGGCTAAGCAGTCTTTGAGGCTAAACTCGTGAAGCGTGTTAAGCCAGCTGTTTTACCAAATGCAACCCCCTTTTATACCAATGAAAGGACACCACACAGATATATATTCAAAATATATATGTATTTATTTCTCAAAGTAACCCCTAGTCTCTTTATGAGCACAGGAGCACAAATCGTCAAACAAGATTATCACAGAATACACAGAAGTTGCACTTTATATGGATAGGCCCTGGTGGCCACTCGAACCATATACTAAAATAGTGGTATAAGTACCACGAACAGGAAAGGGAAAAGGCCTAGGGCCTCTAGAATCGCTGGGCCTACAAGGAGCTAACGTCAGTTAGTGACCAGGAGGTCCACGGGTGGCGTGTGCAGAGCAAATAGTCACACGCGTGCTCCCATAGGTTTCAATGGGTGCGTAAAAAGTACAAAGTTACTGCAAAGAAGATCTTCCGGGTTGACTAGGAACTTAAGATTTGGAACACAGGCACTAGAGATGTAATACTACACTTGGGCACAGGTGTGCCAGCTTTACCTCACCCACAGGAAGCGGGTGCATAGGCCTCGAAGTGCGTCGGGTTTCTTCTATCTGTTCCGTGGAGCTTGAAGACAAAGATGCTGCAGGCGGTCGGTCCGGGAGAGATGCAGTGGATCCAAGAGTGGATCGGAGATGTTGAAGACCTGTAAGCAGAGGGGACAGTGTTCACAGTCACTAGCCAGTGACCAGCGTGGCACCAGGTGGGTACCAGGCGATGTCGGGTGCAAACAGGTGATGAGGGGTAGCTTGTCTCCGCAGCCACGTGGTCCCTGAAGGTCGACGACGTCCAGGAGTCGGCTCACGAGCTGTCCCACGCAGGCTCTCGCTGTCGGCGGTGTCGGCGACTTGATCGAAGCAAACAAGCCTTGGCAAAAGCAATTGTAGGAGGATTCGGAAATCAGCTGTTGGTTCTGACCGGCAAGGTCAGAGGGATTGCTCCTTTGGAGGGGAGCAAGGGCCAGTCTGGAGCAACCAGACCAGCGGTGTTTGTCGTAGATTTCGTCGCCAAGATGGCCACTAGCCAGCGGGCCAGCAACCGGTTAGGCGCGTCGAGTGGCAAAATGCAGAAGGGCCCCACGCAGATCGTGGAGATGCTGGAGGGCTCACCTTTGGTGCAGATGCTGCTCGAGGGTTGGGCTTCTCAGGACCCAAAGCACAACTTGGAGGGAGCCTCGGTTGTTGCACTGGTCAGCTTGTCGTAGTCGTTTCAAGATGGCTGGCTCCACGTGTCTCGGTGCCTCCACGGGTCTCCTCTTTGCAGGGACTGTGGATCGGGCGGTGAGAGGTCTGGAGGTCCAGGTCTTGTCAGTCTCTGGGCTCGGGCTCCGGCGGGAGGCGGCGGCAAAGCAGACGTTGATTCGCTGGATGGTGCTTGCGTTAGCAAGGTGGTCACTCCCTGACCACAGGGGAGATTGGCTTCAGTCCTCTGTGCGGCAGAGCGTCGAAGTTCCCGTCTTCTTCTTAGTTTCAAGTTGATTCCAGGATGTCTGAAGTCTTAGGACACAGCTCCTACCTTTATTCGGATTCTAGGGGCCGGACTACCTGCTAGGTCCCTCCCTATGGGTGGGACCAGGAAGGGGGGTGGTTACACCCCCAATCCTTTGTCCAGCTCGCCCCAGGCCCGGGACTGGTGTGCCCCAGGACCGGTTTGAACTGGCATATGCACCGAGGCTCCTTGTGAGCCACAGGCATGTCTGGTTTCTTTCAAGCCCTACCTGACCAATACACAAAATCCTGTCTGGGGTGGTGCACGCACCTCCCCTGGCAGGAAACCCTTTGTCCACACCTCCCAAGCTGGAAGGACTCCCAGCAGCAGGAGGGCAGACTTGTGTCTGTGGTGGCAGCATCCATTTTGTGGAGCTGAGGCTATGTCTGATTTTACCCGGGTTTTAGGTACTGTACATGTCGTGTCCCTCTAGAAGGGTGGAATGCTAACCCCGTCGCCAGAATTGGCGAGGGGTTAGTATTCCAATTCGTATGACACCTTACTCGACATGTTTTGATAAAGCCAAACCAAAGTTAGCATTTAACCGCGAGGTTCATAATGCACTTAAGAGTATATGGTATGACGATATCTGGAAACAGTAGAAGGAAGTCGTTCCGACCACTGCAGACAGGCTCAGCTCATGCCAGAGCACCATCTCACATGGAACCAAGCACTCTGCCTTCAGGATTGTTAAGGCCTGCCATAGGAGTGACTCATAGGTTACCAGGTGTCCCATTTAAGGTTAGGTATAGGTATACTACACCTAAGTAAGAGGTGATTACACCAACTTACCCCAGCTGAGTGATCAGCCAGTTGTGTCAGATTGTTAGGCCAAGCCTGGGGTGGCATAATACATGCTGCAGCCCCTGGCAGGCCTTGGGTACACCAATGCCCTGGGTACCTAGTGTACACTGGTACAGGGGCTGACAGGGTGATCCACTTCCAATTGGTTATGCACCTAGGGTGCATAGTTTTAATTTAGTAGAGAGAACAGCAGGCTGGGGGTCTGATTGGCAGGCCCACAGCCTCAATATGTCAAAAACCAGTGAAGCAAAAAGCAAAAATTCCTGAACTATGGCTATGGCGCAGCGGTAAAAATACAAGAACCACACCAGAGAGGTACGATGGACCTGCGCCACCTGTACCTTGGTACCCACATGCTGCGGTAATTACCTAGCCCTCGAACTCCAGTGCTCGCGCCCCTTGCGCCATTTCAATGTGTACATATTAACAGGTTCGAGCCTTATGCGCGCTCCGTCATACTACATGCCGCGCTACATCCGCTAATAGCGAACGGGAGGGTTGGTGCTCAGGGCGCCCTATACTGCCGCCTTCATTCAAGCGGGCCCATTCCTTTTTAGCGCTGGGAGCTAGGCGATTTGCCCAGAATCACCGGATGTTTGAGGGTCGGTGCCGAGACTCGAACTGGATTCCCCAGCTTCAAAGTCCCACGCTCTAGCCATTATGTTGGGTTGCTCTACACAACGCGTGTTGTGTGCCTTGCACCCCTAGGCCGTCGTGCTATCACCCCCCCTAGGGACAGGATAAAGGATCTGTGATCCCGGCTGTCAGGAAACCCGGTCTGGCTGAAGGGGGAAGCGAGGAGAGAACTCGCGGGCAGTCTTGCCCGAGTGTAATCCAAAGCGGGCCAGCCACCCCCATCGCTGGCTACCCTGGGGCAGTCCCTGGGCAGCTAAACATATCGGCATGAGCCCCCGGTCCTAGTGCCTGGTAGGCAAACCACTAATGCAAGCGCAATTCAGAGCAACAACGAATATTTCGCAGTCGCTGGGCCGGCATGTACTCCCGGGAAGACCCGCTGGTCATCTTGTACTCCGACTCTGCCTGCTCTCACCTGCTGAACTCCTGCAGCGCCTGCTTCGCCGAGTTCTGCGCCAACAAACACACACGCACCAGCCGCCCTCAGCCAGTGCATGCGTATCCCTCAACGCGCGCATGGCGTGCTTTCGCTTTCCCTCCCTCCGGCGTTTCAGCCCACGCTCAGGTTCTCCCGCCCGTTGAGGCCCCCTCTCTTCCTCCCTCGCAGCTCTCTCCCCTCCTCTCCCTGCCTCCTCTTCGACCCCCTTTTGTCTTACTCCCTGCCCTTTGAGTCACCTTTCTCCCCCCTTTGACTACCTAGTGCCTCTTCCCAGCGCAGCCACGCACTGCTCGGTGGCCCTCGGCAGAGAGCAGCCCTCGCACGGCCACGAGGATGGAGAACACACTGCTGCTCAAGATGCTCCTGCTGGCGATCCTTACCGGCCAGCTGAGGCTGCGCAGGAAGGTGGGTGCCCCCGGCAGACACCCTCCCCACCCCCTCCTGGCATGTGAGAGTGATCGGCCGGACACCCCCTGCTGGCATGTGTGAGTGTGAACAAGCCTGGCACCCCCCTGCTGGCATGTGTGAGTGAGTTGGAACGAGCCTGACACCCCCCCTGCTGGCATGTGTGAGTGAGTGTGGACAAGCCTGATACCCCCTGCTGGCATGTGCACGTGATCGGCCTGACACCCCGTGCTGGCATGTGTGCGTGAGTGTGAAGGAGCCTGACCCCACCCTGCTGGCGATCCTTACCGGCCAGCTGCGGCTGCGCAGGAAGGTGGGTGCCCCCGGCCTGACAGCCTCTCCTCCCCCTGCTGGCATGTGTTTTGTGATGGTATTGTGTATCTTTATTTTCAGCGTGGTCCGCTTTCAGTGCGGTCCGCCTTGGTCACGCTTGTCTTTTCATATTATCAGAGCTGGTTGTAAATAGCATTAACTGTTCTCTTGACTCTTCGTAAATGAGGTGCCATGGCGGCGGTACCTGCCCATTGATCGCCCGCCTTGCACCCTGGCATGGCAATTCGCAGCATGACCGGACTGAGAAATCATAAGGGGGTGTCCCGCCCAAACAGCCCATCTGAAGCTACGTACCTGCATTTACATTTAGTAAAAACATAATTTTCGGTCGATTTTACCATTGCCAGCACCTCTAAATGGGCCAAGTCCATAATGTAATCTTTTTGGCCGCCTTTGTGTGTGAATTCCCTTCTAGCTGAGTGTGCGGGTTTGTGTATTTCTTTAAAAGTGCATGGGCATGGATGTCTGTGCCACTCTATCTAAGTCGATCTGGGTGTGCGTGCGTAAGGCTTTTATGATTAAGATCTAAGAATCCGCCTCGGGCACCACACAACCCCTTCGTTAACGCCTTTCACAGCGCAGCAGTAAATGGAACAAAAATTTCTTGGAAACCTACACGCGTCCCCGGGTGATTCAGGCTGGGTCAGTACTGCCAGCATTTAGCTTTTTGTTTCGTTTCTTTAATTGAATTTAAATATATTAATCAGCAGTTGAATTAAAAAGACATCCTGTGCATTTGAAGGCCGCAATCACTGGAGGAACGCCTGGCCCACCTTTCAACGCAACCACGGCACAAGTTTTCACGTTTTACAAATTATTTATGATTAATTATTTTGTTACTATGCAACAATACTGTATCCTGCCGTCGAGATGGAGAGAGTAACTGAAACATTTTGCGAATGTTCGACCTGGCACCCCGTCACCCTGAGGTTAAGCAATTGTTTGGCATTGGAGTCTGGAGCTTGTTGCTTTCTATTGAGAGTGATTTTTGTGTTCATCGTTATTTTTGTGTAGCTGTCTGTTGGCAATAGGCCTCGCATTACTAAAAATTAGAGCTATTGGTGTTGCATTATTATTTGCAACGCCAAAAGCTCAAACTTTTACTAATGCGAGACCTATTGCATTGCAAATGCTTGTTGAGTGAGTGGTTGTTTCCGCAAATTCACTGCATGTTCTCCCCTCTACATCCCTTGACTTCACAAATCTTCTTTAGTGAAATCCTTGCAAAGGACAGTCCTTTCTGAACAATGTTCAAACTCGTTGAATCCTAATGGCCAATTTTAATTGGGAAGTTGGTGAAATTCATCTCAGTCTTGCAGAAAAAAAATGTAAAGGTAATTCTCAGTCATATTGCAGATCTTTGTCTGAGTACAGTAGACTGTTTAGTGTAATGTCCACCCTAGCGAACCCCTCCTCTCCCGGTACTTTTGACATCCCAACAGAATCCTTAAAAAGACTATAGGTTAGCCCTCCGTCTCGGATAGCAGGAATAAATCCTTGATGCAGCTACATTTGTTCCCCTCTGCATGATAATGATGGAATTTTGTATATTATAAGGATTCTTTCCCACACAGTTTTGCAGGATTTTCAAAACACGTTTTAGAATCCTCACAGGCTGATTTTATTTTCCAGAAGCAACTGAAAGATGCATTGATAATCCTTGGCGGAGGGAGCTTACTCTTTACTTCCTACTTGACGGCAGTCGGGGACGAACAATTCTACTCTAATCTCCTGATGCCTACACTGCAGAAGCTAGTGAATCCTGAGCTAGCACACACACTCTCAGTGCACATGTTCTCCTGGGGATTAGTTCCCCGCTCCAGACACAAGGACTCCAGTGCACTGGTATGTAGCTGAATGGAAAGACTAAACAGCGGTCCCTCTGCATCAACACATATAGAACTGTGAATTTCTTAAAGATGTTCTCGTCTAGTGTTGTGTTATAACATGTTTGTGTAATACTCATGAAAAGGTGCTCAAAAGCACTGACAATTGGATTTGACATTGATGGCTTTGTGGTTTTGTTGGTGGGCATTCCCAGAAAAGCAACCAGGTTCCCAAAGGGTTAAAATGCTTTGGAACGGGAGACTCGCCATACTTTATTTTGGGGGGAAAAACATTAGAGAAAATCAGGAGTTCTGACAGTAGTGGAACTTTAGGAAGTCTCAAAATATAAACACAAAGAAAATATGGAATTTAACCATAGGCATATGGAGTCCTTATTTTATTGCATTTTCAGAGCAAACTATTGGGTGATTAAAATACAGAGGAGGAGGTTACTTGTTTTCTTTAATTAGATATTGGTTTTAACTGGTTATATTAAGAGGGTGTTAATGGTTGGGACTAGAAGATTAAGCGTGTGGTTTTGCAAATATTTACCATGGCTCTTAGTTACCCACAAAGCAAATCTCTGGTATTTCTGAACATTTTTTTGGTCCTGGACATGAACCAAGATTTTGCATGTGCACTGAGGTCCATTGTAATAATGGGTTGCCGTCTATAGTGAGGATCTGTGGTCCGGAGGGGGGCACCATGCTTACCTTCCATAGTGAGCAGGAATACTGTCATCTCACTGTATTGCTCTAGATTAACAGTTGTTGCAGTGTTGAATTCTAGAAGCAGGTGAGGATTTTTTGCCTTTACCGGCAGGGAAAGTGGCCTGTGATTTGGCCTGAGTAAAATGTCTGTTCTGTTTGGCAACCTAGGGCTAGATGTACAAAGGGTTTTTAGCATTTGCAAATCCTCGAAATCGATAAATCAGATGGTTTGCAAATCTTAAAACTTTTTTTTGTCATCGACTGAATGCTTTTAGCGATTCAAAAAGGTGTTTCTGAATCACTAAGTGTGTTTTTAGAAATTGATATTGATTGGTATTTGGAAGCGGCTTGTTGTAGGCACTCCTTCCAATTACTAAATCACTATGCTATGTATCACTGCTTTGCAACTAAAATCCAATATTTTACCAACACATCAGAGGAGGTGGTAACCAATTTTCAAATGGAATGGATCCTCCCCCTTTGTGAACGTAAAAAAAAGTTCAAGAGGACCAAAGGACCACTGCCTCCTGTTAAACAAAATAAACTTGTCTTTTTTAACTACTGTCCCGTTTTCTTTAAGGAAGACGGGCTGCATTAATCTGTCAGCAAAAGGTTTGCTAATGATCCCATTTTCAAAGAAACCGTGTAAATGTGAGCACTGGTTTGATGCCTCTTGCATTGTTGCCCATCGTGAAGTTATGCAGTCTTTAAAAAAGATCTCTTGAATGTATAAGAGGTTTTAGCCTGTAGGTCTAATTATAATTCATCTTTATGAGGAAAAAAACCTTAAGGAAGAAGGCATGGGACAAATTGCATGCTGCCAGCATTTTAATGGACTGTAGTGCCTTCTGGAAGGCTGTAAATACTCCTTTTCTCTAAGATGTCGCTACTCCCTCTTTAGAAGTTACAGTTGGAGCCAAGGAGTCCTCAGTATTTTAGTAATATTGGTGCGCTTAGATTAAAAGAGAAATTGTCTATATAATATTTGTTAGTAAAGTCATGTTTTTACTTGCACCGTCTGTGTTTTTATGCTTTTTATCTCTATGGTTTTAATTAACCGAAATAAAGTAAATTGATTGAATAACTGTATAGAATTGTGATGGGCAAGGAGGCTGAGTATGTAGGACTGTGACTAGGAAGACAGTGACTCAAAGTAATGAATATTAACGGTAATTAATCTGAAGACTACCTCCTCCTATGTCTTCCTCGTCCCAGTTTTCGAATAATTTTGATGTACCCAAGCTACACTCATTTTATCCTGCTAAATGAAGGTGACATTCTAAGACCACAAGGAAGAACAACGTAGACCAATCAATAATGCTACACCCTGTGCTTTATTATATGAGAGTCACAAACAAGGCAATTTATTCACTTACTGTAGAAGGCACCCCTGAGCCAAAAGTGTCTGACTTTGTAACCCCCGTATGTGTATTCTGGAATGAGACACAAATATATTTGGTGAAGCCCAGGAAGCAGCACTGTACACGGCTTTGTGACTACCCTTGAAGGCTGCCCAAAAGTAAAAAATACCTTTAGTTGACATTCCCTGACCTGTCCCAAAAAGATCTGCTTAACTCCTAAGCCAAGCAAACTGTCTGTCTTATCCACCTGCTCGTAGGAGTCCCAATCACTTACTGAGCGTACCAAAAGTGACACACAAATGTAAGTTTCCTAAAATTTCAAGTTATTAAAAGTACTCTATACACATCTAATAAAGGCAATCGTTCTTCATAATCTGAATTTGAAGAGGGAAAAACTGGTAACCAATGTCCTCATCTATATAAAAATAGGTATTTTACGTTTAAAACCAATAGCTAGGTCTGTTCTGAAGATAGTATTGTCAGAAAAACACAATTCAAAAAAGGGTCATGAATCAAAGAGCGCAAGTCCCACCTAGATGCATGCTTGATGTTATTGCGCCATGGACAATACTTTGAAGGTTAGAAATTTAGGAGTCACTGTGACCAGAGGTTTAAAAGAGCTTTGTAAAGCTCTCCGTATTATCAGAAGATCCAGTGGGAGAAGTGAAGAATAGATGACCAGTTTTCTGTTGGAAAAGCTCTTTAAAAGTCTGAAAGCAAGGGATTCCAAATCGTGAGCATTCTTTGCTCTAAAGGTTCTAATACCAGCTCATTGACCTCCCAAAGTAGAGACCGCCAACCCCAACAAGCATTGGCATAGCTAATAGGTCTCGCCTTTGGGACCTTATAAGTGTTTAGCCATGCAACAGTTGCATAACTAAACACTTATAAGGTCCCAAAAGCGAGACCTATTGGCTATCCAAGCAGCCGTGCGGCCGCTAACGTGAAAGTAATCGCGGTAAAAGTCGCCCGCGCACATGCACTCTAGCTTTAGGCTGGCCTGGTAGCACTTTTTGGAGCCCTCTCAATAAGTCTCGCCAGACCAGCGCATGCGCTGGGTCAGGCGAGACCTAACAAAAATCAACGTAGGGGACCGGGAGAGGAATGTCTCCATTTGATACACACCAAGGCACAAAATGTTTCCACTGACTAGATAGCTGTTGTTCTAGAATGGATCGATAAGGGCAATTCCTCAGAAAATCCCAACTCTGTTAATCGTCTCCTCAATTCTCCCCCAATCCAGAGTTTTAGAAGAGAAGAGACTGTAAGGTGAGCGCCAGATGAGGGAAGGGTACAGTTGGAAAAAATTAGGGGGTCGGAAACCGCTAACCTGAGGAGTACAGGATAGTGTTTTTTCCGAGGCCAGCAAGGAGTTACCAAAAGAACCTGAACTTTCTCTTGAATTATCTTTTTGAGTACCCTGGTCAGAAGGAGATGGAGGGGAATGCATAGAGCTAATAAACCGGTCAAGTAATGGACAAAGCTTCCTAGCATCGTACCTTTTGAGACTAAATCATTGAATAAACAGCTGGAAGTATGAAATTCTTATGGTGTTCCAAATGCTCCTCCACCACCTTGGCCTTTTCTCGAGCTCTGAAATCCTTTGTTCAGCTTCGGGTTCTCTTGCATTCATTGGACTCAGCTGTTTAGATACTCTCTGCAGTGAAGCTTGAGTCTTCAAATGAGATATTTTTAGCGAGGCTGAACCCTTTTTGTATTCATTCCTATGAGTGCCCAAGAGGTCGTAAATAGCAGCCAGTGAGGGTGAGTCATGCATAGGAGATTTGAGTTGCTGCCCCTCTCCTATACCCTGGGTAGCGGTCCGCTCCTTCTGGCAGTGAAGAACCATGTCGTCTACAAACTCGTTAGTGGATATATCACAATGTAGATGTCCTTTGGACTCGTCGCCCCCACTCTCGGTCTCAGCCCAGCTCTTAGCGACCTGTGCCCAGTAAGTGCCTGTTCCTTTGTCTCAGCCAGTGCTGTTGCCCCGCGGTCTTGACCCTGTACCTCTTTGGGCATTCCCTTGTGTCACTGAATGAAAAGCTGGAAGTAAAGCTTTCTTTTCTGTGGCAAACCGATCCAGGGTTGACCAAACCTCTAGTGGATTTCCTGTAAGTCTAGTTGGCTCAGATGCATTGAGTTTCAGAAAGGAAGATACTGGACAAAACTGGTCTACTTGCTGATTCTCCTTCCCAGGAAGAAGAAATTGCTTCCATTGACAAATTGGACTCCACCCAAGCATCCAATTCCTGAGCTAGGAGCGCTAGACTGGTCACCCTCTGCTGGTTAGCATACGCTTGAGCTGCTTGACTGGCTTCCTATCCTTGAAGCCTAGTTTTTTTTAATGTATTTATTTCGATTGTTTTTCATAGAACATTCAACTGCGAGACTCAACATTGCAATGGCACATTACATAGTTCATACAGATGTAACCTGCATCAAGTGATATCAGTTGGTGATAATACAGATAATCAGACACAATAAAAGAAAAAAACACATAGAATTCCCACGTATGATCATGTATTTCAAATGACCCACTGGTGATCCAGCATATTGGAATTTTGTCCCAACAGAGGGTAGAGGACGGTCCCTTCTGCAAAGTGAGCAATGGTGTTCCCGTGGCGTAAGTGTACTAACTATGTGTTTGGACGGGCGAATCACTCATACCACTAGTGGAGGTGTGCTGATAAGTATTGTATAACTCCCAGAAGTTTTTGGGCCTATTACGTGGGGGGAGAAGCACACTGAAAAGCTCAGTCTGTGTACTGCAGAATATCATGTTGTTCTTCCACTGAGAGATCATAGGGAGAGGACCACGAGACCAGTTAATATCATCCCTACGTTTGGCCATCAGCATTCCCATATCAACCAGCCGATATACCCCTTTTGGGATTAGCTTGGAGTCGCCTAATAGTGCCAGCGCTGGGTCGCGGTCATGGGTTAGATTCGTGATGTGCCCGATTTCCTTAAAGACTGAGACCCAAAATGCCGCTATGCCAGGGCATGACCAGGCCAGGTGGAGGAAATCAGCTAATTGTGCATGGCAGCGATCACATGTCGTGCTCTCTTGCAATCCATACCTATGTAGCCTCTCCGGCGTGTAGTAAACCCTGTTTAGATATTTAAAGTGTATCAGTCGGTGCCTGCCGTTAAGTGAGGTCCGCTTTGTACTGGTGCAGCAATAGGTCCACATAGTGTCAGCCATTTCCATGTTCAAGTCTCGCTGCCCTGCCAAGTGTGCCTTGGTGTAGTGGTTCACTCTGTATATCATAGATGAGTTATAAATAGTCGCTACTATGCTCTTTGGGGATTTCGCCCGTATAATGAGTGTTAAAGAAACGAGTTCTGGTGTTTCTAGGTATTCGTCCCCCAGTAGCTCCCTCAGTGCGTGCTTCGTTCTATGGAATTGAAATTTCGTCAATATAGTAGGTTCCTGTTCATTGGAACTAAAATCCTCCCAGCTTTTTGGCCACCCCCCCTATCAAACTGCTCCCCTACAGTGCCTATACCCAGTGTGAGAAGTGCCTGTGTGACCCCCCTCTCCCTGCAGGGTGATAGCCATGTGCACCAGTCTAGCAGTGTTGACGGTGAGTAAAGTATCGCACCAGCCTGTAACTGCAGTAGGTAGTGCCAGGCGTGCGTCGTGGCATTGATAGAATCTAAGATGCATGTACTACGATCAGCAGGCTGAAACAACATTGCTGGGAGGGAAAGTGGGTCAGCAACTGCAGGTTCGATACGTAGGTGTGGTATGTCTGGGGAGCCGTGCATCCAGTAATATGCATGCGCACCCTGTGCAGCCCTTTAATATAAATTAAAATCTGGCACGCCAAGTCCGCCCATAGAGTAAGGCAGTACCAGTATCTGCCACTTCACTCGCTGTTGCTTACCCGCCCAAGCCTACCGGACCATCAGTGAGGTGAGGCGATCAAAGAAGACGCGCGGGAGAACCATAGGAATATTGGTGAATAAAAACAGTAGTCGTGGTAGCACCACCATTTTCATGATGGATATTCTGCTGAGAAGAGACAACGGAAGCTTTATCCACTTCTCAACATCATCTTCCAACTTGCTAAAGGTCGTCCCAAAATTTTCCCTGAAGACTGTCGGACTCCGTGTGTATTTTAATACCCAATTACCTTACCGCCTCTGTGGTCCACTGTAGGGGATAGTGTGGGTCAAACTGAGGGGTGTTCGGGGTGAGCGGAAAGATGATGGACTTCAGCCAGTTAACATGTAGACCTGAGAGAACTCCAAAGCGTACCACCTCACGGAGAACTGCAGAGAGGTTCGATTCAGGTTGTCTGACGTACAAAAGTGTATCGTCCGCATATGTGGATACTATAATTTTGTAGCGTGGAAAACATATACCCCGATTCTGATGATATTCCCGGAGCAGGCAGGCTAGAGGTTCTGCCACTAGTGCGTAAAGCAGCGGAGATAATGGGCAGCCTTGTCTGGTGCCCTGTGATATGCGAATAGTCTGTCACTATGTTGCCTATTTTAATTCTGTCCGTGGGTCTGCTATAAAGTGTGCTGACTAGTTGTAGGAAAACTGGGCTCACTCCCATCCTAGTTAGTACGTGCGTCATGAACGGCCACTCCACAGAATCAAATGCCTTAGCTATATCTAGGAAGACCGCTACCGCTGGAGTTTCTGGCTTGATGTGTTGCAATGCACCGAAGACCGTGCGTAGGTTGTAAGTTAAATTTCTACCAGGCACAAACCCGGCCTGTTCCGGCGCAACCAAGATCGGAACTAGGGGAGGAGGAGCTTAGCGCGCATCCAAGATGGTCGCGTGAGCACAGGGCTCCCCGGACCCTCGCCACTCGTCGCAATTTATCCTGATGATATCCTGATTTCGCGGACGGACTCTTGAAGGTGAACCTCGACTGAGTCCATAACTCTTTCCAGAATTTGAATCGGACTTGGGCGAGCAGAATTGTAGCACTTTGAACTTTTGAGGCCCACCTGAAGGCCGTGCCGGGGACTTGGTGATTCGTGGAGCCGGGACGTAGTTGAACAACAACGGCATTGGCACCTCATCGGTGGCCGTACCCCCACTTTTGGTTTCGTTTCCGGATCCTGACATGGTCTGATTGAGAGACAGTTTCGCTCGGCCGTGGACCAATCCACCCCCCATTTAGTGTCATCGCTGCCTCCTCATTATAGCCTCTTTGGTCAAGTCGTGACTTTCTCTGGACCGTACGAGCCAGTTTCTTGGCCTGTTGGTGCCCGACCTGCCGGCGGCCATTTTCACCAGGTCTTGCGGGCCCCTCCGGGGTGCATCTTCCAACATGACGGGCAGGGGTGAACCCGAGAAGCGGAAGACCAAGACGTCTCTTCGTGGGGGACCGTTCCAGACAAATGTTATGGACCGTTACACTCAAGCCAAAGGATCCCCCGGGCTCTCCAGCAGTACCCCGGAGGACGCCAGAGACGACCCTTCTGCCCCGGTGGACCTGTCCCTGCAGGACATTATGGGCGCTATCACCGGCATGAAGGAGACCATCGGCCAGCAATATGAGGCTCTGGCTCGTAAAATTGACACTGTCGCCATTGATGTCACTCTAATCAGGGCCGACCTGTCTAAGACTAACGAGAAGGTGCAGTCATTGGATTTGAAGACTTCCAGCCTCACGGCCGATGTGTCGGAACTTCAGACAGACTTTGGCACTCTGAAATCGGCCAACGACCTGATGTCCCATCGGCTGGAGGATTTTGAGAACAGGGCGAGACGTAACAACATTCGCGTCATAGGTGTTCCGGAGAACCCCGAGACTCGTTCGGTTGACCTCCTGGTCGAAGATTTAATCCTCACCCATCTTGCCCCTTCTGGACTGAGCAAGTTATTCGCTGTGGAGCGTGCACATCGTGTCCCGGGCGGTAAGCCCAAGCCTGGCGCACCTCCGAGGCCTATCCTCGCAAAACTTTTTCATTTCAGAGACCGTGATGCGATTTTGCAGGCTTCGAGACTACACGGCCCGGTGAACTTTGAAAACTCCTCTGTCAATTTTTTCCCGGACTTCACTCAACTTGTCCAGAGACAGAGGATGGGCTTTCAGGGGGTTAAGCGACGTCTCCGGGACCTGGGATTGAAGTATGCTATGCTTTTCCCTACCAGACTTCGAGTGGAATACGAGCAACGGACCTTCTTTTTCGAGCGACCGGACAATGTGAGTGACTGGTTGGATTCCCTGCCTGGTCGGGGAGATCGGACGGGGCACCCTGGCGGTGCCGAGGGTGGTGAGACTACACCGAAGTGACCTTTTGGTCCCTAACCCTGACAATCGGACATTGCTCAGTTGGGTTCTACTCCTTTTGTATATTTTGCCTTATAGTAGTTCGCGTCCGGGTGGCGGGTGGAGACGGGCCTCTCTCCTCCTCCGGGGTCTTTTTGTAGAATGGGATTGTTAGGGCGACAGGCACACTGCATTTTGGGGTGGCTTTTTAGTCTGCAGGGAGGGGGGAGTTGTAACGGGTTTTGGTTGGGGGGTGGGAGGGGGTGTTTGTGTTTGGGTTTTCTTTTCTCAAGGCGGCATATTGGCTCTTTCTCTGTTTCAGGTGTCCTGCTCTCTGTGGGGGGACTCATGCGACTCTTGTGGGGATGGGGGGTAGTGGGTTGAGGTTGATATCTTGGAACGTAAATGGATTGGGGGATCGTATTAAACTGGGTGTTGTACTGATTTATTTGCGTCGTCTGACTCCTGATGTAGTGCTCCTGCAGGAGACGCATTTGGTCGGCAATGTGTGTCATGCTATGAATAGGTGGGGGTACCGATTGGTTGCACACTCCGGGTTCACCACTGGTTCCAGAGGGGTTGGTATTCTGGTCCGGTCTTCCCTCCCACTAGACATTGATAATGTCATCCTTGACGACAGAGGGCGTTATGCCGCCCTAACCGGTAGGTGGGAGGGTAAGACTCTTTCCTTAGCCACGATATATGTTCCCCCAGGCCTCCAGACCTCCACTTTCTCTGATGTTGGTCGGATGTTGCTGGAACTCCCCGATAGTCTTCTCCTCATGGGTGGGGACTTCAACTCCGTACTGTCCGGCGATCTGGATCGCCACCCCCCCAGGGCCCTTCCCGTTTCCCAATCATGGCTTGGTGGGTTCTTGGACACCTTTGGTTTGGTGGATTGCTGGAGGTTAATGCATCCGACGCAATGTCAATACACCTTCCACTTCGGGGCTCATGGGAGTCTCTCCAGGCTTGATCACTTCCTCATGCCCGCGGCCCAGTCCCCCCACATTGGGGAGGTAAGACACTTGGCCCGGGGCATTTCAGATCACTCCCCTGCGTGGCTTCTTTTCGACGCGGGGACGCAAGCCGCGGGGCGGATCGCCCCTATTAACCCTCGGCATCTGCGCAACCCCAAGACTCGCAACAGCCTCATTAAGTCGC
Organism: Triturus cristatus; assembly: GCF_964204655.1. Classification (NCBI taxonomy): domain Eukaryota; kingdom Metazoa; phylum Chordata; class Amphibia; order Caudata; family Salamandridae; genus Triturus; species Triturus cristatus. The sequence continues at coordinate 585,864,676 of NC_140595.1, forward strand.
TCGACCACTACTTCCTGGAGAACGAGGGGTCTGTTTTGTCCTCGGTGTCCCTGTGGGAAGCCTTCAAAACTGTTATTCGTGGACAGGCCCTATCATTAATAGTCGAGACCAAGAAAGCTAGGAATGGGGAGGTCGTGCAGCTGGAGGCCGAAATACTGGAGTTGGAGGCTGATCTAGACTTAGGTGTCACCCAGGATAGGCTCCACGCCCTTAGCTTGAAACAGTTTGAATATAAATCCCTTGTTACGGATGCTGCCAAGACAATGTACAGGGAACAGCAAGGTAGACTGTATGATGTCGGGGATAAGGCGGGTCAATTGATTGCATGGCTTGAAAAGAAGGAGAGAGCGAACCGTGTGGTCCCTGTGCTTCAGAATTCTGTCGGTGTGCAGGTGACTGACCCTGGCGAGATTGTGGAGTGTTTTGCTGACTATTTTCGTGTGATCTACTCCCCGGTGTCCGATGAGGATGACTCTCGTTTCTTGTTGAGGGATATTGCGCTGCCCTGCCTGTCTGAAGAGGATCGAGAGCGTATGGAGGCGTCGTTGTCGGCCGACGAGATTGCTACTGCGATTCGTTCCCTTCGTTCTGGCAAAGCTATGGGCCCCAATGGATTGCCTATTGAATTGTATAAATTGCGCCCGGATAAAGTCACACCGTTTCTTCGTGATATGTTTCTGGAGTTGCGTGAGGTTGGCTCCCTCCCTTGCGACCAGTGTCTGGCCACTATAGTTGTGATTCCGAAGGAGGGCAAGCCTCGTGATCGTTGTGCCTCATACAGGCCTATTTCCCTATTGAATGCTGAACCGAAGATTCTCGCCAAGGTCCTTGCTAATCGCTTACTCGCTGTCATCTGTGACCTGATTAATCTGGATCAATCTGGTTTCATTCCGCACCGGAACACTGCTCTCAACTTGCGGCGCCTAAACGGCGTTCTCGCCAGGGCGGAGCTTCTCTCCGAGCCGGCCATCTTGGCCTCCTTGGACGTCACGATGGCCTTTGATACGATAGAATGGCCATATCTTTGGGCCACGCTGGCGAAGTTTGGTTTCGGTGCGGGATTTATTAGTTGGGTGAGACTTCTATATACGGATCCGCTAGCTCAGGTTGTTGTCAATGGTAGGGTGTCCCAGCCCTTCGCTCTCAGGAGGGGTACTAGGCCGGGGTGTCCGTTGTCCCCCCTGCTCTTTGCTCTTGCTCTAGAACCACTTGCAGCCTGGCTCCGATGGGAACCATCGATAAAGGGCATTCAGTGGACCCCTGAATTTGAAGACCGGGTTTCATTGTACGCCGACGATATTCTTTTGTACCTCACCTCCCCGCGTGAATCCCTTAACGTCCTATTTGACGTCCTCACTTCTTTCGTTAAAAACTCCGGATTGATCATTAATTGGTCTAAATCGTGTGTGTATGTTATCTCCGGTGGCCTTCCCCCCCCACCCCCCCCCCCCCCCTTACTGAATAGGTTCCCCATTCAAATTTCGCACTCCGGTTTCAAGTACTTGGGGGTCTACGTATCGATGGACCCGGCGGTCCGTCACAAGCGTAATCTCCTTCCCCCTCTCCGGCGATTGAAGTTGGACGTGGCTCGGTGGCGTAGATTGCCGTTGTCGCCACTCGGTCGAGCGGCACTTTTTAAAATGGTGTCCCTGCCCCGATTTCTCTACGCACTCCAGAACTCCTTTGATGTTATTCCGGCGGCCTACTTTCGGGAGGTGGAGGGTTTACAGAGGAGGCTTGTTTGGGACGGCCGCGCACGCATCGCTCTCGCAAAACTGACTCTCCCCTGGTATGACGGGGGCATTGCGCTCCCGGACATCAGGAGGTATTATTGGGCCTCCCAGTTGTCCGCCATCAACCATGCTACGTATGCACCCGGTCCAAATCCGGCTTTCGAGATGGATAAATATCAGTTGCCTGGTGGCAACTTCAACAGAGCGCTCTACTCTCGGACGGCGGGGAGAAACCTAACGGGACCCACTAAGATCGCAGTACGTGTGTGGAAGGATGCCAATGTGGCTGTGGGATGGAAGGATCGCCTGACTCGAGCGACCCCCTTGTTTGCATCGGACAGATTGGGATGCCTCTGGACGACAAAAGGTTTTGAGAACTGGGATACGATTGGCATTAGCAGAGTGGGTGATCTCTGGGTGAAAGGTGCGGTCAAATCCTTTGCGGTTCTTCAGAGTGAGTATGAGTTGAGTGAGAGGGAGTTCTTCAGATATGTACAGGTTCGCCACGCTTTGCTGTCGGTCTTCGAGGCCGGTACCACAGTCCCTGCATCTTCACCACTCGAGGACCGTATACTTGATGGTCATCTGCCCGATAGTACGATTTCTTTGATCTATAAGAAATTAATCAACAATTGGGCGGACCTCCTTGTGCGTCTTAGGGCGGCCTGGACCGGAGACGGGTTGGAGTTGGATGACGAAGACTGGCAGTCCGCACTGTCCTCCCCGAAAGAGGTTGCCATTCCTGCCCGTCTCCGTCTCGTCCAGCTCAAAATTCTTCACCGTGTTTATGTGATGAGTCCTCGTCTGGTTGTGATGGGTTTTTCTTCGGACGGGTTGTGTAAGCGCGGCTGTGAAATGAGCGCCACCTTCCTTCATATCCTTTGGGAGTGCCGCGAGGTTGCGGCGTATTGGCACCGTGTGCATGCTGTAATGGAGTGTGTCACTGGGGTCGCCTTGTTGCCTGAGGCTCGTCGATGTTTGTTGAATGTATGGGAGCCGAATGACTACAACGTCGCCCAGGCTCGGTGGGCGGCGCTTGGGAACATGATTGCAAAGAGGGATATTGCGCAGCTTTGGGGTTCCCGACGGCCTCCCACCGTGTCAGTGTGGAAGGAGAACATGGACTGGTGCATGTTCAGAGAGAAGACGGTGTACCTGGTTCGGGGTAAGCCTGGGGCGTGGGGTAGAATTTGGGGTCAGTGGAACACCTACCGAGGTAACATCTGTATGCCCCCTTTTGTAGATACCCCGGACATTTCTCTGTCCCCCTGATCCTGAGGTTCTTGGAATACTGTACCCTTTTGGCTGATTCTTCTGACTTCGCCGCTACCCCCCCCCCTGGTCATCTCTATATTGTCCTCCTGATTCTCGGCCTGGTGTGGTGGGATCCCCCCATCGGCGCTTGACACCGTCTAGACTGTTTCTCGCCTTGAGTTTTGTTTTACTGTTTCTTTGTTTGTGCTTTCTTTTAAAATTTAAAATATTTGTATCCTGCCTAGCTTCTGAGTTGCCGAGAATATTTCCTGTAACCCTGCTGAGCCTCTGGGAATCAGTCGCTGCTTCGTGATGTCACGCAATTGACATGCATATACTAGCGGCCAGCCCTGGTGGTTGTAGGCCCATATTTGTAATGATGCTATGTTGCACAATAAAGTTTTTAAAAAAAGATCGGAACTAGGGGGACCAGTCGGTTAGCGAGGATTTTTGTGAATATCTTTTCGTCTACATTAAGCAGAGATAAAGGGCAGTACGACGCACAGTCCTCCGAAGACTTACCAGGCTTGAGAAGAGCTACAATCGCTGCTTCAGACATTGAGGGTGGCATACGTCCCGTAACACACGTCATCAAATAGCGTAACCAATTGCGGAAGCAATAGATCTAGGAATGCCCTATAGAATGTAACCGTGAGGCCGTCTGATCCCGGAGCGCACTCTGTCCTCATACTAGTTAAGGCGAGAAGTATTTAATCTTTCTCGATGGGTCTCATGAGGAATTCCCGATGTGTATTAGAGAGCCATGAGAGTCGTATGTGTGCCAAGTAATCAATGATATCGTCATCTGTGGCAACGTTTCTAGAGGCATATAGTTCGGTATAATATTGTCGGAATCTATCCGCCACCTCTGTGGCATCAGTCAAAAGCTCCCCCTCAGCTGACCTCCACCGTTTGCAACATTTCCCTGCGTTTCTTAAGTAATTGTGCTAAAACTGAACCCGGTCTTTCACTCTCACCATACGCCCTGGTAGTGGCATATTTACCCAGATGCTTGATCTCGTTGTCGGCTGTTATATGATATGTCCCCCCAAAACTCTGCAAGCTCCCTCCTAACCGAGTCGTCTGCATCTGTCAACAGGCGGTGCTCTAGAAGCTTGATATTCCCCTCTCAGTCTGTTAAGGGATTACGTATAGATCGGAGTACCCCTGAGTGTTTTGATATAGTAACCCCCCTCATGTGGAGTTTGAAAGCCTCCCAGACAACTTGATAGTCCTCTACGGAGCCAACATTCTTATCAAAAAAGGTCTCAATAGCCTCGGCCAGTTCATCCTTGAATACTGAATCAAGTAGGGAATAGGGAGGAAACCGCCAAGTAAACTGGGGAATAAGCCCGCTAGGTGTGTCTATCACCAACAGGATCGGCGAGTGGTCAGAGTTTTATGGGGTAGCACCTGGCATGAGCGGACCCTGTCGCAAAGTGACCTAGCTGCCAGCCAGTAGTCAATGCGAGTGTGTAAGCTATGATACGCAGAGTAGTGTGCATAGCCTCCCATGTTTCAGTGTTTCAGACGCCACACGTCGTTTAAGACAAATCTAATTAACGCACACTCAACCTCCCTCACAGCGGCAGTGGCGTGCCTCTCAGGTCCCCCCGATCTGTCTAAACTAGGGTTCTGAACCAGGTTGAAGTCACCCCCCCATAACTGGAGGCTCTCGCCACGACCACCCACTCTATCTGCGAGCGTTGTAAAAAACTCAGGGCTATCAAAATTTGGGCCATATCTATTCACAATAAGTAAATCCATGCTCTTCCCATAACACCTAGTAATGACGTATCTGCCTTCGGTATCGGTATATAATGGGACAAAAGTGAATGTTGATTTAGGGTTGACCCAAGTGAGTACACCTCGTGCATGTGTGGTGAAACCTGCAGCATGGATGTTACCTTGCAGGCCTCTGCTGTGCAACATGGGGGAATTTAGTGGGAGATGTGTTTCTTGTAGAAGGGCCACATCTAGAAAGTGCGCGGTCTCTAGATTTGCGCTGCTCGAAAGTCAGTCTGTTGCGTCTTGTCCGTTCTGCCCATAGCGGAATGACACAGTAGAACTCACCAGGTCAGGATAGTGCAACACATTATAGATCAGCGATTGTACGTGATGTGTCTGGTGTATGCCAACAGAAGGGATTAGTGGCCAATCGCAGCCTGTCGCACTTTGCACAAGGATAGCTGCACAGCGCACGCAGACACTCTGAGGGCACCCAGCCCTTCAGCGCCGCAGTGGGTTAGGAGAACGCCCGCGCCTGCAAGTATCCATTGGGATATCCTTGGTAGCAGGGGTACTGAGTAGCAGCAGCAGTACCGGGAGCAAGGAGACTGCAAGCAGCGGGGCATAGCAGGGAGCAGAACTAGCTCCTCCGAGCAGCATGCGTCGCAGCAGGATGTTTGGCGAGGGTGTAAATGGCGGTCTCTATCTCTCTATCTCTCTATCTCTCTATCTCTCTATCTCTCTATCTCTCTATCTCTCTATCTCTCTCTATCTCTCTCTATCTCTCTCTATCTCTCTCTATCTCTCTTTATCTCTCTTTATCTCTCTCTATCTCTCTTTATCTCTCTTTATCTCTCTCTCTCTCTCTTTATCTCTCTCTCTCTTTATCTCTCTCTCTTTATCTCTCTCTCTCTTTATCTCTCTCTCTCTTTATCTCTCTCTCTCTTTATCTCTCTCTCTCTTTATCTCTCTCTTTATCTCTCTCTTTATCTCTCTTTTTATCTCTCTTTTTATCTCTCTCTCTCTCTCTCTTTATCTCTTTTTATCTCTTTTTATCTCTCTCTCTTTATCTCTCTCTTTATCTCTCTTTATCTCTCTTTATCTCTTTTTATCTCTTTTCCTCTTTCTCTTTTCCTCTTTCTCTTTTCCTCTTTCTCTTTTCCTCTTTCTCTTTTCCTCTTTCTCTTTTCCTCTTTCTCTTTTCCTCTTTCTCTTTTTCTTTCTCCTTTTCTCTTTTTCTCCTTTTCTCTTTTTCTTTCTCCTTTTCTCTTTTTCTCTTTTTCTCTTTCTATCTCTATCATCGCGCTTTCGCTCCAGTTCAGCCAGCGAACTTCAAACGTGGGGCTCACACCTACGACCGCGACCAAATGGGCGGTCGCGTCGCCGCACCTCCGCTCGTCGTTTCTCTCTGGGTCACGGTGTCGCGTTTCGCACTTCACCTTACGCGGTCAGTGGCCACGTTCGCGGGTGATATGCGCCGCCACAGGGTCCCGACCTGCACCCGGGGGCACAGTCGCCCAGTCAGGCCTCACTTCCGGCCGGCAGGAAATCAAATCTGGTGTGGGGATTCGCGGCCCAGGGCACACGCCAAACCGTCACACCTGTCTTTCCGAGCACACGTCTCTTCAGCACGGGTGGGACGGCTCGTTCGAAAGCGGATCCTTTCAGCCATACATAGGGTGACCAGACGTCCCCGTTTTCCCAGGTCGGTCCCCGTTTTTGGCGAAGTGTCCCGACACTTTTCTCCAAGTGACTCCAATGTCCCTGTTTTCAAACAGTGTCCCCGTTAAACACAGAAATGTCCCTGTTTTTCATTGTTCAGGTTGAGCATGCGCGCGCATGCTCTCTTTGCACTGCTTACGGCATGTGTCGTCACTGAGGTGAGCGCTGTAGCAAGAAGGGAAATCCTTTGAAGAGAGACATTTTACCCGCAGCGCCACCTACGTCATCGTGCCAGCCAAAGTTTCTACTTTGGATAAAACAATATTTCTTCATCCTGTAGCTTGTATTCATAGTCATACAAACTTTTCAGTAGCCCTTATGCATACCGTGCAAGGATTAATGCATTGCTCATTGCATGTTTTATTCATAACCAATTGATGCATGCTTTGTGTTCTCCATATCAAAGCTATGACTTGACCTTTTGACTGACCTTTCAGATCACGGCAAACTGTTCAGCTGGAAAGGACTTAAAGGAGCAGGGTTAACGCCTGTGGGAGAGGCGAGCAGCGCTGCTCGAGCTTTTTGCTCAGGTCTTCACACTATTGCACTATGAGATGATACCAATGGCTAGAGTGCACTATACATACCCTAGTAAGGTAACATGACATCCCAGCAGTGACCATGCAAATGTAGGAGGACTGTGTGGTCGGCCAGCCTTTGCCACCCTTAAGACCCTAAGGCAGTAATACCTGGAGAAAAGTTTTGTACATTGGTCCATGGCTGCCATTTGGCAATTTAGCATTCCGCAGTTTACCTCCCATGCTTTTCTGTCATGAGCAACTAAGCAACATTGGTGAGTTGTACTTTATGTGGTGCTGACGTGCAGCTATAGAAACGAGCATTGATAAAGCTAGTAAATCTGGCGTTTGCTAGCCTGTGATGTTTTATTGATTTTTGGCAAATATATGCTATAGTCCTTAAAAGTGTAAATGTAATAAAAAGTACTAATGCTGCTCTGTGAAGGAGAGGGTTGCCAATAAAACACAGCGGATTTGTTGTCTGTAATGCTTCATCTCGGTCTGTGGAGGGAGCTGTAATTGTAGTCCTTTTTCTATGTCTATGACAGCTGTCAAATAGTCCTACTTTTATGTCGATAGTTACTGCAAACCGTAGTCCTACTTCTATGTCTATGACCTGTCCCCGTTTTTTGTTTTGAGAATCTGGTCACCCTAGCCATACAGAGCTCTGGTTTTGACGGGATCGATGCCTTAAGTAGATGCAGGATAGTGCGTTAGATGTGCGGAGCACTTCTGTTAGGTGCCCATCTACGGTGCCGGCAAGTTCCGCCCTCCCTTGCAGCCTAGTTCTGTATAAAAGGAAGGAAGATTTGGAGAACTTTTAAGATTTCAGCCAATGCTCTCCAATTCGATGAGCTTTGTTTTTCTGTCCGATACCAAAGATACTGGATGCAAAGGTGTTTCTACTTCCAACTCTCATGATTGGCGTCAGTAGTTATACTTTTTGGGGCTGGAAAATTGAAAGATACTCCCGTCCAGGTTGATTGTGTTTATCCACCAGCTCAGTTCTAGCTTATTACCGGAGTCACTGGAATACTCTTCCCTCAGTCTTGTGACCAGAAATTTCAATGTTTAGAAAAAAGATGTTGCACAAGTGATGAAGATGGAAATGAGACCACAGGATGACAGACAAGAAGCGAACTCCACCTGGACTACCAACCATTCTTAGGCTGCTTCACTTTCCTTCTCCAGGAGCTTCAGTAGTCTTTCCCTCCGTTTCAGCATTCTCAGATTGGGAAGTAAGGGGCATATGTATCAACATCTCCATTTGCGATTCTCAAATAGTGTTTTTTTTTTTTGAGGATGTATCTAAAAATTCGCACAAGTTTTTGCGAATTCTTAAAATTCCTTAATTGCGATTAGCAAATTGCGAAATCGCAATTAAGGAATACCTTCCCATTCATTCCTATGGGCCAGGAGGCCTATAGCAATGAATGGGAAGTCCTTCTCAAATTGCGAATCGCTATTTGCTAATCACAAATTGAGAATATTTTCAAAGGTGCAAGGGTGTCATGATGACACCCTGATGCACCCCTGAAATCAGCATGTGTGCACATATGGCGCACATACATGCCCTAAGGGCATGTATGTGCGCCACATGGCACTTTGAAATATGCCAAAAAGTGCATATTTCAAAGAAATCGCAAATTACCACCAACTTGAAGTTGGTGGTAATTTGCGATTTCTTATGGAGAAATCGCACAACTTGGGTGCGTATTACATTGCATTTAAGAATTCGCAATTTGCAATTTCTTAAATGCTTACGCAAACTTAAGAAATCGCAAAATTAGCGATTCCTTAAGATTGCGAGGCTGAAATGCCTCATACATCTCATTTTGCGATTTTGTATTCGCAAACGCTGTTATTTTGCGATTCGCAGCGTTTGCGAATACAACATCGTTTGATACATATGCCCCCAAGATCTTACAAATGTACGTTTGAAAAAATGGCCATTTGTACAGCAATATCTGAGGCGGCTAAAGACTGGACTTCTTCAGGTTGAAAAGGAAACCATGATCTTCTAGAAACCTGCTTCCAGTCTGAACATAATCTTGTGCCTTCAAAAAAGAAGATGGGCTAATTAATAGGCCGCGTAGGTAAGGAAACAAATTTATACCTTGATCATGCGGGCTACCCACTAGTGGTGGCAGAAATTTGTGAAGACCCTTTGAATCAGGAAGAGGCTAAATGGCAAGACTCTGAACGGCTCAGGTGTTCCCCAGATGTGTAGAAGTAGGAATTTATTGTATTGATTGTGGATAGGGTATATGCAGAAGTGGATAGGGTATATGCAGAAAAGCATTTAGTAAGTCCAAAGGTGTAAGGTAGTCCCCTTGACAAATCAAAGGAAGGATTGTCTGCAGCATCATCATCTTGAATGTGTTGCGTTGGAAGAATGGATTTAGGTTCTTTAGATCTTGAATAGGCCTGTAGTTTCCCAAAGTCTTCCTCTTTTCCCAACTTAGAGTGCGGAACTAGAGCTATGGCGTTCTTGTGCAATATGTCCTGGTTTGATTGCCCCGAAGAATTTCACTTTTCTTCAAAGAGTTTTCTTGGAGCTGGGATCATTACTAAGGATTTTCTGGCTTGGTTTGGAATTCTATTTTATAGCCCTTCATAAATCCAGACATGTGATGTTGAACATGTGATGTTGAACATGTCCAGGCTTTGTAGAGTGAACGAAGACATCCAATAAGAGAAAAGCAGAATGGATGACTAGTTTTCTGTGGGAAAAGCTCTTTAAAAGTCTGAAAGCAAGGAATTCCAAATCCTGTGCATTCTTTTCTCTAAAGGTTCTAACAGCAGCCTGTTGACCTCCCAAAGTAGACAACCAACCTCACCAAAAATCAACACTGGGCAGCAAGAGGAATTTATCCCAGGAAGTTCTAACTTCTGCACGGGTTGGAAAGCTGACTTGCTTCTGCTGGGCTGAGACCAGGATTTGACTGTCGAAGGGGCACCCTGGCTCCGCATCTCCTTCCACAAAAGGGCTGAACAACACCTTTTGTTGACTTCTGAACGCAAAAACTTATTTTATTTGTAAAACCAAAGCTCCTAGGTGGAGGATAGTGCCATCAAGTTTCTATTGTCCTTGTACTTCTTCACCAATACCACAAACTAAAGACCAAGCAGTTTTACACCTGCAAAAGGCACGACTCAGCATTTATATTTGTGCTGTGTCCACATTCCACGAACGCATCCATATGTACCTTCTAGCTGATGTAGTAGGCCCTGAAATGGAAGCTGATGCACAAAGACAGTAAAAAAAAAATTATCCTGGAATTTAACCTGCTGCTCCATTGCTCATAGTCTTGCCGTACAGTTGGTTCTTTCTTGATTCTTTTGCGAAGCTCTGAAAATCTCATAGCAGCGACTGCACTACATAAGAGGCATAAGCAGAGGTTCTTACAGTAAAGGTTGTAGGGGCATAAACTCTCCCCACTGCTTTGTGAGGGTGGTGCTTTTGAAATTATAGATCCTTGCGAGGCCTACCCAGCCACAGGCGGCCTGCTTATATGAGGGCTCTTGATTCTTAAGACTGCTGCCACAATTTTGTTGATTTTGACCTGTATCTCCTGTTGCATGGGATAGGAGACTGAGGAGGATTCTCACTGATCCATGTTCACCAAGCCTAGGTCCTACTCTGGTGTCTTTTCTTCGCAGTAACTTTCCTGCCAGCATCACAATCTGTTTGACAATGTCAACAGGGGAGCACCTACTCCTTCCCCCTGTTTCCAGTCAACCAAGTCTTGAGCTAGAGAGAATCTTACAACACCTCTAATAATAAGAGCAGTGATTGAAAGGCCTGCAAGACTTGGAATGCTGCCTTTTCTCCCCAATGCTTAGTGGGAGGATAACTGATAAGGGTATGTCTTTTTTGTTTTTCGTCTTCTTCTTTCCATACCACAGTTTAAATGCTAAAGGGGTTGTGTAATGTGGTGCATTACTAAGTAAACAAAGTACTGTCATTTCCTACCGTGCTTACCCTCTTAAAAACGATTAGGGACTTAAGAAGAGAAGGTGCGCCGGCTCCGTACTGCAGCACCTCTCTGGGCCATATTGTGAAAGCGTGCTGGCTCACTAAAGAAACACATTTACCCGATATGTCACGGACATTTTAATACAGCGCTGAAGCTGTCTGAGTTAAAGATAAGTAGAGCACACTGCCTCTGCACGACTGCACTCTGATGATTATATTAAAACAAAAGAAGCATGTTGGTTCAGCACTGCCACTTCATATCTAAAGACACTTAGCAGGAGACAGGGTCTGTCTGAGACAAAGAAAAAAAAGGGAAGTTGGGTCCTTTATTTTTATCAATGATCTGGGATGGTGCTGTGGTCACCGTGTTCTTGCAAGTATTTCTTCAACTTTTTAGGGAGTAATCAAGGCCTACGTACTGAGGCGGAGGCCTTCATTAACCATTCACTTGGGTGAGGAATAAAGGAGGAGGTAATGTCTGGCAGCTGGTCTTTTGGGGGTAGTAAAGTCCTTGATATTTCAGTCAACTATTACTTTGTGTTTTTCATTTCTTTGAGTTCTCCAGGGTTAATGCATTAACTGTTTTCTAATTTGCTTAGGTAGCATAATCTCGCACCACAACACATATGTGGAGTCATATGATATAAATCCAACACACATGGTTGTGTGTCCACCTAATTGATAGACCACTGTTTAATTTGTTCTATTTTAACTGATGGCTGTACCAGACTATTAATTTGTTTTCGGGTACGCCAACATGTAGAGTATCCTGTTATATTTTATACTACGTAAGTGCTAAATGGAAGGGGAAAAAAAAGTTACAACAATTAACGATTACTTTGTGACAGTGGTCATTGGCTCTTGAAATGTTTTATATTGGTTCTCAGATTTCTGTGTTGTCTGTCTACATTGCAGGAATGTGAGACTTAATAGAGTGCAAGAGGTCACAGTCTTTCTGAGGCATGTTAGTACATTGGTTAGGGTGGTAGCAGTAGGGTGCATATTTTGACTATCCTGGGTGTAAATAGAAATCTTAAAGGTAGAAGAAGGCAGCTAGAATGGTCTGCAGCAGGGGTCCAACTATTGGCTTTCTGAAGGCCCACAGAGAAGAAAGGTTTTTAATGCCAGTATCCTTACAATCACTTATCTTCTGTTTCTCTCTAGGAGGTGCAGGTCCTGGGTAAGAAGTTTCGTAATCCAGTGGGCATGGCTGCTGGGTTTGATAAACATGGCGAAGCAGTGGATGGGCTATTCAAAGTTGGCTTTGGCTTTGTAGAGATTGGCAGTATCACTCCAAAACCTCAAGATGGAAACCCCAAACCTAGAGTCTTTCGATTGACAGAAGATCAAGCTGTCATTAACAGGTAGCTAAGTTCCTTTCAGTGCTTTTCTCCAGCCTGGGTAGTACCTGTGTACATGCATGGAATCGACCCAGATATTTTATCTAATTTTATCATTGAGAACTTCTGTGCCCATACTGTCTTACAACCCAGGAGAATCCATATTTATGCTTCCTGTATATTCTATTTTGCCTCACCTTTTCATTTCATACCAAAGCCCCCATGTCCACACAATGGTTTTTGTAGCATGCCCAGTAGTAGCCACAGATAGCATCTTTTACCACTTCTGATCTGCTATGTTTGTTGCCCACTTGGGTCTTTATCTTTTATGTGCTCCTCATCCTGTAAAGTGTGAACTGATCTATGTTTACATCTCCAACTGATATCATTCAGTGTTTTCTCATCAATGCTTACCTTTCACCTTATTTCTATGTCTCCCTTATATGCCTGTATCCTCATTTCATAGTGGCATTTTAGTCTTTCTTGTTCTGCAACTTGCGTCTGTCTGTCTATCTAGTTCCATCAAATGTCACTAAATAGCAGCGGAGCACTTTTTAAAGCGTGGGTGCATCCATACGTGCTAGTGACTGCCCGTCATAACCTCTACCACCAAAGCTCCCAGGCAACATGAAGCACTCTTGGGGTTACACAAATCCAATTTATTGGTCCAAAGTCACAGACAGATGTGTTTCGACATCCATATGTCTTTGTCCATGCCATTTCAAGTGAGTGGGTTATCATCATAAATTTTTATATGTCCATCAACCACTCGCATTGGTTGACTATCCCGCAGTAGGTGTGTCCTAGGGGATACCTATTTCATTCAAGTTTTTCTCTACTGTATAACCTGAGATGTTCTCTTTCTATAAAAGTCACTTGGATATTATCACCCTGCTTGTCTTAAGATGTCGCCTTAGTCGTGTCAGCTCCCATTCGTCCTATTGACCAGCCATTTAAATTGATAAAGATCTCTCTCACTTTCCCTATTCGCCCGCTGCTTCATAGGAACCCTCGATAATTGTGCACAACAATGTATCCATTCATTATTTTGTTTCTGTTGCATTCTTTTACCAATATATACATGTCATATTTTTTAATTTTGCCATTTTATAAAATAAATGTTGTACTTTTTTTTTTTTTAAAGAAATGGAATCTGCAATTTACATCTTGTGTTTTAGCCAATAACTTAAGAATCGTACAAAAAAACAGCCCAGTGAAGTGTTGATCATTTTATTACAACTAAATGCAGTCAACCCAACATAAAGGTCTTTATTCATACAATTGAAAGGGAAAACATCTATGGGTTTTTCAAAGCATCATCCATTGCATGTGTTTGGAACAATTCCCTTTCCACAGTTGCAAGCTTAGATATCTCAGCAAACCAGGGTTCTAACTTTATTTTTAATTTTGACTCTCATCCTCTCACTTTTTTGTCCATGGCAATTGCTTTCTCACCCAAAGCAGAAGTGCCTTTATGCAGAGCATGGTAATCTGGCCAAAGATTAAAGAAGAATCAAGAAGCTGAATTTGAAAACGAGCTTAACTCCATTCCCCTAATGCAATCATTTGTTACACACATTCACCAAAGTAATCCAGGAGAAAGGCATGTTTGAAGATTGTTGCATGCTCAACCTTTAATAATAGTTCAAATAAGACCTGATCCAATGAGATCCTCTGCCATAGCTGAAGCTAAGGTTGCTACATACCTAAAGTACTTTAAAAATGTAGAAACTGGGGCTTGGTAAGCTGGGAATAGAGTAGGTTGTAGGGTGCCTTTGCTGTGTTCCATCCCTGTATCTCCATTAGCTGTCTCCTTTCTTTCACGCTACAATTGCTGACCGTGTGGCAAGGAGCCCCAGGGCGATAACTCTCATACAGAGTGTGATCCAGATTGGAAACCGCTGAATGCCCCATATCTTGCATTTGCGGCCACATCTTGAACTTCAATAATCGGACTAATAGCTGGGCATAGGAGCACCAAGTGGTCGGTTTGGTGGTGCTGGATCGAGGGCAGGGTGTCTACTTCCCTCCCTGGTGAGCTCCAGTGAAAACCTTCATTGAGGATTGAGGCTGGGCTTGCCTTCGCAGAATCTGGAAGACTCCCCAAAAGAAAGCATAGTCCTCCTGATAGGCTTAGGTGACTGAGCAGGAGGACTCGGCTGCCCCCAGAGGTCACATCCAAGAGTTTGAGAAGTCCACTCTTCCCTGTCAGCAAAGAAGTCGTAGACTGGTTGGCAAGGGGCCCCAGAGTGATTGCCTATGTGCGGAGTATGCTCCAGTCTGAGAACTGCCGGATATGTGTCCCCCTGAAGTCACACCCAACACCTGGAGCTCCAAAGGTTTAGATGAAGGTTGGGCCGAGTAACTCTTCTGCCCCTCCCCCTGCCCCTCCATAGAAGACTCAAGTGCAGGCCCTAGCTTAAGATCTGTGGGGGCCATGTCTCATCTAGGGAGGGACCCACCTCCACTGAGCACGAAGGCCCGGCAGGGATCCGGGGATCGTACAGGAAGACTCTGCCTGCCAAGTCCAGTCAGTTGCTTGTGGAGCCTCCACCTGTCCCTTACAGAAGCGCATAAGGGTCAGAGGTGAGGTGGGTGCCCCCAACCCCCTTAGATGCTATGTGGCCATTCCAGGTCCTGCCCACTTCCAATCGTTTGTTATCTGGTGCCCACAAGGATAGTCCTTTAGGTGTAGGTTGGGGGGGCAGGGTCAGGGATCTCCCTAGCCTATATGAGCTTCCACATGCTACCCACTCAACAGACCTCCTCTTAACTGAGGCACAGATAATTTCGAGCACTCCAAGCACACTGAATTGTCGGCCCTTCGAATAAGCTGTAAGGGGTAATAACCCTCCCACCTTGATTCAAAAGTACCCCAAAGACTGATTTCCATGTCCATAAGGTTTGCCCCAAAGGTGCTCCTACTGTGGGTCCTGTGAGCCCAAGATATGGAGAGGGGTTCACCATGTGCTATAGCCCTACTGACAGACTCCAAAATTGTGGCCACTCCCAAATGGAGCACTTGGTAGCAACCGTAGTCACTGGCAGCCCACAGAAGACGACAGGCGGTAGGGCATTGGGGAGTGGAACTGGGATTGGCTTCATTAAGATGAACCATAACACATTTATTGAGGAAAGAGGTGCCACAGTTGATGATTTAGAGTGCAGTGCCAACGCACACCAAGCGCTTCTATGGAAAAAAGTATTGACCCTGTAAGATCAGATTATTGAGCTTCAAATTAAACATGAAGACTTGAAAAACAGAAGTCCGCATAACTGTGTCCAGATCAGAGGGGTGCCAAAGAGAATGGAAGGTGATGACATCCAGGGCTTCTCCTGGGATTTGCTACAGGCCATCATTTGCACACCTGATGCACCACCATTAGATTGGATCGCATATGTAGAGTGCAGAGGACTTCTAAATCCCTTTTGCTGCTAGTTATGCATTTGTGCATCATCGGAGCACCTGTAAAATCCTACATTGTTATCTTTTATGTGCCGCTTACAAGAATCACAGATATTTACAAGGAACGGAGCCTTAATGCAGTCCAGAGGCGATTTTGTTAACGGTTGGGAAAGAAGACAATTTGACTTGGGTGGGACAGAATAAAGACAAAGGACCCACGCCACTGTGTTGTGGTGCCCCAAAATGCCTCTGTTCCAAATCAGTTTGACTTTTTCATTGTTTCTGGAGTCTGGATGCTCTTCCAGAATCTTTAGTTTCTGTATTAAATGTTTTATAGTGATGTCCATTGATTTATAGCTGATGCTTGTTCTCTGACTGAAACATCTTTCTATAAGAAGCTGGCCTGAGGAGGAAAAAAGGCAAATGTCTTCTGGGTGGGTAAACAAGCGAAGCTGGAATAATATACATGAAGGATGAAGTGGTGTATTGCTATGCAAATTATTAGCTCCGCAACCTGGGTGAAGGTAGCAGTAGTATTACAATATTTTACTGCTCTATTGCCCGAGAGGCTTTTTACCACTCTCTCCCTGTCCTTCTTACTTCTCTACTTGTAAGCAGTACTGCTAGCTGTATATCCTATCTTTTCGTACATAATCAATGAATTTGTGTATATGCTTCCTCTTAGTAGCGTGCCTTTACTGTATGCACTGTGCTGTTGCATAGCTTTATGGTCCCCACTCAGTTGCTTATGCACATTTACTGCTGTCTGGGCATCACAGCACATATTTCACTTCTTGAGCTATTTAAGTAAGGGGAGGCCTTTAGGTATCATGACAGCTGCAACAAATTGAAGGCAGTTTTCTTTTTTTTTTAATCTTGTTTTATCCCAGGTATGGCTTTAACAGTCACGGCCACAGAGCAGTAGAACAAAGGCTGCGAGCTAGACAGGAAACACAAGTCCATCTTACGAAAGGTAACGCTTGAAAGAACTTTGTTTGTAAAACATTTGGCATCCTTTGATACCCCTAGTTCTTTCAATAATGTAATTTTGACCACAATGTGCAAGGATATATTCTTTCAACAATTTGGTGGTCAGAAATGTATTGTAAACTATATATATGTCGTTTACTCTCAGATGGCATGCCTCTAGGAATAAATCTTGGGAAAAACAAGACCTCCCTAGATGCCATTGTGGATTACACAGAGGGCATCAAGACCTTGGGACCGCTAGCAGATTATCTGGTGGTAAATGTATCTAGTCCCAACACGCCAGGACTTCGAGAACTCCAAGGGAAATCTGAACTGCACAACCTGCTGGCGAAGGTCTGTCCTTAATTTCATCTGCAAGGTGGGCACATTTAGAGGTGTTGCTGTGGTGAGTGGATTCACATGGAGGGCGTATGAATAAACCTTGGAGGTATGGGAGGAAATGGTAGAAGTTTGTGGTAAGTGATGAGTTGCTTAGGAGAAAGGAATGGTGAATTCTGAGATGACCGTGTGAGGTATGGCTGGAGGTAATGACGATGAGTTGAAGAAAGTGAATAATTGTTCTGACAAACCAGTATCTCTCTAAATTTCCAGGATAGGCGGAAATGACACCAACGTGTGCTTTACCTTTCTTCATGAACCGGGTCTCTTGCTGCAGGTGAAAAAGGAGAGAGATGCATTGAAGTGTGAGCCCAAACCAGCCCTATTAGTGAAGATTGCCCCAGATCTGAAACCTCAAGATAAGCAGGATATCGCCAGTGTCGTGAATGAGGTTAGTGAAACTTCAGTATGAACCATAGAGTTTCTGCTACAGCAAGTCATCAACTTGGTGCCCCACAAGGGGCTTTTCCATAACTGACTGCTCTGCTTGGAGTACTTAGTTAGGTTATGCAGTATGTTTGGCAGTGATCAGCTTATCTAGGTCTGTTTAGTGGGCCGAGCTATGTTGTACTTGATGCAAGATACAAGGCAGCTGGGCTTTCTAGAGTCTTCTCACCAAAGCACTATTTATGGCTCTTTATTAGGATGTTGAAGGGAAAAGTTCAGACAGTGAAAGAAGAATTTTAATGTTTGGAATGTTGTGTCCTCTATGGCTGCACTTGGAGCTGTGAGTCCTGCAACAAAGAAAACTAATCTGGTGTGGAGTCCATTCAATTCTTTGTTCCTGCACCATGCTGCTGATCCAGGCACACTATCCCCTGGTATTCTTGCAGACATGCCAGTCCCATCCCCCTCAAAAGACAACGGTCTCTCCAAAGCAACAGCACTAGTTCTAGGTCATTTCTTGTGTCGCCCTCCCCCATCCCCCCCCCCCCCCCCCCCCCCCAGCTGAGGTAATCCTCTCGATCTCCATTGAGTGGGTGATTCTAAACTATCTCTGGTTCAGGAAACGGCAACAGTTTGCATACCCACTGCTGTTTCTTAATATTTGGGGGGGAAGGGGGTCACGGGGACCATAGTAAGCTTCCTCCGGATTTGGTTTTGAGTTGGTAATGTCCAGTTGTTTAAGGTTCCCTTTTTTTTAGCTACCGCCTTGTTTTATGGCCATTGCTACAAAGTGTTTGAGTATGATTTTCCTTTGGGAAAAATGCCATCTCGTGGTGGAGGATTCTCTAGCCTGTTTGCAACTACTTGTATCACTATTTTAGTGTTGCTCAATAAGTGAGAGAGGACGAGCAAATCCTTCAACAAAAGTTGTAAAAACAGTTATAGGTGGAATAGTCCCTCTTGTCAGGTATTTACCAGGTTTCAGGACTGCTGTACCATGTTACAGGCTGTCATCGCAGAAATGAAGCAATGGTACCCGCAGTTAAATTAACATCGAACCTAACGTCAGGTTGTAAGACCTCCAGAACTTCCCTTTATGGGATAAACCCACTTGCATTGTCTTTTTATTGCTAAACACAACTCTTGCTCAGTGATGTCTCCTCTTAGCAATGTGAACATCTTCCCATTCATACCCCAGGCCCTACGGTCACTCAACCAGTTATGTGTACAATTGTCGCCCTAATTTTTTTTTTTTTGTATACAGTTGTGCATAATAATCTTCATCTGGTTGTCAGTCCTTCAGGCTTTTCCATGACCCTGTCCACCTCTTCATCTACTTTACCAGAACTGAACTTCAGATGGATCAGACAGGCTAATATGTTAACTGCTTTGTCTCCATACCCACGTGAAACCTGCACAGGGAGGCCAATTTAACAACATATTGTTCTTTCCATCTGTTGTGGTCTCTGATTTCCCCAATCAGACCTTGAAGTTAAACTAATTCTAACCTCCTTGGACGTTAAAGACGCCTACTTCGTGGGTGAGGCACAGAACTGCAATATGAAGCCTAAATGCCTACTGTCCTGGTGACCATATTTTCTTCAAAATATAGCTGAATATGAACTTGCTCCAAAGAACTCATGTTCTTGTATCTGCGAGTTTTCCTGGCAAGGAGGCTGTGCATTCCTGTATTACAAGTTATATTTTTTGCTAATTGTCACTTCACTTTCTTGCTTCAAGTCAACTTATGGCGTTAACACCACCGTAGGAAATTAAGGATTTCTTAATGACTGAAGCAAACAGGATATAGTTGGTGTTCTTCCAGAATCAAATTTCTTTCTGTGTCCTGCCATAGCTTTAGAAATGTTTAACTTGGTGCCTTGCCAGTTTTCACTTGATTCGCAAGACATTAGCACTTAGTGTTGCAGGAATTCTGCTCAGGAACAGAACTATGCTTGGGACCATAGAACATCAGGAGTCGGCGGATGAGTCACCATACCACCTCAGTACCATGAGCCCTAGTCAGACTAGTTATAGTGTCTCACTTGCCCTCCTACTCCTAACCTGAGGAACAAGTAAATTGACATCCCAGAACACAACCCTCCCGACCCTCTCGGATCGCAGTGACGGGACACTCCCTTTCGCTCATACACTTGTACTCGTCCACAATAAGATATGAAAGAGACACAAAGTAAGTTTGAAATGTTTCTTTAAACTATCGTGTTCTGAAATGCAGTATACGTGCCACCATTGGAAAACAACTGCCTAGCAAAAATAACACCAGCATTGTCAATAAACCGTATATTATGAAAAGACCTATACCCCCTTCCCTTCTACAGAAGCAAACTGATTATACAGCAAAGATCTCTGGGTTTATCAGCGAACGTTGTACCTTAGCATACACCGATGAATGTATTACATCTCAGATACAGCCATGATCTTCTCTCAGGAAATATCGGTCTGTCTCTGTGTGTTACAGCGATGTGGATACCTAAATGACAAGGTTCACATGTTTGTAAACAACAGCTGCATGTCTGTGTTGTGTCTAGGTGCGAGTGCCTGATCAGAACAAAATAACAAGGGATATTGTTGTTTGACCTTGTCTACTGTTCAGGTCAAATCCCAGAAAAGAACAGAACGAGAAAACAAGTACAGGTTCTGTGTGAAAATATGATGTGGCACAGAAGCCAACGTGATTATGTAGTAATGTGTGTAAAGCTAATGTGGCCTATGTCGTGGTCAATGAGGCTAACGTAGGGAAAACTACAAAAGGCCCTGTAGAAAACACATGACATTAGGGGTTAAGCAGTATCTAGCTTTCCAACTGTTTTCGGCGCACTTCGAACTGCTGCATTTCTCTCTGCATCCTCCCTCCCCTTGGAAAAAGATGGGATGCCCCTGCCTGTAGCATCTGCATCGCCTATGAGTTTTCAGAGAACCTTAGCAGATCGTTTCACAGACAAAATGCAGTCATTACAAACTACAAATGTTGG
This sequence comes from Triturus cristatus, assembly GCF_964204655.1. NCBI lineage: Eukaryota > Metazoa > Chordata > Amphibia > Caudata > Salamandridae > Triturus > Triturus cristatus. Next base: position 585,885,104 of record NC_140595.1, read on the forward strand.
TCGTATTACGTATTCACTGTGCACTTTTTTAATAACCATCTGAAGTGGATTTTTCAAGACAGAAAATTGTGAAAAGTAGAGGTGTACCAGGCTTGCTCATGATAAATCAAGACCTAATGTAGGCTTCCAGGACCTATTAATGGAGAAAAAAGTATAGAAGTACCAAAAATGTGTGAAGTGGTTAGAAACCTTCATCCCGAGGCCAAGAAGTCTCTTTGTAAGAGCCGCTGACATTACGAGATTGGATTAGGCATCTTTTCTCTTGCATTTCTGAGTTTGTGAATCTAGCCCTATCTATGTATGTCGCTCTGAAAACTGGAGTAAGTGCATCTTTGAATGTAATTTTTTTTTTTGCATTGCTAATCAAGATGCATCTGTTACGATGTACTGCTAGTAAGATTTTGTATAGATAGGTAAAACATCCATAGGAATTCAAAGAAAACTGCACCAATTATTTACAATAGAGATCCCAGAATGTTTCTGTGATGATACTTTATTTTACGAATTCATACAGTTTTTATAGCTTGGACCAGGCTAGGAAAACTGCGTCTGAAGGTGTGCTGTACATGGCACATATCTGCGAAAAGTAACAGAAAACCTTTTCCTGAAGTAGTGATGATATATAAATATATTTATTGGGGCAGGTTCTCAAAATCCTTTGATCTGCACTCGTAGGTGCAAAATTATGATTTTCTTTGTGTGTGAATGTGAGACAGCCTGCTATATTTAAGGTCTTCCAAATGTAATTTTCTTGACCAGGTTTGCTGTGCAGGAGAAAGAGGAGCCGGGAAGGAAAAAAGCACTTCAGAGGCATTTGTTTTCTACTTCAGAATAGAATTTGAGTATTGTTTGCTCAAAGGCTAAACCAGCAGTAAGCACCTGAAATCAATAGGTAGTTGATGGTAGATTGCCATCAAGTAAGGATTGAGCCAAAAACTGTTTATTCCGGAATTGGAATGGAACATGACAAATGGACCGTGGTGGCATCAGGAGTTACTCTGCTTGCGTTTTTGCCAAAAGTGCTCGAGTTGTTGCTGGAGAGAGCACTTTACGCCAAAATTTACTGCCAGCATCCATGGAACGTAAAATATAGTGACCAGTACTCCTGTCGACTAGTGGGCCTTCGCACCCCTAGAGAATTTGCAGACCGCTTTCTAGGGTCCAAATGATACTCATTGTTTCTTCCTAGGTGGTTATTTGAGCACATTCTTCCAATTTTGGCTTTATGAAATTTATATTTAAGATACCAAATCCCCATAATCCTTCAATTTAAGCTACTGTCACCTGAAGGTTCAAACGTGTTGGTAGAATAGACAGTATAGTATAGACATTAAAAGCCCTTTCTAAATCAGCTGTGATACTCCTAAGATTAGGGGATCCTGAGGTGCTCAAAATGTGCCTCTCAATTAGCTGAGCCTTCAAGTCCTTTTCGATTGGCACCCATTGAAGTACTATTTATTAAAGGATAATCCTTTAGAAATTGAACTACAACAAGGGGTGAAGACTGATGCCCTGAGTTATAGTAAGTATTTATTTTTGTTTTTAAATATTAATTTCCCATGGTTTTTGTCTTTGAACTTTTTTATTTATATGACATGAACACGTGGCAGCAAGGAGCACCTGGTTGAGGTACTCCTGTTTGCCAACAAATCAACATATTCTTTAATTATTCAGAACAGAAAAGTGAAACGCAATGAGTTGCATTTATTAGGTGGGTCTACTGGTGTATGCAGATTAACATTATAATTGTTGTCAGCTATACAGAGCCGTACACTTAAATGATGTATTTGGTTGAATTTTTGTTTTATTCCATATTCAGTTTCGTCAATTGATGGGCTTTTACTGTGCTGTCTTCTTGGTCGAGTTAGAGGATAGTTATCAGGGACCAATACCATATCGCTATCTTCTTTTTCATATTTTCATATGTCTATAAATTGGTGATAAATGTTTATTTTAAATGATAGTTACATTAAGGCATGTTTCTTTTCCTTCAGACCTTTACTTCTAGTTTGTGCTGATGTTCTACTCAAGCCTGCGCGCTCAAATACACTTCAAGTTGTTACTTGTTATATTGTATTGCAGTTGTATAGCACTTCGTATCTCTAATGAGACGCTGAATGACATTAGCAAATGAGTAATGTGCTGTTCTGTTTTGGATTGCTTTGTTTAAATATTCATTTGTACAGTGCACATACAGCACTGAAGGGGCTTCTAGTCGCAAATCCAAAATAAAAACTCAAGAGGTCCGGCTTAAAAAGGGTCAATAAAATAGTTTTTCTGCCCTTAGTTAAACAAATGTTTGCTTTTTGTAAAGGGTAGTTGATTGCGTGTTTGTTTTATGGTAAGTGGAAGTCCATGCATTTGCATCGTGATTTCTATATTCTTTTAATATCAAAGGTTGGTCTTATGACCTCCGATGTCTCAGTAGGCAGTGGTGCATAATTGTCAGTTGCTCCTCGCAGGAATTTGTTAGGGAAAAGTTTGCATCAGGCATATGATTTTAAACTTGATCCTTTGGTCAACAGAGGGCCAATGCAGCTTCTTTCTTGCCTCTGGTACTTGATTGCTTTTTATTTTGCAGACACCAGTGTCACTGTGTAGTTCTGAATAAAATGAAACCTATTAAGTTGTGCTAGTTGAAAGCCTAAGCACAAGGAATTACAGTAATCCAATTCAGTCAGACATAATATGGGGCGGCACAATCACCTCATGGGAGGTAAGACTTTTCGTCCTATATTTCAAAAGTCCAAAAGAGGTAGGTGCAATAGACAAAATATGATTGTCAAAGGTAAGGGTCTGTTTGAAAGTCACTCCCAAAGATTTAACTTTAGTACCAAATGCTAGGTGTTACCCCATGGAAACAGGCCACAGAGTTGTTCCACCAAGAACTAAGAGCTTTGTTGTGCCTCATCCAATGCTGGACTATCCCAAAGCAGTCCTGGAGATTAGATGTGAAATTAGGTGCTGGCTAAATCAGTCACTCCACTATGAGTGCATAGTAGTATGCACAGCTCCAGGAATAATAAATGATGCATATCGGAAGTTGGACATGGAGGTTGATTAAACAAGTAGACTGTGAGGAACCTTGTGGCACTGCATTTGGCAGTCTGAAAGTGGTCAGTTTTTAATCTTGTGAAGGATCAGGTAGAAACAACGTTAACATGTTCCACACAATCACCTTGACATCGCCTCACCAACTCTGCTAACCTGTTCAGCAGTGCCTGATGGTCAGCTGTATCAGGTGCAGTGGTGAGATCCAAAAGTATCACTCCCACTGCGTAATTTTTATCTAGGTTAGCTCTGATGTCAGCATTCGTAGTGGCCAGAGCAGTCTCTGTATCTCTGCCGGGATGGAAACCCATCTGCCAGTTGTCCATCAGTATTCCCTATGCCATGTTGTCCCATAGTTGGTGGCCACCAGCTTTTCAAGAGCAGTGTTAAGGAATGGTAACTCTTGACATACGCAAGGTAGCTGTGTAATGTGTTTTCAACAAGTGCACTGGTAAATCATGAAGCACTGCTGGTGGGTAAGCGTCATCTGCTGATCCCGATCTGGTTTAAGATAAACATCAGGGTTCCCTCGTCATTGATTAACATTCTGATACCTTCCCATCCAAACCGGTGGGCATTCTGCATGGTAGGATAAAGGTTACCTTCAGTAGTGGCTAGATTGCTTTTTATGTCCACATAGATAGTTTGATTTTTATGAAAAAAATATTTTGCTAGCTGATTACAGAGATTCTAATTAACGGACTGTAAGACCTGGGGTCACCGGGCCCTAAGGGGGTAACGTGACTCGAGCGGCTGGGCACCCGAAGGCTTATGTGTAAAGCGACCATACAACATAACATACACATCCCCTGAAGCAGGAAACACACACAATAAGGGACGCCACACAGTAGGATCAATGCAAATCAATCAAGTTTTATCTAATCAAATGATAGGCAAGCACAGTTCCGTAGATGGCAATGGGCATCACTTGAACACATTAGCAGTGGATTCACCAGCATTTCATTATGGTCACATAGGCAGTACCTGAATACCTTAGCGTCAGATTCGCCAGTACTTCATTACTATGCAGTAGGCCACTCCTGTATACCTTAGCGTTAGATTCAAAAGCTCTTCACCACAGCTCCAGTGGCAATACCTGGCGAATCTGGGGGAGCGGTAAACACAGCGGTTAACCAGAGCGCTGCGCCCCTCCCACCACTAGCGTTTCCCTCTGCCGTGGGTACCACGCGCGGTATCCAGCAATGATCAGCGCTACGAAATAGGGCTGGGAACGTAGCGCCACCTCAGAAAACTAATAGCGCTTCAAGGCAGGGCTTGCAATCATATCGTTACCCTGGGCATTACTAGCGCTTCGGAGCAGAACCTGCGAACACAGCGCTACTCGCAGTCATAAGGCATTCCACACTTCGGAGCAGAACTGGAGAACACAGCGCTACTCGTAATCATAAAGCATTAAGCACTTCTGAGCAGAACTTGAGAACATAGCGATACTCGTAATCATAAAGCATTAATCACTTCTGAGCAGAACTTGAGAACACAGCGCTACTCGTAATCAACAGGCCCTCAGCAAGCGGTCCCCTTATACGCGGCAGTCTCAAGGCAAGGGGGCAATCCCACGGAGGGGAATCAGAGTCTCCGATGCAAGGGGGGAATCCCACGGAGGGGAACCAGTGTCTCGGAGTGCGGTGCCGCTCCCGATCGACAGGGGGCGCACCGGGTCCTCCACCAGCCTCCCGGGGAGCAGGGGGGTGAGTCCCAGGCCTCCGCACGGCCACGCTACCTCCCAGCCCCCGGGGGTTACCTTGATCTCGGCGTCCTTGGGGTCGGGCAGTTGCTCGGGGGTTCTTCACCTCTTCGGGTCCCGCAGTCAGTGCGCTCAGCGGCGTGGGCGGCCACGCGCAGTCCGCCCTCGTCACGTGGGTGCCGGGGGGCGGCTTCACGGCCTCTCACGACTCCTGCAGACGCGGCGACGGCAGCGACGGGACCTCGGGCTTCTCCGCGGACCCCGGATCGATGGGGGCAGGCTTCTGGTCCCCGCACCAGGGGGGGTGACAAATTAAGCGGGATGAAGGAGCGCTCAGCGCTACATGGGGGACTGGCTCAGGGGATCCCTGGCAAGGTCGGGGAGCGCAGGGCTCACAGCGCTAGTACCTGGTTGATCCCCAGCAGTCCAGCAGTCACTTTCAGCTTGGGTTTCAGTATTCAATTTCAGCGTTCAGTTTCAGCATGAAGGTTCAGCATGAAGTTTCAGCATGAAGTTTCAGCATGAAGTTTCAGCATGAAGTTTCAGCAGTCTTAATGGCGCAGATGTCTCTGGCGCCCTTGGGGATTCTGTTCCTTGGTCAAATGGATTGAGATGGTGACTAGCTCTCTCCTAGTCAAGCTTGGCAGATGGCCCCTGGATTCTCCTATCGCTGGGCTAGATCAGGGGGCTGTACAAGATCCCTCACTCACTTAAAAGGCAGTACCCAAGTCCTGTCACTTTCAGAGGCATAAGTCCCTGGCTAGGCCCTCCCGCCTACAACTCCTGCGTGGATCCTCCAGGTCTGCTTTACTCCAACTGGCCAACTAACTAGAAAAATTTCCCTCCCTCTGTTAAGTAGCCCTAGGTCAGGTGACCACTATCCAAGGCGGCAAAAAGTAAACCACACCTCCCTTCTAGAAGGTTCCAGCACATTCCAGGAGCTTCCCCATTCTACCTATGGGACAAAAAAGGCGGGCTGGTGTCGCAACATTGTTGTGGGGTTCCAGCCAGCTCCTGGATGCTAGGGTGCTACTAGAAAGGCCACTCTGCAGTAGCAGGGGCCTGTGGCAGCCATCTTGGGAGAAGGGAGCACCTGCACCTTAACATTGATTGGCAATGAAAAGGCGCCCGGAGACCTAAGTCCTACATAAAAATGAGGGTGGAAAAAATGAGGCACGATCAAAAATAGAGGGGGAGACCACCCTAGGGCTGACAGGTCTAACACGCGTCCCCGCCCCCCCAGCCGAATGAGGGGAGAGCTACCCAACCTCTAGGGAGTTCTCATCGCTAAGGCGGAAAAACCTGGCGAGACCGTCAGCATTGGCGTGGTCAACTACGGGCCGATGTTCCACCCGAAAGTCCATCCCCTGTAGGGAAATGGACCACCTCAACAACTTGGGGTTTTCGCCTCTCATCTGCATGAGCCAGCGAAGGGGGCGGTGGTCGGTCTGAATTAGGAAGTGAGTTCCAAAGAGGTATGGCCTCAACTTCTTCAGCGCCCAGACCACCGCGAAAGCTTCTCGCTCGATGGTGCTCCATCGCCGTTCCCGAGGGAGGAGTCTCCTGGAGATGAAGGCCACAGGTTGATCTTGGCCCTCGGTGTTGAGTTGCGAGAGCACCGCACCTATGCCGTGCTCTGAGGCGTCCGTATGTACAATGAATTCCTTACTGAAATCTGGAGTTGCGAGTACTGGAGCGGTACACATCGCATGTTTCAGCGTTTCAAATGCCTCCTGGCAAGCAGCTGTCCATATGACCTTGCGAGGTTGCTTCTTAGATGTCAATTCTGTCAAGGGGGTTACGATGGTACCATATCCCTTGACAAACGGGCGGTAATACCCAGTGAGGCCGAGGAAAGCTTGGACCTCTGTTTGGGTCTTGGGGGGCTCCCAAGCCAAGATGGTCTCTATTTTGGCCTGGAGGGGTTGCACCTTACCTCCGCCCACCAGGTGTCCCAGGTACACGACAGATCCCTGTCCAATCTGGCACTTGCTGGCTTTAATGGTTAGGCCAGCGCGTTGCAGCGCCTGCAATACCTCCTGGAGGTGCTGCAGATGGTCCTCCCAGGTGCTGCTGAAGACAGCTATGTCATCCAGGTAGGCCGCTGAGAAGGATTCCAGGCCAGATAGTACCTGATTCACTAACCGCTGGAATGTGGCCGGAGCATTCTTGAGCCCAAAGGGCATCACTGGGAACTGGAAGTGGCCCTCGGGGGTGGAGAATGCTGTCTTCTCCTTTGCTCCATCGGCCATGGCAATTTGCCAATATCCGGATGTTAGATCAATGGTGCTGAGGTACCGGGCTGCTCCCAGCCGGTCCACCAGCTCGTCTGCTCGTGGGATGGGGTGAGCATCTGTCTTCGTGACAGAGTTCAACCCTCGGTAGTCCACTGTAGGAAGGTGGATATCTGACTATGGTTACCCCCAAATTTTTGCCTAGTGTCTAGCTGGTTTTTCGACTTAGTTGGCCTGAGATCCTGCTATTCAGGATCTCAGCCTGGCTGTTCTCTCTTTAAAATGGACTCCATGTACCCTAGGTACATACCCAATTGGTTGGATCACCCTGTCAGCCCCTGTACCAGTGTACACTAGGTACCCAGGGCATTGGTGTACCCAAGGCCTGCCAGGGGCTGAAGCATGTATTATGCCACCCCAGGCTTGGCCTAACAATCTGACACAACTAGCTGATCACTCAGCTGGGGTAAGTTGGTGTAATCACCTCTTACTTAGGTGTAGTATACCTATACCTAACCTTGAGTGGGACACATGTTAACCTATAAGTCACTCCTATGGCAGGCCTTAACAATCCTGAAGGCAGAGTGCTTGGTTCCATGTGAGATGGTGCTCTGGCATGAGCTGAGCCTGTCTGCAGTGGTCGGAACAACTTCCTTCTACTGTTTCCAGATATCGTCATACCATATACTCTTAAGTGCATTATGAACCTCGCGGTTAAATGCTATCTTTGGTTTGGCTTTATCAAAACCTGTCGAGTAAGGTGTCATACGAATTGGAATACTAACCCCTCGCCAATTCTGGCGACGGGGTTAGCATTCCACCCTTCTAGAGGGACACGACATGTACAGTACCTGAAACCCGGGTAAAATCAGACATAGCCTCAGCTCCACAAAATGGATGCTGCCACCACAGACACAAGTCTGCCCTCCTGCTGCTGGGAGTCCTTCCAGCTTGGAAGGTGTGGACAAAGGGTTTCCTGCCAGGGGAGGTGCATGCACCACCCCAGACAGGATTTTGTGTATTGGTCAGGTAGGGCTTGAAAGAAACCAGACATGCCTGTGGCTCACAAGGAGCCTCGGTGCATATGCCAGTTCAAACCGGTCCTGGGGCACTCTCACAAGGAGCCTCGGTGCATATGCCAGTTCAAACCGGTCCTGGGGCACACCAGTCCCGGGCCTGGGGCGAGCTGGACAAAGGATTGGGGGGGTAACCACCCCTTTCCTGGTCCCACCCATAGGGAGGGACCTAGCAGGTAGTCCGGCCCCTAGAATCCGCTTAAAGGTAGGAGCTGTGTCCTAAGACTTCAGACATCCTGGAATCAACTTGAAACTAAGAAGAAGACAGGAACTTCGACATTCTGCTGCACAGAAGACTGAAGGAAATCTCCCCTGTGGTCAGGGAGTGACCACCTTGCTAACGCAAGCACCATCCAGCGAATCAACGTCTGCTTTGCCGCCGCCTCCCGCCGGAGCCCGAGCCCAGAGACTGACAAGACCTGGACCTCCAGACCTCTCACCGCCCGATCCACAGTCCCTGAAAAGAGGAGACCCGTGGAGGCAACGAGACACGTGGAGCCAGCCATCTTGGAAACGACAATGACAAGCTGCAAGTGCAACAACCGAGGCTCCCTCCAAGTTGTGCTTTGGGATCTGAGAAGCCCAACACCCGAGCAGCATCTGCACCAAAGGTGAGCCCTCCAGCATCTCCACGATCTGCGTGGGGCCCTTCTGCATTTTGCCACTCGACGCGCCTAACCGGTTGCTGGCCCGCTGGCTAGTAGCCATCTTGGCGACGAACTTCACGAAATACACCGCTGGTCTGGTTGCTCCAGACTGGCCCTTGCTCCCCTCCAAAGGAGCAGTCCCTCTGACCTTGCTGGTCAGAACCATCAGCTTATTTCATCTCCTACAACAATTGCTTTTGCCAAGGCTTGGTTGCTTCGATCAAGTCGCCGACACCGCCGACAGCGAGAGCCTGCGTGGGACAGCTCGTGAACCGACTCCTGGACGTCGTCGACCTCCAGGGACCACGTGGCTGCAGAGACAAGCTACACCTTTCTTCCTGTTTGCACCCGACATTGCCTAGTACCCACCTGGTGCCACGCTGGTCACTGGCTAGTGACTGTGAACACTGTCCCCTCTGCTTACAGGTCTTCAACATCCCCGATCCACTCTTGGATCCACCGCATCTCTCCCGGACCGACCGCCTGCAGCATCTTTGTCTTCAGGCTCCACGGAACAGATAGAAGAAACCCGACGCACTTCGAGGCCTATGCACCCGCTTCCTGTGGGTGAGGTAAAGCTGGCACTCCTGTGCCCAAGTGTAGTATTACATCTCTAGTGCCTGTGTTCCAAATCTTGAGTTCCTAGTCCATCCGGAAGATCCTCTTTGCAGTAACTTTGTACTTTTTACGCACCCATTGAAACCTATGGGAGTACGCGTGTGACTATTTGCTCTGCACACGCCACCCGTGGACCTCCTGGTCACTAACTGAAGTTAGCTCCTTGTAGGCCCAGCGATTCTAGAGGCCCTAGGCCTTTTCCCTTTTCTGTTCGTGGTACTTATACCACTATTTTAGTATATGGTTTGAGTGGCCACCAGGGCCTATCCATATAAAGTGCAACTTCTGTGTATTCTACTGTAATCTTGTTTGACGATTTGTGCTCCTGTGCTCATAAAGAGACTAGGGGTTACTTTGAGAAATAAATACATATATATTTTGAATATATATCTGTGTGGTGTCCTTTCATTGGTATAAAAGGGGGTTGCATTTGGTAAAACAGCTGGCTTAACACGCTTCACGAGTTTAGCCTCAAAGACTGCTTAGCCTACGCTACCACTAGGGCAGCTAGTCCGAAAAGGTTGACTTACAACCACACCATAAGGGTTGCTTGGCATGGTACAAGGTGATCACTTTAACTAGTGAGCATCATATACCAGGCCAACTTCTCACATTGGTGAGCAGCGGTTGGATTTGAGCTTGCTGTGTTTTACCATTGTAATCTCTTGGTTACCAATTGAAAGATCACATAGGTACCTGTAGGTACATATAAAACAAGATTAGATATACTTAAGTTCTACTGAACTTAGTTGTTGTAGAGCAAAGGGAGTAGCACACCCTGACTACAACTACTAGATAGGTTTAGTAGGTAAACCCAAGTGTAGGTAGATTGCAACACATCCACCCACACTTAAGAGCAATGGCTGGGGCAGAGGGGTCCACTGTACCTATCTCTGTTGAGAGTGACCCCCAGAGGGCACCATCCATCTTTGCTACCCTTAACCAGAATGAGCTCCGGCATTTGGCAACTCTTAGAGGCCTTAAACAGCCCAAGAACCCTACCTCTGCTGAGCTCAGAGAACTCTTGCAAAATGATGAAAATCAGAGAGAGCTCAAGAAAGCTTCCCAGTTAGCCCCCTTAGGGTCAGGAACAGGAGGCCCCCCTTCTGAAGATGCTACAGAAGTACCCCTTTCCAATAGCCATCCCTTAGATGAGAACCATACTACAGAGGAGGAAAGTGTAGAGGATACAGAGAGTAGTGATGATGAAGGGAGAACTAGCCCAGTGCCAAGTGTTATACTTGGCCCAGCTAAACTAAGGCTATTGGGGACTGACAATGGGATCATCCCATTGGATCTCCCCAGTGGACTTAACCAGGGGCTTGGGAGGCAAAGGAATCGCTCGGGTGACTCTAATGCTTCTCATGCCTCTAGAGGCTCTCAAGGTCACTCCAGGAAAAGGATGACCACCCCTCAGAGGAGGGAACATGAGGCCAGAATGCAGGAAGCCCAGCTGAGTATCAGAAAGCAGGAGCTAGAAGTAGCCCTGATGGAAGAAAAACTGAGTAAGGCTAGGCAACCTAGAGAGTGGGTCTATACCCACTGGTGGCAGCATTGTCCCTAAGGACAAAGATAGGGTCTTTGATAATAGGAACCTGTCTAAGGTTGTGCCCCCCTACAAAAGTGGGGATGATATCCACAAATGGATAACTGCTCTTGAGAGAGCCTGCAAAGTACAGCAGGTTCCTGAAGACCAGTGGGCAGCAATCCTCTGGCTCTCCTTTGAAGGAAGAGGCAGAGACAGACTCCTCACTGTTAGGGAGGAGGATGTCAGAAATTACAGAGTCCTGAAGAGTGTCCTAGTTGATGGGTTAGGCTTAACCACTGAACAGTACAGGTTAATGTTCAGAGACACCCAAAAGACACAGACTCAGGACTGGTCTGAATATGTTGAATGTGCCACTCAGGCTTTGGAGGGTTGGTTGCTGGGAAGTAAGGTATCTGATTATACAGGATTGTACAATTTGATGATGAGAGAACAGATTTTAAGTAACTGTCAAAACCGGCTCCTCCATCAACACCTGGTAGACTCAGATTTGACCTCTCCCCAAGAATTGGGAAAGAGGGCAGATAAATGGGTCAGGACCAGGATCAGGCCTAAGAATCAGGGTGGTGACCAAAAGAAAGATACCACCAAACCTCAAGAGAAGGGTGGGGATAAAGCAAAAGAGAAATCTTCCTCAGGGCCCCAAAACTCCACACAGGGTGGTGGGTCCCAAGCTCCCTCCTCTACCACAGGTAAAAAGCCTTACTGCCATGAGTGTAAAACTCCTGGGCATTGGAAAACTGACAGCAGTTGCCCAAGGGCTACAACAAAACTGTTCCTCCAATTACTCCTGTCACACCACCTATTACTGTCAGCAGTAATCCCCCAGGTGGTGGGAGTGCCCCCAAAAATTTGGGTGGGTTTACTTGGGGAACACAGGGGGACCCTGGCTTAGCCAATTCCCCTACAGCAGATACTCTTGTCTGTGATGGTGGCATGGGGTTTGCCAACTTCACTGCCTGTCCCAACACTTTGGGTAGGTACAGACAGGAGCCCTACATCAATGGTACAAAAGCTGAGGCCTACAGAGACACTGGAGCTAGCATCACAATGGTGGCCCATTGGCTAGTTCCCTCTGAGCAGCTTTTGCCTGGTTTCTCCTACCAGGTGACCAACATTGATGGCAAACAGAACAGTCATCCCATAGCAGAGGTATGTCTCAGCTGGGGAGGTGTCACTGGCCCTAAAAGGGTGGCAGTGTCCCCAACCTTGCCTGTAGACTGCTTACTGGGGAATGACTTAGAACTCTCAGCGTGGGCTGGAGTTGAACAAGACACCCATTCTAAAATGGTAGGACTTTCACAAAAGGGTAGTGGGGTTGTGTCATTCACAACCCCTGTCCAAATAGATTTCCTCCCTGGAAAGGTTGGAAGGGCAGTGGTAGCCACAGCCCAGGTACAGACAGACTTCCCTGTAGAGACTGGCAGAGCTGTGACAGTCACAGCTCAAAAACAAACTGAGTGCCCCCCTGAAAAGGTTGGCAAGGCTGTAATGGTCTCAGCCTATACTCAGACTGACAGGTGTAGTGAAGCCTGAAACTATGGATCACTCCACACAAACAGAGAGTAGTGGGGAGGAAGAAAAGTCTCCCTCTCCCCAGACAGTAGGAAAAAGTCAGCCTCCTCAGGGAGCTGACCTCACCCCTTGTGAAGGAACTGCACTGCCCCAGAGGTAGCCAGGCCTGGCCTGGCAGAGCCTCTGATGTCAGTGGCCCCTTCCAAGGTGGGACCCAGTCTGGTGCAGGTAGCCTGCCTCTCTCTACCCTGCCTCAGTCAGCCCAGGGCTGCAGAGGTCAGGGAGGCCAGTGGACCCCAAGAGGGCCCCTGTCCACAAGAACCCCCCCATCAAAAGAATGAGGATTGCCTGGCTAGTAGCCCTAGTCAGGTGATGGGTAAAAACATTCCTGAGGGATCTCCTTTACAGGTAGTTAGGGACCTCCCCCAGAGGGATTCTGTTGGGTACAGGCAAACATGGGACCTTAGGGCCCCAGACCTGACCTGTCCCTCCAGTAAGCCCACAAAAGGGACCCAGCCTCCAGCTTTAGGTAGCCAGAGGCTGACCCTGAGAGCACAGTGCAACTCAGTTAAGGAAAGAAAGGCATCCATGGTGGAGGGGGATTGGAGGAAGCTGAGGCCTCACTTTGAGGACACTCACTTCAGTACTCCATCTCAACACCAGCCTTTTACTTTGCCAAGACACACCAAAGGTAGAGATTCCCTATGGTGGAGACCCTCTGATACCCTTAGGGTGAGGGATTGCTTAGTGGACCATGAGACAGGGGGTAACCATGCCAGTGCTGGTTCCTCCTTATATGGCCACTTGGGCAATATAGGCTTACCTGGTCAAGGTCAGCCTTATCTCCCTTCGTTTGGGGGGGGGGGTTGTGTAGGGAGGTGGATATCTGACTATGGTTACCCCCAAATTTTTGCCTAGTGTCTAGCTGGTTTTTCGACTTAGTTGGCCTGAGATCCTGCTATTCAGGATCTCAGCCTGGCTGTTCTCTTTAAAATGGACTCCATGTACCCTAGGTACATACCCAATTTGGTTGGATCACCCTGTCAGCCCCTGTACCAGTGTACACTAGGTACCCAGGGCATTGGTGTACCCAAGGCCTGCCAGGGGCTGAAGCATGTATTATGCCACCCCAGGCTTGGCCTAACAATCTGACACAACTAGCTGATCACTCAGCTGGGGTAAGTTGGTGTAATCACCTCTTACTTAGGTGTAGTATGCCTATACCTAACCTTGAGTGGGACACATGTTAACCTATAAGTCACTCCTATGGCAGGCCTTAACAATCCTGAAGGCAGAGTGCTTGGTTCCATGTGAGATGGTGCTCTGGCATGAGCTGAGCCTGTCTGCAGTGGTCGGAACAACTTCCTTCTACTGTTTCCAGATATCGTCATACCATATACTCTTAAGTGCATTATGAACCTCGCGGTTAAATGCTATCTTTGGTTTGGCTTTATCAAAACATGTCGAGTAAGGTGTCATACGAATTGGAATACTAACCCCTCGCCAATTCTGGCGACGGGGTTAGCATTCCACCCTTCTAGAGGGACACGACATGTACAGTACCTGAAACCCGGGTAAAATCAGACATAGCCTCAGCTCCACAAAATGGATGCTGCCACCACAGACACAAGTCTGCCCTCCTGCTGCTGGGAGTCCTTCCAGCTTGGGAGGTGTGGACAAAGGGTTTCCTGCCAGGGGAGGTGCATGCACCACCCCAGACAGGATTTTGTGTATTGGTCAGGTAGGGCTTGAAAGAAACCAGACATGCCTGTGGCTCACAAGGAGCCTCGGTGCATATGCCAGTTCAAACCGGTCCTGGGGCACACCAGTCCCGGGCCTGGGGTGAGCTGGACAAAGGATTGGGGGGGTAACCACTCCCCTTCCTGGTCCCACCCATAGGGAGGGACCTAGCAGGTAGTCCGGCCCCTAGAATCCGCTTAAAGGTAGGAGCTGTGTCCTAAGACTTCAGACATCCTGGAATCAACTTGAAACTAAGAAGAAGACAGGAACTTCGACATTCTGCTGCACAGAAGACTGAAGGAAATCTCCCCTGTGGTCAGGGAGTGACCACCTTGCTAATGCAAGCACCATCCAGCGAATCAACGTCTGCTTTGCCGCCGCCTCCCCCCGAGCCCAGAGACTGACAAGACCTGGACCTCCAGACCTCTCACCGCCCGATCCACAGTCCCTGAAAAGAGGAGACCCGTGGAGGCAACGAGACACGTGGAGCCAGCCATCTTGGAAACGACAACGACAAGCTGCAAGTGCAACAACCGAGGCTCCCTCCAAGTTGTGCTTTGGGATCTGAGAAGCCCAACACCCGAGCAGCATCTGCACCAAAGGTGAGCCCTCCAGCATCTCCACGATCTGCGTGGGGCCCTTCTGCATTTTGCCACTCGACGCGCCTAACCGGTTGCTGGCCCGCTGGCTAGTAGCCATCTTGGCGACGAACTTCACGAAATACACCGCTGGTCTGGTTGCTCCAGACTGGCCCTTGCTCCCCTCCAAAGGAGCAGTCCCTCTGACCTTGCTGGTCAGAACCATCAGCTTATTTCATCTCCTACAACAATTGCTTTTGCCAAGGCTTGGTTGCTTCGATCAAGTCGCCGACACCGCCGACAGCGAAAGCCTGCGTGGGACAGCTCGTGAACCGACTCCTGGACGTCGTCGACCTCCAGGGACCACGTGGCTGCAGAGACAAGCTACACCTTTCTTCCTGTTTGCACCCGACATTGCCTGGTACCCACCTGGTGCCACGCTGGTCACTGGCTAGTGACTGTGAACACTGTCCCCTCTGCTTACAGGTCTTCAACATCCCCGATCCACTCTTTGATCCACCGCATCTCTCCCGGACCGACCGCCTGCAGCATCTTTGTCTTCAGGCTCCACGGAACAGATAGAAGAAACCCGACGCACTTCGAGGCCTATGCACCCGCTTCCTGTGGGTGAGGTAAAGCTGGCACTCCTGTGCCCAAGTGTAGTATTACATCTCTAGTGCCTGTGTTCCAAATCTTGAGTTCCTAGTCCATCCGGAAGATCCTCTTTGCAGTAACTTTGTACTTTTTACGCACCCATTGAAACCTATGGGAGCACGCGTGTGACTATTTGCTCTGCACACGCCACCCGTGGACCTCCTGGTCACTAACTGAAGTTAGCTCCTTGTAGGCCCAGCGATTCTAGAGGCCCTAGGCCTTTTCCCTTTTCTGTTCGTGGTACTTATACCACTATTTTAGTATATGGTTTGAGTGGCCACCAGGGCCTATCCATATAAAGTGCAACTTCTGTGTATTCTACTGTAATCTTGTTTGACGATTTGTGCTCCTGTGCTCATAAAGAGACTAGGGGTTACTTTGAGAAATAAATACATATATATTTTGAATATATATCTGTGTGGTGTCCTTTCATTGGTATAAAAGGGGGTTGCATTTGGTAGAACAGCAGGCTTAACACGCTTCACGAGTTTAGCCTCAAAGACTGCTTAGCCTACGCTACCACTAGGGCAGCTAGTCCGAAAAGGTTGACTTACAACCACACCATAAGGGTTGCTTGGCATGGTACAAGGTGATCACTTTAACTAGTGAGCATCATATACCAGGCCAACTTCTCACATTCACACAGAACCGAAGTTCTGGTGTGGTGCCCGGTGGGGCCGCTTTCGGCACCAACACCACCGGACTAGCCCACGGGCTGCTGGAAGGTTCTATCACCCCCAGCTCCAACATCTTGGCTACCTCACGCTGGATGCTATCCTTCACTCGGTCAGAGAGCCGGTAAGACTTGTTCTTCACCGGTGGGCTGTCCCCTGTGTTCACATCATGGGTACACAGATGAGTGATTCCAGGCGTGAGGGAGAACAACGAGGCGTACTGTCCCAGAACATGGCGGCAGTCCCTCTGTTGCTCTGGGGTCAAGGATGGGGAAAGGACTTCACCTTCCACTGACCCATCCTTCTCCTGTACCGCTAGAAGGTCAGGACGAGCTTCACTCTCTTCCTCTTCGCTCCCAGCCGTCACCATAAGGAGAGCAAGCTCTGATCGCTCATGGTGCGGCTTCAGGCGGTTGACGTGGAACACCCTGTGGGTCTGTCGGGGGGGGGTCTTCAGATCAACAACGTATGTGGTCTGGCCTCGTCGCTCCACAATCTCGTACGGACCAGTCCACCGGTCCTGGAGGGCACAAAGCTCCCCAGGTTCCATGACCCACACCTTCTGTCCAACGTCCAACTCTACCGTCCGAGCGTTGCGGTCATACCACTCCTTCATAACGGTCTGGCTAGCCTCTAGGTTCTCTGAGGCCGCCTTCCACAGCTTGGCCATCTGGCTGCGGAATGCCAGCATGTAGCTGACAATGTCACGGGGAAGCTTCTGCGAAGTCCTATCCCACCCCTCCTTCACTAAGCTGAGGGGCCCCCTAACGGGATGGCCATAGAGCAACTCAAACGGGCTGAACCCGACTCCCTTCTGCAGTACCTCCCGGTAGGAGAACAACAAGCAGGGGAGGAGGACGTCCCATTTACGCCTCAAGCCCTCTGGCAGGCTCCGGATCATTCCCTTCAAGGTTTTGTTGAAGCGCTCTACGAGCCTGTTAGTCTGGGGGTGGTAAGGAGTGGAGAACCGGTAGGTCACTCCACACTCCTTCCACATGGCCTGCATATAGGCCGACATAAAATTCGTGCCCCTGTCCGACACCACGACCTTGGGGAATCCCACTCGGGTAAAAATCCCCAACAGTGCCCGCGCCACCACCGTTGCAGTGATGGTCCTCAGAGGAATAGCCTCTGGGTACCGAGTGGCGTGGTCCACCAATATCAGAATGAACCGGTGTCCCGCAGAGGTCGGAGGGTCCAACGGCCCAACAATGTCTATGCCGACCCTCTCAAAAGGGGTCCCGACCACTGGGAGCGGTTCCAAAGGGACCTTCAATTTGGTCCCAGGCTTGCCACTTGCCTGGCAAGACTTACAGGTCTTACAAAAGGTGTCTGAGGCAATTCTCATCCTGGGCCAATAAAAATGTGGGACCAACCGCGCAAAGGGTTTGTCCTGACCCAGCTGTCCGGCTAAGGGTATCTCGTGCGCTAACTCCAGCAGGAAGGCCCGGTAGCATTGGGGGACCACTATGGCCCTCGAAGATCCATGCACCGGTACCTTAGGCTCACTGTACAGGAGGCCATCCTCCCAATACACATGATACCCGCCCGTCTCCTGACTGGCCACTTGGGCTTCGGCCTGTCGCCACATGCCTTCAAGCGTGGGGCACGCCCTTTGTGCCTGACAAAATTCCTCCCGGGTAGGTCCTCCTTTCCCATGCCAGTCAGCAAGGGTCGGCAAGTCCCCCACGGGAACAACATCCACCTCCGGGGGCACCTCTGCGGATTCCCCATCCACCTCACGGGGCGTGTCCTCTACCACCTTCTCCTCTCCACACTTGGCGTTGGGTTGGGCCATGATTCCAGGCTCCAACCCGGGTTGAGTTCCATGCAGGGCAGCCATGGACCGCGTGACTACACAAGTCCACCTTGGTAATCTCATCATCTCGGTATGAGCTCGAAACTCGACATCTTTCCACTTGGTGTGCTCCAGGTCGTTCCCTAGCAAGCACCCCACAGGCAAGGCAGGGCTCACCGCAACTCTCAGTAGGCCTTTGACTCCTCCCCACTCAAATGGAACACGAGCCACTGGATAGTGACTCTCACTGCCGTCAGCCAATACGGCCGGATGGAACTCCTCGGGGACTACTTGCTCTGGGGACACCAGCCGCCTCACTACGGTGGTCATGCTGGCACCTGTGTCCCTCAGAGCCTCCACCTCCTCCCCGTTAACTCTCACCCTCTGCTGATATTTAGCAGTGTTCGGGGGCAGGGACACTACGGGGACCATCTCTCTATCTCCGAGTGAAACCAGGGTCAGGCCTGTCCACTCCCCTTCCCTATCTAAGGGCAGCTCCACCCCAAGCGCTACACTACTTACCCCGGGGCTCTTCCCGCCCGTTGGGGCTGGGGGTCTCTTGCGACACTTGGGATCTCCTTTGTAGTGTCCAATTTCCCCACATTCGTAGCACCTCACAATCCTTGGCTGCTGACTCCTGTCAGGGTAAGTGGGCTTTGTGGAATTGGACGGGGGTGGGGTTCCTACTCCCTTCCCAAACTTATTTTGGGGGCCTTTCGAGAACTCCACCTTTTATCTCCCCCCTCTTTCTTCTGGGGGAAACCCTGTCCGCCTTTCGAGCCATCTCCCCCGGGGCCCTTGTGAAACACCCGGGTGCTCACCCAAATATCCGCCTCCTCCGCAAGCTCACGGGGATCCGTTAACTTGCGGTCCACCAGATGTTGGCGCAGCTCCGGAAAGCACTTATCCAAGAGGTGCTCCCTTTAAAAAAGATTGTACAACCCTTGGTAGTCCTGCACCTCGCTGCCACGCACCCAACCATCTAGTGCCTTACGGGCATAGTCAAAAAAATCCACACAATTCTGTGTGGACAGCTTATGGCTGCCACAAAACTTCTGCCTATACCTCTCGGGGTTGAGACCAAATTTCTTTAGTAAGGCCTCTTTCATGGGGGCATACCTGACCTGATCCGCCTTGGCTAAGTATAATAGGGTGTCCCTGACATTGGGAGGTATATAGCGATACAGGCCACCTCCCCAATTGCTCTCGGGTACCCCATGGGCTGTCAAGGCCACCTCGTATGCCTCCAACCACTTGGCAATATCATCCCCCACTGTGTAATTGGCAATGACTTCTTTGGGCAAATAACATTTTGACTCTTGGGGATCTCTTGGTACGCTGCCACCATTGTCTTTATTGGACGCATATAACTGGAAGGCGCGCAGCTCCAACTCCTTCAGCTGAAGCTTGTGCGCCAGCTTCTTTTCCTCCATTGCCCATCTCTTGTTTTCTCTCTCTTGTTCCAATTTGGCCAATTCCCTTTCTCTCTCTTGTTCCAACTTGGCCAGCTCCCACTTTAACTGCCTCTCCTCCCTCCGGTCCTCATACTCCTCTGGAGACGCGCTCCTCCTAGACCCTGTCCTACTGCTGGCCCCAGAACGTCTCCCTGGGGGCACATTTTCAGACGCATCTACATTTAGTATGTCTAGTACTTCCTGGGCGCTCTCCTCCTGAGGTGCATCTGGCGCCTCCTGTCCCTCATCCTCTCTCCCCTCTGGGTGGGCCTCTACCCATGCCCTTAAGGCGGTACGGAGTTCCGGTCCTTTGGCCCTCCGCACCCCAGGCACCCCCATCCCCTGCCCGAATTCTCTCAGCTGCCTTACAGTGTACCCCTCGAGGTCGGCTAACCGGAACTCCATCGTGACAGGTGAGGCCCTAGATACCAAGGAAGAAAAAAAAATTCTAGGATACGGGTGACAGTTGCAAGCTAACCAGGATTTTTACACCCTCAGTCTGGACAGTGGAATGTTATAAATGCAGCAATAAACAGTTGCAGAGCTTAAATACAATAGGCGTTTAATTGTGGCGCCCTCCGCTTCACGGAAGGGTGCTGTATGGTCACGGGTCCTAATCCCACCGCTCGCCAACAATGTAAGACCTGGGGTCACCGGGCCCTAAGGGGGTAACGTGACTCGAGCGGCTGGGCACCCGAAGTCTTATGTGTAAAGCGACCATACAACACACACATCCCCTGAAGCAGGAAACACACACAATAAGGGACGCCACACAGTAGGATCAATGCAAATCAATCAAGTTTTATCTAATCAAATGATAGGCAAGCACAGTTCCTTAGATGGCAATGGGCATCACTTGAACACATTAGCAGTGGATTCACCAGCATTTCATTATGGTCACATAGGCAGTACCTGAATACCTTAGCGTCCGATTCGCCAGTACTTCATTACTATGCAGTAGGCCACTCCTGTATACCTTAGCGTTAGATTCAAAAGCTCTTCACCACAGCTCCAGTGGCAATACCTGGCGAATCTGGGGGAGCGGTAAACACAGCGGTTAACCAGAGCGCTGCGCCCCTCCCACCACTAGCGTTTCCCTCTGCCGTGGGTACCACGCGCGGTATCCAGCAATGATCAGCGCTGCGAAATAGGGCTGGGAACGTAGCGCCACCTCAGAAAACTAATAGTGCTTCAAGGCAGGGCTTGCAATCATATCGTTACCCTGGGCATTACTAGCGCTTCGGAGCAGAACCTGCGAACACAGCGCTACTCGCAGTCATAAGGCATTCCACACTTTGGAGCAGAACTGGAGAACACGGCGCTACTCGTAACCATAAAGCATTAATCCCTTCTGAGCAGAACTTGAGAACACAGCGCTACTCGTAATCATAAAGCATTAAGCACTTCTGAGCAGAACTTGAGAACATAGCGATACTTGTAATCATAAAGCATTAACCACTTCTGAGCAGAACTTGAGAACACAGCGCTGGGGAATCAGAGTCTCCGATGCAAGGGGGGAATCCCACGGAGGGGAACCAGCGTCTCGGAGTGTGGTGCCACTCCCGATCGACAGGGGGCGCACCGGGTTCTCCCCAGCCTCCCGGGGAGCAGGGGGGTGAGTCCCAGGCCTCCTCCACGGCCACGCTACCTCCCAGCCCCCGGGGGTTACCTTGATCTCGGCGTCCTTGGGGTCGGGCAGTCGCTCGGGTGTTCTTCACCTCTTCGGGTCCCGCAGTCAGTGCGCTCAGCGGCGGGGGCGGCGACGCGCAGTCCGCCCTCGTCACATGGGTGCCGGGGGGCGGCTTCACGGCCTCTCACGACTCCTGCAGACGCAGCGACGGGGCCCCGGGCTTCACCGCGGGCCCCGGATCGATGGGGGCAGGCTTCTGGTCCCCGCACCAGGGGGGGGTGACGAATTAAGCGGAATGAAGGAGCGCTCAGCGCTACACGGGGGACTGGCTCAGGGGATCCCAGGCAAGGTCGAGGAGCGCAGAGGTCACAGCGCTAGTACCTGGTTGATCCCCAGCAGTCACTTTCAGCTTGGGTTTCAGTATTCAATTTCAGCGTTCAGTATCAGCTTGAAGGTTCAGCATTCGATTTCAGCATTCCGTTTTAGCATTCCGTTTTAGCATGAAGTTTCAGCATTCAGTTTCAGCTTGCAGGTTTAGCAGTCTTAATGGCGCAGATGTCTCTGGCGCCCTTGGGGGTTCTGTTCCTTGGGGAAAGGGATTGAGTTGGTGACTAGCTCCCTCCTAGTCAAGCTTGGCAGATGGCCCCTGGATTCTCCTATCGCTGGGCTAGATCAGGGGGCTGTACAGGATCCCTCACTCACTTAAAAGGCAGTACCTAAGTCCTGTCACTTTCAGAGGCATAAGTCCCTGGCTAGGCCCTCCCGCCTACAACTCCTGCGTGGATCCTCCAGGTCTGCTTTACTCCAACTGGCCAACTAACTAGAAAAAGTTCCTTCCCTCTGTTAAGTAGCCCTAGGTCAGGTGACCACTATCCAAGGCGGCAAAAAGTTAACCACACCTCCCTTCTAGAAGGTTCCAGCACATTCCAGGAGCTTCCCCATCCTACCTTTGGGACAAAAAAGGCGGGCTGGTGTCGCAACATTGTTGTGGGGTTCCAGCCAGGTCCTGGCAGCTAGGGTGCTACTAGAAAGGCCACTCTGCAGTAGCAGGCACCTGTGAAAGCCATCTTGGGAGAAGGGAGCACCTGCACCTTAACATTGATTGGCAATGAAAAGGCGAGACATAAGTCCTACATAAAAATGAGGGTGGAAAAAATGAGGCACAATCAAAAATAGAGGGGGAGACCACCCTAGGGCTGACAGGTCTAACACGGGCATAGCACTAAAAAGGCTTGGAAGGTTAAGAAACTTTCTCAGTATAGTTAACCACTGCCTAAAGGAGCTCATGGCTTCTTAAATTTGGGTACTCGGAAAGTGGAATTTATCTATTGTGTGGGTCTGGGTATAAATATAGGAGTAAGTCTGGGTCTGAATATATTGCCCTCCATTGATGTTCACTTTGTAGAACACACCAATTCTCCTGTTTGGTTTTAACAGTTAATCAACCCGCTTTATTTAGTAGACCTGTTGCATTCTGACTAGTTTCATGGAGACCGTGTTGAATTACAGCAGCGTGGCCCCTGTAGAAGGTGTTTTTGTGTCACGCTTGAGTGCAGAGAGTTGAGGTCTTGTCTGTCTTGGGTCTCTGTTCCAAGGCTTGTAATGGCGAAAAGAGGAAAACCCAAGCACTTCAAATTAACTTAAAGTTGTGTCTGATGGAGCTGGTCTGTGCAGTTCATCCAGGAGAGACCATGTACTAAATACAAGCAGTCTTGGCAGATGGCCTCGCTAACCCCCACAGCGACTTGTGAGCAGTCAGTGGGCATCCACTGTATACATCCAACCGTAATCCATCCATCAAGGGTAGCTCACCAGCATAATCAGTGGAAATATAGCTATAATAAGTGCTCCTTAGGTACTACCGAGGCGCGACCTACAGAAGTACACTGGTGATAGGCAGCCTGAGTTGAGCTCTATATGGTAACCTTAGAGGAAGGGAAGCTGACCAAAGAAAGTGCTGGATACAGACCCAATAATAAATGCCCTCAGGATCCACCCCGAAGCATGCACAGGTTACCGGCAGACTGCTCTCCTTATTACCAGGCCGGGTCTGCTAAGTTGTAACCCGAAGTATAAACACTTCACAGAATGCACGGTGTGTATTTGTATTCAGATTGACACTTAAAGCAAACTCAACAAAATAGATAGCAGCTCGTAGGATGATTGCAAATGTCTCTCAAGGGTAGTCCGTGAGTTCAACATGAGATTCCCCTTCATTTCCATGAGTAATTCTTAAATCTTAGAGTGATTATCAGTATGTCAGCAATTTGTGCATTGTCCGAGAATCTCGTGCAGTTCATTTGAATAAATATTCATTAAGGCAAATCTGAAATCCTAAGAAGTGGCAAACAAATCCAAGGAAAATGGTCATATCTCCCAGCCACCAGTTCATCTGACATGCCTTGCATTTCAGCTTCTTATTCATGTAGACCACATCTGTGTTGTGGTCTTCTGTATTTTTTTTTTTTTTTTTTTAACCGTATGTGAAAGTCAAAGGCATTTTGTTTTAAGGAAAAAAATGTACAGAGACTGAGCTTTGTGTAAGTCTCTTCATCCATTTATTTCTGTATATTGCCTCGCTTCAGATGTTTCTTTGAGACCATGCCAATCACGCAGATGAGTAATTCTCTCTGTCCTTCAATTGGGTTTATTATTATGATTATTACTGTTCCTAGTAGTGGTTCAGTTGCAATGCATGAAATGCATTCTTTTCAGCATACCTGTTACTATTTTGTGAACTTGCAAGTATTTTCCAAATGAACTCTTCCCGCCCCCCCCCCCCCCCCCCCCGACCTCCAGAAGCAACACATGGACAACAATCAAATGTTTACTGAAAGTATGATCTAACTAAGTATAACTGTGAACAATGATGCTTGTCGATATTTTTACTTTTTAAAGAAAATCTGTGTATGAAAAATAGCTACATCAAAAATATTCAAGTACAGTAGTATGCTCATATTGTGTACTACCCCTACAGTACTTCGAGTAAATATTTTTGTATTTTGTTTTTAATGGGTGCTGCTAATTACAGATGGTTAGACTCCTCCATTGTTGTTGTTTTTCTTTTGTTGTTGTTGCGTGGTGACAACCCATTCTGTCAACACTTAAATGGGGTGTCCTTAACACCCCAAGCCAGGCGCACTGCGTGATTCGTTAATTCGTTACTTGATGCTACTGCATTTGTCCAATCTTGCACAATTAATCACAGGTAATCTTGTCTCTGCTTAACGCCGTTTGATCCACACAAAGAATGATGCCATTTGCCAAATTTCTTATACTTATGATGCGACCATCCGGACTTCTGTCATAAATACGAAAGACGCATAATTCTTCTCAGGCAAGTTCTTTATTGGAAACCCAATGCATTTCGGACTACATGAGTCCTTCTTCGGGGGTAACTACAATTAAAACATTGTACAATTAATTACCACTTCGTACAATCTCATGATGCTTTCAAGTTTTCAACAGAATTGAATATTTTAGTCGACTGCACTGCTGGACTATGTACTGGTACACTATTATCCTAAACGATATGCATGGTTACGCTTAATAACTAAGTCCCCTTCTGTCTTTCACTCCCCAAGACCTGGCCCTTGCAAGTTATCACCCTTCTAAACTCCTTGTTGTTACATAAAAAAACCACCCACGTAACCTGAAGTGCTAGTAATCGTCATTTTCTTTCCTGCCCTCCCGTCACAACTGGGTTAAGCGTATTGATCTTTTAACAAACAAACGTCTTTTAATGCCTTCAACACATACCTGCCCAAGAGCTTAATCAAGTCCACATCCTTGTTGCGGAAAGAAAGTTCACCCGCCCATAACCGAGCTCGGTTTTTAAACCAGGCACGTAAGCCCTCCCTCATAGTCACGAGTTAAGATTGAACACCTGATTGTAATTACACTGCTGTAAACCTAATCTCTACTACAACTCCCAGCATACCTTATGTTTCTAAAACCCGCTCTCTGAATTAAACATAAATATGCATGTACATATTGTATACAACAGACAAAACCAATCTAATTTAACATCAGTGCGTTGTTCGTTGCTGTACGCAAATGCTCTAAAAATGTTCTGTAATGAAAAATCCACATCATTTACGACAATACCCCTGTTATTCAAAAGAACACGATGTAAATTGCCAAGTGTGGATCAAGCTTCATAAATCTGTTCATCATCTTCTCAATGTCAATGGTGGGTGCAAACCGTAATTAGGGTGAAGATTCATGGTTAATGGTTATATGAACGGGATGCACACCGTGTTTAGTCCTGATTGCTATATTCTCATTAGTCCTCCAAAAGTGCGTGCGTGAACTGGCATAGTGCCTCACCCTGGTGACACTGACAACATCAACACTTAAATGGGGTGTCCTTAACACCCCAAGCCAGGCGCACTGCGTGATTCGTTAATTCGTTACTTGATGCTACTGCATTTGTCCAACCCATTCTGTGTCACTTATGCCGATCTCTGCCGCATGTGCAAAAATGTCTGCTTTGGTACGTAACCTGAGTCTGCTCCTCAAGCAGTGTAGCACGTCATTGGCCGCCTAGTATGCTGCTCAAAGGGAGAGGTGGTGCTGAATCGTGGTGTTTCTCTCCACTCACCAGTAGCAGTTACTCTTGATCCTGCTGCGCCGCCTTGAGCAATCACAGTCCGGCAGGGGAGCGGCGTGGCTGAGCGGATGGCATGCCGCATTGAAGAGAAAGAGATAAGTGGAGACCTATTGAAGTGATTATTATCTAGATGCTGATTGTAGTACAAAAAAGATCTTGAGGGATATTCTAGTCTCACAGTGTTTTCCAACACCAGGAAGCAGTTAAATTAAATGACTGCTTTGCCCAATGGTGAGTTAAGTATTCTCGCCATTTGAGAAGTAACTGGGAAGGGCAGTGAAATCAAATAAAACAAGACTGAACGTCACTTTCAACATGCTGTGCCGTCTGCGTAGCACACCATTGCATAACGAGTTCCTCACCAGCATGCCCCTCACCAAAAAAGTAGACAGTCGAAGTGGAAACAACGAAACTAAGAACGGATTTGCAAAAGTATGTTTGCTCTCAAGTATGTTTTCTCTTAAGTTGAATGTAACCATACAAATTAATAAATGTGTACGATTCCCTGTCTCATCGTTCAAGTTGAAGCTGCAATCTGGTGTCTTACTAGGATAGGATCTTTGATTTTTCTTTAAGTGCCCAAAATCGGGAGATGTAGTATAAGCTACTGCTTGGCTAATATGTCCCAATGGTTAAGTTACATGCAGTAGTCCTGGTCTCCTCAGCAAGTTGTTTTCGTGGTAGCCTCACTCATGATCACAAGCAATGAGTCTGCTTGCATTATCATGTGCGGAAACTCAAATTTTGAAATTTACTCGAATTATCCACAAAGCAATTCAGAAACATATACCAGTAGCACCATAAATTGTGATCTATTATGAATGCCATTGTTAGAAATAGAGCTTCCTACTACATTTAATTGATGCAATGCTTTCTTCTACGTAGGAAAGCTACCAGAGTCCTGAAACGTCTACCTCGCAACAGTGGAAAAGCATGCTAGTAGACATATGCACTCTGGAAAAGGAAGGTTCCAAAAGACTGGGTCCATAGGCAATAGATGAACGACTGGGAAGTGCATGATTCTTTTATTTGAGTCCTTGGAGTCTAACTTGTAGAGCCCAATGCTGAAGAGTGAGAGGTTAAAACAAGGTTGCCTGGGGGAATTTGGCGTACATCCCTGTTTTCCAGTGATTAGTAGAAAGAATATAGTCTCAATAGGAAGTGTGTATCTGTTAATTCAGCAAGCAAGTTTAAATTAGTAGAGCCAGCACCTGCCATACTTCTAATAGTGTTTATCGGGCTCACAGCCCTGGGTAAATGCTGCTGTCTCTGGCCACTGTTAATAGGGACCCTCCCCACCCCCTAAACCTTGGTGAAGAGACCGGTTCCTTGGTTATTTGTTGGTAGTGTAACCGGTTGGAAAGCAGGAACTTGTCGGTAGTCCTCTGCAGCTGGTAACTGAAAGAGTTTTTCTTTAGTCTCTGTTAGCTCAGCACAATGTTTGCCACCAACTGCAGCATCTCTTTTAATCTCCAGGCAGTTTCTTCGTTCTGAATACTTCTTTTTGCCACCTTAGGACTCCTAGAGCACATTGTACCCTTTCCCCACACTCCAAGTAGCTAGGAACGGTTAGGCTACATCCCCAAACTCACCTTCTTCCACATTTACTGTTTGGCATTAGGGAAGGGCATGCATAATAAAAGGCCACATTTGTTCTGACACGAGAAGGACGGTCACCCAGGCCCTTGTCAGCAGCAGACTGGACTATGGAAACGCCCTCTATGCAGGAGCCTCGGCCAAACTCCTGAAATGGCTCCAACGCATCCAGAACGCCTCCGCACGCCTGATCCTCGACATCCCTCGCCGCAGCCACATCACACCCCACCTTAGAGACCTGCACTGGCTCCCTGTCAACAAGAGGATGGCTGTTATTTAGCAACTCCTGACATTGCCTCCGGGTATATACCACCCACCGTACCTCACTACATGCCAGTACCCTTCACTTAAACAATGCTTGTTGGTTGTATAAGATAGCTGAAGCCAAAATTCTGGCTTCCCTGCTTAGCATATTGAGGATGCTTCCCTTCTGATTTCGTGGGACTGTCACCTAACGTGTTGAACATTCCTCAAATGTCTCGCTTCTAAGAATAGTGAGCTCAGCCGCAAATGGGACCAACCCACTAATCAGCTTCCGCAACAGCCAGGCAGGTCACCTGCCCATGGTCCAGGAGCGGAAAGCGGGAGCCCTTTGGAAAAGGAATAGTGGCACGCAATCCCCGCGTTGGAGACAATATTGCCCTCATTGAACTGCGAGAGACGTGCATGCGGAGACAACATAACTATCCTTTGCCAACAGAGAGCCAGTCCGTAACTTTGGTCTATAATGGGCAAAGGAAGAACCAAGATAATATCACTGATCAAGTCTGTGATGTCATTAACGCACTCTTCCCCCTGTGCTTTGTATGATATTGGCCCACCTTGGTGTGACCAGAGCCCCGGGAAGTGTACTTGGGTTCTAGGCCGATAATGCACCGGACGTTCAGAGAGAAAGAAGAAACCATGATTGCCGATCCTCTGCCAAAACCGACAACCCTTTTACCCTTAGTCAACGGTAGCACATAACTCAATAAGACATTGCTAAGGGCCACATGCATAACTCCTGGTGGCCAAAGGACCTTGTTGGCCAAGCAGCGAAATCATCACTAAATGCTATAATACGGCGCACGCCACCCAGGTGCCGGCAGGACACCGAGGTTTACAACGAACAACCCGATTCTAAAGGAAAGGCCCCCAACCCCCTGCGCAAGTCACTCACCAAGGCACCTTCATCAAATAGCAAGCGCAAGTGGGACCATTACACTAAGCAACACCACCTATCAACGGAAATCAACCATACCCTACTGTAAACCGGTGGTGTGTGTGGACCCAGCCACCAGACGAAACCAAGGCAGCAGTTTACCTGGGGCATTGGGGACGCAGCCGATACTAGACAACCTGTCCCTTCTATCTGAAGCTCGATACCATTAACCGCATGCCAGGTGACTTAAAGAAGGCATAACACTGTAACAGCTCCCCGCGCTGCAAAGGCTCTTGCTATACAAGGAAACCACAAGTAAGGTGCTTTCTTTACCTGCCTACGCATAATCTGCGTTCATGTGACCTTGACTGGTGAAGAGCTATCCTTGAACCTAACAGGAAATGAAAACTCTGAAACTGCAGCCATGAAAGCTAATTAACTGAAGCCAGTGACCGAGGTAACACCTCAGGAGTTTATACTCGCAAGCTGGAGTCATGGGACACGACACGTCTGGATACCAGAGCCTGTCCAAATGATCCCTTAATATCCTTCTTGAATGCTTTAAACCTATGCTGCATAAGGCTGCTTAGACCACCTTTGCAATTGCCCACCTTGGGAATGGTCCCTAGCTTGTATGTTAGCCACCCACCGGTTAGCCAACTCCATGTGTTTGCAAAGAACACAGTCCCTATCAAGTTGGTGCCAACCAAGAACTAGTTCCTTTTTGATCCTCTCAAACGGTGGGTGCAAAACTAACAGCAATGGTCGCACTACCGACCCACAGCACTCCAGTAACCGACCCCGGTATGCCTACCTGCACAGCTTCATCATACGCTGCCTTCGCCTGTTCCCCACTTACAAAGTCACTAAAAGGGGGTTCTAGTGATCAGAGCCGAACCTCTCATCTGCTAAGAGGTGGAGTGGCCTACTATTATGGTAATAATAGCTGCTGCTGTGGTACCGTGTTGAACACAAGTCACCGTGTGGGCATAAAAAGCTGGACTGTATCAAATACAATGCTGTTCCAAACAGGAGACCCCAGATAAGTTTCTACCAAGGGCAGCTGCTACTACCGCATGTGCTGTTGTGCACGAGCCGTTTTAGCGCGCCATAGGCCCCCACGCATCCTGAAGAAGGCGGTGCAATGCCCACAGGGAGGAGGTGTTAATCAACCAATGTGCCCCCCGGCAACCCCAGGCACGTCTGTTTCCCCAGCCGCCCATAACATCTGCTGTGATACGATAACTAAACATCAAAAGCCCCTCGGAAGCAGTTACCGCAACTTTCTCTCCTCCGTAACGAGGGTAAAGGGTATGGCTAACCCGTGCAAGCAAAATTCTTTGCATGGCAGTGGTGTCGCACACCAAGTGATGCTGTTTCCACCCTTGCATTCCAGTTATATTGATAAAGCCAGAGCATCAACCTGCACCTGTCAGGCTTCATGGCTTTGTCACAGGTTGTTGGTCGCCTGGGGAAAATACGCAGCACTGGGCATGTGTCTGATATTGAAGAGCTTTCACTTAATGCCGCTGACGCCAAAATATTTCCCGACCTTACTGAAGGAAATACCATTGCCTACACTTTAGACTGAGCAAACAGTGACATTGCAAGACCAGGGATTGAATGCCTAACCTTCAGAGTAAGAGAGTAAGACCTTAACCATTAGGCCAGGGTGACTCTTTAAAAAGTACTCGTAGTCCTTGTGAACTGCCACTGTACTACCAAATTGCTGCACCTGGTATTCCCAGACCATCACCATCCAAGTACTAACCAGGCCTGACCCTGCCTAGCTTCCGAGGTCGGACACCTTCAGGGTGGTAAGGCTTAACTATCCTAGCTTAACTAGTAGCAGGTTAACCAGGACTGTGTATAACAAACCCCCACAGCGATTACACCAAAGGCTGACCGCAAACCATGCCACCCCCTGCCCTTAGGCCCATTTTGCACCAGGACAGGTGGGCATTTAGTATGTGAAGGAGGGGTGGAGCACCCCCAGGTCTTTCCCACCCCTGAGGTGAGCTGCCTGATGTGCCCCACTCTAGGAAAATTCCACAATCTTGATGATGACAGAATTTAGGAAACTGGGCCAGGGTTATACCCACTTCCCACAGGAAGTGGTCATATATGGGGCGTATTTACCCCAAGAGTAGGTAGCCTATTGGCTAATACTCTCCACTCCCCTAATATCCTTAAACTTAGTATTTAGGGGGCTGCCTGAATCCAGGACTGGAGATTCCACTGACTTAAAAAGAAGAAACTACGCAAGATAGAGCACCTTGGAGCCCCTGTGCACTCTCAAGGGATACCAGAACTCTTTACACAGCATAGCTCTTTTTGATATACTATATAAAGAGCCAGCCTCCCACACCTCCTATCTGAACTTTCTAAATGTTCTCTACCGCTTATAGTTCAACAATATACGCTCATGCATTGAGCAATTTTAGCACAAATGTTTTTATTATTTTTGGGTACATTTTGTCACATGCTTGTGTCCTGCATGGTACTCTGACGCACATCCTGCTCATTGTCAAAGAAGGAAAGGCACAGTAAAAGGAGGTAGAAATTATGCACAGCCATTTTCAACAATGCACCCACTCCCTAACCCAAATTCCATAAAAAAATATGTTTATATGCTATCTAGACCAGGTGGAAACTAAAATGCTTATAGTTCATATAAAGATCCTTATATGCTTTAAGTAATTGGGCTGACATAACTCCCACAGCCAAGTTTCAATAACAGCAGGTCTCAATTGTGTACAGGACATTTTGTGAGTTGAAGAAAGCAAACAAACTTTATTGGACTGTATGTAAGAAATAAATCTTTTAGAGAACGTTTGGGATAACACCATGTCTCGAATGCCCAGAAGTGGGAGCATTGTGTAGCAACACTTCAAGCACAGACCCCTCCTGCCGCATGCAATGCAAACTAGGGCTGGTCATTTGCTGTCTTTCTGTATCTAGAGAATGAACCACAATTAGAGGGCATGTCCAACTCACTTGCCTTTGCTGTTGTGTATGAATGATTAGTTGCTAACCATGCCTGATCAAAAAGATCCTGTTTAGAGCTCTTGCTTGAACTATCTAACCTAGTTTCTATTTTGCGCAGGATTTGCTATTCAAATTTTGTGTTTCCTTATGTACCAAACTGTGGATTGCACTCCTGTTCTCCAAACTACCCTTGTGCTGCACAGCAAGCCTGCATTTGATGTGCATTTGGCACTGAATGAATGGTTTAGATTTTCTACATGCATATTCATATGTGCTTGCCAATGCAGACTTAATCCAATTCCTGTCTCTCTTCCTCAGTTAGGCATTGACGGCATGGTTATCACGAACACGACCATCAGTCGGCCACCAAGCCTACAGAGTGCCCATCGGGAAGAGATTGGAGGACTCAGTGGGGTCCCGCTCCGGAACATGGCTACTCAGACAGTCCGGGAGATGTACTCACTCACCAAAGGTAACTCGTTACTCAGAATAGCTACAAGCTCAGACAAGCACCTGTTCAAATCTGCCAGTCAGTGATGCCTTACAGTATGGCATTGATATTACTCTTTGCTGTCTGTACTGTAAATAGCTAGATGATTTGTTATCCAGCATGGGATCATGTGTGCAACTTTTCTGATGGTTACTTCTAACTGCATCCTCTCTATTAGAATATTCCCAGGTGTCAGACTGTATCGAAAGGTTTAAACAGCATTTTGGTCATGCACAAGTAGGTGGCACTTTTCAACTCTGTGCAAACTTTGTTCCCCAGGAAGTCACGAATGGTGATGCATATAATAGCCACCCCTCTGTGCTGACATCAGTTACTTTCTTTCCACGTCTTCTTATGCAGATCTGGAACTCGCAACTTTTTCCCCGTTAGTTGACATTTTTCTTTGAAATCCTTTTTTCCATTGTGCAAGAAAACTGTCCCCCTCCTAAAACTACAGGGTTTAAGTCCTATAGACTGACGCAAACCGATGTCTATAACAGATACCCATGAGGTCTGCATCTGGTGTGTGGGTTCCAAGTCCTGCAAAGTGCACCCCCTTAAGAAGCTGAAGGCAGTCAGGGAACGCAAACTGTACGTTGCCAAAAACTGAAAGAAACCTCGGCAGTCCTACTCAAAGTTGAGGATGCAGGCCCATGTCTGCTCCGGAAGGGCATTCCTGCATCAGATCATCCTCAAGATACAAGTCTTTTGGTAAGTCAAAATCAAAGCGGAAGCACAAGAAAACCAAGCATGTTTGCCCCAGTCCCACTACTCTAATCCTAAAAAATTAAAAGGACTTCTAGGTGCCTTACTCCAAGTCTCCTACCAAGGAGCTAGTTCCACAACTGATTCTTATGCACCCTGAGTTTCCGGGTCCATCCTACATTTCAATAGATTGGCTGTGTTGCAAATTTACGGCACCCTTCATGTTCCTTTTGGCATTCCTTTGGGTCCCAGGGATCCGCGTTCCCCCAGGCAGAATGCTGCAAGTGGGTATGCCCCCGGCGCAGTCTATGCCTCCCGAACTTGACTCTGGTTCCACTCAACACTGGAGCTAACTTCCATCTTGGCACTAAAATCTACACTAGTCCCTACAACATCGATGCTGTCACCAACACCACTGGAGCCAGCATGGGACTCTGTTCTTATAGCCCTCTCTGACTTTGTGTTTAATCCTTCTCGACCCGACCGAGTTCATGTCTTGATGCCATACAGATGTACCCGGCCAAGCTGTGCTCCAATAACTTTTCGGTTCAGACTCTGTAAGGGACAACCAGCTTTTCGGGTTGACAATGGTGATGGAGAGTATCCTCAAGAAAGAGTGTTGCAAAGGTAAGTACATTTTTCTTTTTGAATAATCAATGTCAACCAATGGTACCAGACAGCTTAAGAGTAGTTGTTTACCTTTGTACTGATTCAAATTCACCAACTATCCTCCCTGTTAGTTTGTGTTAGAACTTCCAAAAATCATTTGGCTAAGGAAGTGCATTCAAGTGAATTTTATGGCATGTGGTCAATTAAAAACCTTACAATATATGGTACAAAACACTCTCACATTAATTAAAAAGTACATGCAAAAAACATTGTACAAAAACAATAGAAGCAACAATACAATCCAAGTCTAAAATCAGTTATTTTAACAGTTAAAAAAATAAAATAACCAAGTTACAGCTTAGTTTAAAGTGATGACCATTTAAGCTCGGAATTAGGGCCTACCTGCATTTCCTTCTATGAAATTGATTGATTAAAACCTGGTCTTAACCATTTCCTACAACACTCCAGCAAAGCTGGGCATATACATACAATATGCTGCAATGTCTCTTCTTTAAAACCACAAAGTCTACATTTTGCATCAAACCAAATTGATTTCCAACTCTGAACAAAATGTTTTGTTGGTAAGTTACCCATTCTGAGTAAAAAAAGACTTCTGCTTTTAATTTAGAGAGAAATTAATTTTAAGATGTTGTTGAGAAGAAAACGAGATTTGTGAATTTAAAACAATCCAGTCTTGTGCTTTTTGGATTAAAGCTATCTTGTCAGATAATTGCGAGACTGATTTTTATACTCTTGTTCACCAAGCATTAAAAAAATGGCAGTTGAAATTGCTGTAGGCCACAACCTGTTAAAACTCAATTTAATCAATAAGGATTCTAAATATTTCCACCATGGATTATCAAGTCTGGAATGCCCAACTTCCTGCCATATGTGATAATTTAATGTACTTTCTGAAGCTTCCTTCATCCTTTTCAAGTGTTGATATGCACGCCTAATTGTTGCGACACAAGGCCAAACTCCAGGCATACCCTGGGCTGGTATTGTTGTCCTTGGTAGTCTGAACAGTTGTTAAATATATGAATGTGTATGGAATGCAATAATTTTGCATCTTTACCTCTACAAGTTTTGAGAACCGTAAATCAATGATGAAAGGAATTTGGTACTAATAACTTTAAAAATGGGATCTGGTGAGAAGCAGCTTACGTTTTTTTTGTAGGGTGATCAATGCAAAGAATAAGGATTTTAACTTCATCTTAATTCCTTGCATATAGGGCTTGAAGGTACCCCAACTGTCAAATATGATTCCTAAATATATTTTACAACTGTTTCCAGCTTCTCTTCCCGGTGACGAGTAGCTGGCTTATTAAATTAACTTGCAAAAGTCAAAACTTTGTGTTTTGTTTTTTTTTCTTTGTTTTTAAATTTTATTTTATTTTTGTTTTTTAAATATGCGGCAAAAGAGGTTATTCTCTGAAGTCCCACTTGGGGGTCTTACTTACAAGTACACTATTATCTGCTTATTGAAGATTTGAAAGTGGTTAAGAATTAAGTTGTGGCGGGTTAAAAGGGTGATCAGCAAGTGCACCAGTTAAATCATTAATGCACAAATTAAATAATAAGAGCGCCAAAATGCATCCCTGTTTAAGACCAAAGTCCCTCTTCATTTTCTTTGTTACTGTAGCTCCGTAGCCCAACGTTACAACACGCCATGTATCTACGTATAACATTTCAATTGCCCAAAGCAATGCTGGCAGGATGTTACAATCTTTAAGCTTTGACAACAGCCTTTGTATTGGGACCTTATGAAAGGATGTATTTAAGTTTGTAAAAGAGGCATGAAGGGCAGGTTTTTCACTGTGAAACTTTCCAGTTTGGATGGCTAAAGCAATCAAATTGTACCACACCCCTTTTGGAAACCCAGCTGGTTCATCCGGATAAAATTCGGCTGTTCTGACTAAGCATGTAAATGCTTCAGTAAGAGGGATGCTAACATTTTTGCTTCGGTCTGTCAAGGCAATTCGCCTGAAGTTCGCTGGATCTCCTACATAACTGGTCTTTAAAATTGGATGTAATACTGCAACTCTCCGAGAATCGGGTATATAATTTAAAAGAAGGCAGTGGTTATATAGTGAAGTCAGAGCTCTTCCCAAATGTTGGGTCTTCCTTAAAGAGGATGCAGGCAAGTCATTTGACCAGCAGCAACATCTTGTTTTGTTATCTTCATAACCATACAGACTTGGTTGTATGCATGATTGATCCAGTCTTTCTCTCGAGTATTTGAATTATTCACCCTTTTGATTCCAAATGCTATGGTCACAAGACTCCATACTTTTTAAAGATTTATTTGAGGTGCAATAAAAGGACAATAAGAACTACTTTTAATTTAGTGCAGCATGTTTCACCTCCCAAATAGTTTTTAATTTTTTTTTTATAGGAGGCTTTTAGGTCTGGAATTCGTCTAAGTTGGTCCAGCCTTCCTTGTAAGAAGAGTTTATTAAGTCTTATCTTAGCGTTCAGTTTCCTCTTTTGAAGGATCAATGATTTTGAGAACCACAGACTATTCGTTGCATAGGGTATTATATGTAGAGTACTGGTCTTATGTGAGTTACTAAACTTTGCCAATAGAGAATTTGTAAAATTAGACCAGGTCACAATATTAACTTGGTCTATTTGCGATCTTTTGCATTCTTTTTTAAAAGCATCCCCAGTGGGGAAAAAAATGAGTACAGTCTGATTTGTTCCGGAGTAGACCCTTGCCACCTTTATTTTTTTTATTAAAAGTGATTGATTCACCAATCCTCTGTATCTAATAGACATATCTAGCCAAAGATTCCTTACCTTTAAACTTCTAGGCTAGACTCTGCGTGATGACGTAGATGTCATATCCGCCGCTGCCGTGACGTCCGCGTTGTCCATATTATTAGGTGCAACAGTTGGGAAGGGGAAGAGATTATTATTTGTAACTTATAGAGCACCTGAATCACCCCCGCCACTCCAGTGTGCTGACGTCTGTTCTTTTCTTCAACCCCCCCCCTCCCCCCCCCCCCCCCCAGCCAGCGCTGATCTGTTGAAGAGAGCTACCTCCTGTCATTTTTTGACAGACTTTTTCGACTTTTGTCAACTCCTTTTGGCGTGATAGGATGTCCAGTAGAAAGATGTCGGGGTTCAAGCCATGCGGGTCCTGCCACCGCGACATGTCCGTAACGGACCCCCTACCTTGTGTGTCACTGGTGTATTGAGCTTAACCACGGCACAAAGTCGTGCTCAGATTGCCGGGCCTGGTGCTGAATACTTTGAGGGAGCGGTCCATAAAGCTGCTTGTGGCCTGGCAGGAGCAGCGGAGGTCTGTGGGAAGCTGGCTCTGTATATACTATAGCAAAGTGAGGTATAGTGTGCACAGAGTCCAGTGGAACCCCAATTGTAGGCTGAGGTAAAAGTAGGTAGCACCTTACTCTCCATTTGTGGTAGTGTGGTCGGGCAGTATGGCGGTATCGGAGCGTAGTGTTAAGCATTTGTTGTACACACTCAATGAGCAAATTATTTCACACACTCAGACTGAACTTCAAGCCAATTGGTTTTGTTTTGTTTAAGAATATTCTTTCAGTTATTTTATTTTTTAGAAACAAGCAAGCCTGGCACAGGTACGCAATAAATACTTTACAGTGGTAATGCAGTTTGTAAACCGTTTGAATTGCAATTGTATATGCACTTTGATTTGATTACAGTAGAGCTACTTGTAATGCAATGCTTTTGATTTACTGTACATATACTTTGCATTGGCTTTTTAGTAGAATGTCTTTACAGATTACTTTTCTTACACAATGCAGTATACCTGGATACTGCACTGGGACATTTCTTGTAAACAGGTAAGTAAAAGGGTTTTTGTTATTTAGTTACATTTTTAAAGGGTTTCTTAGATTTTCCAACTCTACCCTTAGAAACTTTTCACAGAAAAACAGTCAATGTTATCCTACGGAGAAAATAGAGTTATCGGTTCAAAGGTAAGTATTTGGTTGTGGGAGTTGGTATTCTGGGGCTAGACTCAAGGGTCCCCCAGGGTCAAGGATGCACTCTTGTTACACCCTCAGTGGCACTAGGGCAGCTGGGTGCACTTTGCTGAGGCCCAATGTTATTCAATAGGGGATAGAGGGCCTCCGGTTGGTGGCTGCTTACGAGCAGGCCACTGGGTTGTGGTAGCAAAGCTCCTGGACTTAAGCGCAGGGCAAATGGGGGTACAAGCCAGCACAAAAGGTGCACTCTCAGTGGCACTGGGGCGGCCGGTTGCAGAGTGCTGTTTTGGCGGGCGCCCTGTAGCTTTCAATGGGGAGTCTCCGGTTTGCAAACACACTGCAGGCTAGGGGACGGAGGTCTTCTGGGTGCGACCACCACTTGGAGAGGTATGTTAGGGGTTGGTTAGGGACAGTCGGTTGGGCCACCCAAGGCCGTGGGACGTTGGGTGCAGGGGTGCCTTTTAGTATCGGAACTTCTTACCAGCTCCTGGTCGCAGTTGGGGGAACCTTACCATTTGAGGCTGCAGGCGTCGACTGGAGGCTTGAGGCAGGTCAGGGGCCAACAGATCTAGGGTCAGGATCGCCAGGGAGACCTCCTCGTGGTGTTGGGCCACTGGAACTCGGGCTGTGGGCTTTGGGTGCAAAGTGGTGCAGACTCGCAAATGGTGGGGACTGGCCGGTAGGGCCAGGGCCAAGTCAGTGGGTGTCCTACTCTTGATAGCTTTGGCATGGCTGTTCGGTCCTCCTTCTTTTCTTCTTCTGGTTTCTTGTCTGAGGAGGCAAGGTTCGGGGAGCCCCCTAAATACTAGATTTAGGGACGTTACAGGTTAGTAAAGGTTGGTACCAATGGGTCCCTTCCTTGCGGTGGGTGCACCTCCTGTTATGCCACCCTTCAGTGGGAGGGGGTGCATATGCCTCACTCTGGTTGGCTGGGTCCTCCCATTTTATTGTTTTTTTTAAACAGACTTTTATTAATTTTCATGAAAATACACATTCAACCCCACAGCCCACTGACTGGGCAACAGCGAAAGCCAGGAGGAAATAACACAGACATCCCGCCAATCTCAATATAGACCCACATCCAATGTCCCATAAGGTGTCCACGATACCCTGCAGTCCGTCTTACATGGTCGATCCAGTTCAATGATGTGGAGCAAGAAGATCCCCCCCCCCCCCCTCCTGCTCAAAAACTTCCCCAACAGAGCCCCCCCCAACCACCCCTCCCAAGCACATCATCAGCCACTAAGTTGTGCAAGAGAGCAGATACGACTCTCATACCACCTATCATACTCCCCATCCCACAGGACGCAGTAGTGAGTGGATCAGGAACATCGGGGGAAGTTGCCTAACATGGTCCCATTGGCCTCCTCCCCGCCCTGTACTCCCACCTGGGGGAAGGGTTTCTCAAGGGCCCCCTGCCATGTCCCCCTCCTCAAGGGCCTCCTCGTCGTCTACAGGGGGATGCTTGAGCAGCTCCAGGAATGCCACCCATGCTCGTGCCATTGCCTGTGATTTCTCGCTGCCACTACGCCGCGCCAACCGCAGTCTGTAGTTCCCTTCGCTCTCTGCCCATTTCTCCCTATTCCATCGCAGTAGACTAGGGCCCTGCCTCGCCTTCCAGTGGGAAGTAAGTTCTCGTTTAGCCAAGATCAACCCCAGATCTATAAACCGGCTGGTGACCTTAGTCTTGGTAGTGTGTGGGAACCAATGCAACAAGTAGAGTCCGGGCGACACCGTTAGCTCCCTCTCTGTCAGTCAGCAGGGCAGTCATCCCCTCCCGCCAGAAGTCTCCCACCCGCGGGCAGTCCCCAGAGCATGTGGAGGAAATTCGCCCCACCCTGGTCACAGTGGGGGCAATTGCCCGACCCCCCCCAAAGTACTCAGCGATTTTACTAGGGGTGAGTTAGGCCCTATGGAAGATATACAATTGGATGAGCTGGAAGCACGCGTTTCGAGAACATTTCCACGGCCGCTCCACGTTCGCCTCCCAAGGCTTCTCTGCAATGGGTTCTCCCAGGTCCGCCTCCCACTTGAGACACAGCGCCGTCAGTGGTTGGCGCATGTCGCTAGTGATCTGTCGATAAAGGCAGGTCACCGCTTTAAAAGTACCCGCCGCCATCACTACATATTGGCAAGCGAGAGACTTATCCGGTTCCACCAGTCCCTTTCACCAGTGCTTCCTTATGGCCGCACTCAGGGCAGCATGCAAGAGAAAATCCCCCCCGCGGGAGATCATGGCGCTCACGGAGGTCATGAAAGGGGAGAAGACTACCGTCCTCATAGAGATCACCTATGGCCGTGACTCCTGCCTCCTCCCAGGCCAACAACTGATTCCAGTCTCCCCCATGAGGCAACACCTTGCACATCCGCAGCGGGATCTCAGGAGCATAAGGCGTCCCCACATGCGTCGTCCTGGCCAGACGTGCCCAGCCTTGTCTAATCGTCCCCAAATCCAGCGGTAGTGAGTCGCCTCTCAGCGGGACTCGTAGCAGCACACAGGACAGGAGGTGCCAACTCGGATCCGACCCATCCTGGTCCTCCGGACGCCTAATGTGACCTGCCACCCACTTTGTAAACCATTGAAGCTGCGCGGCATGATAGTAGGCCTCCAAGTCTGGCAACGCAAGGCCCCCCTCTGCCCTGGGCCTCTACAGGGTGTTTAACGCCACCCTCCGTCTCCCAGTTCCCCAAAGAAACCCCGTAATCAAGGTGTTCAGCTGTGTGAAGAGTCTACTCGGAATCCAGACGGGGAGGGTCCAAAATAATAGAGAAACCTAGGCAAGATGATCATCTTCACCAAGGCAACCCTACCGGCCACCGATAGCGGGAGGGTCCCCCAGAAATCGAAACAGGATTTCGCTCCGCACACTGCCCGCCCCACATTGCCCTCCAGAAGATCAGCGGGATCATGATAAATCTGAGTCCCCAAGTATGGCAAACATCGGCACTCCCACGGGACATCCCCTGCCTCGATTGATCCATCTCGCCCGGCCTGGTGGGGAACAGACATGACTTGGTCCAATTCACCTTAAGGCCCGCCACCCTCCCCAAGGTCCAGCAAGTCTCGTGCTCCTCGTAGGGCATCCCCAGCGTCCGTCAGGAACATGAGGAGATCGTCTGCATACAATGCTATGTGCTGCACTCTTCCCTCCACTAAGAGCCCTGGGAAAAACAGCCCTGACCTGGCGTGAGCAGCCATGGGCTCCATTGCCAGGGCAAATAATAAAGGGGATAACGGGCATTCCTGCCTCGTTCCCCGAGTGACCATGCAGGCATCAGATATCAAGCCCCCGTCCTTACCAGTGCAGTAGAAGCACTGTAGAGCAGCGCCGTCCACTGTACAAAGCTTTCCCCCAGTCCGAACTCTCGCAGTACATTAAAAAGGTAGGGCCACTCCAGACTATCGAATGCTTTTTCGATATCGACCGTGAAAATGCAGGCTTCCTCCTTGTCATAGGAGTTGGACCCCAAAATTCGCAGGAGTCTGCGTACATTCATCGCAGTGTTGCGGGAGGGAATAAACCCGGCTTGGTCCGTATGGATCAATGTCGTCATATATGGCATCAAACGACTGGCCAAGATGCGGCTTAAGATCTTGTAATCAAGATTGAGCATCGCTAAGGGTCTGTACGAGGAACGATCCCAAGCAGGTTTGCCCTGCTTGAGAAGGGGGACTATGAGGGCCTCACGCGTGGAGGTAGTGAGGGCACCCTCTCGACGCGCCGTGTTAGAGTGCCACCAGATAGGGAGCTAGAACATCCGTGTAAGCTGCATAAAATTCAACAGGGAGCCCGTTGGTCCCCCGGCGTTTTGTTCCTGGCCATGTGCTTTATGGCGCTGCGTACCTCTCTGACTTCAATATCCCGGCCCAGAGCCTCGGCGTCGTCGGTCTCAAGCTGTGGCAACTCCGCCTTAGGCAAAAATTCCTCATCGCCTGGGACCCAACCTGCTCCGGTATAACTCAGCGTAATACTGCAAGAAACAATCATTAATGCGCTTTTGGGTGTGAAATACCTCATCCCTTGCCCCCTCAGCTCCATTATCAGGGTTCCCCTGCGCGCCAGATTTGCCAGCCAAGCTAGCAATGCCCCTCCACATGCGCCTTATCTGTGTAGGCCTTGAAGTCAAAGCAACGCAGTCTCTCAATTTGGACTGCAAGATCCTCGCGTGCCTCAAGTAACCCTGCGTGCCTGTCCAGGCGTTCCGGGCGCTCCCTCTCTGCCACGCGTAACTGCTGTTCTGCCTTCTGGACGTCATGCAGCAACACTCTGTGTGCTCCCACTACCTCGCCTATACAGCGCCCCCGAACTACTGACTTAAACGCATCCCATTCAACCACCCGAGACGATGCCGTGCTGGTGTTAAGTTGACAATATTCATCAATGGCCGACCCAATAGTAGCCTGAACACTGGATCCTCTAACGTGTTGGGACGAAGTCGCCACGTGGGGATGGTGGGGCAATCCCGCAGCTAATGCAAGATTGTCAACAGGGGGTTATGATCAGACGATATCTTAGCTAAATATTCGCTATGGACCATCGCCCCGTGGACATCTGGGGAGCTAAGGATCGAGTCCAGCCGAACATGTAGGTCGTGTAACGACGAAAAGTAAGAATAATCCCTGTCAACCGGGTGATGCACCCTCCAGGTATCAGTCCGCTCCCACTGTAGCTGCCAGTCCTGCCACACCCTAGCCAACCGATGGACCGGAGAATCTGCAAGGGGGGATGAGATCGATCTAGGGAGACATCAGTGATGCAATTCAAGTCGCCACCCAGAAGCACCGAGCCAGTCAACAAGGGGGCTAGTTTCCCAGAAAGGTGCGCAAAAAAGGAAGCCTGATCTGTGTTCGGAGCATAGACACTCCCTAAAACAATGTCCCTGCCATCTAGTCGCCCCGTCACCACCACATAGCGACCATCCGGGTCGATCACCTGCCCAGTGCTCTGAAACGGTACCCCCGCACAAATCCAAACCAACACACCCCGTGCACATGCCGAGTATGTGGTACAGAACACCTGCCCCCGCAACCTCCGTTGCAGTGCCAGCCCCTCTTGTTTGTTTAAGTGCGTTTCCTGCAATAGTGCTATCTGCACCCCCTGTCTTCGAAGATAAGCATGAATCGTGTGACGGTGAGCCATGGTGTGCATATCCCTAATGACCCTCCCCTCACCCCAGCATCCCAACTCCCCCACCCCAGGATAGGCACCCTAAAACTAGTCCCCATCCAAACAAAAAGAACCATCAACCTTGCCAACATGGATAGTGAGACGTGTGCCGACACAAAGGGACCCAAGGCCCTCCCGGCACTCGCCCCGCCCTCCGGGAGCCCCTATAATGACATTCAAGTGAGATCAACTCCCCACAGGACACAGCCCCTCCAATAGTCAAACCTGGGTGGCAGTACAAGCACGTCCTACTCTGCAATCCAGGCCCAGATCAGCCAAACAAGTCCACCGTTGCAGAGTGACCTCCTGAAGTTCAGCGTTGGAGTCCCCATTCGTGCTGGCAGCCAGAGAAGACCCAGAGCCCTCCAACACTCAGCTAGAAGAAGCAGAAGCCGGGCTGGAGCCACCTTGACTGATCGCTACCACCGCCTGTACAGCTCTGTCTCGCTCAAGTCGATAGTCCGGCAGCGGTAGAGCCCCCGGCGGACTCACAGCAGTAGGGGGATCGCCTCTCCGCAGCGCTCGCCGGCAAACTCCGCACCGACCCTGCCTGTCGTGTCTCCAGCCAGTGCAACGTGTCCTGCGGGTGGTGAAAAAGAGGGTACTGGGGCCATCCACCACCTGCAGCCGTGCCGGGAAAGCATCGCATAGGAAATGTGGAGTTGGTGCAATTTCCGCTTGAGAGCAATGAAGGAGGCGCGCTGTTTCTGGACCTCCCGGGTATAATCCAGAAAGAGCATCACCCTGGAGTTATCAATCTGTAGGTGTTGCTTCTTTCGAGCCTGCTGCAGAAGGTGGTCTCTGTCCTGGTAGTGCAGCAAACCGGCCACCATGGGTTGCGGTGGCGCTCCCGGCTTAGGAGGCCTAGCCGGGACCCTGTGGGCCCTCTCGAGGGCGTAAAATGGGGATAACCCCTCCGGCGCAACCTCCGACCGGAGCCAGCCTTCCAAGTACAGGACTGCATCATTCCCCTCTGCACGTTCTGGAACACCCACTATGCGGAGGTTATTCCGGCGAGAGCGCCCCTCGCTGTCTTCTGCTCTCAGCTCCAGTACCCGCACCCTTTTCTCCATCTGTTCCAAGGAATGCTGCAAGGTGGTCACCTTGTCCGGTACCTCCTCTAGTGTCCTCTCAGTCGCCTTCACCCGCTCCTTCAACTTCTTGTGATCATCT
Source organism: Triturus cristatus (assembly GCF_964204655.1). NCBI lineage: Eukaryota > Metazoa > Chordata > Amphibia > Caudata > Salamandridae > Triturus > Triturus cristatus. The sequence goes on from NC_140595.1 coordinate 585,928,477, forward strand.
TTTAATAAAGCAAGGTCCACTCCTATAGTGCCTCTTTGTTTCGCGGGCCTTCCGGGACGTTGTGATGGCCTGCATTATATCCACCAAGGTAGGGCTTCTCGGAGTCTCCGCCCCGGGGGTGCTCGTCGCGACGTCCTAGTCTTCAGATTGGTGCCCCCATCTTCGTCCTGGAGGACAGCAAATCCCCGCCTCCGCGACGTTCGCCCCATCTCGGGTGCACACCCAGTACCCCCAGCCTCAAGGCGCCTTCCACTCCAGCAGCTCCCAAGTGATAGTCAGAGGCAACCTCAGGGAAGCGCAAGTAGGGAGGTCAGCTACCTTCGTGCCAAACAGGCCAGAGGAGTCCGGGGGCTGGGCCCCGTATCTCCACGGTCACAGCGAGAAGGATGGACGGGGGAGTTCCGTACAACCAGCACCTCACAGGGGATAGTCAATAACATGCCAATGCTCTCCGGTCCTCCACACCTCCACGAGTCCCCACAGTGCAGTGGCGCGCTTCAGGGAACCAGCGGCCCACGGGCAGACCTCCAGGTCACAACCGCCCCAGGTAAGTATCTCCAGTCCATAGGCGAGAAGCACGCGGCCACTCCTCCAGCGCCCACCGTCTTCACTAGCCCCCACACGCTGGCCCCGCACTCCCCACCAAGCAATCCGTCTCTCCTCGGGGGTTGCCTTGCCCACTTGCGTAATCTAAACTTACGCACACCCCTTACTTGCACAGAAACTCCAACTCTCCTCTGGAGGTAAAATGAGCTTTATTAGTATTGTAGACAAGGGCAATAAGTCACTGAAGCTAGTAAGTTCTTGGGCACCAAGTGAAACAATGAATGCACCAATATATATATGTATATATGTATGTATGTATGTATGTATGTATATAGGATCATTAGTACTGACTGTGACCGCATTGGGAGTGAGGATGTAGCATTAGCTACAGGAGTTACACCAGGTTCCAGCAACATCGACAATTTTACATTGGGACCGGAAGCTGCAAGTTTGCGGAGCTCGGCAAGCCACATTGCTGGGACACCACCGGGTGTTTGGAGGCCCTTCACTTTACGGGTCTTCGCAGCGAACTCCAACAACCAGCATGCAATTGGCCCCGGTGAGCGCGAGGGAACCACAGAGTACAAGTCGAGGCGGGGCACCAGCATTTCATTGGGTGTGGCTATGACAGCGTCACAAGATGTATTTAAAGACCGCCAGGTGAGAAATTCGACTTGGGAACCGGCACTGAGGAAAGCACTACCGCTGAAACGCGTCTGCCACAATGTTTCCAGTTTGAAGGCATAACCCGTGCTGTTAAATGTGGAATAAATCCTGTTGTTAACTCCAGCATATGTCGGGCTCATTTGTGGTGACGAGTGAGCATTGGACTTTATGTGAAGCCAGTATTGCTGACACTGGCTACCGGCATGCCCTCACGGTCAGGTGCAACGCGCTTTCAGCAAAACCTTTGGACTCTGTAGATTCAGTACAGCGCGGTGCCCCCCTTTGAGGATCATTAGTACTGACTGTGACCGCATTGGGAGTGAGGATGTAGCATTAGCTACAGGAGTTACACCAGGTTCCAGCAACATCAACAATTTTACATTGGGACCGGAAGCTGCAAGTTTGCGGAGCTCGGCAAGCCACATTGCTGAGACACCACCGGGTGTTTGGAGGCCCTTCACTTTACGGGTCTTCGCAGCGAACTCCAACAACCAGCATGCAATTGGCCCCGGTGAGCGCGAGGGAACCACAGAGTACAAGTCGAGGCGGGGCACCAGCATTTCATTGGGTGTGGCTATGACAGCGTCACAAGATGTATTTAAAGACCGCCAGGTGAGAAATTCGACTTGGGAACCGGCACTGAGGAAAGCACTACCGCTGAAACGCGTCTGCCACAATGTTTTCAGTTTGAAGGCATAACCCGTGCTGTTAAATGTGAAATAAATCCTGTTGTTAACTCCAGCATATGTCGGGCTCATTTGTGGTGACGAGTGAGCATTGGACTTTATGTATATATATATATATATATATATATATATATATATATATATATATATATATATATATATATTTAGATGCTCTGTTCGTACTGCGTACTCCTTCAGGCAAACAAACGGATACGGACCACAAATCGGTGCAATAGAATTTATTCGGTGTAAGAGGTCGCCATGACGCGTTTCAGCCCTTTCCACGGGCCTTGATCACATGACACAGTGTGTGAATTTGCATTGGTTTATATAGCATACACTTGCAGACGTAGTCATTGGAGCATGTAAGCCTACAACAGCAAATGACATAGAAGAAAGACTGGTAAAAGAACTACAAAATCGTCGGTTAAAAGATAATTACATAACAAAATTGCTGTAAAACATACATGTAATGCCTAAATATAACAAGATAAATCTATGACTAGTCTAGGCACGTAGTGTAAAATAACTGCACATTATATGTCAAATAACCGAGTTCTTAACAAGTTCAAGTCCTTCAAGAGTGACATGTATACTGCAAGTTTTCATGTTTAAAAACCACACAAGATAAAGTGCAAAATTAGTGCAAAAGTGAATGATAAAATTCAAGAGAGCTAGTTGCTTATCTTTTTTTCTTATTTTTTCATTTTTTATATTTTATGACAAGTATTCGACACATTTTTGATGCCAAAAATATTATGGGGGCATAATCAATTCAAGTTAAAATACCATGAAACAGAGTGTGTGGACATAACAAATATTGAAACTTATACTGCAATAGTATTAGAGATATGTACTCAAAACAATTTGAGCCGGGGGTTTTTTAATTAATTGCTAGGAGCCCCTGCAATTCCCTTTCTCTATGTTTGTCAACACACATAGATTGTAAGATGTCAAATGGTGACTAGGCTAATAATTCACATCATCGGTGATTTGAAAACATGGTTTCACTAGTCATTCCCGGGGGGATATTTTCAAAATAGCCACATGTGGGGAATGCAAAATAGAAGGGAGTGACAATATCATACTTATATTTATAAGCAAGTCAGAGGCTTATACAAATAGATGAAATGACAGCATATAAATATTAAATATTAAATAAGCTAAGAATTCAATCTAAAATAGATAAAATATGTATATATGCTTATAAAAATAAATTATGCGTCTTATAAATATGTATAAAAGGCAAATAGTGTTATTACCATCTATCTTATTATAACAATTTTAATAAATACGATAAAATCTCCCATTTCTAAAATCCCACATAAAAGGGCTAAAAGGTGTATGAAAATTTGTTGTCTTCAGGACATAAGGTATAGGAGACATATTTAGAGGCATGTGTACAGGTCCTCAGTGATATTAAGGCCGAAAGGTTGTTTGGTGTTAAGCTCAAGGATGTACCTCGTTTCCATGGAGCGTAGTTTTTGTTCCCTGTTACCACCCCTCCTACTCGCCGGAACAGAGTCAATGACAAAGTATTTAAGTTCTTTACTACTAGAATCATGTTTGGCTTTAAAATGCCGGTCCACTGGGTATGTGTTGTCTTGATTGTTTATCGCCCTTAGATGTTGTAAAACCCTCTTGTGTACTTGGAGTTTTGTGCTTCCTACATATTGTAGATTGCACGGGCAAGACAAAACATAAACCGCATATTCAGTTTTACATGTAAGAAGTTTATCTATTTTGTGCTTTTTTTGGTCAAGTGGGGTGATGTATGTGGTTTTATTTTCACCCTGCTGACAAGCCTTGCATGTTTTGCAGTGGAAAAAGCCAGTATGTGTTTGTAGCCAATTTGTGGATTCTATAGTTTCCGGACTGGTTTTAACCAGTTCGTCTCTCATTGAGCGACCCCGGCTGTATGTGATTGAGGGCCTTTTCGGCAAAGTTGGGCCTATCACTGGGTCACTTAAAATTAGAGGCCAATTGCGGGTTATGATAGACTCAACCTTTTTGTGTTGTAGACTATATTGGATGATGATTCTGAATTCCTTTACATTTATCCTAGTGTTGGTTCCTGTACTAGTCACTGAGGTGTTGGTCGTGGTTGTTGTTTCTGTCTTATTGTGAAGTTCCGCTCTGTTCATGCACATAGATTTTGTGATGGCATTGGTTACAATTTTATCAGAATAGCCTCTTTCTAAGAATCTTTGTTTGCAGTCTATTTGGGCTATTTGTAGGTCACTGTCCTCACTGTGAATTCTTCTGAGTCTGAGCATCTCACCGTAGGGAATGCTGTTTATTAAATGTTTAACATGCGAGCTACTAGCATGTAGTGTTGAGTTTCCAGCAGTTTCCTTTCGGTGGAGTTTGGTTTTGATTTTATGATTGCTGACGTACACTTCCGTATCCAGGAAATTCACTGAGGTGGCACTAATGTTAGCAGTGAATTGTAGGTTTAGATTGTTTATGTTAATGGCCTGTAGGAAATCCTGTGCGCTGCTAAGACTACCATCCCATATGATAAAAAGGTCGTCTATGTAGCGTAGCCATAGCTTAACATTATTTTCCATAGCCTCAATGTGTTCTGTCATGAGGACCAGCTCCTCCCACCAGCCCATGTGTAAACATGCGTAGCTTGGGGAGAAGCTGGCCCCCATCGCAACTCCTCTTAACTGCCTGTACAGAAGATTGTTAAACATGAAGATGTTGTTGAACAAACAGAACTTAACCATTTCTATCAACATCAATTTGTGACCAACCAGATTACCCATTGATTTATCCAAAAAGTATTCCATTGCCCTTAGGCCATCTGCATGCTGGATACTAGTGTATAGTGAGCTTACATCAAGGGCAATTAGTACAAAGCTGGGTTTCCAAACTACGTTATCAATTTTGCGTAGGAAGTCACTTGTGTCCCGCACATATGAAGGCAAAGCCTTCACTATACTTTGTAAAAAGAAATCCACATATTGTGATGTGTGTTCCAGACAACCATTTCTCGCTGAGATGATGGGTCTGCCCGGCGGGTTGATGGGGTCTTTGTGGATTTTGGGTATAACGTAGATGGTAGGTACCACAGGAAAGTCGTTTTTTAGGAATTTGAATTCTTGTCCGGTAATCAAGTTCGTCGATTTCCATGTTGCCAATTTCTTGTTAAAAGTCGTATACATTGTTTTTAGATCAGTTCCATTGCATCTAATGTAGCAAGTTCTGTCATTGAGCTGATTGTAAGCTTCCTTCATGTAATTTTCTTTGGTCATCAATACAATATTGCCACCTTTGTCCGAGGCTCGTATTACAATTTGATTGTTCTTCTTCAGTTTGGACATCAAAGTCGTGTAATCAGACCTGTTTTTGTTGAATTTGGGTTTTCCAGCAAATGTCCTCGTTTTTAACTCCTTCAATTGGTCCGTTATTTGTTCGTGGAACAAATCTATTGAATCCTTTACCATGATGGGATTGAATGTTGATTTTGGCTTGAATTGCGTTAGAGGACATTTGTTTGGTAGTATCATCATGTTCAGTTCGGTAGAGAGAGTGTTCAAGTCAGCCTGCGAGGGGATTTGCGAATTTTCATTCTGTTGAGGATCCCATAGTTCCTGCATTTCATGAAGAAAAGTGTCATCTGATTGAGTAGCATCTGTTGAGGTCGTGGTCATAGTGGCTGCATTGGAGTTGTTCATGTTAAGCTTTGGATTAAGTAAATGAAATTTCTTGAGTTTTAATTTTCGAGTACTCTTGAAAATGTCTAATCGTGTTTTTACGTAGTTGAAATTGTTGGCAGGACAATACGTTAAACCCAAGCTTAATGTTGTTATTTCATTGTCAGTCAGTGTTACTTCAGAAAGGTTCACAATTGTTTTATTCGTGCATGATGGTATACTCTCTTTTATTTCCTCCACCCTCCTCTTTTTTTCCGAAACGTACTTGTTGCGTTTTGCCTTGCGACGTTGTCGTCGCTTCCAGTTTTTGCTTGGCCGTAGTTTTTCTGAGTTCTGGGACGAAGAGTTTGTCGTCTGTCCTCGCATAAAAAAGACAGTTCCTCGTCTAATGTGCGTTTTTGTCTGCCTTGGTTGGATACAGATTCGCGTTCGGAATCGCTTTCTGGTGCTGAGCTTAACTCGGAGTTCGATGTGCTTGAGGATGCTGCGTCTGTTCTAGTCATTTTGGCTCTGGCATTTCCAGCTTTTCTGTTGTCACTGTTGGACCTGAGCATTTCATATTTTTTGGAAAAGGTGAAGATTTGTCCGACCTCATAATCCGTTTTGTCACGGAAAAACTTGTACGTTTTCCTTTCCTTTATTTTGTCTTCTTCTTTCTTGAGTCTTATTGACATTTCTTGCCGCAGTTTGGTTTTTTCCTCCGGTTGGTCCATTGCATCGATTTCCTCGTTAATTTTAGCTATTTCTTCTAGTAGGGCAGTGCGGTCAATGTCTGCATATTTTATTAGAATTTGCATCAAGCGTTTGGAAGAGTCCAGGTTACACTCGGCCCACTCTCTCATCATGAGTGGGTTTGGTGCTTCGTAACTCGGTGCCAACAGTATTCTCAGACCTCGTGGTACTCTGTCCACGTCTAAATACATCTGTAGGGAGCGCGACTCCCACCACTTGCTCTGTTCCGATCGACTTTTCTTTTCTAAGATTTTGAATTTGTCCCTCAGTGTCGTACTTGTCTCCTTTGCTTGTGTGTTCGTATTACTTTCCTTATCAGTTGCGGCTCTGTTGTCTTTGAACATGGATAATGCTGCCGCTTCCCTTTCCTTCACTGTGTCAGCCGACATTGCACCGTGTATATTGAATTCAAACTACGGGGGTTGTAAACTGACAATTCAGTCCCAGCTCCGTAGTAGCACTCCTCTCACCCCTTAACCGCTACTGACACGTACCTGAGCTGACGATAAGGACGGCCGCTTCCTCCGAGACGGTCAGTCCCCAGTCCACTCTGGGCTCGTTGTTTTTTCGCGGTCTCCGGGGGTTCCACAGCGCAGCTCCTTCAGGAACACACTTGTAGCTTCCAAGTAGAAGGCACGTCTCTCCAAGTGCTGTGGCCCAAGACGAGAGGGGGTCCGTAGAACGCTGGAAAGAGACTTCGCCGGCTTTAAATATTTAGATGCTCTGTTCGTACTGCGTACTCCTTCAGGCAAACAAACGGATACGGACCACAAATCGGTGCAATAGAATTTATTCGGTGTAAGAGGTCGCCATGACGCGTTTCAGCCCTTTCCACGGGCCTTGATCACATGACACAGTGTGTGAATTTGCATTGGTTTATATAGCATACACTTGCAGACGTAGTCATTGGAGCATGTAAGCCTACAACAGCAAATGACATAGAAGAAAGACTGGTAAAAGAACTACAAAATCGTCGGTTAAAAGATAATTACATAACAAAATTGCTGTAAAACATACATGTAATGCCTAAATATAACAAGATAAATCTATGACTAGTCTAGGCACGTAGTGTAAAATAACTGCACATTATATGTCAAATAACCGAGTTCTTAACAAGTTCAAGTCCTTCAAGAGTGACATGTATACTGCAAGTTTTCATGTTTAAAAACCACACAAGATAAAGTGCAAAATTAGTGCAAAAGTGAATGATAAAATTCAAGAGAGCTAGTTGCTTATCTTTTTTTCTTATTTTTTCATTTTTTATATTTTATGACAAGTATTCGACACATTTTTGATGCCAAAAATATTATGGGGGCATAATCAATTCAAGTTAAAATACCATGAAACAGAGTGTGTGGACATAACAAATATTGAAACTTATACTGCAATAGTATTAGAGATATGTACTCAAAACAATTTGAGCCGGGGGTTTTTTAATTAATTGCTAGGAGCCCCTGCAATTCCCTTTCTCTATGTTTGTCAACACACATAGATTGTAAGATGTCAAATGGTGACTAGGCTAATAATTCACATCATCGGTGATTTGAAAACATGGTTTCACTAGTCATTCCCGGGGGGATATTTTCAAAATAGCCACATGTGGGGAATGCAAAATAGAAGGGAGTGACAATATCATACTTATATTTATAAGCAAGTCAGAGGCTTATACAAATAGATGAAATGACAGCATATAAATATTAAATAAGCTAAGAATTCAATCTAAAATAGATAAAATATGTATATATGCTTATAAAAATAAATTATGCGTCTTATAAATATGTATAAAAGGCAAATAGTGTTATTACCATCTATCTTATTATAACAATTTTAATAAATACGATAAAATCTCCCATTTCTAAAATCCCACATAAAAGGGCTAAAAGGTGTATGAAAATTTGTTGTCTTCAGGACATAAGGTATAGGAGACATATTTAGAGGCATGTGTACAGGTCCTCAGTGATATTAAGGCCGAAAGGTTGTTTGGTGTTAAGCTCAAGGATGTACCTCGTTTCCATGGAGCGTAGTTTTTGTTCCCTGTTACCACCCCTCCTACTCGCCGGAACAGAGTCAATGACAAAGTATTTAAGTTCTTTACTACTAGAATCATGTTTGGCTTTAAAATGCCGGGCCACTGGGTATGTGTTGTCTTGATTGTTTATCGCCCTTAGATGTTGTAAAACCCTCTTGTGTACTTGGAGTTTTGTGCTTCCTACATATTGTAGATTGCACGGGCAAGACAAAACATAAACCGCATATTCAGTTTTACATGTAAGAAGTTTATCTATTTTGTGCTTTTTTTGGTCAAGTGGGGTGATGTATGTGGTTTTATTTTCACCCTGCTGACAAGCCTTGCATGTTTTGCAGTGGAAAAAGCCAGTATGTGTTTGTAGCCAATTTGTGGATTCTATAGTTTCCGGACTGGTTTTAACCAGTTCGTCTCTCATTGAGCGACCCCGGCTGTATGTGATTGAGGGCCTTTTCGGCAAAGTTGGGCCTATCACTGGGTCACTTAAAATTAGAGGCCAATTGCGGGTTATGATAGACTCAACCTTTTTGTGTTGTAGACTATATTGGATGATGATTCTGAATTCCTTTACATTTATCCTAGTGTTGGTTCCTGTACTAGTCACTGAGGTGTTGGTCGTGGTTGTTGTTTCTGTCTTATTGAGAAGTTCCGCTCTGTTCATGCACATAGATTTTGTGATGGCATTGGTTACAATTTTATCAGAATAGCCTCTTTCTAAGAATCTTTGTTTGCAGTCTATTTGGGCTATTTGTAGGTCACTGTCCTCACTGTGAATTCTTCTGAGTCTGAGCATCTCACCGTAGGGAATGCTGTTTATTAAATGTTTAACATGCGAGCTACTAGCATGTAGTGTTGAGTTTCCAGCAGTTTCCTTACGGTGGAGTTTGGTTTTGATTTTATGATTGCTGACGTACACTTCCGTATCCAGGAAATTCACTGAGGTGGCACTAATGTTAGCAGTGAATTGTAGGTTTAGATTGTTTATGTTAATGGCCTGTAGGAAATCCTGTGCGCTGCTAAGACTACCATCCCATATGATAAAAAGGTCGTCTATGTAGCGTAGCCATAGCTTAACATTATTTTCCATAGCCTCAATGTGTTCTGTCATGAGGACCAGCTCCTCCCACCAGCCCATGTGTAAACATGCGTAGCTTGGGGAGAAGCTGGCCCCCATCGCAACTCCTCTTAACTGCCTGTACAGAAGATTGTTAAACATGAAGATGTTGTTGAACAAACAGAACTTAACCATTTCTATCAACATCAATTTGTGACCAACCAGATTACCCATTGATTTATCCAAAAAGTATTCCATTGCCCTTAGGCCATCTGCATGCTGGATACTAGTGTATAGTGAGCTTACATCAAGGGCAATTAGTACAAAGCTGGGTTTCCAAACTACGTTATCAATTTTGCGTAGGAAGTCACTTGTGTCCCGCACATATGAAGGCAAAGCCTTCACTATACTTTGTAAAAAGAAATCCACATATTGTGATGTGTGTTCCAGACAACCATTTCTCGCTGAGATGATGGGTCTGCCCGGCGGGTTGATGGGGTCTTTGTGGATTTTGGGTATAAAGTAGATGGTAGGTACCACAGGAAAGTCGTTTTTTAGGAATTTGAATTCTTGTCCGGTAATCAAGTTCGTCGATTTCCATGTTATATATACACACACAGACAAATATGAGATCTTGAATATAGATATATAAACAGTTAATGTACAAAGCACCTCACCAGATGCATCTGCACCGGAGTCTTCAACATCCCTGGCCAAACACCGAAAACACCAAGTCGGGAACCCTGTAGAGATTGGGGCACAGGAAGTAATCTCTCCGGGCCCCAAAGTTGTCCCGCGAGTGCGTCCACTCCAAGACTGAGTTCCTGAGCTCCACCCCACAGAAACCGCTTTTTATAGTTAAATCAACACGTTCGAGAACACTCTAGCAGGCGTTCTCGCCCATCTATCCAACATAGGTGCTGGCCGCATCTCTTCGTCAGATCCACCCATACAGACCTGGCCAGATTCTGCTTGGGTGCGCCGAGGCAAAAGACATTCCTTTCCCTGTCTCCGGCCTTGGAGAGCCTTGCACAGCGCATCCTCCCTCTGTCCTAGAGATTAGCATAGAATGCACCAAAATAAGCAGCTCAAGGTACAAAATAACCTCACGAGGTATGTCTTGCACCAGCTCGTACTGGTTTACGTGAAAAACATGTTTATGTTACTGCTGAAGTGTAACTACAGGTCAAAGCAGCACAAAATGGAAATGCAGTGCAACAAAATGGAGGATCAGAGCATCACATGGAATCGAAGTCAACATGCAGTTTAGCACGTGAAAATGGCAAATGCAGTACAGGGGTCAAGGAGGAGAGGCAATCCATGGGGACAGCGAGACACCAAGGCAAGGGCGAGCAGCCCCGGTGGACGCACGGCCAAGCTCCGCCACCAGCAGCAGGGCCCGATGTCAGAGGGGGCAGCCACTCACCGCCGTCGAGGCCTCTTCACCGCCAGTCCGTAGCCCTCACCGCACCAGAAGGGGTCCACCAGCACACCAGGCCGTAGCAGGAGGCAGGCAGCAGGTCCGCTCCGCCGGCCCCCCAGCAGCGTCCTCACATCGGGCACAGTGTCAGGTAGGCCGCCTCTCCAGGCTATCACCGGGCTGCCATCTTGGGGCCAGGCAACAGCGCCCGATCTTGGCACCTCGCTCTCTCCGGTCTCCTCTGGGCCAACCAAGCCACCGCCAGTCTCCGTAGCAGGGCCCGCGCCATGGCCCCCCAACACCTCTCAGACCGATGGTCAGCCCACAGAGAGCAGCAGGCCGCAGCGCTCTCACCAGCAGATCGCAGTCGCCGTCTTGGGGTGCCGCAGTCAGACACACGGCGGGTGAAAGAAGGAAGCTGTTCTCTGTCGCCAAAGTGCCCCCGTTGTTGAGGAAGCACCCACCGGGCCACCAGGTATGCCCAGTCAGGATTGTGGGGGTTAGGGACCCCCATGAGTCCGCAGGATCTATGCGAACGGAGGGAGGCCACGGAGAAGCTTCGGGATCCTCGACCTTCTACATCGGCGTCAGGCCACACCCCCCTTGGCTGGGTCCTCCCATCTGCAAGATGGCGGGTACTAAGAGTTGTGCTTCACCTCACCTCCCCCACCTGAGGGGTGGGGTTGGCAGAAGTGGGCGCACCTCTCTTCCTCACTTGTTTTTCCGGCCAGTTCTCCCGCCCAAAGTGGGGGTCAGAACCAGTGGGGACCAGTTGTTGAATGCAGCAAGTGGCCTGGGGAAGGTCACAAAGGCGGCAAGCCTTTAAAGCTTCCCCTTCGTGGACCCTGCCCATCCTGGGGGAGAGGCTTGGCACCTCGTCCTAGGATATGCATTGTTTCAGGCCCCCGAGAGCAGCAGGCTCTCAACCCAGGGGTCCAGAAACATGTCTGGTGGTGGCAGCTGAAAGCAGCCACCCAGCCTGGACACTAGTGGTAGGTCGTTTTTCTGGGGGCATCTCTAAGATGCCCTCTGTGTGCATTTTTCATTAAATCCCACACTGGCATCAGTCTGCGTTTAATGTGTTGTGAAGTTTGATACCAAACTTCTCAGTTTTCAGTGTAGCTAATATGGTGCTGTGGAGTTCGTAATAAACTCCCAGCGCCATATACTCTTAATGGCAACATTGCATTTACAATGTCTAAGAATGAGCTTAGACACTGTAGGGGTAGAGGGCTCATGCACCTGTACCCTCACCACTGGTATAGGGCACCCAGCTAAAGGGGTGACTGATCTATGCCAAGGTAGTGGGTTGTAGGCATGGCACACAGGGATGTGTTTGCCATGTTGACTCTTCACTTTGTTCTGCACCAAGATATGCAGCCTGCAACGGCAGTGTGTGAGTGTAAAGGTACAGGATCTCTAAGAGTGGCACAATAAGTGCTGCAGCCCTTAGAGGCCTTCCCTGGTCACAGTGCCCTGGGGCTGACCTGTGGCCAGAGATGCCAATTAGGTTTGGGTTTCATTGCAGTTTTAGGGAAAGAACATAGGCCCTGGGTACCTGATTAGCAGGAGCCCAGGGCACACTCAGTCAAAGCACATCAGCTGTTCAGCAAAAAGTGGGGTTAACCATGCAGAAAGAGGGCACTTTCTCACAAGGTTGCCTCATTTATTTCGCTGTTGGTCGAGAGGAAGGTCCAAGCACCGCTCTGGGGGCTCGGAGTACTCTTCATCGAAGTCGTCCTGTAAGAGGCACAACAAAAAGCGCAAGAAGTCGAAGTATGCTTCAGCCTATCCCCATCCACCGTGTGGCGAGACGGAGGAGCCTCTGCTTTCTAGGCCTGCTCTGTGGAGCGACACCTGGGTCGACTCTGCGTCTCCATCCCTTTCCGGTAGCTACCCCCGCCCAGCTCGAGAACTTTTACAACGCCATGTGCACCGTATTTGGGCTGCCTGATCCTGCCGACGCACCTTCGGGCCTCCAGGTCCAGCTGGGAGAAGGCGATCCCATGGGTCCCGTGCCGGCGGCTCCGGCGCCACAGCTTCCTGCCGGACCTGTTCCCAGGTCTGGACTGGCGTCGGTCGCACCGTCACTGCGGCATTGTCCGACGCCGAAGTGTCTGTTGCCACTGTCCCTAGTCTAATCCCAGATGTCACAGAGCCGGTCTGGCGTCCACCGAGGCCGGCGCCGACAAAGCCGTCAAACCATCCGTATTCTGAAGGGCTAGGATTAGACAAAGAGGATTGAGAACGGGAGCAGGATCCATTCGAAATCCCGCAACCTCAAAAAACATGGACTGGTATGAGGAACTGGGTGATGCCAGAGGCCTGGACACCTCCCCAGATTCTGCCATGCTGTCTTCCCCCTAACATGGCTACGGAGGAGGGGGCGTTGTTTGGAATGGTGGTGCGTAGGGTGAGGTCCTGCAGCCCGGTGTCTACTCATCGGAACCCTTGATTCCCTTTAATTAGGCCTTAACAGATGTTCTTCTGGGCATCTGCTCCAAGCCTAACACAGGGGCTCCTGTGAACAGAACGATTGCCCGCCGCCATCGCCTTGCACCGGCCAACCCAGCTTTCCTTACTACCCATCCCACCCCACAGAACTTGGTGGTCCAGGCTTCCACTTCCCGTGGTGGGTTTCCTTCCGCCCCACCGGACAGGGAATCCAAACGGCTGGAGACCTTTGGTAATTAGATTTTCTCTTCCACCAGCCACGCATTGCAGTCTGAACACTGCATGCCTTTTGAGCCGTAATTCCCATTCTATATGGGACATGGTTGCGCAAGTTCTGCCTAGAGTCCCGGAGGAGGACCAGATCCTGCTCTCCCAAACAATTTTAGACGGTAAAGATGCGGTAAAGTTTGCCATTCATTGTAACTTGAACACGATGGACGCGCTAGGCAGGTCGATTTCCTCAACGGTGGCCATCAGGTGCCTTGCCTGGCTAAGTACGTCTGAATTTTCAGGAGATGTCTAGGCAGACCTCATGGGCATGCCGTTTCATGGCTCGCGTATCTTTGCATACCAGGCTGACGCAGCGCTTGAGCCCATTAAGGATTCGCAGGCTAAGGCCAAATCTTTGTGCCTCATTTCCACACCCTGGCCTGTGTCTGCTTTTCGCTCCTTTCGTGGCTACGGAAGGGGCTTCCAACTGCGCCAACTCTATTCCACCCAGTGGGCACCGCAAGTTCAGCAACCTCTGCGGGGCCTTGGTAGCGGTTTACCCTGCCCTCGGGGGTCAAGAGGCCAGAGTCTAGCCAAGCCACCATCCCCTCCTCCACTGCAAAACCCTCCTAGTCTGGTCCTCCGGGATCACGAGCGTCTAGTGGGCGGCAGGATATGCCATCACTTCCACCACTAGTGCGCCATCACCTCGGAGGTGGGCATTGCAAATAGTCCGAAGGGGATACTCCATTCTCATACCCCTTCCAAACATCTTATCAGACAGGTCTGGGGGGGCAAACAGGCGCACGTGCGTTGGCAAGTGCTTACACTACCGTATGAAAGGGGAGGGTATGGGGTACCGGACCTACACTTGTACTATCTAGTGGCCCAATGCAGCTTCGCTTTTTCTTGGTTGCATCCCGACACCAGGATCCCATTTCTCCGTCCCAAGGTGGATTTCGTTCTTCCTGAGCAGTTATCCACAGTATTACCCAAGGGCGTTCCCAGACCCAAAGGATATAAAGACAGTTTCCACTACCAGCTGGGCCTGGGAGAAGCTGAGACGTGTCACTGGCACAGCCACACTGTATTCCTCGGCTCTACCGATCCCCAACGTGCACTAGTTGCCTGTTACTGGTGAAAGAGTAGTGCAGCGCACACTGGCCAAGTTCGAAGTCACTAAATTGGGAGATTTGTACCCTGATGGGCATACCTTCTCTGTGACGGACGACGTCTGCTTTCACAACGCCACCTTCATGGATCGCTTCGTTCTAGGTCAGATTCGTTCGGCTCTACGAGCCACCCTGCCTGCTTTTCCCATTTGAACCGGTCTCGTTCATTCCACTCTCCCTGATCATAGAGAGTGAGAAATGGGTACACCTGTTATCTAAACTGTACAAGGCATGCTCTGGGATTATACCGGTCAACGATGACAGGGTTCGCAAAGATTGGTAGGATGACTTAGGCCGCCCCATTACAGACGATCAGTGGGCTAAATGCTGCGCAGTGACGAAAGAAGTCTCCCTAAACCGCAGACCTAAATTACTCCATTTTAAATTCCTGCGTAGAATATACATCACCCCTGCCAGAGCCCACAGGCTTGACCCGTCCAGACCTTATACTTGTTGTAAATGTGATGCCCCACACGCCAATTTTGCACACTTAACATGGTCTTGTCC
Organism: Triturus cristatus; assembly: GCF_964204655.1. NCBI lineage: Eukaryota > Metazoa > Chordata > Amphibia > Caudata > Salamandridae > Triturus > Triturus cristatus. The sequence goes on from NC_140595.1 coordinate 585,943,612, forward strand.
AAACTACAGCCCTATTGGGAGATGGTACAGAGAACACTGGGTGACATGACCTAATCTGTCTCTCATCCCCACACCTGAAGTGACACTTTTGGGTTACATGGTAAACTTCCCCAGAAGCGTTAGGAAATTTGTCTTCCTCAGTTTGCTGCTTGCCAAACGAGAAATAGCTATTTACTGGGGCTGCAAGACCGTTCCCACTTTGCAAGGTTCGCTGAATAGTATGGCATTCTGTAACACTAACAGCGAAGTATACTCCAGCCCACTGCCTTGCTCCTTCCATCCCAAAGATATTTGGGGGCCATTCAAAACTTATGTGGAATCTGTGCGACAAGCCTCGGACTCACAACTAGATTGGGGCACAGGTCCCCAAAGGGGTGGGGTAATCTGTTTGTTACTTTCAAATGTTTGTTTACCGATGCTCCACTGAGCCCTACAGTGTTCGTGACTCTTTGATTATGCTGTTGCACCTGCGACTGTCTGGGTACGGGTGGGCCAGGTGATCGGCATCGGGACGGCGTATGTCTACACTCCGGGGAAGGGGACTGGCCTTCGGGACTGTATTTTCATGTGTTGCTGGGTCTCTTCGTTTACTAGATACATGGCATGTCGACTCCTGCATTGATGCATTTCATCCCTCTCTTCTTTTTCAAATTCTATGATAATGACAGTGCACAACTATGCTTGTATTGCCATAATGTGCTAAAATGGTAAATAAAGTATAAAAAAATATATATATTCTCCCTCCCCTTCGAGACTACTCCTCCCTCTATGCCTCCAATTCATGATTAGTTGACTGAGGATAATCTCATGCTACTCCGCGATGAAGTCAAGGTTCTCTCTGCTAAGGGAGCTATAGAGAGGATTCCTGGGCCAGAAATAGGCTGTGGTTGCTATTCCAGCTATTTCCTGGCTCCAAAGAAAGACAGAGGCCTCTGTCCTATCCTCGACCTTCGAGCCCTCATCTACTTCCTCAAGAAGGAAAAATTCAAGATGTTCACCCTTGCTCAGGTTCGATCTGTTCTGGACCCAGGAGACTGGATGGTAGCTTTGGACTTGCAAGACTCCTACCACATTCCCGTCCTGCCGCCCATCGCTGCTACCTGTAGTTTACTGTGGGCCAAGAGCACTTCCAGTTTGCTGGGCTCCCCTTTGACCTCACGAGTGCCCCTCAGGTGTTCACCAAGGTGATGGCGGTGGTCGCAACTCATCTGCGGAGATTAGGGCTTCCAGTCTTCCCCTATCTCCACAACTGGTTGCTGAAGGTGGGCTCATCCCAAGCAGTCATCTCCCACCTCCTTACTACAGCAAGCCTCTTGGGTTCGTTGGGGTTCACTATCAACATGCCATATACACCTGATTCCTTCCCAGATGCTCCCTTTCATTGAAGCAGTTCTGGATGCGGTGCAGTTTTTGCCTTATTACGAGCGGTGAGTCCAGGATATTCCGGCTACGATATCGATGTTTCAGCCTCTATCCTGGATTTTGGTGAAAATGGCTCTGAGGCTGTTGGGCCTCGTGGCCTCCTGCATCCTACTTGTTGACCATGCCAAATGGCACTTGCAGGCACTGCTATGTGGCCTGATGTTCCAATGGGCGCAGCATCAGGGAAATCTCACCGACCTAGTTCAGATCTCGGAGGGCACTGCAAAAGACCTGGAGTGGTGGCTGTTGAACCACAAATGGATCAAGTGCAGGCCCCTCTCCCTTCCCATCCAGACCTCGCAGTAGTGACACAAAAAGCCTTCTTGCCGCCCATCAAGGGAAGGCTAGTTCAGGTGTTCACGGACAACACAGTCTCCTGTACACCTTTCTGCCCATACCACTCCTGCCAAGAGTGATCCAGAAGATCAGGAGCGACCGGGCACAAGTTTTTCTTGTGGCTTTGGTCTCTGCATGGAGAGTCTGGTATCCCAAGCTTTTGGCAATGAGCATTGATCCTCTGATCAGGCTGCCCCTTAGAGAGGATCTTCTGTTGCTGCAGCAGGGAAGGGTCCTCCACCCGAATCTGTCCACTTTACGCCTCCTTGCATGGAGATTGAGCAGTGACAGTTGACCGCTTTCGACCTTCCTCCCGTCTGTGAGGTTATTCAGGCAGCCAAGTATCCCTCCACAAAGTCGGACTACACCTGCCGATGGAGCAAGTTTTGTAAATATTGTACAGAGCAGTCTGTGGTCCCCCTTACTGCCTCCCTGTCAGACATTCTCATGTTTATTCTCTCTGTGACTCAGCGGGGATCTGCTCTGGGCACTCTGAAAGGCTACTTATTAGTCCTTTCCTCTTTTCTTTGGCTGCCTGATCAGCCTTCCCTTTTCAAATCCCCTCTGTTGCAGAGATTCTTGAAGGGGTTAACCCATTTGTTTTCCCCTTCCTCTTTTATCATGCAACAGTAGGACCTTAATTTGGTCCTCACCTTTCTGATGTGCGCACCATTTGAGCCGCTGCACAACTCCCCTCTATGGTTGCTTGCTCAAAACCATTTTTTAGTGGCAAGAACCTCTGCTAGGAGGGTGAGCATACTGCAAGCACTGTCATCAGTCTCCTTACCTGGTAGTCTTTCGTCTGAAGCAGGGCTCTGTACAAGGGCATCTTTTCTGCCTATGGTGGTAACACCCTTTCATTTGGGACAGTCTGTTACTCTGCTCACTTTCAATGCACCCCTTCAAGGAAGCGGAGCGTCTCCATCCTCTGGACCCAAAAAGAGCGTTATCGTTCTACCTCGATCGAACCAAAGAGTTCCAGGTGGAAGACCGACTCTTTATAGGCTGTGTGGGTGCAAAGAAGGGGCAAGCTGTCCAAAAGGGGACTATATCCTGCTGGGTTATCCTCTGTATCAAAGTTTTTTACTCCTTGGTAAAAAAAGATCCTCCTGAAGGGGTTCGAGCCCATTCCACCAGGGCAAAAGCAGCCACCACAGCTCTCCACCGTGGTGTCCCCATATCTGATATCTGCCAAGCGGCCACATGGGCATCTCTGCTCACGTTTGCCAGACACTATTGCGTATCTGTTCAAAGGTAAAGAATCTGCGGCTAGATGTCTCTATCAGATGGACAATTTACTTACCTTCAGTAACTCCTTATCTGGTAGAGACATGATCTAGCTGCAGATTCCTTACCAACGCACTCATCCTCCACCCACTGCTGAATTGTATTTAGTGTCAGGGCTGTTTATCCTTCAGGGCCCTAGCTGTCTTCTTTTTAACACACCATGGTCAATCACTTCATGGCTCCTGGCGTGGAAAGTCGTTAAAAGTACTGACTTCAGCACGCCAGAGTGGCGGTTATTTTGATGACGTGGACGTCACCACGACGGCTGACATGACGCTAACGACGTCACGCGGAGTCGACCAACACCATCTACCGGCGCATAGGGGTACTGCTATTTAAAAATCTTCCAGATCCAGCCTGACGCCTGGAAGTTCAAAGGTAAGAAATCTGCGGCTAGATTATGTCTCTACCAGATAAGGTGTTACCAAAAGTAAGTAACGTCCAATTGTTCTAGAACTAACAAAGGATTAATTTGTCAAGATCTGCTGAGTCAAGCGAGTTCTCACTATTTAGAATTAATACTAAAAAATGTTAAATCCCTTAACTAATGTAAACTTGTTGGGGTATAATCTATAGAGGATGCTGTACAAGGAGTTAATAGAGTGGCTGCAGGTTGAGCTTCTTCAAATTGGCCATTTAATACTCTCAAATCTGCCGCCTGTTACAGGCCAAGGAGTAGCTTGCCTACGTGATCTTATTTCTTGGTTTGTAAGGAATAGATGGATGAAGGTATACTCCACAACTGGTTTTGTTTTGTTACATATTTTGGCAGACAATAAATTTAGATTTTAGTCGCCAGTTAGAAGCCAGAAAGCTTCTGGACATAACTATTTTAATTTAGTTCTGGTATCTTCAAGCATATTAAGAACCATCTTTTTTGTTGTTGTTGCTTCCTGAGGGCTTATGTATATGTTCAGGAGTATCCATGGAATCCCAATACGCTCGACTGACCAGTTCTTAATCATAATCCCCAACAGCCATGTTTTATGTTTAAGGTAGTGATTTCCAATTTCCTAAGCAGGTTAATTCCCACTGTTAAGATCAAACAACATTGATGTGTTTCTTTTTAGGTACCTATTTGTTTTCCTTAAAGAACGTTTAATACATCTTAAATCTCCTATCGTGCCTCTCTTTGACTGGTTGTAACCAAGACGCTGTTTTGAAATGTTTCCTTTCTCAGTGCTTCTTTGTAAAACCAAATGTTTTTTTCCTTGTTTAGCTATGGAACTCGTACTCGACAAGTTTTGCCCTAGATGTATTTTGAAGATGGAGATGGTCATGAGGTGTTGTCTGCCAATGCCATTGTTCAATCTTCTGTCAGTTGCTTATACCTCATGTCATTGAAGCCTAGATTCCCAAGTGAGAGGGGAATCCAGGTTGTGGCTGCGAAAGATGAAGTGGCTTGTGCTCATGAATAGTATAGGGTGAGGAGGGCACCCTGACTTCCATGTTGAAATGCTTCCTCCTATAATTCATGTTTGCCTCTGGTAATGTATGACATCTTCAAGAGTCAGACTCTTGTCAAGGAAAGCAAAATGCAAGAAAAGGAAAATGTTGCCTATCAGAGGCCCTCAAGCTGCTGCCTCAACTCCTCTACCCAAATGCCTAATGCAATAACATTTTCACATGTTACAAATCACCAGAGGCTCCTCAACGAAAACAAAATGCAAGGAAAAAAAAACATTTTCTCTAAGTACTTTTAGACATCTGCCTCAAGGAGTAGAACGAACATGGATTCCTCAATCACGTGTAAAGAAAAAAGAAAAAATCAAAGAAAAGTACTCCGGCTTTCAGTTACTTCAGGAATTTATTTTAAGTAGCTGAGTGCAGTCCTTACTCTATTCGTGTTTTTATTTTAACTCACCGTTTGACATATAGACATATGGAGGCTTACCAAAGAGACAGATTATTTGAGAGGCATCTTAATGCTGGGAAAATTAAGTGCACATTTTAGGTTGATGTCTGAGAGCTGAGCCGTTCTTTCCATTCTGTTTTTAATGCTAATTTTCGTCTGGTAAATATGGGGTGAATAATAATCCTGAAAAAGGGAGCGACCCCATAATCACTCTATTCATTTAAAAATAATTTCTTCGCCTGCTCTATCCACAGCCTGAGCTTGGATAATGCAGTGCCTTTTTCAAACCTCTTGCAACTGCTAAGGGAAACGAAAATTTGAAACTACGCAAGTCGAATTTTTCTGTTTTCAGACACTTGATACTTTTTCTAGTTTAGAAACAGTCTCTATAATAGGGTCCGTTTTTGACCCCTTGGGGTGATCTTTGCTTCCTCCTGATTTAAAATGTTGCTGTCATCCAGAGAAGCAGAATAAACTGCCAGTCTCGGATTATACTGTCATTGAGATGCACTAATCCGACATTTCCGTTATTGTGTCCAGAGATGGGTATAGGCCAGCTTATTTGGTTCTTTTTGTTGGGTGGTATTTATAAGGCGTTATGTTTGTCCATGACTTGGCTTCTTGGCATTGTAAAAGACAATTTGTCTTTTATGTTCCATGTACGCCCCAGGTCTTAGCACGGATGACTACGTGGCAGTAATGTTGTGTCGCAGGCAGCTATGGGACATAGCACAGTATGTTCTGGATCTTGGACTTTTCTGTCAGGTGACAACATTAAATAGGCTTAAACCTTTTTGTGAGAAGGCAAGCTAGTATGCTGCCAAATGATTTGGCTTGCTAACAAGTGTTTTAGAATTGACCATTATGCAACTGTCAGAAGATGTAGCTCCCAGGTGGCCTTGTTTTCTCAGTTTCTGGTTTCTGTCAGTAAATGCAAAATGAAATTACTGACTTTCATAAACTCCCTGCCCTTCACTTCTAATTAATACCTTGAGCTGCCAATGATCAACCTTGAAAGAAGCTCCCTAAACATCAGTGTTGTAGTTCGAAGGATCACATTTTCTCGGCTTTGAGTCTAAGGTACTTGAATATCTGATAGACTTGTAAGCGCAGATTACTTACCTTAGAATATTTCCCAGAGTCAGACTGGATTCAGAAATTTTTTAACAATCTCTTTACATGCCGGTAGCTGGCGTAGTTTGACTCCACAGGACGTTATCTGCGCTAGAAGTGACATGCGCAGTGCCTATATAGGTGCCTCCCTAACTTCAGCTCCTGATGTACCAGGGTGGAATGTGCACCCCACCATTCGTGGCATATTTAGTGAGCACACAACCAGGAGCGGCTTGTGCAGGTAAGGGCGGTGGGGCTGGTGGGGGTCCTTATCAGACTGACAAAGAAATAAATAAGTAATACTTTTTCCCCTCGTCATCTGTTGAGTCCCTTCCACACCGCTCTTACGTGCACGATCCGCTCCTGCACACAACTACAATGGTTGTTGCGCTAGACATCTGAGGGGCACGTCGCAGAGACCCCTGGTGTGGGCGGTACCCTGCCCTCTCCAGGGATACACAGACTCCTTTCAAAAATAGCATCCCCCTCCCCCACCACCCCTTCAGGTGGCAGTGACATGGGCTTGCATGGCTAGAATACATCTTTTGTCCCCGGTATATGCTCCTGCACTGCACCTAGTTGGACTCCCCAAATTTCCGGGTACTTTCACCTAATGTGGCTTAGCCCCCTGGACTGAACACTCAATCCTCACATCTGGGGACCTGTTTCTTGATGGCTGCTCCTCACATTCGACCAGTTAGTAGCAGACTATGGTCTGCCTACAGGGCAATTCCTCATCCACAGGCAACTCACTCACACGTGCCATACCTTATAGAAGACAACAGAATCAGAACCGTTAACACACCTTGTGCTGCAAGTGATCCTCTTGATGGGTCTTGGCCGTCACCTTATCACTTGGCTGTATAAAGCTATCCGTGAGCTGAAGATACACTCCCTAGATATCGCATCGCACAAATGGGAGGAGGAGTTTGGGCGAACACTGCACGATGAGGAGTGGGAGACTGCCCTCGAGTTTCCACAAAAAGTATCCCGTAACTCGCGTTTCAGAAACCTTCAACTCTTCATGCTACAGCGCGCCTACTTCACCCCAGCCCAAATTAATCGCTTCTTCCCACAAGCAACTGGTCATTGCCTGCACTTTCAGGCTCCAGGAACTGACCTAGAGCACAGGATAGGGTCCTGCCCAGCTCTACACTACTTCTGGAAAAAAGTGCAATACACATTGCAACAAGTCTTGGAGCTCACTGATATCCACACTGGGGAGGCGTGTTCACGCTGCATCTTCAGGCATCACAAGTCCCACAAGGTGTGCGCTCGCTTCTCCTCACCAAGCGTACTCTAACCCTGCACTGGTGTTCATTAGCGACCCCCTGTCGACGCCTGGCAAGGCGCAGTCCACAAGTGGGGTGTGACAGAGAAAGACGCCCTTCGCTATGAGGAAGTCCGGAGTCTCCGCAAACAGCCCATTTCTTCTCACTGGTTCACCCTTCCCTAAGTGTTTTTGCTCTGCTCTAGAAATGATCAGCTCTCCCCCGTAGTGGCTGCCTTTGCGTCAAGCAGCACCTGCTGTTCCCCCTCTCCTCTTCGCTCATCTACAAAATGTTATACTACCCCATTCATACTGTCTAGGTCAGTCATGCCGTTTCTTCACAACATACCACCCCAACCCTATCCGTTTCCCTCCCCCCCCCCCCCCCCCCCCCCACACTTTCTGAGATTATTTACCCTCCCTCTTGTCGTGTACACTTGACAAGCTCTCCTGCAAGTACACAAACATGAGTAATGAACCATATGATCCTTGCTGTACTCGCCTGAGGAATCTCTTAGGTTTATTCCTTCCGGCATATGAACTAAGCTCTCACTGAATTCATTTGTCAACTGTACCTGTGCTTTATGGTTTTGTTTGTTTAAAAACCCAATAAAGATAAAAAAGATTTTAAAAATAGGTGCCACCCCAGCTCCCGGACCTCAGTTCCTTCTGGATCTGGACATGCTCCCCTTAGTTACATTTTGACTGAATTTTTTCAACCCTTTTTTCAAACTGGATTAGTGTGCCTTTTTTCCTGAGAAATGTCCCTGGGGAAAAAAGCAACCGGGCTGAAGTCTTGTAATGCCCGTCAGAGGCAGATGTTTGTGACAGACCCCACTTGGTGTGTCTGTGGTACCTAGAATGGGTCCACGACTCCTCAGCCTGCGTTGATTGCAGGACCATAAACATGAAGGCCATCTGCAAACGGACCATGAAGCGTCTAGCCTCCTGCCACCAACTGCGCCAGGTCCAGTTCGCGAGGGAAGTCTCTGGGTTGCTCCCAGAGTCATTCACACTGGTCATCGTCGCAATCCTGGACGTCTTCTGCTAAGTCCCACAAGAAGTCGAAGCACTCTTCGAGTTCTTCGTGTCGGTTATTCATCGGATGATGCGAGGGAACAATGCCACAAATCCAGACCTTGCTACCAGGTTGTTCCTGTGGAGCTGGTGTCTGACACAGGGTCTGCTCTGCGCTTCCCCAAGTTTGCTAGAACGGGTCCTGCCTAACTGTTGGAGTTTTGAGGTCGTGAGCCTCATTTGTGGGCGGTTTAACCCCCTCTGGAGCACCTTAGGTCCCATGGGTTTGGAAGGGATTCTGACTGGTGGGTCTGCCCTCAATGCCAGTCAGGCTCTCATGATCCGTTAGTTGAACTGGATCGGCCCCGGCGTGGCTTTGCAATCTATCTGGTGACCAATCCAGTGGCGCCGTTCCTGGCACCGCTGACCACATTATGATTCCTGACTCAGATATAGAGCCGGACCAGCATCAACCAGGCCCACAAGTCCTGAATTAAAGCGAAGACCTATTTCCCTGAAGGGCCCTTTGAGGAACTTGAATGGAGGGGTTCTTAGGATACTTATGGCTACTCAGACCCCCTAGTCCATGGCTGGTGACATCTGGTATGATGACCTAGCTGACTCCAGTGATCTGGATCAATGTCCCCTCTATTTCTTTTTTTCTGTGTGTGGCAGTGTAGGGTCGCTATGCGCTGTAGCCACGGCTATGTGCGCCAGGAACTAGACCGCTCATGTGTAGCAGCACAAAATACCACTCCAAACTCATGCTTAAAAAAGTGATAAGACAGTGCATTTCCACACATAGAGTACAACGTTAAAGGTCTTAAGGCAGGTTTGCAATTTGAATGCACATGCCATGACATGAATTGGTTACACAGGCAAGTACACTTCGGGTTTAGAAAAGCACAAGACTCCCAACGGTGGTACCATCATGAGATTTTACTAAAGTTTCTCAACTGGAGCACTGTTCTTAGGGTGTGGAAATGTTGGGAGCCTATACAGGATCACATATACACAGTAAGTTACACAATTACATAACATATTTACAGTTTGATGTGCATGTGAGTAATATTGGGCTATCCCGTCGGAGATAGTTTGTGAAATGTGTGACATGCAGGCAAATATGGACTGTGACAGAGGGCCGTTCACACAAGTCAAGTGCCATCACTAGATGGGTGACCTGGTTGCTTCTCACGTCGATCCTTGACATTTTTCCAGTGCTGATAAACTCTATTGAGGTCAACTGTCCCATTCAGGAGGTAGGCCGTTGTCCTCTTCCGCATTTCCAAACGCATCTGCTCTAGTCTTTCTCAATTTACTCTTGATAGTGTTCATGGGGCTGAATCCCTGTTCACAATCTGTACTAGATGCTTGAAATGTTGCGCAGACATCAGCAAGCTGATACACCACACTGTACTGAGCAGCATTGCCTACAGTGAAATTGACCATGTCTTGAAAGGTGGTAAATAACCCACCCTTTACATGTTCTACCACCACATATTTATATTCTCTGTATTGTCGAACAACATCTTCCGGTGTTTCACAATCACCCATGACCAAGATATTTTTATACTTTTCAGCAAGTCTTTGTACATTCTCAGTCCCAAAATCAAAATGTGATTGTGTTGCTGTTGTCCGGAATTCAAAACTTGCCCATTCTTTCAGTTCACTTTCAGGGAACCTTTTTTGCATGTGCTCACAAAGAAGGGAAACAAAAGACAAAATAGGCCCACTGTCAAACTCTTGTCCTTCCTTGTACAACACCATCAGATCTATTACCGTGCTGCTCATAAAGACAGTGTCTCCCAAGTACTGTTCCTTAATTTAGCCAATCTTTGCTCTTGCATACTGTACAGCTTCAACAGTAGTCAAATAACTTTTTTGGAACAATTTGCACAAAGATGCAAATTCACCCAGAATGTCATTAAGTACTGCAAGGGAAATATGGTAGTTTGAGTCTGATAGCTTTTTGTAACCATGTTTAGCAACTGGATCATTCTCCTCCACTTTCTCATGCTCAAAGTACTTAAGAACAGCCTCGTAATTCAGAACTAGTGCACCAAATGCAAAATGCCTTGAAAGCCACCGGACTTCATTCAATGGTCAAAAGGCGACCACTTCACATTCAGTGACCGATGCGATTTTATTCAACTTGGAGTTCCTTGCAGGAGATCTGGAGAACACAGTATAGACAGTCCTCAATAATGTCTCCATCTCTTTAATCAACTGAACCCTTTTCCAGGCATCATCCACTCCAAAATATTCCCGATGGGTGACACAATGCTGCTCAACTAGATGAGGAATTGATTGTTTAAGGCAAGCAGCAACACCATTCTTCTTGCCCAGCATCACAGATGCACCATCAGATGCCAACATGACTATTCTCATAAGGTCCAGTTCATTGGCAGTGTAGAATTCTTTCACAGCAGTAGTGATAGCCTCAGCATTACAACTAGTCCGATTCACTATGCCCTAACAGTGTTTTGTGCTCTGTTGATGTTACAGGTCGGAACTTGAAGTACTGGATGAGCATTTTTGTAACAGAAATATCTGTGCTCTCATCAATTATCAATTTGTGATAGAGCGTTTCGAAGTTCTGCCATTGCTTTGCAGTGTATCACGCTATTGATGGCCTCAAGCAACTCAAAGGCATAGGCTCCTCCAGCTGTCTGGTATCTTCACATACAAAGCTCGGTGGTCATAGATGTCTTGGACAGACAACATTGAAGTATACAACTTGACAGCCAGCAACACGTTGATGAGAATCTTTATCTCCTCAGGCAGGGATCTTTGTCATTCATCCACTTCGATTCTGTTTGCTTTGTCGGTGGCAGTTTGTCAGCATTGCTTGCACTCCATAACCAAACCTGGCAGCAGCACTTTTGTTTCTCAAAATCACCAAAGCTGACTTGTGAACTTTGCTAATTAGATGGCGTTTCATGTAATCCAGTTTCCAGCCATCATTCCATTTCTTCCCTGTAGAAAGGTCCCCAACAATCTTGGCTTCGGCATATGCTTTGCAAATCAAGCCCAGGTCTGGGCTGTATTGAAATAATTCCCCGAGTTGCACATGAACCTTGCTTTGTGATTTCTGTGTCTCAGCCTTCACCATTTCTTTTATACACTCTTCCTTGAATACAAGGCAACATTTCTTCCTTTATTGTGAAGCACCGCACTCTGCAAAAGTTTGTTTTGCTCTTGAACATTTTTGTGCCTACCAGTTTTAGCCTGCTATGCCACAAACCCTGCAAAAGAAAAGGAACATTGCTAAAGTTGGTGTCTATGCTCATGAATGCAATCTGTCCCACAGTAGTGAGGCATTGCCTGAAAAACGTAGAGTGTAATTACCTGGATTTTTCTGTTCTCTGCCCTTCCCTTCTAGACCTATATCTAGCACTGTACGTACAGCCTGCAATAGAAGTAAAGATTGTTATGGCACATTGTGATATAGCAATATACCATTTGCACCACAAGGCAACTCTACTAAAACAATTACCTGTTGTTGTGCTTGTACTCACGTATGCCCGTTCAAGTGTGCATGTGGTACTGTCTGCAAAACCTGCAACAGAAGAAAACATAGGTTAGGTATGTTATTATACTACAATGTACAGGATGCACCACAGTTTTACTCTACCAAACATTTACCTGTTAGTTCTGCCTGTACTCACGTCTGCCTGTGCAGTTATATCGAAAGTACGGTCTCACAAACCTGCAAAAGAAAAAAGGTGAACTAGGAAATTCAGGACTGAGCCGCATACAAGCCGTCAAAAGATCCCACATAGAAATGATGCAGCAAGTGACCTACAAAAAATATGATTTATATCAGATATACACCCATTTAGGATTTGACCAGAAAGGGCATGATAGAGCTGAAACTGGATCATAAAATCAAAGTGGTTTCGAACAGGGCCCCCCAAAATACATTTGACCCAGGGCCCCTGTCGTGGTTCTGGACTGCCTGCCTTCCTTTTGGTAATAGGAGCATGGCTGGGGGCAGATTGTGTGCCTTTTTAAAAGTATGTATGTTAATCGCATCGCCTGTCATACTTCTACACGGCGCTGCACATGAATACTATTAAAAAGGAACACAATCTGCACCGCAGCTGTGCCCCTATTAACAAAAGGCATTCAGAAAGTGTAGAAGCACGACATGTACTTTCAGATGATTCCATCTGTTTTCTAAGGCCTATTCAGAAAACACCATCCCTCACCCCAGAAGCTTCGTTCTGCTCTGCAAAGGACTTTGACTGTACCAAATGAGTGAGATGTTTGTCAGCATAGCTTGTGTTAATCAAAACAAATGCAACCAGTCCAAAAGCAAGACGTGCAAAGCACATATTGTGCTTTTGGACTTCATTTACCTAAGTTAAGAAATCTCTGCTTAGTGTGCCGCCCGGCTGGTATTTTGGTGCTTCTTTCTGTCTCTGCATTGTAAAGCACATGTTGTGCTTTTGGACTTGATGCATTTCTTTTCTTAATAGAGCGTGGCTGCCTGCTGATTGTGGGCATTTGTGAAAGTATTCCTGATAATCACAGCACCGTCCTACGCTCCAATTAACGAATATTTTCACAATGGCCTACAATAAGCCCGCAGCCGTGCTCCATTAAGAAAAGACATACATCAAATCCAAAAACACGACGTGTAAAGCACACGTTGTGCTTTTGAACTTTCTGCTTTCTTTTCTTGATAGTGCACGACTGTGGGCTGATTGTGTGCATATGTGAAAGTATTTTTGTTAATCTCAGCACTGTCATTCGCTGCAATTAGCATAATTATTTTCACAAAGGCCCACAAATAAACCGCAGCCGCACTCCATTAGGAAAATAAATGCAGCAAGTGCAGGAGCCACTTGCTGCTGACCGCGTGCACAGGCTGGCGTACAAAAGTACACTTACCTGCCGCTCCATCGTGTTCTCCTCTTCCACTTTACTACCGCTTCCTGCAACCAGGAAATGAGTTTTTCGCGCTGCTCACGTTTTGAAAGTAGCAGTGCGAACGCTCTCACAAGATGTGCTGTGTGTGCGCGTGCTTCACACAGGGCACTGCACGCTCGGGGTCACAGAGGTACACACGCACTTTACAGGGAACACTGCTCTGGATGCCAATCCAGTCTCTGTCTTCCTCTTTCCCCTCAAAGTGGCTGCGGTGGAAGGGGTTTAATTTGTGATGGTGGTCCGAAGGGTAGCTGAGATCCTGAACCTTCAACTGCATACGGTTGAGGTCAAGACCAATGTCTTGACAAAGGGGCTTCAACCCAGTGTATCCTCTTCAGAACCCCTATTCCCCTTTAATGAAGTCCTCACTGATGGCCTGCTCAGGGCTTGGGCCAAGCCCTGCACAGGCACTGCTGTGCACAGGACTATCTCACTCTGCCTTGACCAGGCTCCTGGGGACTGCCTTTCTCTTTCAGCATCGCACTCAGAGCCTGGTGGTCCAGGACTCAACCTCCAGGATAAATTCTCGTGCATTCCCTACCACACCACCGGATATGGAATTGAAGAGGCTGGATATCTTTGGAAAGAGGATTTTCTCTTCCCGAAGCCTGGCATTGTGGTCTGTGAACATCGCATACTCATTGGGCTGTTATTCCCACACTGTGTGAGATACGGTTCCGCAAGTGCTGCCTATGGTCTCAGAAGATGCACGGGCCATACTCTCCCAGGCTGTTGCTGATGGGCGAAATGCAGCAAAGTTCACCATAAGATGCGAATTGGATATGACCGACTTGTTGAGCGGAGCCATTGCTTCTATGGTGCTGCTCGGACATCATGCATGGCTAAGGAGTAATGAGTTTTTGGGGGATGTCCAGGCATCTCTTAAGGAGATGCCCTTCGATGGGATTTGCCTTTTTGGCAACAAGGCAAATTTTGCGCTTGAGCGTTTCAAAGCAGTAGGGCCACGGCTGGGTTGTTGGAGCACACCATGGCCCCTCGACAGCCCCATTCCACCTTCTGCCCCTTTAGCTGGCTATGGTTGGGGCTATCGGATGCGTCCGTTACCCTCCAGGCACCAGGGCCAGCAGACATCACATTACATTTGTGACTGTAGCTCCCACAAGCCTTGTGCGAACCAGAGCCAGAGGTCAACCCAATCCACCCTCAAGGCATCTGCAGCCTCAAAGCCGCTTTAATTTGCCCTCTCACCATCATGGGCATCCAGTTGGTGGCAGTATTCGGCAATACCTGCCCAAGTGGCAGGAAATCACTTCTGACAAATGGGTCCTTCCAATTGTCCAGCAGGGCTATGCTCTACCTTTGCCACTGCCCAACAATCAACTGAAGGAGGACCACCTCTAGCTCTTACAACAGGAAGTACTTGCTCTTCAGGCTAAAGGAGCCATTGAGAGGGTGCCAGCATCAGAAGTAGGTTTTGGTTGCTATTCGCAGTACTTTTTGGTGCTGAAAAAGGATGGAGGCCTCCTCCCTGTCATCTACCTACACCCTCTCAACTACTTCCTGAAGAAAGAAAAATTCAAGATGCTTACTTTGGTTCAGGTTCTGTCTGCCCTTGACCCCGAAGACTAGATGGTAGCGCTAGACTTGCTGAACGCCTATTTCCACATCCCCGTCCTGCCTGCCCACAGGCATTACCTGTGGTTCATGGTAGGTGTAGAAAAATAGGATCTGCTTTCATGGTTACCCCCACTTTTCGCTGGTGTCGTGTTTTTTCTGACTAGTCTGACTGGGATCCTGCCAATAGGCACCCCAGTCTCTATGCTTCCTTCCTAAACTAGACCATGGTGAGTACTTGGATACCCCCCAGATTGGCTACTGGTGTACTCTTGTAAGTACTTAGTATATGGTACGAAGTTACCCAGGGTATAGGTACCCCAGGGATCCCCCATGGGCTGAAGCATGTATTATGCCACCCATGGGAGACCACTCAAACACAAACCGAATAAGGGAGAACTGGCACCCTATCCGAACACGGATCACCGTACCAAAGTATTTAATCTACCACTGAGAACAACATCGTAGGAGAATAATTACGTATACTCCTTCATTCACCCAGATAAGTTTTACTATTTTTCTTGGGAGAACTTTCGTTCATCCACGTTACTTACTGAGTGAACTTTATTGGATCTACCATTGGCCACAAAGACCTCTTTAGTACTTTGCCCTGAAGAAGCCCATGCTTGGGCGTAACGCGTTGGCTGTACTGAACTTTGGCATCATCTTGAATAAAGATCGCGTTAGAAATTACAAGCAACATCGTGGACTCATTTTGTACCTAACTCTTATGTGTTTTGTATCTCATTCTTTTGACTTATCACATGTTGCCTCTCAAACCCCGTGTTAACACTCAAATTGTGACTACAGGTCTGCCATTGCAACCTGTGTAAGCTGGTGCTAGCATCACTTGCGACAGATATAAGTTTACTTGTATCCAAGGTCACTACATTTAAAACCTAGAAGTCACCCTAAGGCAGGCCTTTCAACCCCAAAGGCAGGGTACTTGGTTATAAGTGTGTGGGTGTCTCTGCATGAGCAAGACACTTCTACAAACCCCGGAGTCCATGCTCCAGGCGTTATAAGTTTGTCAGCCATTACAATACAGAGAGTGGTCATGCATCATTACGCGATGTCTAACTCTCAACTGGCTGTAACGAACCCTGGCATGTTTGGTATTAAACATGTTGGAATCCTACTTCAACACTGTAAACGGTGTTGGAGGTATGATTTCATGCACTGTGGGGCTCCTCGGAAAAGCCCTCCATGCGCTCTGTACCAGTCTTCCAGAGTGACAGCAAGCTATGTCTGCTGCCGACCACAGACGCGATTCTGCCCTCCTTGAGCATGGCTCAGCAGTGGAAGGTAAGGCAGTAGGTTTCCTGTCTCAGGGAGGTGTGACCACCTTCCAGACAGGATTTAGTGTGTTGGGCTGGGGGGGGGGGGGCGGGGGCGCTTGCCAGCCCCAGTAGACTGCTTTGATGGGTACATTTGGTTCCCTCCTTGTATACTCCACCTAGAACCAGTTCGGAGAGCCGTTGGCTCCTGCTCTGGTGCAAAACTGGGCAAAGGACATGGGCGTATCCTCCCCACTGTCCAACCCCTCCTGGGAGGGACACCTGAATTGTCCAAACCCTTCCCTTGGGGTACTTAAGGGCTGATCTATGGGTGTCTCTTCAGATTCATCGTGGAACAAGATCCAGATCCAAAACTACTTCCATCTTCAACTGTCTGGGCACTTTGGACTTTGCTTTGGGAGCTAAGACTATCTGTGAAGACTGCTGTTGCCCCTTGTCTCGCCTTCCTGTCATTTTAATGCATTGTCTGCCTGTGCTCCATACAGGTTCTTCTCCAGGCCTGTGGGCATCCAAGACACCAATGGAATCTCCATTTGAGTAAAGGAGTCACTCCCCTGCATCTGCAGGCACCGCAACAAAGCTGACCGGTCTGCCGTTTGAGCTCCCGCGAACTCCCAAAGGTTCAGCAACACAGGTGTGGTTCTGCAACTCCCTCGAGGCCTGCACTGTCTTCTTAGCAAGTTTGAAGCCTGTATCCCTTGTCCGAACCGCTGGAGCAGTACCCGTGTGCACTGCGTTGACTTACCATTGCCAAGGCTTGTTGACTGTCTCCTCCAGAGATCTTCTGGCTCCGCAAAGCTCCAGCCTCCAGCATCTCTTGCTAACAAGATCTTCGTCCTCACCGCATCCTCTGCACCGTGTGCTGCATCATTGGTGAGCTGCTCGAGGCCCTCTTGCGACTTCTGTGCCTGCGGTCTTCTTGGCCTCCAGTGGGGCTCCACTGTTTGCGCAGGGCCTACTCTGACTTACCTGCTCAAGGTGAGTCCCTTAGACCTTGCTGGTCCCGACACTGTACCCTTTTCGTGTGCCATGTTTGTTGCTGCTGCCAAGGCTTGTTGGTGCTCCCACCGGACACCTCCTTCCCCCCCCCCCCCCCCTCCCCAACGGCTCTTGACATCCGATGTGGGACAGCTCGTGAACAGCTCTCCTGATCTTCCACAGCGTCGCCTGCACAGGTGCAGCGCCATAGTCATCGTCCACTCTCCTGCACCTTCCGACATAGGTGGGCATTCGTCTTCCATGCCTCCTGGTCACTCCTGAGTGGCATAGACTCTGTCCCCTCTGCTTGCAGTTACCTCTCTTCCTGAATCCACCCTTGGGCTCCACCGGACTCTTTCGCCTTCTTCGCCAGTGGCATGTTCACTGATGTCCTCCATTGTGGTCTGCGGCGGTTTCCGACGTCACTTTGCACCTACGCACCTGGCTTCCCTGGTGTAGGTATCCTGGTTCCCGGGGTATGCATGGGTGGGGTGACTCTCCAACCTTCCATCTTCCAGGGGGTTTCTTTAGGGTCCTCTGGGAAGGGTCCTTCTTCTTAGAAACTGCAACCACTACTTACCCATTGACTTATATTGAGTACGCGGTCGTGTTCCCACTCTGCACACTGCCTCCGTGGGGTTCCTGGGTACTTACCATGGGTGGTTCCTTGGGTCCCCAGCTCTTTCAAGTCTTCTGGGACCAGTCTCGACTTAGGTTGTGGTTCGCATTCCCCTTTATTAGTATATGGTTTGGTCTTCCCCTGGAGACTACTATGTATTTGTGCTACTTCTGTGTTCTATTATTGAAGTATTGTGTGTATTGTGATTATATCTCCTGGGAGGAGATATTGCAATGTGTTAGTAAGTGTTTATAATAAATACATATTTTTATAACTACGCTGTGTGGTTCTTTTTCACTTTACCTACACTATATGATTAGTACTGGTAAAACAAGCTGCTTAGCACTCCTTCTGAACTAAGCCTGAAGGCGATTCTCCACAGCTACCACTTAGAAAGCTGTCTTAGGTTGTCTAAAACCACTAAAATCCCCATTAAAGCTGTCTGGATTAGTGCAGGGTGCTTCACTTACATAAGTGTGCTCCATATACTAAGCCAGCCTCCTACAGGAGGCCAAGAGCATTATCAGTTCACTGTGCTCCCCTTTTGCCTTACCAGCACCCCTCTGGTGTTCACCAAGGTGATGGCAAAGGTTGCAGCAGATCTGCGGATGTCAGGGGTACCAGTCTTCCCCCAACCTTGACTACTTGCAGTTGTCTCCCACCCCCAGACTATGGCAGATCTACTGCATTCACTGGAGTTCACTACCAACGTGTTGAAGTCACAACTGACTCCCTCTCAAAATACTCCCTTTCATCAGAGCTATTCTGTATACAGTTCAGTTTCAGACTCTGGCTATGATTCTGATGTTTCAACCTCTGTCATTGATTTCAGTTAGACTGACTCTGAAGCTGCTGGGTCTCAAAGCCTCCTGCACCCTGCTGGTAAAACATGCACATTGGCATATGCATGCTCTGCAGTGGGATGGAAATCCCAGTGGGCACAGCATCAGGGCAGTCTCTCCGACTTGATCTAGATATCGGAGGGAACTGCAAAAGATCTGCAGTGGTGGCTTATCAGCAGACCTCTTTCTCCCCCTTCAGAGATCTCCTTAGTGACAGACCTGTCCTATTTGGTTTATGGCTGCCATCTGCGAGAGGTGGCGATCAGAGGGCTATGGTTTTTGACCGAGTATGAAATCCATATGAACGTGTTGGAACTGAGAGCTATTCTCCTGACATTGAAAGCCTTTCTTCCTTTCATCAAGGGAAGGCTAGGTTAGGTGTTCAAGGACAACGCTTCCATGTGGTATTGCAACATGCAGGGTGGGGTGGGGGTCATGGACCCTGTGTCAACAGGCCTTGTGTCTCTGAACATGGCTAGAACATCAGGACATTTTCCTTGTGGTTCAACACCTTGGGCGCTCTCTGAATGTCAGAGCAGATAAACTCAGCCGTCAGTGACTCGTGGATCATGAAGGGCATCTCCATCCGGCAGTGGTGCAAGGTCTCTTCAGAGATTGGGGAGAATCTTGGTTAGATCTGCTCTTGTCGGAGCTCCTGCTGCGCCTCCTTCCCAAAATCCAAGTAGGTGGCACACGGCCACGACTAATAACGGTCCCTGGAAAATACATCGGCTAAAGCATCCAGTTAAGTAATCACATTGTTCTCTCTTAGGGGATCTCCATTGATAGTCATAAGCATTTGAAAAGTTCTGCCTACGTTCTTCAGGAAGGTCTGCAGAAACACTTAAGAAAGAGCGTAATGTGCAGCCTAGGAAACAGGCTACATTGGAGGAATAGTTTAGATTTCAGGGTTAGAATACCCCGGAGTATGAATAATTTTGAAGTGAAAATGTCATAAACCAGCTTAAATCATCATCATCAATTAGTCTTTATTCGATCATTTACAACCATAAAAGACACAATACAAACATAAGTGTCATAAAATATCATAAAAGCGATGACCCCCTAAGAACTTACATTCCTTAAAGAGAATTAAATAACTACTATATCGAATTTTCTAACATCATTGACTAAGTGAAAAATGCAAGTACATCCATAGAACCAATTCCTACACATTTTGACCAGGGGATGCCTGCATACCAATAAGGTAATCAGATAGTATGTACAGATACCAGACCGGCCTCCAGATTTTTCCTTCTCGGTGCCCAAAGCCAGCTCAGAAATTTCGCCATCGCGATCACAATATCTGGACTTGTATTTGTTACCAAGATACGCAGAGCTGTCATACACGATCTGGTACCTAGATTGGAACACAGTGGCTTAAGCCACCTTCGACGGGGGCCATTATAGGCAGGGCACACAAACAGTACATGAGTTATCGACTCAACCTGGGATGGAAACGATGGGCAATTGGTATCATAAACCTTATTCCACTTTGCTGTGAATGATCTTATAGGAAGAGTGCCCACTCTGAATTGGTGATATAGTTTCCTATCACCAGGTTTTGTAATCAGATTCCAGTAAGCTTCTGCTTCCATTACAGGCTTATGCTCCAGAAAGATACCTGTGAGCGAACTACTGCTCACCCCTGACAGTGTCTTTTTAGTAATCATAGCCCAGTAGAGTTCTTTGTACTCATTTTTATTGGGAAATAAGTTCCCTATAGGATCTTCCCACAAATGGCGAAGCCCCATTTCAAATATATTACCCTTGAGTTTCTGGAGCCATTTGATTTTAGAGGACAGATCGGCATTCCTGATATGCATTAGTGCATTGGCATAAGACGTCCATTCAGGAGTAGTCCAAAGCCTCCTCCAGTATGCTTGGGGTCTAAATCCTGCAACCTCATCGAAGGAGGTGCATCCCAGATCAGACAACAGGGACTTGATGGGAGTTGATTGGGGAAGGGCAGTCAATGTTCTCAGAAACTTGTTTTGTGCAAGAACTAGGGGTGATAAATTTTCAAATCCCCAAGAGTTCTGCACCATAAATTATGGAAGCTCTGATTTTCCCATTATAGATCGATAAAGCGGGCCCCACCGGTTTAGTGTTTGAGAGTCGATGTTCTTTAAGTAGGGCACCTGCTAACTGGTTGTGCCTAAGGACTTAAACATCTAGCTGGGGGAGTCCAGTTCATCTTCCTACCCATTGTCACTCCTAAATAGGTGAAGGTGTTAGTTTGTTCCAAAGGTGCTTGATTCATTTCAACTCTCCCCTTAATAAGTTTGTTTATGCAACACCATGAACTTACTTTTGTCAACGTTTACTACAAGTTCATGGTCGTTGCAAAACTCTATAAATCTATCAAAGGCTCGTTGCAGACCACATTGAGTTTTAGATAAAATTAGAGTGTCGTCTGCAAACATTAGAAGCGGAACCCTTGAGCCGGCAAGAGTTGGAGCATCAGTTGGAAAGTTAGTATAATACGAAATAACCTTGTTTATAAACAAGGAGAATAGGGTAGGAGCAAGGACACATCCTTGCCGCACTCCCTTGTTAACTGCGAAGCGGTCTGTTAGTTCACCCTGCTGTCCCCACCTAACCTGAGCATAATTAGCCTCATGCAATTTAATGATAAAACTTAAAATTTCTATGGGCATCCCGGCCTCTCTTAGTGTGTCCCATAGCTTGTGGCGGGGGACTAAGTCAAAAGCTGATTTTAAATCTACAAATTCTGCATATAGGGTTCCCCCTGCTAGGATCACTGTGCTCCAATATGTCATCATAAATCTAAAAACTTGGTCGATGGTACTGACATGGGGTCGAAAAAACCCACTTGGTAGGTAGATAATACGTTCTGATCTAATATCCATTCATTTACTCTACCTTGCACAAGTCTGGCAACTATTTTCTGTAGGGTATCAATTAGGCTTATCGGCCTGTGGTTCCCTGGTCTGGCACGGTCCCCCTTTTTGTATATGGGGATGATTTCGGCCCCACGCCAAGTTTCTGGAATCGACGCACCTCTAGCAATGGCATTTATGATGATAAAAATATATTCAATCCAGTTGAAATCTTTCACAAACTCTTTTTGTGAAGGTAGAAAATGAAGGCCAGTGTAGCCCCATAGGCTGCCATTATGTGAGTTTTAAAACGGCGCCTGCTCTTTAAAGATTCTGAGACCACCAGTATTTCATAATGCTAAAAAGGTGGCAGTTGCCTCAGTTTTTTTTTCCGGCACCTGGTGACAGGATCCTGGAGCATTGAGCTCGGCCTTTTAGGCTTTTTTTCTTCAAAATTCACTAGTGGATATTTTGTTTTCTTTGTTTCACTGAACGTCTCATCATCCTCTAAGGTTTTAAGCCTATTCCTGACAAGAATTTTGAGGCATTTTCTTAAGAATTCTTATCAAACTCTTCGTTTGATGAGTGCCCTGCCTGTGGCAGGAAGAAGGCCAAATCAGACCCTCAAAACGTCTGCATTCTCTGCCTTCCACCTACACATGTTCCTGAGCAGTGCCAACACTGCAAGAAGTTTTCCTGCCATACCCTGAGGGAGAGAGAGAGAAAATGTGCCTTCATAGCATGGAAGAACGGCACAGGTAGCATGTCCAGTCTCAGGTTGAGGCCTCAGCGTGAGGAGAGGGTCAGTCCTGTACCAGGGCTCTTTCATCTGCCTCTGCGGATCATGCAAGGTCCAAAAAGAGTGGCATCCAGAAAACAGCACGTTTCCTGTAACGTTGAGACTAGGTACTGCACAGAGTTGAACATCATCTAGGACTGGGTCACCGTCGAGGAAGAGACGCAGATCAACTTCGAGGCAAGGTAGACTTACACTGTTGACACACTCTGCAAGATCGACGTTGTGGAGCACGTCAACGTTGAGGCGGCTAACAGATTACCGTCGAGGAGAAAGTCCAGTCGTTGATGGTAGTCGTCATCAAAAATCCATCTTGACATGAGGACTCAAGAAAAGAAGAGAAAGAATATGCAAATCTATTCCTCACCAGATTCCAGGGTGCTTGAGGGCACTCTCCTTCCTCTAAGATAGTACTCCCAGATTCTTCATCTCTTCCTTCACCACCTCCCAACGCTGCTGCTGCCGCCTCCTCATCCTCTCCCACCTGCGGCTCCTCTTTCAGCGCCAGTGCCACCTGCAGCACCGCCAAGGCCTAGATCATGCTCCAAAATGCACCATAGATCAAAACATCACAGTTGTCATTCGAGGCATTCATCTAGCCGCACTCACCCAGCCATAGATCATGGTCCAGAACTCGGACGTCATCCAGACATCGCTCTAGGCACATAAGATCCTCGTCTATATTGGACAATACTCTCCTACACTGTCTGATTCCCCACCACCTCTCATCTCCCCACCACCTCGCATCCCCTCGGTGGATGATATTACCACGTTTCAAGAGGGGCTGCAAAGTTTTTTACATTCAGATGCCGTTTGCCACACCTACCACATCTGTAATCTTCTAAACTCTACACCAGCGGCCCTTCTCAAGTCCTCTGGTTCTATCTCTGGTCTTTTGGAGCCATCAGTGGAACTTTTACTGACCCTGACCTTAACTAAACCAGCTCCTTCGGAGGCTACTAAAAATATAGACCGCATGAGCAGGATCCTCTTTTCCTCAGATCTGATCCACCACCTCATTCCGTGGTCATTCTGGTGGCCAAGAAACCACATGCTACAACACCAGGTTCCTCAGGCCCTCCAGATGAAGAGAGCAACAACAACTTGATTACTCCATGGGCCGCAAGGTTTGTAACTCTGCCTCCACTTCTAGGAAAGCAGCCAGTGCTACGGCCCTCCTGAGTAGATATGATGGAGGGAACTGGAGCTCTATCCAACATTTTGGAGATGATCTTCATAGAGACAAAAGAAAAGATTTCCTAGAGATTATGAATGAAGGTCTTATGGTTTCTAATCCAGCAATCCGCATCGCAGCTGACTCCTCTCTTAAAAGCACAAGTATTGCCATGGTATCACTTTAAGACTGTGTTCCTGACACCGTCTCATGTAATTGAGACCAAAGTTACAACAAAGGACTTTAAATCTTCCTTTCTCAGGTTCTACCCTCTTCCGCAGCCACACTGACAATGAGATGGCTCCAATGAAAGCTGAAATGGAGACCCTTAAAGCAGTCTGCATGGAAAGACCTAAAGATCAAGCGTGCTCCTTCAGGTCTTATCAGCGACTGTATTTCCCTGAGAGAGTTCAAACCCCCTCAATCGGAGTCATGACCAGTCACAACAACAGCGGCCATATCAACAACAGGAGTGACCATAATCCCGGGGGTGCTCTTTCCAGCAGCCCACACAAGGGGTTAAACCCACTACTGGTGCCAAACCCTGAATCTTCACTTCCCCCCTCACTCAGTGAGAGGGAAGCATTACTCATTTTCTGGCAGAGTGGCACAAAAAACTCCAGGGTTCTGAATATTGTTCAAAATGGCTATACTCTCAGATTCACCAGACCACCTACGACCATTCCACCAAAACCATCCAACCATCATCTGCATATGCTTCAAGAGGAAGTAGACATCTTGCCACAAACAACCGTGCACAGGCATCTATTCAAAATACTTTCTGGTGAAGAAAAAAAGACAAGGACGGATTCAGACCCATTCTTGACCTAAAAATAACCATCAAATGGATTCGGCGAGAAAAGTTTCAGATGCTGGCATTACATCAAATCTATCCCCCAGCTACACCAGAGGGATTGGCTTTGCTCCATGGACCTTCAGGACGCATATTTCCATGTGCCCATTGCCAGAAACATCTCCAGTTTCTAAGGTTTGTAGTGGGGCAAGACCCTTACCAATTCTAGGTCTTTTCTTTCGGCCACAAGTCTCCTCCCAGAACCTTCTCGAAGTGCATGGCTGTACTTGCTGCATAACTTAGGGGGCACCGAATATTCGTCTATCCCGATCTAGATGAGTAGTTAATAAAGGCATCAACGTCTCAGGAAGCTCAACAACATTTCAACTGGCCATGTGATGTCCTTCAATGGTTGGGTCCTCACATCAACCACACCAAGTCAATCTCCACTTCGGTTCAGACTCTGCAATACTTGAGGGCAACCATCGACACACAACAAGCAAAAGTGTGTCCTTTGGGGGAGAGATTTTCATCAATCTGTCAGAAATGACGCTCTCTAATGAAAGTATTGTATCCCACGGTGAGGCCAGTGTCCTCCCTTCTCTGCTCCATGGCCTCATGTATTTTCCTCTCTCCGAATGCATGCCTCCAAATGCGTCCCCTTCAGGAATGTCTCGAGGACCAGTGGGACCAAACGACAGGCAACTGGGAAGACCAGATCATTCTCCCACCTCATGTGAAGCAATCTCTGGCAAGGGGTGCTGGTCGACCACTCTACTTCAAGGGATGCCTTTCCACTAACAGGCTCCCTCACAAACATTAGTAACGGACCCGTCGTTACTGGAGTGGGAAGCCAACATGGATCGTCTCCAGATCTAAGGCATATGGTCTCTGAAGGAGATGTCATATCACATCAATCTCCTCGAGCTCCAAGCAGTCAACCTTGCTGTGAAAGTGTTTCACCCATATTTCAAGACCAACTCCCTGCTTGTTCAAATGGACAACACGACTTCCATGTATTACCTCAACAAGCGGTGGGGGGGACTTTGCACATAGATCTCGTTTTCTAATGAACAGAACCTGCTCCTCAGGAAGCTTAAGGTCGATCTCCTCCTTTCCTGTTATGTATCTAGCTGATAGGAAAAGAGAGTGTGATCAGTAACTCTTAAGGTTGGTTTTTAATGTAGTTTGTTTTAAAGGGCCTTTACACCCGGCCGGCCGACATACGCCATTTGTTTTATAACCAGCGTAACCCATTCATGCACAATCCTCTAAAACAGTAATATTGCATATTTGTATCCTTAAAACAAAGGCCAGCACACTTGATTTAGGAGTAGTCCTGGTTTTTAAAGCTAAAAGCATGCTTTATTTGAGAGGTCTCCTTAAAACTTCTCCACTTCATTGTATACTAATGGGGAGATTTACTTCCTCAGATTCATTTTTTTGGGATCACTCTCATCCCTTTCTTTTGGCTAAAGTTAGTATGTGTACATCTGCGTTGGTGTATTCAACTTTATGGTATATAGAACGAATTTGGATTCTACTATCCAATGTGGCTATTGCGAAAACAAGCTTCTACTTTGGGACATACCAGCTGAGGCAGAAAGGGCGGCAGAAAAACAGAAAAGAGAAAGTGCCTGGGAGGCTCAGTGAGGTTTTATTTCCTCAAGATTTCACAAAGTGGTCAATTGCATAGGAACTCTGATTTCCTGGGTTTCCACTTAACCATTTACTCTCATAAAACGGTTCTAAAACTAGGAGGGCACAATCGCAATTTATTTAATGGTGTAGCAAATAAGTGAAAGGCAGTTCAATGGGGACTGTCTCCTAGAAACTGATTGTACCATCTGAAAAGTCCATCATTTTGATTGCTTGGCATCACTCTTGAGAGCGGCATCACTTTTAGGATATCCATTAAAACAAATGAAGTTGATACTATTCTCAAAAACACTATATAGTGCAGCACAGGGTCTCAATTTTTGCTGTCCATCTCCATTTATATCACAATTTTCCCTTAATACTGGGTGGGTGTTAACCTGCTTCTCATTGTTCCTAATTTTAGTAGATAGCTGAACTGAAACAGAGGGGTACTAACAGACCACATTCGAGAGGGACCAAGGGCAGGCATGGTCTATTAGGCATCAACTGTCGATGTTTGTGTTATTTGCCTCCTGTGTCCTAGGGTTCTTTCATACTGTGGCTCTGGAAACTGGGAAAAATACATATCTTGCGCACTTGACTCTTAGGGTAGAAAGGGTTAGCAGTCAGGGGCTTCTTAGAGAGGGTGGTGTGTTCTGTAGAGATGCAGAAGTTAACAGTCCACCATCATACACAGTAACCCAGTATCCAGCCCAATGCTTGTCTTAGTAAAACAAAAGTACACCGCAGAACAAAATCTTACACATATTAATGGCACATTGTTCTACGGTGTACACCTGTGAGATCCTAGCCTAGCTGTACAGTTTACACATCAACAACGGAGATCTAGTAGCAATAAACGGATCATAGTTCTTGATCTTCCTAGTGTTCAGGATTATCTTTGAGTCCACAACACAGTCTTAGTCTTTCATTTCAGGTCTTGTGTTATTTGTTTGCTGAAATGCAGTTCATCGCAGAGATTGTTGGTGTGCCCCTCATGATTACACAGTCAGCACCTCAACTAATAGGCATGTAATCGCAGGCAGCAGCTCCCACTTAGATCTTGTCACTAGGGAAGAACAGCAAGGATGGCTTCGGCAGTGGTCACAGGTCTTCGGTAGTTTCAGCCTTTAGGGACTCTTCGCTACAGAGGTTTTAGCAGGCCTCGCAGGTTTCTCAGCATATCGGGACAGTGGCAAAACAGGTCCATCTGGTATTATGATCCCAGACAGCACAATGCCACTTGATGGGGTTCTCGATACCGTGTTCTGCGTGAGCACACACGGAGGCTGGGGCAACCCTCGCAGCTGGTTTGACGTTACTTACACTTCCTATAAGAAATCCACTCTTCTGGGTTCTCCGCACTGCAGAAATCTGTCTAGGAGTCTTTTCTTGGATGGTCTCTCCTTCTTCAGGGCAAGGTACTATCCATCCCTCCATGAACAGCCATTACGTTTCTTGGCGCTAGGCAGAACCAAAAATCTCCAGCAAGTTGCGCCAAAATAAGGCGACTCCTAACCTCTGGGAAAGTGGCTATCAGATGAACGCCAGCCCTGGATCACAGTAGCCAATTAAGCACTTTGCAGAGCACTCCTTTCATTGATAAGCATGAACTTCGACCCTTATATTAATTTGCCACACAGGGGATGATGTTCCACTGTGTGGACCGGTTTGGGTCAGTTTGTTTTCAAATTTACCTTTTGAATGCAGTGAGGATATAGCATTTTTGTCAGGTGATGGGTCTCATGTCAGGTAGTGATGATGCCGATTCCAAGCAGGGATATCTAAAAAACAAAAACTAGAGTGCAAACACTTAGTACCTGGCTGTCACCAGCATTCCTGAAGTAGCCCTGAGTAAAAGGCAAAAGGTCAGGCCTTGCCTAGAATCATCGCTCCCTCTAGCAACCTAATCTGCTGATTATGTCATTCTCCTACGTCGGAAAAATAGCAGTGCAGAGGAAGGACTAATCCCAGTCCTGCTACAAGTTTGTCCTAGAACTCCTAAAGGTAGCCTTTCCTCCATTATGCACTTCCACTTTGTGGTGAAACTCTACTCCAATGTACATCTTCAACCACTTCTAATCAGGGGTGCTCCATAGTGGATACTGCTGGTCCCAGCAACCATACTCACCCCAATATCAACCAAAACCCTCCATACCTCACAAAAGCTCACTTGACATGCACACTGGATGTCCATGCAAGGGTCTGTGTATCACATATGAGCAGAACTTTATTGAAGTGGGGCAGTTGTCCTCATACTCCACCCGAACCAGGAAAAAAGTCTGTTAAATGCTGTAATCTACAAAACTATTATCCTGCCACCACACCTTTATGTCAGCAGCCTAGGGCATAGGCAGTAGTTCCATGTCAAGCTAAAGGGCATGGTTGATGTGTCACTCCAGGTTACAGAATGGGTTCTGGGCCTCCGAATGTTCCTGGACAAGCCTAGGCCTCAGCACTAAAACTAGATTTGTGTGCTAGATGGGCAAAAGAAGAAAGTCTGGATACCAGTTTCACACGCTGCCTGGTCACTCAGGCCAGAGGTAAACACATGTTGACTATGCAGAGGACATTCTCTAACCAGCGACGTGACTTACACCATGTCACATAATGTGGTCAAAGGGAGAAGCAAGGATTATAAGCGAGTTACTTTACTTCCACATATGCAGTTAACCAAAGTGCACACTGCAGCTAGCTGTGCTGTTGTTTTTTCTGAGCGAGGGAGCCTGCACTGTGCCTGCCCATGGAGAGGGAGAGAGATATATCTGCACTGATGCTTTTTGTGCTGTAACTGTATTGTGAGAGAATCGTCCGCTGCTTCTTTCTATGCTGTACTGGGACTGAACAGTAGTTTTAAAAATGTCTTTCAAGCCTGCTAGACGTGCTCTGTATTGCGCAAAGCAGCATACACCTCCTTCTAAAGTTGCTCACCTATTAAGTGAGATTATTTGGAAATTTGCAAGGACAAAGGTGCCATTTAAACAGTATGCTGTACTCATTCTGCAAGCCTGTAGGACAGTGTAAATATGGCAGCTATGGGACCTGCCTAGCTACCTTGTTCACAAAGAGACAGACCTCACCTATGAGTACATGGGGCAGGTTTGTAAAAATCCTAACTCTTCCTAGCCCTGTACATCACCCTAGAGCTTCCATTCATTCCTTCGAGCACATACAAGAGACTTGAATGCACTTAATGTGGAAGTAATAAGTATGGTACAAAGCGCACTGCATGTTGTTGATTGCAAAAAAAAATCAATTTTAAATAGTCCTGTAGGGTATTATTAACCCCCCCCCCCCCCCACCCCCCCGTCAGTTTCTTTTTTTTTATTTTTGCTCCTACACTTGTCATAGGGTGATTTCAACTCCCTATGCAAGACTTGTCACTAGAGGGTTGAGTGGCTACATAGATCAGATGCTCTTAATTCAGGACGTTTTCTGGATTAGCAAGTAATCTGCCAGCAACCAATAGGAAGTAGTTCGCATGATCTGTGCTTATGATTTCCATGCTCCTAAGTAGCAAAAAGCCTGAAATAGCTAACCATGTTTAAAAACTCAAAAATTCATTACATAACCCTCGGACTTTGCATCAGGGTGTTTAAATGAGAATTGCAGTGACAAAGCTGCTGTTCTCCACCCTTTTCGGAATTATCACTTGCAACGTTAGTTCAATATTCACCATGGAAACGTCAAACCTATTGACTTTGCCAATTCTCTTTGAATAAGTGAGGGATACAGGTATGTAGACAGCCAACTAATTTAATGCTTACCGTTTGTCATTCATTTAATTTTAGTCTTTTTCGTAAGTGCTTAATTGTGATTAGTTCACTCCTTTCGTTGTGTTTGTGCATTGCTTTCAGGAAAGGTGCCTATAATTGGCGTTGGTGGAGTCCGCAGTGGCCAGGATGCCTTAGAAAAGATAAGAGCTGGAGCATCACTGGTCCAGTTATACACCGCCCTCACATATGAAGGTCCTCCACTTGTGAGTAGAGTGAAACGGGAGTTGGAGGACTTGCTGAAGTAAGTGTGAGCTGGGATAACATTTCTGATAGGGAGAATTTAAACACATAGTTAGTACCAATTACCATAGAGGTAAATTAGTTGCATCAATTTCATTTTTTTAATTTTATTTTAAATCTTTGCAATTGTTTATTATATATAACAAGATCACAGTTCATATGTACAAATAGTATTGACTCAGTAGTGATATCCATAACATGAGTGTAGGATATATTTATACAGTACATAATCTCAAACACCATTGTACCTTCTGTATACCAACAATACACGTGTGTAAGAACAATTAAAGCATAGTATAGTAAACATCTCTAACTGATTCTATTTCATTCATAATAATTACCAGTGTTCAGTTTCTGTATCACTAGTGATATTAGGGGATGTTGATTTGTAGTCGTCTTTATATATCACAATTCCCAGGTAGATTGTCGATTTGATTAGCCAGACATTTTTCCAAAGAGTTGAATCATATCAAGGATATTTGCCACTGATTATCTCCATTTGAAATCAATATAAGCATGTCATCTGCTTTTAGAAGTTGCCTAATGAACTTCTGTATGCCAAAGTTTGCTTCGATTAACACCCTCTATATTGCTTCAGAACTAGTTGTATTAGTTTGAGAGCACTGGCCTTCCAACTATTTTAATTTCACCTCCCATGTCTTAATTTAATTGGGTCTCCTCCCCTTATATGAACAACAAACCATGCACATCATTCAGACCAAATTCAGTAGTCCTGTATCCTCCTTTCAGGATCTCTAAAAACCTTCCAAAAAGATTTTCAGTTCTGTAACACTGGATGTGAAGCAGGTATGTATTTCTTTCACAAAACATTTTATTTTTGTTGCTTATATATCTAAAAAGTGGGTCTCCTGTACAAAAGACACACCAGCCTTGAGTCAGCTTAGATGATCTAGAACTTTCCTCCTTTTATTAGGTTGTTCATTCCAATTATAATCCATGGTCTCATTGTGAGAACCCTTTCTCCATCTTCATTTACTTTGTCTCCAAATTTTTAAATATATAATTTGGCAAAATATATACCATTAATAACATGCTTGGTATAATATTCCTTAAATGTCAGTACTGCGTTGTAGGATCTTTGATGGGCGTAAACAGTAGAATATTCTCTGCCATGTTTCGTGGACCACGGAACACCTTTTTACAAAGCTGTCTTTCATAGAAAGCAGCAGTGTAAGAGTCTCTGTCCATGGATGTAATCATAGGTTTCCATTCCAAATTCCTATCAGGTGTCTTTTTCTTTTTTTCCTGGATGTGTATAAAAAGGCTGTAAAATATTAGAGGACTGTATTGCAGCAACTGATATATCACCACACTTTGGATTTTGTTGGCAATCTGTGTCTGCTGCACCATCAAAATTAACTCCAGAATGTCTGGTTCTTGGACCCATCAGCCTGCTTAAAAGCACAGAGGAATGCAGACAACCACGTTAAAGATAGTTAAATGCCTCATTATAGGACGGTGGGTCAGGATAAGAGCGGCCTGGGTAGAAGCAATCTAAGTCAGCAGCCATCTTAGCCACCCTAAAGGTCACCTAATGAAAGAATTATTAAACAATTGAATAAGTATAAAAACACACTTTGGTAAACAGGAATTAATGTTTTATCTATGCATTGTTCATTTTATATTTTATAAAATACTCAACAATGTACTACAAAATATAGTCCCGGCCTAGACTAATTAATTCCAGAGAATCAACTGATTTACCTCTTATGTAGCCAAACTCGCTCTGTGTAATAATAATGCAACAGTAGTGGTAATCTAGATACCATGTCTATTTCCTGGTTTGAGTTAATAATCCCATAATGACAAACACGTATTACATCCACAATACTTATCTCCTGCCAAATATATTATACTTGGAGGTTGCATCCCTCAGGTTCTTTTGTTTTGCATGTATCATACAGTACATATACTTATATCTCCAAGCTCTATGTATTGACTTGCTAACTTCATAGTCTATCACTTATATTTTTTAACCACTGGTCCCTCAATGCTCATTCGCTCAAGGGGACCGCGGTGGGCTGGTCAGTGTGACCCCCTGTGCCCCCACAGCCGGTCGCTCCTCACCCCTGCTCTGCCGCCTCCTGCTGCCTGCCGCTACCTGCCGCCTGCCGCTACCTGCCTGACGCCGCCTCACCGCCGTTGCCCTCGCCTCCCAGTAGGTGCCGTCTCCTGCTCCCGGTAGGTGCCGCTGCCCCTCCTTCTCGCCCTTTTTCCACTGCCGCTGCCCCTGGTCAGTTCGTTTCCCGCCGTTGACCCACAGACCCGCCTCCCCTCGCTACCGATTGGCCACCCCGCCTCCCGCCTCCCAGCTGACCCTCCCTCCCGGCTCCTTACTTAAGGGGACCGCGGTGGGCTGGTCAGTGTGACCCCCTGTGCCCCCACAGCCGGTCGCTCCTCACCCCTGCTCTGCCGCCTCCTGCTGCCTGCCGCTTCCTGCCTGACGCCGCATACCGCCTCACCGCCGTTGCCCTCGCCTCCCAGTAGGTGCTGTCTCCTGCTCCCGGTAGGTGCCGCTGCCCCTCCTTCTCGCCCTTTGTCCACCGCCGCTGCCCCTGGTCAGTTCGTTTCCCGCCGCTGACCCACAGACCCGCCTCCCCTCGCTACCCATTGGCCACCCCGCCTCCCGCCTCCCAGCTGACCCTCCCTCCCGGCTCCTTACTTAAGGGGACCGCGGTGGGCTGGTCAGTGTGACCCCCTGTGCCCCCACAGCCGGTCGCTCCTCACCCCTGCTCTGCCGCCTCCTGCTGCCTGACTCCGCATACCGCCTCACCGCCGTTGCCCTCGCCTCCCAGTAGGTACCGTCTCCTGCTCCCGGTAGGTGCCGCTGCCCCTCCTTCTCGCCCTTTTTCCACCGCCGCTGCCCCTGGTCAGTTCGTTTCCCGCCGCTGACCCACAGACCCGCCTCCCCTCGCTACCCATTGGCCACCCCGCCTCCCAGCTGACCCTCCCTCCCGGCTCCTTACTTAAGGTGACCGCGGTGGGCTGGTCAGTGTGACCCCCTGTGCCCCCACAGCCGGTCGCTCCTCACCCCTGCTCTGCCGCCTCCTGCTGCCTGCCGCTTCCTGCCCGACGCCGCATACCGCCGTTGCCCTCGCCTCCCAGTAGGTGCCGTCTCCTGCTCCCGGTAGGTGCCGCTGCCCCTCCTTCTCGCCCTTTTTCCACCGCCGCTGCCCCTGGTAAGTTCGTTTCCCGCCGCTGACCCATAGACCCGCCTCCCCTCGCTACCCTTTGGCCTCCCGCCTCCCAGCTGACCCTCCCTCCCGGCTTACTTAAGGGGACCGCGGTGGGCTGGTCAGTGTGACCCCCTGTGCCCCCACAGCCGGTCGCTCCTCACCCCTGCTCTGCCGCCTCCTGCTGCCTGCCGCTTCCTGCCTGACGCCGCATACCGCCTCACCGCCGTTGCCCTCGCCTCCCAGTAGGTGCCGTCTCCTGCTCCTGGTAGGTGCCGCTGCCCCTCCTTCTCGCCCTTTTTCCACCGCCGCTGCCCCTGGTCAGTTCGTTTCCTGCCGCTGACCCACAGACCCGCCTCCCCTCGCTACCCATTGGCCACCCCGCCTCCCAGCTGACCCTCCCTCCCGGCTCCTTACTTATGACGCCCCCTGAGCGACCGCGCAGCGGACGCGCGCAGCGGGAGCGCCTTATGTGCGCCGAAGGAGCGCCAAATGTAAGCCCGTCTGCGCCTGGACCGTGCCCAGCGCCAGGCCCCCGCGTCCGCCGCCCCCCCCCCCCCCCCGTAGGACCTACAATGCCGCCACACTCAACGCACTCAACACCGGCCGAACCACCGGATGCTACCGAGCATCCCCGCGACGCACCCATGGACCCTTCGTCTGCCGATCCTGCAACTTCTCCTGCCTCCGACCCGGCACCGCGCCCACCAAGACGGACAACAGCAACCACCTCAAGTGCATCTTGCTCAACACCCGCTCCGTCCACAGACACGCTGTGGAACTCTGGAACCTCCTCGACACCGCATCTCCAGACGTCGCCTTCCTCACGGAAACCTGGATGAACGCCTCCTCAGCCCCCGACATCGCCATAGCCATCCCGGACGGCTACAAGATCATCAGGAGGGATCGCATCAACCAGACCGGAGGAGGCATCGCCATCGTACACAAAAGCACCATTCGCATCTCGACTGACTCCATCGACGCATTCAACGCCGCCGAGTACCTGCACTTCCAGATCCACACCGACCCCAAGACTACCCTCAGAGGCACCCTCATCTACAGACCCCCGGGACCGCGCACACAGTTCTGCGAAGACATCACGGACTTCATCAGCCCACACGCCCTCCCCTCCACCGACTACATCCTCCTCGAGGACCTAAACTTCCACCTGGAGAACAACCACGACCGCAACACCACCGCCCTGCTGGACAACCTCGCCAACCTCGGACTCAAGCAACTGGTCAACACCCCCACCCACTACGCCGGCCACACGCTCGATCCCGTCTTCTCATCCAGCAAGCACATCACCTTCAGCCACTCCACCGGACTTCACTGGACTGACCACAGCTGCGTCCAGTTCAGCTTCAGAAAGAACACGATCCACCACCACCCTAAGCAGGTTCCCCACAGAAACTGGAGCAAGATCACCGCCGACCAGCTCGCCACCTCCCTCGGCCAGAGCCCACCTGTCAGGACAACGGACCCCAACACAGCAGCCCGCAACCTCATGCAGTGGCTGACCTCCTGCGCCGACGGCCTCGCCCCACTGAAGAACCCACTCACCAGACCCAGAAGCAAGAAGGCCCCCTGGTTCACCGACGAACTCAAGGACTCCAAGAAGGCCTGCCGCACCCTCGAAAGCCTGGCTCCTCGACAAGACCGCCGACAACATGACCGCACTCAAACTCGCCACCCGCAGACATCACCAGCTCATCCGCACCACCAAGAAGAAATCTCTGAAGGAACGACTAGACAACAACGCCCATGACAGCAAGGAGCTCTTCAACATCGTCAAGGAGTTCTCCAACCCCAGCACCGGCAACAACGACATCACTCCTTCACAGGACCTCTGCGACTCCCTCGCCTCGTACTTCCACCGCAAGATTGCCGACATCCACAGCAGTTTCGGCGCTCCACCCCCGCACCCATCGGTCGAACCTACGCACCCCGCCGCCACCCTCCAGACATTGGCCAAGGTGACCCCCGAAGACACGGCCCGTATGATGAACACCATCCACTCCGGATCTCCGACCGACCCGTGCCCCCACCATGTCTTCAACAAGGCAACCTCCACCATCGCACCCCACCTCCGAGACATCATCAACACCTCCTTCGACACAGCCACCTTCCCGGAAAGCTGGAAGCATGCCGAGCTCAGCGCACTGCTGAAGAAACCAACAGCGGACCCGACCGACCTCAAGAACTTCCGCCCCATCTCGCTCCTTCCTTTCCCTGCCAAAGTCATCGAGAAGGTAGTCAACAAGCAACTGGCCGCCTTCCTCGAGACATACGGATCCCTCGACCCATCAGAACCAACCACAGCACCGAGACCGCCCTCATCGCAGCCACCGACGACATCCGGGCCCTGCTCAACAACGGTGAAACAGCGGCACTCATCCTCCTAGACCTCTCCGCAGCATTTGACACTGTCTGCCACCGCACCCTAGTCCAACGCCTCAATGACACCGGCATCCAAGGGAAGGCTCTGGAATGGATCACCTCATACCTCGCCGGCAGAACTCAGAGAGTACGCCTCCCTCCGTTCTGTTCTGAGGCCACCGAAGTCATCTGCGGCGTCCCGCAAGGATCGTCGCTCAGCCCCACCCTCTTCAACGTCTACATGAAACCCCTCGCTGCCATCGCACGCCAACACAACCTCAACATCCTCTCCTACGCCGACGACACCCAGCTGATCCTCTCCCTCACCAGAGACCCCGACACCGCCAAAGCCAGCCTACACGAAGGGATGAAAGACGTCGCCGAATGGATGAACATCAGCCTCCTGAAACTGAACACGGACAAGACAGAAGTCCTCATCCTTGGACCATCACCCTCCGCATGGGACGACTCCTGGTGGCCCCCGGCTCTAGGCACCGCACCCAAGCCAACGGACCACGCACGCAACTTGGGCTTCATCCTGGACTCCTCCCTATCGATGACCAGACAAGTCAACGCCGTGTCCTCATCATGCTCCACACCCTCCGCATGCTCCGCAAAATCTTCCGATGGATCCCGACCGAAACCAGGAAAACTGTCACCCAGGCCCTCGTCACCAGCAGACTGGACTACGGAAATACCCTCTACGCCGGAACAACAGCCAAGCTTCAGAAAAGACTTCAGCGTATCCAGAACGCCTCGGCCCGACGCATCCTGGACGTCCCCCGACGCAGCCACATCTCGGGCCACCTGAGAGACCTGCACTGGCTCCCTGTCGACAAGAGGATCACGTTCAGACTCCTCACCCACGCACACAAATCCCTCCACGACCTGGGCCCAAGGTACCTCAACGACTGCCTGACCTTCTACACGCCCACCCGCCAGCTACGATCCGCGTACCTCGCCCTCGCAGCCGTTCCTCGCGTCCAGAGAGCCACCGCCGGTGGAAGATCCTTCTCCTACCTGGCGGCTAAGACATGGAACTCCCTGCCCATCCACCTGCGGCTGACCCAGGACCACCTTGCCTTCAGGAAACAGCTCAAGACCTGGCTGTTCGAGCAGTAGCAGACCCCTTCCCCCAAGCGCCTTGAGACCCTTCCGGGTGAGTAGTGCGCGATATAAATGATTGATTGATTGATTGATTGATTGATTGATTGATTGATTGATCCCTCGCCAACAATCATCAGATTCCCTTTCTTTTAGTGTGTTGCTTCATGAGCCTCTAGGTTCCTTGCAAAATCAGGAAGAAACCGTAGGCCTTCCCTTGTTGTTAATTAGCCAATAATATGGATATTATCAGTTGAAATTATCTCAAAAAGTAGCAATGAAGCAAATTCCATTAAATGACAAAAATGCTCTGCTATTTTGCCCCAGTGATAAAACACAAACATACAGCAGTCAGGAATATGTCATGCTCTAGTCTTCTGCAATCAAGTGAGTAACTCGCCGAGTAATTGTACAGTAAAATAAAGTATTAATTTGCATGAAATATCAGTGTTAATTATTTTGTCCTCTAAAATGTATTAAAGTCACATTAAAAGTATTTCATCACAGTTTCTAGAAAAAGTAACCTAAGTTACATATGTGCATTTTAAACGTGACTTTGCCTGCTGTTTATTTTTTCCGGGCAGGTATAACTCCTTTTACTGTCATCAACCAAGAAACGGGTTCCAGGTTTGTAACTAGTTAGTGTCCAAAGACAAATAGACGAAAGTGGACCTGAGCTCCCTCCGATTGCTTTCTTTGCCTTGCAGTGTGTTTTCCCTTCAGTCCCAATTCAGTCTATCTACTACTTCGCTCTTCCATCTATGAGAAGCCTAATTGTTAGAGAATGACATACATCAATGCACCGGTGTATCTCTCCTCAGGCCTATCATCTATTTCAATACCATTTGTCTGTGAAGATTCACATTAGGGATGGCAGCCTTCCCGGAGGTTGAACTGGTGAGCATTTATTTTTTTCCAATTAAAAGGGCCAAGGGAACTAGTAGTTGAATAGACGACCGGTCCTAATAAAAATTAAATTAACCTTCCACTGTAGAATCCATATTTTAAAAGTTGTTAATCTAGGAAGTCTAGTTTTTTAGCAGACACAGAGGTGAGTGTTATGCTTAATTTTCTTGCTTTATTTAAAGTGCAGCCAGAGAAAAAATATTAAAACCGAGAAAGGACTACAAAGCTTTGTCCTCAGTATCATAAAACACAACAGTTTCCAGAGCCCTTTACGTGTGGACTACAAGCAATATCTCAGGTGAACAATTAGTCCCTTTTAAGACCATAGCGTGTTAGGTCCTCCTGTTTCTTAAAGCAGAGCAGCAGCTGTAGAGCCTGGAAAAAAGTAAACTCAAGTCTTGGAATTCCTCTGTGATATAATAACATAGCTGTGGTTTTATATTCCGAGGTGTGGCGCAGCGGCCAGGGCGGCTGACTCCGGAACACCTGGGCTCACGGTTCGATCCCCAGCGCCGGCGGCAGGTTAGCCCAGCACCATGTGACTCTGGGCAATTGTTCGCTTAATCTCCCTGACGGCCCCCAGCGCCTTGACACCCTTAAGGGTAATTGTGGCGCTTTACAAATACTGGTATTTATTTTATGACTTTAAGAAAATTGGAGCTTTCCCACATGAACATCATGGAAAATCCAGATTTTATTATAAGACCAGAGTCTCCAATTATGCTGGTTGAAAGCATACATCTTACTTTTGCTACCGGCATTTAATATAATGTTTTGAATATTGAAACCGAAGACTCATCGGCCACTCCCAGAATGTCCTCCAATTTTAAAACCCAGGCGAAACGCTTTCTTCTGGAAGAGTGACCCCTGAACACTGAAATATCAATACTAGCTTGCTTCATTTTTCCATTTGACCCATCCAGCAGGAGTTGCAGAAGAAACCAATAAATGAGGCTGTCTAAAGGAAGTTAATAGTTGCAGGGCAAATGATCTGAGAGTTGACATATGATCCGCATACTATTTTAGTCAGCGAACAACGCAAAGCTTTGGATGATCTGGAAAAGCTAAATATATAATTGAAGAAATTAGATTTTTGTACTTCTAGAAATGGAGAAAAGAACCCCAGAGGAAGCAAACGGTCTAGCAGACAAATCCAGAACTTTCACTTCAGACACCCTTGTCTAAGAAATAAGCACAAAATCATTATTACCTTTTGCAGGCAGACAAGTTATGTTGCAGGGAAAGAGACAATCTGAGTGTTTCCTGTCCTATAGCACTTACCTGCAGCTGCTGTTGATCTTAGGAAACTTGTCACAACCGAGACGTGCTAAAATGGCATTGATATGTAATTCTATATACCAGCAGTCCCAGGAAACCCATGCAGATTTGTTGGCTCTCTTGGTGCCAGGTGCCCAGTAACCCTTGAAGGATCTAATGGAATCTGTGAAACACCTGGGCCCGTTAAAAAGTGGCTTGGAACTTCCAGGCTACTAGTCTGAGGCTTCCCGACAGGACTGGTTCGTAAGGCCGGCCTTCTGGGCTAATAAGATGATGATTGAAGAGGATAAGAAGAACAGGAGTATCTGTGGACATCTAGAGGAGATCCAGATACCATATTTGAGTAGGCCAGAAAGCTATTGAGATGACCAGCAACCTCAATTCCTTCCTGAGTTTGGAAAGACAACAGTAGATCAGTATGAAAGGAGAAAATGCTTAAGCAGACACTGATTGTAAAGATGAAGAAACACATTTTCCCAGGACATTACATTAGGTCTCTAACTGTAAGAATGGTTCCCACAGGTCTTGTAGTGAAAAATAGGGGTGTGAAGTTACCTTTTACTCGTCTTTTCGATGATGTCAGAACCAATCTGCTTCACGTTTTTGAGAATTGTACTCTGCTGTGACAACGAAGTGGTGTTGGAGACATCTATTTTGCTAGTTCTGATAAAACCTTTGAGCAAGTGCCTCTTAGATGGTTCCTGTATCTTGCTGCACTTACATGCCCCCCAACCAGACAAACTTGCATCATCAGAATTTGAGAAGATCTATGGAAAATTGCAGATGGCTCTGCCATTCCAGTAATGGAGAGGTTTCAGCCGCTATAAAGGTTCTTGCTTTGTTTCTAAATCCAAACAAATTGTGGTGTCTTTGTTCGAAAGACCTTGTGTCAGATTACAAACTTTTATGCCCTTCAAGGCTTGATAATAAAGGGAATCTGGGAAGAGGGCTTAGACTGAAGTCGCCAGTAAACCCATATTTCTGAACCAAAAAATGTGGGACAGTGTTGAGAAATGAGATTCCCTCTGAATCATTATTAACTGATAATTCGGGAATGAATGAAAGGGAATTGACTTGAAAACCTGCAAACTCTAATGATTGAGCAGGGAAAAGGAAAGATTTCTGCTGGTTTAAAACCGAACCCAGACTTTCCAGGAAGAAAATTGACAGCTAAAGATGTTGTAGAGGATCGACTTGTTCTGCTAGAAATACATCTTTGAGGTCCAAGCAGACCATCCAGTTTTGTGGTTGCAGGCAATCCATTAAATGGAGAATGGTCGCCATCTTAAAATGAGTGCAAGTTGCAAAGAATTGCTGATAAAACCTATCACTCCCTGAATCAAGCTAGATAATTCATTTGTACCAGTAGAGCCTGTGCCCTCTTTGGCCTGATCTGCCATGCCAGATATCTTAGGCACTGTCATTAAATCAAAGTTACAAGTATTAGTTGAATGTAATGCCCCCTTAAGTGTCACTGAAAAACAGGCAGTGTCTAAGTCAGTGGACGCGAAAGAACAAGGGTGAACCTGAGGAGTTCTGAGAGACCGCCTTGTGAGGTTCTTACAGTGTGAAGGTGAGCTTGGTGCAGAGCTGCAGTATGACTACAGTAACCCCAGCTAACCTTTGCATTCTGAAAAATGAAGTGGCAGTCGGCAAACAGATTTCTTTTTAAAAAGCACAACAAAGGACCCTTAACACAAGCAGCTTAACATTATGAAATTATAAAAGAAAATAGAAATTCTCTGGCTGTACAGTAGCATAAAAGAGGAGGAGATGACGTGTTATGGTCTTAAATAGAACACATTTTTCCCCTGCAATACTACTTGTAGTCCACACTGGGGTTTCCGTTTTATGTTACTGAGGGCAAAGTTACTTTAGTTCTTGCTCTGTTTTGATATTTTTTCTGCTGCTGAAATGAAACCAGATAGTGAGATATTATTCCTGGTGCATTGCCCTGCTATC
The DNA here is from genome assembly GCF_964204655.1 of Triturus cristatus. Lineage (NCBI taxonomy): Eukaryota > Metazoa > Chordata > Amphibia > Caudata > Salamandridae > Triturus > Triturus cristatus. Next base: position 585,984,242 of record NC_140595.1, read on the forward strand.
CATTTAACAACCTCTAGCACCATAGGAACGCTATTATCAGATCACGCCCAAATAACAATAAACTATGAGCTAGAAAAGGATGTAACCTGCCTCATTGGACAGTAGTAATTGAATGAAATAACATTTTGTGACCCACTTGTAAAGCACACAGTCAGAGAGATCCTTAAATTGTTTCAGGGAAAATGATAAAAACTGAACCAGCTATAGATGGAATGCACCGACAGTAAATAGGAGTAAATTGATGCTTCCCACAACTTTTTTCCATAGAGACAAAGCCCATAAAATAGACCTGGAGCAACACATACCATTCCTGAAAGGGCAACACACATTAACTTGTTACTGTGTGACATACAGCAGTCTACTGAAGTCAAGGGGAAAATTAGATCAAGTTTTGCTAGATGAAACTACACTCAGTCCTAATGAATTATAAAACTGTAATTATATTAACCAACTTATTAGAAACAACTGTACAGTGATTACTTAATCACCAGACTAGCACAAGAATTTGACAATTATTTTGCTACCCTATATGCTGCATCAAGACCTCCATCCATACAGACTATGTGGCAAATGTTAGAGTCCTGAAAATACTGATTGAAGTGCAGAGGTTCTAGAGGACCCAACAACCACCCGAAAGGTCTTCACTAGCTCTGCAAAGCTTCCAAATATTATGGCTCCTGTTCTAGTTAGCTATTCACCTTTCTTCTACAAAACATTTAAAAATCTCTTATCTGGGAGGAGGAGCTTAGCGCGCATCCAAGATGGTCGCGTGAGCACAGGGCTCCCCGGACCCTCGCCACTCCTCGCAATTTATCCTGATGATATCCTGATTTCTTGGACGGACTTTTGAAGGTGAGCCTAGACTGAGTCCATAACTCCTTTCAGAATTTGAATCGGACTTGGGGGACCGAAATTACAGCATTTTGAACTTTCGAGGCCCATCTCGGGGCAGTGCCGGGGACTTGGCGAGCTGTGGATCCGGGACGTAGTTGAATAACAACGGCATTGGGACCTCACCAGTGGGCGTACCCCCACTTTCAGTTTCGCTTTTGGTTTCTGGCACGGTCTGATTGGGGGTCTGTTCCGCTCTGCCGGGGACCAGTCCATTCCGGTGTCATCACTGCTTTCTCCCTACGGAGTACTGAGTCAAGTCGGGACTTTCTTCGGACCCCACTGCCCAGCTTCTCGGCCGGCTGGTGCCCGGCCGACCGGCGGCGATTTTCACTCGGTCCTGCGGGCCCTTCCGGGGTGCATCTTCCACCATGACGGGAAGGGGTGAACCCGAGAAGCGGAAGACCAAGACGTCTCTTCGCAGGGGGCAGTTCCAGACGAATGTTATGGACCGCTACACTCAAGCCAAGGGATCCCCAGGGCTTTCCAGCCATACCCCGGAGGGTGTCAGAGACGGCCCATCAGTCCCTGTCGACTTGTCCCTGCAGGACATTATGGGTGCCATTACCGGTATGAAGGAGACCATCGGCCAGCAGTATGAGGCCCTGGCTCGTAAACTTGACACGGTCGCCATCGATGTCACTTTAATCAGGGCTGACCTGTCCAAAACCAACGAGAAGGTGTAGTCGTTGGATTTGACGACCTCCAGCATCACGGCCGATGTGTCGGAACTTCGAATAGACCTTGGCGCCCTGAAATCGGCAAACGACTTGATGTCCCATCGGTTGGATGATTTTGAGAACCTGGCAAGACGCAACAACATCCGCGTCGTAGGTGTTCCGGAGAATCCCGAGACTCGTTCTGTCGACCTCCTGATTGAGGAGCTAATCCTCACCCATCTTGCCCCGTCTGACTTAGCAAGTTTTTTGCTGTGGAGCGCGCACATCGTGTCCCGGGCGGTAAGCCTGGGCCTGGTGCTCCCCCGAGGCCTATCATCGCCAAGCTTTTCCATTTCAGGGACCGAGATGCAATCTTGCAGGCCTCTAGGGTACACGGCCCGGTGAAATTCGAAAACTCCTCAGTCAATTTTTTCCCGGACTTCACTCAACTCGTTCAGAGACAGAGGATGGGCTTTCAGGGGGTTAAGCGACGTCTTTGGGACCTGGGCTTGAAGTATGCGATGCTCTTCCCTGCCAGGCTTCGTGTGGAACATGAGGAGCGGACCTTCTTTTTTGAACAACCGGACAATGTGAGTGACTGGTTGGATTCCCTGCCTGGTCGGGACGATCGAGCGGGGCACTCTGGCGGTGCCGAGGGTGGTGAGCCTCTACAGAATTGACTTTTCGGTCCCTAACCTTGATACTCGGACATTACTCAGTTGGGTTCTACCTCTCTTGTATATCTTGTCTTATAGTAGCTCTCGTCTGGGTGGCGGGTGGTGGCTGGCCTTCCTCCTCCTCCGGGGTCTTTTTGTAGAATGGGATTGCTAGGGCGACAGGCACACTGCATTTTGGGGTGGTTTTACAGTTTGCAGGGGTGCAGGGAGGGGCGAGTTGTACCGGGTTTTGGTGGGGGTGTTTGTGTTTGGGGGTGTTTCTTTTTCTCTCAAGGCGGCATATTTGTTCTTTCTTTGTTTCCGGTGTCCTGCTTTCTGTGGGGAGACTCCTGCTACTTTTGTGGGGATGGGGGGGCGTAGTGGGTTGAGGTTGCTAACTTGGAACGTCAATGGATTGGGGGATCGTATCAAACTGGGTGTTGTACTACAATATTTGCGTCGTCTGGCGCCTGATGTTGTACTCCTGCAGGAAACGCACTTGGTTGGCAATGTGTGTCATGCGATGAATAGGTGGGGATACCGACTGGTTGCACACTCCGGGTTCACCACCGGTTCCAGGGAGGTCGGTATTCTTGTTCGGTCTTCCCTCCCACTAGAAATTGACAACGTCATCCTGGACGACAGAGGGCGTTATGCCGCCCTAACTGGGAGGGAGGACCCTTTCTTTAGTTACGATATATGTCCCCCCGGGCCTCCAGACCTCCACTTTCTCTGATGTTGGTCGGATGTTGCTGGAACTCCCGGATAGTCCTCTCCTCATGGGTGGTGACCTTAACTCGGTGCTATCCGGCGACCTGGATCGGCATCCCCCCAGGGCCCTTCCTGTTTCCCAATCATGGCTTGGTGGGTTCTTGGACACTTTTGGTCTGGTGGACTGTTGGAGGTTGATGCACCCGACGCAGTGTCAGTACACCTTCCACTCCGGGGCGCACGGGAGTCTCTCCAGGCTTGATTACTTCCTTATGCCCGCGGCCCAGGCCTCCCACATTGGTGAGGTTCGACACTTGGCCCGGGGCATCTCCGACCACTCCACTGTGTGGCTGCATTTCGATACAGGGATGCAGGCCACGGGGCAGATTGCCCCCATTAACCCTTGGCATCTCCGTAGCCCTAAGACTCGCGATAGCCTCCTGAAGTCGCTCGACCACTACTTCTTGGAGAACGAGGGGTCTGTCTTGTCCTCAGTGTCCTTGTGGGAAGCCTTTAAAACGGTCATACGGGGCCAGGCCCTCTCTTTAATAGCTGAGACCAAGAAAGCTAGGACTGGGGAGGTCGCGGGGCTTGAGGCTGAAATACTGGAGTTGGAGGCTGGGCTAGACTCGGGTGTTACTCATGAGGGGCTTCATGCCCTTAGCTTGAAACAGTTTGAATACAAATCCCTTGTCACTGATGCCGCCAAGACATTGTACAGGGAACAGCAGGGTAGACTGTATGATGTCGGGGATAAGGCGGGTAAACTGATTGCTTGGCTTGATAAGAAAGAGAGAGTGAATCGCGTGGTCCCTGTGCTTCAGAACCCCGATGGGACGTGTGTGACTGACCCTGGCGAGATTGTGGAGTGTTTTGCTGATTATTTTCGTGCGATCTACTCCCCGGTGTCCGACAGAGATGTGGCTGACTCTTGTTCCCTGTTGAGGGATATTGCGCTGCCTTGCCTGTCTGAAGAGGATCGGGAATGCCTGGATGCGTCGTTGTCAGCCGACGAGATCGCGGCCGCGATTCGTTCCCTTCGTACTGGTAAGGCTATGGGCCCCAATGGCTTGCCCATTGAATTGTACAAATTATGCCCTGATAAAGTGGCGCCGTTTCTCCGCGATATGTTTTTGGAGTCGCGTGAGCTCGGTTCCCTCCCTAGTGACCAACGTCTGGCTACTATAGTTGTGATTCCTAAGGAGGGCAAGCCTCGTGATCGTTGTGCCTCATACAGGCCCATTTCTCTATTAAACGCTGAACCGAAGATTCTTGCCAAGGTCCTCGCTAATCGCTTGCTCGCTGTTATCTGTGACTTGATTCATCCGGATCAGTCCGGTTTCATTCCCCACCGGAACACTGCTCTCAACCTGCGGCGTTTGCATGGCGTTCTCGCCAGGGCGGAGTTTCTTTCCGAGCCGGCCATCTTGGCTTCGTTGGACGCCACGATGGCCTTTGACACGATTGAATGGCCATACCTCTGGGCCGCACTGGCGAAGTTCGGTTTCGGGGCGGGATTTATCGGTTGGGTGACTTTTATATACGGATCCGCTAGCCCAGGTTGTTGTCAATGGGAGGGTGTCCCAGCCCTTCGCTCTCGGCAGGGGCACTAGGCAGGGGTGTCCGCTGTCCCCCCTGATCTTCGCTCTTGCTTTAGAACCGCTCGCAGCCTGGCTCCGATGGGAACCGTCGATGAGGGGTATTCAGTGGGCCCCTGGCTTTGAGGACCGAGTCTCGTTGTATGCCGACGATATTCTCTTGTACCTCACCTCCCCGCGTGAATCCCTTAATGTCCTTTTTGATGTCCTCACTTCTTTCGGCAAAAACTCCGGGTTGACTATTAATTGGTCCAAATCTTGTGTGTATGTCATTTCCGGTGGCCTTCCCCCCCCCCTGCGATAGGTTTCCCATCCAAATTTCACAATCCGGTTTCAAGTACTTGGGGGTCTATGTATTGTTGGACCCGGCGGTCCGCTATGAGCAGAATCTCCTTCCTCCTCTTCGGCGCTTGTAGTTGGATGTGGCCCGCTGGCGTAGGTTGCCGTTGTCGCCACTCGGTCGAGCGGCGCTTTTTAAAATGATGTCACTGCCCCGATTTCTCTACGCACTCCAGAACTCCTTTGACATTATTCCGGCGGCTTATTTCCGGGAGGTAGAAGGTTTGCAGAGGAGACTTATTTGGGATGGTCGCGCTCGTATAGCTCTCGTAAAACTGACTCTCCTCTGGTACGACGGGGGCATTGCGCTCCCGGATATCAGGAGGTATTATTGGGCTTCCCAGCTGTCCCCTATCAACCATGATACTTACGCACCGGGTCCCAATCCGGCCTTCGAGATGGATAAATATCAGTTGCCTGGTGGCGACTTCAACAGAGCACTCTATTCTCGGGCGGCTGGGAGGAACCTAACGGGACCCACCAAGATTGCAGTACGTGTGTGGAGGGATGCTAATGTTGCCATGGGTTGGAATGAGCGCTTGACCCGGGCGACCCCCTTGTTTGCGTCGGATGGATTGGGATGCCTCTGGACAACGAAAGGCTTTGAGAACTGGGATATGATTGGCATCAGCAGAGTGGGTGACCTCTGGGTGAAAGGTGCGGTCAAATCCTTTGCGGTGCTTCAGAGTGAGTATGAGTTGAGTGAGAGGGAGTTCTTCAGGTACGTACAGGTTCGCCACGCTCTGCAGTCGGCCTTTGGGGCAGGTACCGCGATCCCCGCGGCTTCCCCACTCGAGGACCGTATACTTGACGGTCATCTGCCCGATAGTACGATTTCCTTAATTTATAAGAAGTTAATTAATAATCGGGCAGACCTCCTTGTGCATCTTCGGGAGGCCTGGACCGGAGACGGGTTGGAGTTGGACGACGAGGACTGGCAGTCTGCACTGTCCTCCCCGAAGGAGGTCGCCATTCCGGCCCGTCTCCGTCTTGTTCAGCTGAAAATTCTTCACCGTGTGTATGTGACGGGTCCCCGGTTGGTTGCGATGGGTTTCTCTTCGGATGGGCTGTGTAAGCGCGGCTGTGGATTGAGTGCCAGCTTCTTTCATATCCTTTGGGAGTGTCGCGAGGTCGCGGTTTATTGGCGCCGTGTGCATGCGGTGATGGCAGATGTCACTGGGGTCGCTCTGTTGCCTGAGGCTCGTCGATGTCTGCTGAATGTATGGGAGCCTAATGATTTCAATGTTGCCCAGGCCCGGTGGGCGGCACTTGGGAACATGATTGCAAAGAGGGATATCGCGCAGATTTGGGGTTCCCGACGGCCTCCCGCCGTGTCGGTGTGGAAGGAGAACATGGATTGGTGCATGTTCAGAGAGAAAACGGTATATCTGGTTCGGGGCAAGCCTGGGGCGTGGGGTAAAATTTGGGGTCAATGGAACGCCTACCGAGGTAACGTTTGTACGCCCCCTTTTGAAGAAACTGCTGACATTCCTCCTTCCCCCTGATCCTGGGGTTCCCGGAATATTGTATTTGTTATGTGGATGGTTCTGACTTCCCCGCTGCCTCCCCTCCCCCCCGGGTTGACTTTATGGACCTCCTGATTCTTCATTTGGTATGGTGGGGTCCCCCCGTCGGCGCTCGGCACCATTTAGATTGGTTCTCGCCTTGAGTTTTGTTTTTTGTTTGTTCTTTTTTTTTTTGTTTTCTTCAAAATTTAAAAATGTCTGTATTCTGTCTAATTTTTGAGTTGCCGAGAATAATTCTATATTCCTGCTGTGCCTTTGGAGATCAGTTGCTGCTCTGCGACGCTTTGTGATTGACTGGCACAAACTAGCGGCCGGCCCTGGTGGTTGTAGGCCCATGTCTGTAATTTTGATTCTCTGCACAATAAAGTTTAAAAAAAAAAAAAAAAGTCTCTTATCTGAGCCATTCGCTTATTCAACTAATTTGGGGCAAACGGGGAATGTTACAAAGACTATAATGGAATCCAAAACTATTTTGATCCTAAAAGCCTACAAAGACCCAACAGATTGTGGGTCCTATTTACTTCTATCTCTTTTGAACACTGATGTTAAGATTTATTCAAAAACATTAACATGCGTACAAAACGTATGTTCCCTGGTATTGCATGCAGCCCAATCTGGATTCTTAAAAAGCAGGTAAGAGATGGACAACGTCCAGCTGGTTTTAACCTTATCCTGTGTTAGGACGACAGGACGTCACAGCGTAGTGACTTGAGCCTCTTTTCTACGTCGGTGCCTGTCAGCCCAAGCATCGCAAATTCACAGTGCCTCATCTTAACTCCTAACCTTCCCAGAGTAACAGGTGATTTTGGCATCTTCAAGCATGACCCTCTAGTCCCCAGGGGAAACGTGGAAACAGATCCCCCCCTTTCATTACTCACTTATTCACACATGCATGTCCATAGTAAACGGAAGAAAGACGCGAAGAAAGTTTACAATACGTTTATTATAGTAGTCGATTATGAAGCAAATGTGCTGCGATCAACAACTAAACAAAGTAATTAGCATTACTAACAGGCTATATAGGACAAACATCCGATCCATAGCACAAAGATCTATCTCGATCTATTCTTACTATGCGAGCACAGGAACATATTTGTGATCTCTGGGATTGGCCTTGGACCTCATACCTGGTGTATGCAGTTAGCTGGTCCGCCTCATGAGTGTCAACTTAATTTACGCAGGGCTACATGTCCGGCACTACTGTCCTTCCACTACTGTCCTTCTACGCTCTGGCCTCCCAGCGGACGGAGCACATTTATATAATAAAAACGATTGTGCTGGAAATCAGTAAAGTTATCTTTTTTAAAGTAAAATAAAAATTACCTTCTTGCCGCTCTCCTGCACGTCATCTCAGCCTCTCCTCTCAGCCAGGTTCCCTTCCCTAAGCCAATCACAACGCTGCATTGCAGCATTGTGATTGGTCTGAGTGCTGTGGATAGGCGCTCAGCCAGTGATTGGGGGCCTGGGCTTATTCTCCTCGCAGGCTGTAATGCAGCCCCCATGGAGAACATGCGAAGTACGCATGACATCTTTGGACAGCCCCAGAGGGCTGGCCAAACAGTCATTGCGCTCTTCGAGTGGCCAAACCACTCCTCTCCTTCTCTGAGAGCAGAGCAGACCTGCCCACCAGCAAAGCTTCCAAGCAGGAACAAATAAAATGATAATAACCTTGCGTTATTATCATTGTAATTTGTTCTTTCTTTCACTGCACAGTGGGGCGACGCTCATCTGCCATAGCAGAGGAGCCACCACTGCTGAAGATGCAGATGTGCTACCATGTTCTGTCTAAAACATTAGAAGCTGTTGCTGAACTAGCAAAGAAAACAGTACACTATGTTTTGTATTCCAAGCAAACTTGTACAAAATGTTATGACTAACTTCCACAAAGAGTCCCTGAATAACAAACAACTTTTACTGCGTGTTCCTAGAATGATGTCTCAAAAACAAATGTATAAATGTGGCTACGCAGAGGCAGCCTAAAATCTCTAAGACTCAAAACTAAGGGAGAACCAAAGTGAGCCCAGATGGGCAATCATTACAAAACAAACCGTGAATAGAGATTAAACAGCCACTGAATCTGGTCACTGTGATTTTTAGTTGGGTGCATGGTCCCTTTCACCAGCACTTTTTGTTGGGGGGGGGGTGGAGGGAAACTGCCTGTTGGCCTTCCTCCACATGCATAAAGGAAGGGTTGGTGAGTGAGGTTTAGTTTTGTCTGTTTTTCGGTGTAACTGGACAGGTGAATTCTGGAGTCCATTGGACTCTGTACAGTGTGCAATGGAGTTCTTCACTGTGCAGCTCTGGTACTGGCCTTTAGACAAGCCAGGCCAACCTACATAACTCCCTTCCTGAAACTGCATACGTTTTGTGGGAATGGGCAGTAGCCAACCCCAGGCCTTTGATGGAGAAGAGTTTCCCCTGCCTTGGTGGAACACCTTTGCCCCTTTCTGTTTTTGTGACTAATATCCTCTGTGAAATGGCTGTTCAAGCAGGCAATTACATAACTATATGAGATAGCTAAACTACTCTCAGGATGGCCACCAGGACATGGAGGCTGTGAAATCTCGACACAGCAGCACAGGAGACCTGTGCCTCCAGAATTGAAGGAATGGCTGGGGCATCCAATTTTGCCATTATAGTAGTAGAATTAATGGTTTGGTTTCACCATTCAGTAATCTGTTCAAAGATACATCTCACTGAGGAGATCTAGGGCACACATATCCAGATAGAGGACTCTGAGGATAACGTATTTCACTCTCTCTAGCCATACTAGCCCTACAATCGAGAACTGGGTTGAACGGCATTGATGTTGATACTTGTGAAAAGGAGTTGGACTCCATCTGCTTGGAGAATTGGCTGAATGTGCAGAGGACAACAAAGAACCTGCATAGGGAGCACATGACTGACGTAGGCTCTGGGTAGAGCACATGGATGACTTAATCGGGCTGCTGCTCCATTGCCTTCATCAATCGAGGGTTGGGGGAATGAGGCTGAATAACCCACTACCCTCTCTGTCCATGGGGTGCCTTTACTCACTGCTTCCCTTGCTCTTTGAAATTTGGAATCACTTTGTTTTCTATCCCTGGCTTGCAGTCCAGTTGTGTTGACTGTTGCATAGTTCTGAAATTCTTAGAATCTGCTTTCTCGCTGCTAAGGTTCCAGAGATTTTGCCAGTTGAAGCACCAAGCAAGACCTCCTTTGTCCAGGCAGCATCCACTGGACTCTCCAGTGGTGTCAATTGTGGATACCCTTGACCAATAGGTGCCCCTGCCAGTGATTAATCTTGATTGCAACCAATGAATACCGAGCTAAAAAGTCCAACACCAAAAACATCACTAAAGTGACACCGAGCATGCTCTGGCACACTAGTCATCTATTGTCCCCATCATAGGTTTCAGTTGAGCAACTGGAATATGGACAGCAGTAACTAAATTGTGTCACTCAGCCAGACACTGGTGACAAGTGGAGCACCTAGGGACTTTTTCTGTGGATGGGGTCCTTTTGATTCCTTGTTTTTGGGTGCAAGAGTTTTTTTTGTTTTTTTTTGTTCGTGTTTTTTTTTTTTTTAGGTAGAGGCCACTAAAGCAACCCCCTAGCCTTTACACAACCTCAAAAAGGTCAAACCATACCTGGTATAGCCAGGTAGACCGTCAAATTCATCCAAACCTGCCACCTTAAAACCAAAAGAACCCTACCTCGCCCATCCCGCAGACCTGACTCTACCTGTAAACAGGGCACCACTAAGGCCTCCCTTGGGAACCTACCCATAGCTGACATTTGCAAAGCTTTCACATGGGAAACTCCACACACCTTCACAAAACATTGTGTGGATAATCTTGCAAAGCAACAGGCTAGAGTTAGTGAAACTGGCTTGAGGACTCTATTTTAAAAGTTTGCACCATCTGCTGGCTAGCCACTGCTCAGGGGAGTACTGCTTTACAGTTGATTGAGAGCATGTGTATCTACAGCTAAACAGGCTACGAACAGATTAAGTTACTTACCCTGTAAGCATCTGATTGTTGCATGTAATGCTGTAGATTCACATGGCCCACACGTCTCCTCTGAAGCCAGTGTTTGCTACAGATATCTTCAGTTTATGTAATTATTTACATAACACACATAGTCACTATACTATTCTACTCATTACTCATTACCTGCTATCACCCGCTGTGCAGAAAACAATCTAAAACTAATTCAGTGCCATGCATGTTCACTAGTAGAGGAGGAGTCCCTTATACCTCATGGCTCAAAAGACTTCTTTTAAGAAGAAGAAATTGCAGCATTCCGAGCCCAACACTAGATGACAGGAGTATGCAGAGCATGTGAATCTAGAGCACTACATGTGACAAACATATGTTTACAGGGTAAGTAACGTAATCCTTACATAGCGCTAACTACCCAAAGGCATTGAATCGCTGTACGCCAGGCAGCATGCTGCTCCAGAATCCAAAGTTAGTGGGTAGTCTGGTGGTAATAGTTATTGTTGGCTATTAGGAATAGGCTTGTATACTCAAGCAAACCATTTCATGTATTTACAGCATTCTTTTCTGGTGGATTAAGTTAATAGGTGTTTAAGTGGGATCATTAATGGAAGGGTGTGGGTATGTGAGTTTATGCAGATGGTTGGTGGGGTTAGTAGATGAACTTGAGGCGATTTGGTATTGTTAGGTTGCAGAGGTGCGACTTTCAAAGGAGAGGTTCTGATCTTTAATATGAATTTTGGGCAATTTTCAGAAATTCAATTCTATAGATTAAGGCAAACATGCATGTGACTTTGAGATGTTTGTACGCCAAGGGAGGAAGCTTGCTGAACATGGAAGGGAAGGTAAGGGTCACTTTGAAAAAGAAAAAAAAACAAGATGCGACATTCAGAAGTTGCAAATAAAGGTCAGTGTATCATGCTTGATTTAGAAACTTAGAGAATGCTTTTTGATATAGCATGTCATTTGAAGATGCAAAAATGTAGAAAGAAGCAAGGCTTGCTTGTGACCTAGTGTTAATTTAGGTACATTTGACAGGCGCTAAAATGAGGCGAACAGTCTGTCTGCTGCAAGGCTACCAGTAGACCACCGCTACAGCAAGGACAGCAGATCAGTTCATAGGTTGGAAGCATAAAGTAATCACTAGATGTAAAAACTGGGAGTTATCAAGAGTTTTAGGCTGTGCTCAGAGAGTGAAGTAACTTCAAAATCATTGCAATGTGAGAAAATAAATGAAATGGAAATAAATGAAAAGGAGAGAGTGTAGCTGCTGGGGTGGATGCCTTCCTCACGTTTGGCTCACAGTATTAATTATAAAAACTAAAGTGGATACCCCTGATTGTAGCATGGCATAGGAGGGCGAGCACAACGTCCCTAGAAAGCGGAAGTATATTGCTTTCTTTGCTGTGGCTAAAGAGTAAAGATCCAGACACAGAGGTCTGGAGGATGGTGACTGGGCTCCCCTTGGAAATAAAGACCCTGTTGGCAATAGGCTGCTGATAAAGTGTCCTGGAGCACCACCCTTTGGTAGATGGTAGGGCGCAGGGTGGGACTGCAGAGTCTGTTTATGCTAGATGTAGGTGACCTTTAGGTGAGGACCAGCCTTTTGTATTTCTTGATCACAGCCAAATGCAGACACCTCAAGCCTCTTTGTGCAGTGTGGGCTCTTGTCATGAGGCCACCCTGTTATGAGGACATCACTGCACACATGCTGTGTCTGGGAATCAGTGTAAATCAAGGGGAGGGAGAAAGAAGGAGTTGCGACCCACTCTGCTTCTTTAACAAGTATCTAAATATCAAGTTGAGAGTGGATCACTGGTCCTGAAAGAACCAAAGTTAGCATCAACAGTTCATGAACTGTTAAGAAACCCTCAATCACGTTTTATCGCAAGATGGTGTTGTAGCGGTATGTTCGGTTATCCGCTGGTGCTTAACAACGTGACAGCATCATCATTGGGTTACTGTGTGCTTCCTCCACCCGGAGGTTCTTACCTCTGGTTTTTTCAGTAGTGATCATAGAAGTGAGAATATACAGCCGTGTGTGGTGAAAGAATCCCAGTGAGTGTAGGTTAAAATACTCGTAAAACCAGTCAATAGTTTTAATAAAACTGGGTTCGAGTTGATTAAAAATGATTTACGTGCAAAATCAGACGCTTTAGGGTCTGGTGCACTAAGTGAAAATGTTCAAAAAAGTGGTCGACATGTTTCAGCCCTATCTTGTGCCCCTAAGGGTCAGGTGGGCTTTCATCAAGACCTAGTGTTTTTATGGAGGAATCTAAATTTCATAGGACTCCTTGAAGAGGGTGGAGTGAATCGTCCAACCAACGTGTTCAATTTCCCCGGGGAAAGAGAGGCAGCGGCAGAACCAGTCGAAAACGCCCCAGCGCAAGAGCGGGGTCTAGCCTCCTGTCCCTGAAGGTATCCTGTACTAGAGTAAACAAGGTTCAAATTGAACACGTTGGTTGAAACATGTCGACCACTTTTTTGAACATTCTCACTTAGTGCACCAGACCCTAAAGCGTCTGATTTTGCACGTAAATCATTTTTAATCAACTCGAACCCAGTTGATATTTAGTGTCTGGGAATCAGCCAGAGAAGTCTGACCATACACACATTGAGATGCTTTGGCCCTCTCAGCACTTTTAATGTGAGATCCACTGATTTATATCAGCCAGCAGAAAATAAAATATGTCCAAGAAAACTGAAATGTGAACAAGCAAACACAGTTCGGTGTTGTATCTTGCAGTTTTCACTTACCAAAACCCAGGCGTTTGCAGGAATATTTTTCAGGCTTTCGATTGAATGGCCCATAAAGTGAAATAACCAGATGTCTTGTACTGAGTTCAGGAACATTTGATCAGGCAGTCCATTACCTGGACAAGATACAAAAGGTCTAGGTTAGGCAGCAGATCTTTAAGGGATCCTTAGTGTGAAGGGCCTTGTGAGAGCCAGCTACAGAGCCAAATAAATTTGCACTGTATCACACAGGGTGCCAGTGGGAGCTTGGAGTTGTCCACCAGTTTGCCACCCACTGCACATTTGACTGCGCTCTCACCGTCTTCCAAAATATACAGAATTCAAATTTAGGCAGCTCTCATCAGTCTTAATTGTACAGCTTCCTCTTGTACGGGGCAGACAAACTAGAGTGATCTTAATCTAAGAGCAAAGACTGAGCTGGAGATGAAGCAGATATCATGGTATTTCAGAACAGAAAGAAACCTAGAAATTAGCTAGGCTAAGCGGTAAATCTACAGGCTGACTCAAAAACCTTTCTTCAGTTCCAGGTGTGACTTCCTTGCGCCTTTCTCTTAAATTTCCAGGAGCAAGTAACACCTTCTTAAAAAAAATATATATATAAGGACCCTGGTTGTCATGGTTTATGTGCTGCATCAATGGTGTGTGTTTGGGGTTAAACAGAAATCTCAAAACCTGTGTCTCCTAAACGTTAGGATCTTCAGATCTTCTCTGTGAATCCCTGCCTACAAACACGTGTGCTTTTCGATACATTCCTTCGGTGCTCCAGGGTACCTCCTTGTAACTCAGATATAACATAGATAATGTTATACAGTTTCTCCTTCTCTCTGTCGTGGAGCGACCGCTACTGAACCCAATACCTTTACTCTTGTTTCTTGTGAGTCCGATTTTGTTTGCTAGCTAGATGTGTTGATTCTGTGTGGTGAGGGACTGAAGGGTTTATTTGTGAGTGATTTTGAGAATGGAATATAGTCTTGCTGGTTTTAGGCACATTATTATTCCTTATTTGGGATGTGAGACAGATTGCCCAATAAAAGGCACTGGATGACTACAAAAAAGAAAGGGAGGGATTCGTCTTTCTTGCACTATACTTTGATGCATAGGTGCTGGAAGGAGGGAGGAAGGGGGAAAATAATCATGCAAGAGTTCAGAAGGTGAGTAAGCAATAAAGATGCCTTTAAATTTTGTGTATATCCTGTCACACTTACTGCTCGTTCAAAGACAAAATTGCTTTTTATTAAGAAAGTGGAGTGTACTTTATTTCTCTCACTACAAAGCAAGAGGATTTTGTAAAAGTGATGTTCGAGGCATGTGGGCTGCTGAATTCATATCTGTGCATAGATCGCCGCCTAGTGTTGGGTCCGGATGTTTGCACGTTGTTGTCCTGGAAGAGTCTTCGAAGTATCCTGGGATAGGTGACTCCTCCCCTGGACTACAGTGCGCATGGGCATCCTCTCCATCCTCAGATTGTTTTTTTCCGCCATTGGGTTCGGATGTGCTTATCTTGACTCAAGTTAGGAAAAACTTTTTACAGGCCAAAAGGCCTTTAGTTCGCGTCGGTACTGTTCCCGATCGGTATCGATAGTTATTTGTTAGTTTACTAACTTTCAGACCAACTTTTTCGCATCATACCCGACCATCGACCCGACATCGACGATGGAATCGAGGACGCCATTCAAGCGGTGCCCTGTATGCAATGCGAAATATCCCCATGTCGACGTCCACCCGGTGTGCAACAAATGCCTTTCACCGGATCACGACGAGTCCACATGTATGGCCTGTGCCCGATTCCGATCCAAGAAGACTCTCCGGAATTGTCGAGCAGCGAGGCTCGAAGCGCAGCAAGCGGCACCGGCCCCGACCGACATCTTCAACGCCGAGGACGAAGATGTGGAAGACGTGGAGAACCTACCCTCCAGCCCCGCTTCCGAACACGACTCCGGATCGGAAGACGTCGAAGAACAACTCTTTCACAGAGACGAAGCCGACACCGAGGTAGGAGACTACAATGAGGCCTTAGGGGCCGAAGAGAGTAGCTCCGGTGACGAGCAAGGCCTACCCGTACAGACTGTGGATATCCCAGTGCGTCAGTCTATGGCTCCGGTCGAGGGATCGCCTTCGGGCCTTACCCAAGACCTATCCCGCATCCATTCGGCCCCGCCCTCTGGCCCGGCCTCGGACATTCAGCGGCAGCCTTTACTACCCAAAACGGCTGGTTTCCCTTCATCGAAACCGAAAGCCGTATCGGTTCA
Source organism: Triturus cristatus (assembly GCF_964204655.1). Lineage (NCBI taxonomy): Eukaryota > Metazoa > Chordata > Amphibia > Caudata > Salamandridae > Triturus > Triturus cristatus. Next base: position 585,999,608 of record NC_140595.1, read on the forward strand.
GCAGAAACCGAAACTGAAAGTCACACTGGTCGGATCGAAGCCCACCACACCTTCGACGCCAGCCAAACCCGTCTGCACCAAACGGGACTTCGGTGCCGAGCTTGCAGCAGCCGACGTCGGCGCCGACGCAAGGAAAAAGACCATCGGTACCGCCAAACCGCCTCGGCTCCCGGCACCGAAACAATCGGCTCCGACCACAAAGGTCAAAAAGGCTGCTGGACCTCACACCACTTCGAAAGCAGCACCAAAGGCACAATCATCGACGCCGTCGACAGCTACTACCTCTCCTCGACTCGATGACCCCGTGGCACCGAAGAAGTCCACGCCTGCCTCATCGGAACCGGTCGGCGCCAAAGAACCGTCGGCGTTCCAGGTGCGGCAAGTTTCAGCATCCTTGCAACGCATCAAAGATAAGGCGGCCCTCCAGGACACATCAGGCTCCGAGCCGAAAAAGGCTCAAAAAGCTTCTCCGGCACCGGCCAACATCACTTTTGGCCTGCCACCATCCACGGCGCCAAAACTGTTCGAAATCAGAACACGTGTCACCCACACCAGGATCACACCTGCAGAACACTCTCCTACGGAGACGTCGCCATCACACATCATCGATGCCGCACCAGGCAGAATGATGCTTCACAAGAGGAAGATAACTTCCGAGCCAGCTTTGGACTCCTACCGGATCCCACTAAAGAAAAAGCTGCCAGTGGATTCGGAACCAATTCTTTACGAGCCTCTCCATACCTCTCACCAAGATCCACAGTCCTTCTCTCCGACACACTCCGAAACCGACGTTTTGGAGGACTACATAGGTGACCACGTCCCCTACCCCGGAGAAATGGACCCTGAAGGCCAACAGGACCCTGACCAAGCTTGGGATGACCCTGTAGACTCAAACGCACCTATGGATACGCAGGACACGCAGCTATATGGTGCAAAAACGTCTCCCACGGAGGACACTGCCGCATTCAACGCCCTCATTGAACGTGCTGCGGCCAATCATGGTGTTCAACTCCACTCTGACACCATCGAGGACGATTTTCTCATGGATACTTTCGCATCCTCAGAAAGACATATTAAAACTCTACCCATGTTGAAAGGTGTCCTCAAACCAGCAAAGGACATTTTCAAAGAACCCACCAGGGCAAGAGTAATAAACCCCAGAATCGACAAAAAATATAGGTCAGCGCCTGGGGATCCTACCTATATTAGAGGACAGTTGCCTCTGGATTCCATAGTAGTCGCGAATGCTCGTAAACGGGCGCACTCGCAGACGACTGGGGATGCTCCTCCCCCGGACAAAGAGTCCAAGGTGTTAGAGACCTCCGGCAAACGGGTTGCAGCCCAAGCAGCTAACATATGGCGTATTGCCAATACTCAGGCGCTCCTGGCTCGCTACGACCGAGCGCATTATGACACACTAGAAACCTTACTACAACATCTCCCTGACCAATACAAAGAGGGAGCAGAGATCCTCATCAGAGAGGGACAACTCCTCACAAACGCATCCATCAAGTGTGCACTGGATGCCGCAGATACAGCTGCCAGAGCCATAAACACTAGCGTCATGTTACGACGACACGCCTGGTTACGAATCTCCGGATTCAAACCTGAGGTGCAAAATAACATCCTCAACCAGCCGGTCAACCCAGACTACTTATTCGGGCCAGAGGTTGACACCACACTAGAAAAAATAAAAAAGGACACAGACACTGCAAAGTCCATGGGGGCTCTCCAAACGCAGACCTTTCGGAGTGGCTCCTTTCGTCGCCCCGGCAATAGAGGAGCAGGTAGAGGACAGGGGTCACAGCAAACCTACAACAAGGGCAACACCCAAAGTACCTACGATAAAAACACCAGGGGTGGATATCGTGGTTCAAGCACAAAGGGCAGAGGACGCGGATACGGCAATACCAGATCCTCTCCCAATAACAAACAGTGACGCCCTCTCCCTTCCTCCCGACCACACAACACCTGTCGGGGGAAGGTTGCAAAGGTTCCTGTCCACGTGGAACTCCATCACCACGGACAGGTGGGTCAAAGATATTATCAAACACGGTTACTGCCTAGAATTAACCTCGACTCCACCCACAATACCCCCAAAACACCGTCCTATGTCCTCAGAGCACTTAGCGCTATTACAGCAGGAAGTGCTAAGTATGCTGCAAAAAGGCGCAATAGAGGTCGTACCCGTCCACGAGCAAGGTACAGGGGTGTACTCCCTGTACTTTTTAATACCAAAAAAGGACGGGTCACTCAGACCTATACTAGACCTGAGACCCCTCAACCGCTATATTCTTTCGGAGCATTTCCACATGCTCACCCTGCAACAAGTCCTCCCACTGCTCAAACAGGGAGACTTCCTGGCCACACTAGACCTCAAAGATGCGTATTTCCACATACCCATTCACCCATCACACAGGAAATATCTCAGGTTCACTATTCAAGGGCAGCACTACCAATTCAAGGTTCTTCCCTTCGGCGTGACAACGGCGCCCAGGGTTTTCACAAAGTGCCTAGCTACTGTGGCTGCACATCTACGGAGGCAACACATTCATGTCTACCCCTACCTGGACGACTGGCTTGTTCAGGCAAAGTCAGCCCAGCAATGTGCCAACCACATGTCCCGCACCATTCACCTTCTTCACAGTCTGGGGTTCTCACTAAATTACCCAAAATCACATCTCCAACCCGCACACGTACAACAGTACCTAGGTGCGACCATAGACACTCTGGCGGCCACAGCTCAGCCAAATTTAGTGAGAATCAACAGCATGCAAATGCTGATTTCCAAGTTCAAACCCCAACACTCCCTTCCGGCGCGAGTGTTCATGCAGTTGATAGGTATGATGGCCTCCTGCATTTTCATAGTCCCACACGCGAGACTACATATGCGCCCGCTTCAGGAGTGCTTAGCAGGTCAATGGAATCAGGCTCAAGGGCAACTAAAAGACCTAGTGTTGGTGAGCGGTCGGGCATACAACTCTCTGCATTGGTGGAATCCACAAAACCTTTGCAAGGGCTGACCGTTCCAAGAGCCAGTTCCACAAATAATACTGACAGCGGACGCGTCTCTCCAGGGATGGAGAGCTCATGTACTCAACTACACAGTGCAGCGACTATGGACAATACAACAAAAGAAGATGCACATCAACCTTCTAGAACCGATGGCAATCTTCCTGGCTATGAAAGCATTCAAAGTACACTTGTGCAACAAAGTCGTGTTGATCCGGACGGACAACATGACCGCCATGTACTACATACAGAAACAGGGAGGAACACACTCTCCACAGTTGTCTCATCTGGCTCAGAGCATGTGGAAGTGGGCCATTCAGAGGAACATGTTCCTCATGGCGGAACACCTCCCCGGCAAGGACAACCAGATGGCGGATCTGCTCAGCAGACACAGCCACCAGATGCACGAGTGGGAGTTGCACCCATCAGTACTCCAACCGTACTTTCAGCAGTGGGGTCATCCAGAGATAGACCTCTTCGCCACAAGCGAAAACGCAAAATGCCAAAGCTTTGCCGCCAGGTTCCCACATCCGCAGTCGCAGGGCAATGCGATATGGATGAACTGGTTCGGCAGATTTGCGTACGCTTTTCCCCCAGCACCATTGATACCGCTGTTGGCACGCAAACTCAGACAACACTCACTGACACTCGTCCTGGTTGCTCCAACGTGGGCACGCCAGCCATGGTACACCACCTTTCTCGAACTTTCCGTGGTGCCGCATCAAAGGCTGCGGATCAAACCCGCGCATTTGACGCAGAACCATGGAGAGATTCAGCACCCAGATCCGCAACAGCTGAACCTGGCAATCTGGCTCCTGAAGTCCTAGAATTTGGCTACCTTAACCTGCCACCTGACTGTATGGACTTCATTAAGGAGGCCAGGAGACCCACTACCAGAGCTTGCTATGCAGCCAAATGGAAAAGATTCGTCATTTATTGCAATAATAATGACATTAACCCGCTAGACGCATCCATCCAAAACATAATCTGTTACCTCTTACACCTATACCGATGCAATCTGGCATACACCTCTATACGTGTCCATTTCACCGCAATATCAGCCTATCTCCAGAACAGGCAGCACCTCTCTTTATTCAGAGTGCCTGCCATCAAAGCATTCTTGGAAGGACTCAAACGAGTAATTCCTCCAAGCCACCCACCGGCTCCAATGTGGAACCTCAACTTGGTCCTCACACGCCTGATGGGTCCACCCTTCGAACCTCTGCACTCATGCGAGATTCAATTCCTCACCTGGAAAGTAGCTTTCCTAGTAGCAATCACTTGTTTAAGAAGAGTTGGTGAACTCCAGGCTCTAACAGTTCAAGAGCCATTCATACAGGTTCACACAAACAGGGTCGTACTACGTACCAACCCCAAATTCATGCCCAAGGTGATATCGCAGTTCCACATGAACCAAACTATTGAACTGCCTGTTTTCTTTCAAAACCCACAAACTGTCGCAGAAAGAGCACTCCATACACTAGATGTAAAAAGGGCCCTCATGTACTATATCGACAGGACTAAAGTCTTTAGGAAAACAAAACAACTTTTCGTTGCCTTTGCCCCACACCACAAAGGTAAGGCTATCTCCAAAGCAGGTATAGCCAGATGGATCGTTAAATGTATTCAAATTTGCTATCAAAAGGCTAAACGCACATTAACTATTTCCCCACGAGCCCACTCAACACGTAAGTTAGGGGCCTCCATTGCTTTCCTAGGAAACATTCCTTTGCATGATATATGTAGAGCAGCCACCTGGTCCACTACACATACATTTACCAAACACTATTGTGTAGATGTGCAATCAAAACAGCAGGCAGCTGTAGGACAGGCTGTTCTCAAAACTCTTTTTCAGACCGCTGCAGCTGGCACTGGTAGCCGCCGCTAATAGAGGGCACTGCTATGTATTCTATGCACAGATATGAATTCAGCAGCCCACATGCCTCGAACTGAATATGCTACTTACCAGTATGCATCTGTTCTTGGCATGTAGGGCTGCTGACATTCATATCGCCCTCCCTCCTCCCCGGCGCCTGTAGCAGCTGCAGCTCTCAGAATTACTGTAAGCATGGTCATCACTTTCTGTATCTACTCCATCACTGCCACAATGGCGAAAAACAATCTGAGGATGGAGAGGATGCCCATGCGCACTGTAGTCCAGGGGAGGAGTCACCTATCCCAAGATACTTCGAAGACTCTTCCAGGACAACAACGTGCAAACATCCGGACCCAACACTAGGCGGCGATCTATGCACAGATATGAATGTCAGCAGCCCTACATGCCAAGAACAGATGCATACTGGTAAGTAGCATATTCAATAGGTGACAGTCCTGCAGAAAATAGTATGTTCGAGGCATATGAGCTGCAGATTACACACTTTTGCATAGATCGCCATCTGGTGTTGGGCCCGGATGTTTGCAGTTTGTTTTTCCTCTTGGAAAGTCTTTGGAAGTCACGAGGTCGGTGACTCCTCCTTTGGATCGTATTGCGCATGGGCTTTGGCTCCATCCTCAGATTGTTTTTTTCCGCCATCGGGCTCGGATGTAATCTTCGCGCTCCGGTTCCGAACATTTTCCAGGTCGACGATCGAAGCGGAATCCTCACCTCAAATCACGGTATTGTTTCGATCGCGATCTCCTCAATCAACGCACCTTTTCATCGACAAATCTTCGGTTCCAGTCATCGACGGCGGCCTTCGGGCCTACTCAAGCTCCGGTCCCGGCTGATGGAAAGAACTCCATTCAAGAAGTGCCCTCGATGTGGGTCCAAATTCCCCCTCCCCGATCTTCATGAGGTATGCAACCTCTGCCTCTCCCCTGAACACGAGGCTCGAGACTGTCCGGCCTGTAAGTCTTTCCGATCGAAAAAGACTATTCGGGACCGAAGAGCCAGAAGAAACATGGCACACTCCTCGACCTCCGTTCCAGTCGATATCTTCGGAGAAGACATTGAAGATCCGGGACAGCAGCGCACCGAAGAAGACCTCGTCAGTGCTTCCGAGACCGACGACTCAGATGTGGAAGACATCACTCCGGCGCAGAGGGTCGGGAGTACCATACCTCCCCCCCACACCAGCGCCAACACCCAAAAAGGCTTTGGTCACGCCTTTGCCTCCGGGCCTAGGCAAGACCAGAGACACTGCTTCATACACCCCACCTTCGGGCCCGGTGAAGAAGCCAAGTAAGCCTTCTGGCGGCTCTGGCTCAAGCCAGCTTGCCAGCGGTGCCGAGAAACACACTTCGGCACTGAAAAAGAAACCGGCCTCTACCTTGACACCGAGCTCCGCACCGAAGCCCTCGGGGTCGAAACCCGGCGCTTCCGTACCGACGCCATCTTCGGTACCGACCAAACCCCATAAGGCCCTTGGCACCGACACTTCCAAGCCGAAGCTCATCTCGACGGCAACCAAGAAATTGGAGGTTCCCAAGCCCAGTGCTACGCAAACTGGCACGGACAAGCCTAAAAAGTCATCGTCCCCGAAGCCTTCGGTTCCGACGGACCAAACCCTGTCACAGGAACTATTTACACCGGATCCCTGGCAAACTTTCACCAGGGATCCAAAAACTGGACATCTGGCACTCTCTTCCAAAAAGAGACATTTGGGCAAACTGGCGCCGCCTCCACCTCCAAAGAGGAAGGACTCTGCTACCTCTCCTTTCAGAATACCTTCCCCACCTCCTCCACCCTCTCCACCTCCGCCTTCTCCACCCCCACATCATCGCTCTCCGACCCCGTCTCCAGATGATGATGATCAGGGGGACCCATATCACGATATAGGGGATGTGCCCCAAGACCCCACCCCTACAGGATCCCCAGTCCCATGGGACGACTACAATAACCCAGATATCCCCGACGTCCCACAAGATGACCTTTACCCTTCCAGGCCATCTCCACCGGAAGACTCATTAGGGTTCCACCATCTACTTCAAAAGGGCGGCACACTGTCACGGGGTAAAGTTACACACTGACCCTACAGGATCCCCAGTCCCATGGGACGACTACAATAACCCAGATATCCCCGACGTCCCACAAGATGACCTTTACCCTTCCAGGCCATCTCCACCGGAAGACTCATTAGGGTTCCACCATCTACTTCAAAAGGGCGGCACACTGTCACGGGGTAAAGTTACACACTGACCCAGTGGAGGAGGATTTCCTCCTCTACACATTTGATACCACACATAGGTCTACCTCCATACTACCTATGCTTAAGGGGGTGGTAAAGCATGCGCCAGAGGTTTTTAAAGACCCAGTTAGGGCCAGGGTCATTAACCCACACATAGACAAAAAATGCAAAGCTGCCCCCAAAGATCCCGCCTATATCAAAGGGCCAGCGCCACTAGATTCCCTAGTGGTTTCCACTGCACGAAAAAGAACAAATTCCCAGGCGTCAAGCGAAGCACCACCGCCTGACAAAGAGTCGAAGCTGCTGGACGCATCTGGAAAGCGCACTGCGTCACAGGCAGCCAATATATGGCGTATCGCCAACACCCAAGCGCTATTCGCCAGATATGATAGGGCACATTATGATGAATTGGAAAACATAATGCACCACCTCCCTGAAAAATATAAAACTAGGGCCAATGAATTAATTCAAGAGGGTAAGACAATCACTAACACCTCTATACGCTGTGCCTTAGATGCAGCAGACACAGCCTCCAGGGCCATTAATACTAGCGTCCTCCTCCGTCGCCATGCGTGGCTAAGAATATCAGGATTTAAACTAGAGGTACAAGCCTCCATCCTTAATCATCCCTTTGACCAGGAACACCTATTCGGCCCAAAGGTAGATGAGGCCCTCGAAAAAATGAAGAAGGACACGGATACGGCGAAGTCCATCGGAGCCCTACAGTCACACCCTCCTAGGCGCTCTTTTCGCCGCTCTTCCTTTCGGAGTACATCTAGATGCTACCCTCGGATAACGCGTCCACTTCCTACAAATCCCCCACTCAGTCCACCTTCACAACGGGTTATCAAAGAGGCGGTTATAGGGGCAACAATAATAAAGGCAGAGGCAAAACAAATACCGCCCGCTCTTCCACACCGCCTACCCAATGACTTCCCCCCCCCCATACCCCCCCCCCCCCCCCCCCCCCCCACTCCCTCCAGACCATCCCACTCCGGTCGGGGGCAGACTTCAAAATTTCCTTCATGTCTGGGAGACCATCACCTCAGACAAATGGGTGACCCAAATTATTCGGTCAGGATACTGCCTGGAATTAACATCTACCCCCCCAAACATTCCACCCAGGCAACGCCCAATGTCACAAGAACATTCCACATTACTAAAGCAGGAGGTAATCTCCCTCCTACAAAAACAGGCAATAGAACACGTTCCCGTCAATCAACAAAATTTAGGGGTCTACTCCCTATATTTTCTAATACCAAAAAGGGACGACACTCTACGACCTATTCTAGATCTCCGACCCCTAAACACATGCATACACTCAGACCATTTTCACATGGTAACGCTTAAGCAGGTGCTTCCGCTCCTCTCCCAGAACGACTTTCTCACCACACTGGACTTGAAAGACGCATACTTCCACATTCCAGTACACCATGCTCACAGAAAGTACCTCAAATTTGTAGTGGACGGACAACACTACCAGTTCAAGGTGCTCCCATTCGGAGTCACAACAGCACCAGGGGTATTCACCAAGTGCCTAGCGGCAGTGGCGGCACACCTCAGAAGACAGCACATTCACGTCTTCCCATACTTGGACGACTGGCTGATAAAAGCCACTTCATGCAACCAATGTGTACACCACACCGCCACTATAATCCAACTACTTCACCAACTAGGCTTCACGGTGAACCACCAAAAGTCCCAGCTAACACCATCCCACATAAAACAATACCTCGGTGCCACCATAGACACCTCCAAAAGCAATAGCCTACCCCAATCCAGCCAGGATTGCAAGCATTCAGGCTTTGTGGCAAAAATTTGTACTTCAACATGCCCTTCCAGCAAGGGTGTTTATGCAACTGATCGGGATGATGGCCTCTTGCATTTTCATAGTGCCTCACGCAAGACTCCAGATGCGTCCACTCCAAGAGTGCTTAGCGCGACAATGGAACCAGGCCCAGGGGCAACTGACAGATCTGGTGTTGGTAGACGGTCGTACCCATTGCTCTCTGCAGTGGTGGAACACCACAAACCTTTCCAAAGGTCGACCGTTCCTGGACCCGGTTCCCCAGATAATACTAACAACGGACGCATCGCTCCCCGGCTGGGGAGCTCACCTATTACACCTCACAGTGCAGGGCACATGGAGGCCTCAACAAAAGTTGCTCCATATCAACCATCTGGAGTTACTAGCAATCTTTCTAGCCCTAAAATCCTTTCAACCACGGATTTCAGGCAAGGCAGTCTTCATTCGCACAGACAACATGACTGGCATGTATTATATTCAAAAATAAGGCGGCACACACTCTCCACAGCTCTCTCAATTAGCACAGAGCATATGGAGATGGGCAATTCCACACAAAATCTTTCTCCTAGCCCAACATGTCCCAGGAGTCCAAAACACCATGGCAGATCTGCTCAGTAGACAGACGCAACAGATCCAGGAGTGGGAACTTCACCCGCAGGTTCTTCACCCGTTCTTTCAAATGTGGGGGCATCCACAGATAGACCTTCGCCACCCACGAAAACAAAAAATGCCCAAGCTTCGCCGCCAGATACCCACACCCATTGTCCAAATGAAATGCGATATGGATGAACTGGTCAGGCAAATTTGCGTACGCTTTTCCACCTCTCCCACTAATTCCATTAGTGGTGCGAAAGCTACAACAGCATTCCCTCACACTGATCCTAGTAGCTCCAACATGGGCCAGACAACCGTGGTACACCACGCTGCTGGAACTCTCGGTAGTACCACACCAAAAGCTACACCTCTCACCATGCCTCCTAACCCAGAACCATGGAGAGATCAGGCACCCGGACCCAGCTCAGCTCAACCTTGCGATCTGGCTTCTGAAATCCTGGAATTCGGATACCTAAACCTTCCCCCAGACTGTATGAATGTCATCAGAGAAGCTAGACGCCCTACCACTAGAGCCTGCTACGCTGCCAAGTGGAAAAGATTTGTTGTTTATTGCCATAACACAATCTATCCTCTAGACGTGTCTATACAACACATCATATGCTACTTACTCCACCTACAAAGGTGTAATCTAGCCTATACCTCCATTCGGCTACACCTTGCAGCAATTGCAGCTTACCTACAAAACAGGCAGCACCTATCACTTTTCAGAGTACCTGCCATTAAAGCCTTTGTTAGACCTGTCAGCCCTTTGGGTGGTCCCTCCTCATAATTATTTATTTTGTCCCACTTTTGCCTCAAACCCTGTTTGAATTTTTCCTTTTTGGGAACCACCAGACTTTTTAGTGTTGCTGCAGATTCAGGGAGCCATTTTACCTACCCCTGAAACTTCTGTCTGAGGGCCTGAAGCACAAAATGGTGGCCACCTGTGACATCACCAGCATCCACTGGAACCTACCAGCACCTTCCAGAACATTCCAGAACCCTGTGACAGTTGGAGGCGGTTTAGAATGTTGGGAAGCTAAGAGAGAGAGTTGGCAGTTGGAGCTGGCAGTTGGCACCTGACTGGTGAGGAGTGAGCAGCAAAAACGTGAAGGAGGAAGGAGTGAAGCAGCAGGGGTGGAAACTTGTGCCTGGAGTGGGGTCCATAAACCCACCCTTGATACTAGTCCCTACTGACGGAGCCCAGCCTAGAGCCCTGTGTGGGAAGAAGTCAGAAAAACCATCCTGAGGACCTGGACAGCAGGAACAGGCCTTAGAAACAAGAGAACAGCAAGAACCTGACCTGGAAGCTGGTTTCCCTGAAGTCCGACGTCGAGTAGCCTAAGACCTGGAGCCCGAGGTGGAGAAGCGGCGCTGACTGGAAAAGCAGACGTCGTACCCGGAGCCGCCAGAGGTCGAGAGAGGGCGCCGTCAGAGGTCGTGAGGAATACCAGAGGTCGAGGAGGAAGTCACCCGAGGTCGAGTGAGCGGCGTCATCGGAGGAGTGAAGTCCGCCCTCCGGAGTCGTCGGAGACCGAGGTGAAGGGTAACGGAGGTCGGGAGTGAGGATCGCACTCCGGAGTCGCCGGAACCTGTGAGAATCGTGCCGGAGGTCGGGAGTGGAGGTCGCACTCCGGAGTCGCCGGAAACCTGTGAGGAGCACCGGAGGTCGGGAGTGAGGATCGCACTCCGGAGCCGCCGGAAGTCGACATCGAGGCAAGGCCGGCCGACGTCATGGAAGCCGAGGTCGCCATCGGACCGGAGCCGCCCGAAGTCGACATCGAGTAAGACTGCCCGACGCCATCGAATCGGAGGTCGAGATCGAACCGAGGCCGCTGACATCGAGACCGGATCCGCCTGCCGGCGTCGTCAAAGAACTGACATTGTGCCGAGGCCGCCGACATCGAACCGGAACAGCCTCACGGCATCGATACGACTCCAGCGGCGTCGGAGCATCAGAAAAAGGGCAGTAAGTGGAGTAGAGGGCGCCTAAGGCCCTGTGGAGACCTGAGAGACTGCTCTAAGGGGCTAGGGAGGTGCTGGAACCAACCTGACTGTGCCAGGGGTGAACTGGGACTAATCTAGAGAAGTTGTGTGGAGAGAGAGAGCCAGGTCTCTGGTATTTTCCCCCTTTATCTACCTCAGTTTAGGCCTCAGCCTTGACCAAGCCAGGGAGTAGACACCCCCAAGCCTTCCACATCCCCACAAGCTGTGCCTGGGCCAAATCAGCCCTTAGGAATTCAAAAGTGATCTGAATCCATGAGTGTCACTGTCAGCTTTTAAGTATTTATTAGGGGCACTGTATTTATTGTATTTAACCTATTTATTGTTCCACTGTATTTATTGGTCCACAGTATTTATTGATGCACAATATTTATTGGTTACAGTATTTATTGCCTCAGAATATTTAATTGCCTGTCTGTATTGCACTTTTATTTATGCCTTCAGTATTTATGATCGCCCCTATTTATTGAATCATTAAGCCAGTATTTATTTGTCCTGCACTTTCTAAAAAGTTTGTATATTGTGATTGTTATTTATTTTCTCCAATCAGCAACTAAGAGAAAAAGCAGATAAAGAAAGTTATTTTCATAATTTTTACGGTGTAGAGTCGTTTTTGGAACGGATGCACGCATGGTTATTGTTTGGGTATGTTGTATGCTTAGCACGGAGCCTGATTCCTGACCACTCGAGCCAAGCTACCACAGTGTGTCCGGAAGACCACCACCACCCCTTCTAGTGTGGAAGTGGTTTTCCAACATAAATTGGTGTTCAGTGGTGGGATAGAGCTGTGCCTACGTATACTCAACAATAACTGTGGGTAGTCCATAGGCCTACACCGGGAGTTTTCTCAAAGCGGCCTTCCTAATTGTGGGTTTTTGTTTTTTCCAAATTTACTCTGGTGGTGGGAGGAGGTATTATTAAAGGTACCCCCCTGCATAGTTACTGCACAAAACCTGTCCTCTAACCTGAGTGGGCAAGATGGAGTTTGTACTAGAAAATCTAGAAACGTACACTGTGGCCCAACTCAGGGAGTTTTGCCAGCGGGAGGGGGTGTACTGTCCCCCAGGAGCAAAGAAGGGTGCACTCCAAACCAGCTTAAGGGCTTGGGGGGAGGCACGCCGAGAAAGCAAGGCTGAGGAGGAAGACAGGGATGGAGAGCCTGACCCCGAGGGGGCTGAGATGTACCAACCTGAGGTGGGGAACCTGTCAGCAGGGCCCAGAACCATTTCTAGGAAGGGCAGCAGTGCCTCTAGCGGTGGCTTGTCTGAAGTGGAGCTAACAGACCGGAGGGAGAAAAGACAGCTCACATGGGACTTAGCAAGGCTGGAAAAGGAGAAGGAGGAGCAGAGGATGGCCCATGAATTACGACTGAAAGAAATAGATCTTCAGATCTTGAGAATCGGGGCACAACCTGTTCCTAATGGTGGCAGCCAAACCCAAGAGATCACCAGGGAACCTAAACCATACCTGCCAAAGGACATAGTAGCTAGCTATGGAGTGGGCGACGATATCGCCAAGTGGCTAGCGGCCTATGAGGTCTCATTGAGGGCCCATGGGGTTCCAGAGAAGTACTGGGGAGGGGGATTGTACAAGTACATGCCTCCAGCGGGTAGGGATGCTTTATTGGCCCTCGAGGAGGATGAGCAGACCCACTACCCCACCATGAAACTGGCGCTCATCAGAAAGTTTGGACTAACACCTGAAAAGTACAGACAGAAGTTCAGGGGTAGTCACAAACTGGGCACGCAGAATTGGGTGGACTTCCTGGACTATGCGAAGAAGGCAATGGAAGGTTGGATTCAGGGCAGTGAAGTGAGGAACTACGAGGGGTTGTTTGACCTGGTACTGAAGGAACACCTGCTCGAGAAATGTTTCCCTGAACTGCGGCAACACCTGGTGGATAGCAAGCTGACCAGTCCCCGGAAGCTTGCTGAGGAGGCGGACATTTGGGCTAGTACCCGGGTGTCCACAAGGGGGACTGGAGGGGATACTCAAAAGGCCGGACAGGGCGCCCCCCAGAAGAAAGAGGGAGGGGAAAAGAAAAAGGAGTTCTCCAAAGACCCCCAAAATAACTTCCAAGGGAAGGGAACAGGATTCACCCCTAAGGCTAACCCACCCAGAAACCCTAATCCTGGCCAGAGTCAGCAGCCAAGGGTTGTCCATTGCTATGAGTGCGGTGGCGTTGGACACTATAAAGGAGATCCGAAGTGCTTGAAACGACCACCCCCTCCCACTGGAGGAAAGACCCCCGGAGTAGCTAGTGTAGTGCTCGGGGAGGAGATGCCCTTAACTAAGGGAAGGGAGTGGGCGGGTGTCACTTTAGTGTCCCTGGGAGAACGGGAGATGGTTCCCAAGATCCAGGTGCCCGCAAATACCGCAAAGTATGGGCAGTGGGTCACCATCAACGGCCAAAGAGGGGAGGCTCTGAGAGACACAGGAGCCAGTATGACTATGGTGCGTAGCCAACTGGTGTCTCCAGAGCAGGTAATTCCCGATGTACTCCACCCAGCCGCGATGGCTGACGGCAGAACAGGCCACTATCCCGTGGCCGAGGTTCCCTTTGAATGGGGGGGGGTTGCAGGTTCACTTCGAGTTGCCGTAAGCCCTGCCGTGCCAGTCGATTGTCTGCTGGGGAATGACATGGAGCACAACGCTTGGAAGGAGGTGGAATACCGGACTCACACCGAGATGCTGGGTACACCTGATTGGGCCTGTGTTAGCACAAGGTCCGCGACTACCCGAAGAGGGAGTTCATTTCGGCTGGAGCCTGGAACAAAGGCCCAGCCAGCTGCCAGTCAAGGGAAGAACCGAGGACAGAAGGAGCCTGCCTCGGCGTCCCCACCCCGTAGGACGGATAGGCCACCGGAGGTGGTGGACCAGGAGTCTGCGGTGGGGGACGTTACCAACCTGGAGGACCTACCCATCCCGGCCGAGTGGCACGTGGAGGGAGGCCCGTCCAGGGAGGAATTCTGCCAGGGCCAGAGGGAGTGCCCTACCCTTGAGGGGCTGAGGCGACAGGCCGAAGCCCAGGCAGCAGGGAACGTTGAAGGGAACTACAGTGTTTACTGGGAGGATGGCCTCCTCTACAGTGAACCCAAGGCACCCCTACATGGATCGTCACGAGCCTTGGTAGTTCCTCAACGTTATCGAGCCTTCCTTCTGGAGTTGGCTCACGAGATACCATTAGCAGGACACCTGGGGCAAGACAAGACCTTCGCCCGTCTTGTCCCACACTTTTATTGGCCTCAGATGAAAGTGTCGTCCGATACCTACTGCCGGACATGTGTGTCTTGCCAAGCCAGTGGGAAAACAGGGGTGAAGCTGAAAGCTCTCCTGGAACCACTTCCTGTCGTTAGCACTCCCTTTGAAAGGGTGGGCATCGACATTGTGGGTCCGTTAGATCCACCGACTACAGCTGGTCACAGGTTTATCCTGGTTCTGGTGGATCATGCCACACGGTACCCAGAGGCAATACCTCTGAGGACCATAACAGCACCTGTGGTGGCAAGGGCCCTGATGGGAATCTTTACCCGAGTGGGTTTTCCCAAGGAAGTTGTGTCCGACAGGGGGACCAACTTCATGTCAGCGTACATGCGGGCCATGTGGAAGGAGTGTGGAGTGACATACCGGTTCACCACTCCTTACCACCCCCAGACCAATGGTC
Organism: Triturus cristatus; assembly: GCF_964204655.1. Classification (NCBI taxonomy): domain Eukaryota; kingdom Metazoa; phylum Chordata; class Amphibia; order Caudata; family Salamandridae; genus Triturus; species Triturus cristatus. Next base: position 586,014,816 of record NC_140595.1, read on the forward strand.
TGGTGGAGAGGTTTAACAAAACCTTGAAAGGCATGATCAGAAGTCTGCCTGAAAGCCTGCGGAGGAAATGGGACGTCCTCCTACCCTGTTTACTTTTTTCCTACAGGGAAGTGCCACAGAAGGGAGTGGGCTTCAGCCCCTTCGAGCTTCTGTATGGGCATCCTGTACGTGGACCTCTCAACCTGGTGAGAGACGGATGGGAAAGAACTCCCAGAAAGCTTCCCCAGGATGTGGTGAGCTACATGCTGGCCTTCCGGAGCCAAATGGCTAAGTTGTGGAAGCAAGCTTCTGACAACTTGGAAGCCAGCCAAGCAGTGATGAAGGCGTGGTATGACCACAATGCTCACCCGGTGGAGTTGGAGCCTGGCCAGAAGGTGTGGGTGATCGAACCGGGAGAGCTTAGTGCCCTCCAGGATCGCTGGTCAGGACCCTTTGAGGTGTTGGAGAAGAAGGGTAAGGCTACCTACTTGGTGGACCTGAAGACCCCTCGTCAGCCCCTGCGGGTGCTGCATGCCAACCGCCTCAAACCCCACCACGAGAGGCCCGAAGTCATCTTGATGATGGTGACTAACGGAGGAGAGGACGTGGAAAGCGAGCCTCTCCCTGATCTGTTTGCGTCTCAAGAGAAGGATGGGTCGGTGGAGGGAGTGATTCTCTCCCCATCTCTAACTCCTGAACAGCAGGAGGACTGTCGCCAGGTCCTGGGGCAGTACTCCTCGTTGTTCTCCCTTGTCCCGGGTAGGACTCACCTGTGCGTCCATGACGTGGACACAGGAGACAGCCCACCTGTGAAGTCCAAGATCTACCGGATGTCAGACAAGGTGAAGGCCAGCATTCATAGTGAAGTCACTAAGATGCTGGAGCTAGGAGTGATCGAACCTTCTAGCAGCCCCTGGTCCAGTCCGGTGGTGTTAGTACCAAAAGCTGCACCACCGGGTGCCCAACCAGAACTGAGGTTCTGTGTTGACTATCGGGGACTGAATTCAGTGACCAAAACTGATGCTCATCCGATCCCTAGGGCGGATGAATTGATTGACCGGCTGGGAGCTGCCCAATATCTAAGTACCTTTGACCTTACTTCAGGGTACTGGCAGATCTCTTTGACTGATGGAGCAAGGGAAAGGTCAGCCTTCTCCACGCCCAATGGCCACTACCAGTTCTGTGTGATGCCCTTTGGGCTCAAGAACGCACCTGCCACGTTTCAGCGCCTGGTAAACCAGATCCTCACCGGAATGGAGAGTTTCTCTGCTGCTTATCTGGATGACATAGCCGTCTTCAGTAACAGCTGGGAGGATCACGTGCGTCACCTGCAAGCTGTTCTCCAGGCCCTGAGACAAGCTGGATTGACGATCAAGGCCAGCAAGTGCCAGATCGGGCAGGGGTCGGTAGTGTACCTTGGACACTTGGTGGGTAGGGGAGCGGTGCAACCCCTCCAGGCGAAGATCGAGGCCATCATGGCCTGGGAACCCCCCAAGACACAGACTGAGGTCCGAGCATTTTTGGGCCTCACGGGATACTACCGCCGCTTCGTGAAGGGGTACGGTACCATCGTAGCCCCCCTCACGGAGCTCACGTCCAAGAAACAACCTCGACGGGTAGTCTGGACGGAGGCTTGTCAGCAGGCCTTTGTGAGATTGAAGAAAGCCATGTGCGAGGCCCCGGTCTTAAGGGCCCCAGACTTTTCCAAGGAGTTCATTGTCCAGACAGATGCATCAGAACATGGCATTGGGGCAGTGTTATCGCAACTCAACGAAGAGGGTCTGGATCAACCCGTGGTCTTCCTATCCCGGAGACTACTTCCCAGGGAACAGAAGTGGAGTGCAATAGAGCGTGAAGCCTTTGCAGTGGTATGGGCTCTGAAGAAGTTGCGGCCATACCTGTTTGGCTCGCACTTCCTAGTTCAGACCGACCACAGACCCCTTCGTTGGCTGATGCAAATGAAGGGGGAGAATCCCAAGTTGTTGAGGTGGTCTATTGCCCTACAGGGAATGGACTTTCAGGTGGAACATCGGCCTGGAGTGGACCACGCCAATGCAGACGGTCTCTCAAGGTATTTCCGCCTTAGTGATGAGAACTCCCAAGGGGTTGGGTAGCTCTCCCCACTTTCAGCTGGGGGGGACGCGTGTTAGACCTGTCAGCCCTTTGGGTGGTCCCTCCTCATCATTATTTATTTTGTCCCACTTTTGCCTCAAACCCTGTTTGAATTTTTCCTTTTTGGGAACCACCAGACTTTTTAGTGTTGCTGCAGATTCAGGGAGCCATTTTACCTACCCCTGAAACTTCTGTCTGAGGGCCTGAAGCACAAAATGGTGGCCACCTGTGACATCACCAGCATCCACTGGAACCTACCAGCACCTTCCAGAACATTCCAGAACCCTGTGACAGTTGGAGGCGGTTTAGAATGTTGGGAAGCTAAGAGAGAGAGTTGGCAGTTGGAGCTGGCAGTTGGCACCTGACTGGTGAGGAGTGAGCAGCAAAAACGTGAAGGAGGAAGGAGTGAAGCAGCAGGGGTGGAAACTTGTGCCTGGAGTGGGGTCCATAAACCCACCCTTGATACTAGTCCCTACTGACGGAGCCCAGCCTAGAGCCCTGTGTGGGAAGAAGTCAGAAAAACCATCCTGAGGACCTGGACAGCAGGAACAGGCCTTAGAAACAAGAGAACAGCAAGAACCTGACCTGGAAGCTGGTTTCCCTGAAGTCCGACGTCGAGTAGCCTAAGACCTGGAGCCCGAGGTGGAGAAGCGGCGCTGACTGGAAAAGCAGACGTCGTACCCGGAGCCGCCAGAGGTCGAGAGAGGGCGCCGTCAGAGGTCGTGAGGAATACCAGAGGTCGAGGAGGAAGTCACCCGAGGTCGAGTGAGCGGCGTCATCGGAGGAGTGAAGTCCGCCCTCCGGAGTCGTCGGAGACCGAGGTGAAGGGTAACGGAGGTCGGGAGTGAGGATCGCACTCCGGAGTCGCCGGAACCTGTGAGAATCGTGCCGGAGGTCGGGAGTGGAGGTCGCACTCCGGAGTCGCCGGAAACCTGTGAGGAGCACCGGAGGTCGGGAGTGAGGATCGCACTCCGGAGCCGCCGGAAGTCGACATCGAGGCAAGGCCGGCCGACGTCATCGAAGCCGAGGTCGCCATCGGACCGGAGCCGCCCGAAGTCGACATCGAGTAAGACTGCCCGACGCCATCGAATCGGAGGTCGAGATCGAACCGAGGCCGCTGACATCGAGACCGGATCTGCCTGCCGGCGTCGTCAAAGAACTGACATTGTGCCGAGGCCGCCGACATCGAACCGGAACCGCCTCACGGCATCGATACGACTCCAGCGGCGTCGGAGCATCAGAAAAAGGGCAGTAAGTGGAGTAGAGGGCGCCTAAGGCCCTGTGGAGACCTGAGAGACTGCTCTAAGGGGCTAGGGAGGTGCTGGAACCAACCTGACTGTGCCAGGGGTGAACTGGGACTAATCTAGAGAAGTTGTGTGGAGAGAGAGAGCCAGGTCTCTGGTATTTTTCCCCTTTATCTACCTCAGTTTAGGCCTCAGCCTTGACCAAGCCAGGGAGTAGACACCCCCAAGCCTTCCACATCCCCACAAGCTGTGCCTGGGCCAAATCAGCCCTTAGGAATTCAAAAGTGATCTGAATCCATGAGTGTCACTGTCAGCTTTTAAGTATTTATTAGGGGCACTGTATTTATTGTATTTAATCTATTTATTGTTCCACTGTATTTATTGGTCCACAGTATTTATTGATGCACAATATTTATTGGTTACAGTATTTATTGCCTCAGAATATTTAATTGCCTGTCTGTATTGCACTTTTATTTATGCCTTCAGTATTTATGATCACCCCTATTTATTGAATCATTAAGCCAGTATTTATTTGTCCTGCACTTTCGAAAAAGTTTGTATATTGTGATTGTTATTTATTTTCTCCAATCAGCAACTAAGAGAAAAAGCAGATAAAGAAAGTTATTTTCATAATTTTTACGGTGTAGAGTCGTTTTTGGAACGGATGCACGCATGGTTATTGTTTGGGTATGTTGTATGCTTAGCACGGAGCCTGATTCCTGACCACTCGAGCCAAGCTACCACAGTGTGTCCGGAAGACCACCACCACCCCTTCTAGTGTGGAAGTGGTTTTCCAACAGCCTTCATGGAAGGCCTCAAAAGAATAATTCCCCCCAGAGTACCACCCTCACCTGTGTGGAACTTAAATATCGTTCTCACAAGGCTGATGGGGCCTCCCTTCGAACCTTTGCATAAATGCGAACTGCAATTCCTCACATGGAAAGCAGCTTTCCTTGTAGCCATCACTTCCCTTAGAAGGGTCAGTGAGATACAAGCACTTACCATACAAGAACCTTTTCTTCAAATGCACCAGAACAAGGTTGTTCTCCATACCAACCCAAAATTCCTACCTAAAGTCATTTCCCCTTTTCACCTAAACCAATCTGTAGAATTACCAGTATTTTTCTCGCAACCTCAGACTGTTGCAGAAAGGGCTCTACACACGCTAGATGTCAAACGAGCCTTACTTTACTATATCCAAAGAACACAACCTTTCAGAAAGACCAAACCACTGTTTGCCACTTTCTCTCCACCACACAAGGGCAACCCCATCTCAAAATCAGGGATAGCTAGGTGGATTGTAAAATGCATCCAGATTTGCTACCACAAAGCAAAACGAACGCTATCCGTTCCCCCTAAAGCCCATTCTACACGGAAGATAGGGGCTTCCATGGCTTTTCTAGGGAACATCCCATTAGATGATATCTGCAAAGCAGCTACATGGTCAACACCGCACACTTTCACTAAACACTATTGTGTAGATGTGCAAACCAAGCAATAAGCTAGTGTGGGCCAGGCTGTGCTAAAAACATTATTTCAAACCACTGCAACAGATACCGGTGTCGCCGCTAAGGTTGGGAACTGCTATATAGTCTATGCAAAAGTGTGTAATCTGCAGCTCATATGCCTTGAACGGAATGTGCTACTTACCAGTATGCATCTGTTCTTGGCATATAGAGCTGCAGATGTACACACGCCCACCCGCCTCCCCGGCTACCTGTATCTGTTCCAGTCTATCTTATTTAGATACAACACACATGGGTTTCTTCACTGTTGTTACTACGCTCTATCTTTCCCTGCTGGCGAAAAACAATCTGAGGATGGAGCCGAAGCCCATGCGCAATACGATCCAAAGGAGGAGTCACCGACCTAGTGACTTCCAAAGACTTTCCAAGAGGATAAACAAACTGCAAACATCCGGACCCAACACCAGATGGCGATCTATGAACAGTGTATAGATCTGCAGCTCTACATGCCAAGAACAGATGCATACTGGTAAGTAGCATATTCCTTCAGTTTTTTTGTAAAAGTCATATAGGTGACAGTCCTGCAGAAAATAGTATTTCAGTTTTTTTGTAAAAGTGATATAGGTGACAGTCCTGCAGAAAATAGTATTTCAGTTTTTCTAACACATTTAAATACCGCAACATGAACTATACACATATTTCAAATATTTCAAATTACATCAGCATTTGAGAAACCATAAATGAAGCACTTTTTGTCAAAAAGAAGTGTGATGGAAACCAAGATTTTACTAGGAGTAAAAGAAATCAAGACACTTTACTTGGTGATACGCAAGTGATAAATATTCACTGAAACCCGATTTCCTCACGTTTGTTTTTCCGCTATATATTTTTGCCAGTATAACTGCATGTTTGTGCATATTTAGTGGCCATATCAAAAGAAGATCTGCTATCTGTAAATGACATTTTGCTACGTCACCAGTGCTCCAAAATTAGGGTGACCAACTGGCATGAATGCAAATTCAGGGCGGTAAGTGTAAAAATTCAGGACAAAGGGTCAAAATTCAGGACAAAAATTAAGGACAGAAGGTCAAAATTCAGGACAAAACTTTAAGACAAAAGGTAAGTTTTACAGACCCATCAGAGGTGGTTGTGGAATAGTATATAAGTAAGTAAATAGACAACCACTTAAGTACAAGTCAAAATAAGTTTATATTGGGTTGATACAATCGTGCGCTTCACAGTTTTTAGGTCTCGCCTGCGAACGCAGCGCGAAGCGCTGCTCGCAAGCGAGATCTATTGTTGCTGACTTGCCTCGGAAGGGGGACAGGAGATGTGCACGCGCAGGCTTTTGGCGGATTTGAGTTGGTGTACGTGCCTACAGCCGCGCGGCGTGCACATCTCCTGTCCCGCTTCCCTCGCAAGCCAGCATGCAGTTTCTCAACACGCACGTCCTAGGCACCGTGCAACCACTATGTGCTCCTGCTCCAAACTCCCAGATGTGCACGCGCAGGCTTTTGGCGGATTTGAGTTGGTGTACGCGCCTACAGCCGCGCGGCGTGCACATCTCCTGCCCCGCTTCCCTCGCAAGCCAGCATGCAGTTTCTCAACACGCACGTCCTAGGCACCGCGCAACCACTATGTGCTCCTGCTCCAAACCCCCAGATTTGCACGCGCAGGCTTTTGGCGGATTTGAGTTGGTGTACGCGCCTACAGCCGCGCGGCGTGCACATCTCCTGTCCCGCTTCCCTCGCAAGCCAGCATGCAGTTTCTCAACACGCACGTCCTAGGCACCGCGCAACCACTATGTGCTCCTGCTCCAAACCCCCACACCCCTGTGCCCTCCGCTTCCCCCACCACCGCTCCCATCCGTGTCCCTCACTCCTGGAGCAGGGCTGCTGCTGTCCAAGCACACATGCGGGCGGGATTCCTCCTAGGAGATAGAAAGCGGCTAACAAACCTCGGTGTTTCCTGCACTACTGACAAAAGCTCCTTTCCTCGGCTGCCTGCGATGAGCGACAGCAGCGCACAGACCGACGGACAGGAACAACCAGGGACTGAAAAGCGGCACCCAGTAACTGTCCTCAGACTCAGACAGCATAACGGAAAGCAAACGGACCTCAGCCACCACCCCGCCTCTGCTCTAACGTTCCTGCTGTGCGTAAAGGGGCGTCGTTTATGAGCGTAACCGAGCGCCGCCTGCAGCAGCACCACCGCGACTCCATGTTTAACTTTCCCCACCTCCCAGAGACCCAGAGCCGGCCAGGCGCGGGGCTGCCCCTTACTCACACCTAACACACCGCAGCCCCACCATGCCTGGCATGATGGACAAGGGGATTGAGTTCCTGGGGAGGACCCGACCCAACGGCGCCAAAAGCCCCTCCAACGGGCTCATGAGCGACGAGAGCGGCAGCGACGACTAGCACGGTGGGAGCCTCGAACGCTGTGAAAGAGAGGTCATGGAGGGCTGTGTGTGAATTAATGCACGAAAAAGGGAATGTATGGATGAATGATGTATGCACAAATGGATGAATGAGAGTGCATGAATGAGTGAAAAACAAGTGACAGTGTGGCTGGATGAATGCTTAAGACTGAGGGAGGCCAGGATGTTGTAGGGTGGTGTCATCTACTCGTGAGAGGTGCCTGCGCTCTGCCAGTACTCATTAACTAATACTTTAGCCTTGTGCCCAGTCATTCATTTTTTAATTCATTCGTACGTACGTGACCTGCGCATGCATCTACTCGTTCACCAATTGACTCGTTCTCACAGTCTCCTATTCTGCCTGTGTTACCCTCGGATAGGTTGTCCATTGTGACCACATGGGCTAGTGTTTCCGAATCCACATGGGCCAGGGTTTTGGAATTTGACATGTTTCACCCTCGGAGAGCCTGCGGCTCGTAGAAGTCGCCTTCGCGGCAGGTTTGGGCGGTGATCGGAGCCCTCCACCCGGACAATAAGTGGACAAACCTCGTCTAGGTGTCAATGTTTTTATTCAGCTCAGGGCTTTTTCCTCGGTACATCTCAGATGTTTCCTTGGAGCCAGACTGTAATAACAAACTGCAGTGTTTGGAAGGATGTTGTTGCTCGTTTTTGTTACCCCCTTTCTGACTCTGCCCCGTACCATGTCTTAAGAAAACAAGCATTTGCAATGCAATAGGTCCCGCATTACTGAATGTTTGAGCTATTTGTGTTGCATTATTAATAGCAATGCCAATAGCTCAGACTTTAATAGTGCGAGACCTATTGCATTGCAAATGCTTGTTCAGTATGCGTGCAGCTTTGAGCAACTGTGTAGGTCTTTTTGTGGTATTTCATATGATAATCTATTTATATGGTTGCTGCACTGGGTTGTCTGTTCTGAAATTCTGTCTACAATTCGTGGTCCTGAGCAGGCATGTTTGGTGAGAGAAGTAGTCGGGAAGATCTACTCGGATAGACTTTGTTCTCTTCCAGGGGATACTCATCAATAGTCTTAAGCACTGAATAGTCCCCACCCCACGTGCGAGGACCCCGAAGCAATAACAAATTATATGCATATACCTACACATATACATATATCCACATATATATAGGTAATATGCATATATATATATAATATATATATACAGCCTAAAAACATATTACTAGGCTCAAATATGCCACAATTGCATTGTAAATCTTTTACATTTGAAATATTAAAGAAACATAAATCATGATATTTTCATGATACAGAGAAAGAAAACTGCTTTCAGTTTGCTTTGAAAACACAGCCTTAATTTTCAAAGGTAAATAGGCTAGATCATAGAGGCAGATTAGCCTAGAGACGTTGCATATAGAACAGTTGGGAAAAACTGGCGCCGCACCTTTAAGACCTCCAGGAACCCCCAGGCTCCCACCATGCACCACAGGTGACAGTTAGGTCAGTTCTTTTTTCCGGCTCCTTCTGTGAGGATCCTGGAGCATTGAGCTAGTCAGTTAGTGGGTTTTTCTCACTAATTGTTGTTCTCAAGTGAATTTTTTGTGTTTCACTCGACTTCTTTAGTACCTGGGGTACAAAATGTTGCTGTTTTTCTGAATTTGGTCAATTTTTTCCTTATTTAATAAGTGCCCGGCCTGTGGTTAAAAAGATGGCTAAATCAGACCTGCACTTAGAGAAAGGGAGAAAATCAAACCATGCTATGCAGGAGAGGAAATGAGTCAGCAAGTGGTCGAGAAGAACATCTCTCGAAGAAGCCCTCCTCTCAAAAAAGGTTGGAGCGCAAAGACATGGGTGAGAAGAGGGAACACTGGTCCCATACACCTTCGGGGGACAGATCGGCGTCGAAATACCCTTGTGCTGTCCTTAAGCGTCGACGTCCAGGCACCATTCGCCGGAGAAGCGAATAACTTCAGGTACGAAGTCCCATCACAGGCCGACGTCGACACCATATCATAGGCGGTCCAGTTCTGGCTCGCCTTTGACGGCGGGAGGCAGTCGCTCGATGTCTACTTTTCAACGTCGACAGAACAGCTCGCCTCCAAGAGGACCTGTGGCGACGTCTAAGACACCGCTGACGTCGAGAGTGCCACAAGCATCGACGTCGAGCCGGACACCGAGAAGCTCGATGCCGGTAAGACGCAGTCATTTTCCAACTGAGCGTCACAGCAGACTATCGCCGTTGAAGAGGTCCACGTCGCCTATGAGGAAGTTGCCGCCGAGGCACTCTGCATCGAAGCTTCCGTCACCGAGAAGTGCGACGTCAAAGCTTCCGTCACCGAGAAGGTTGACGTCAAAGCTTCCGTCACCGAGAAGGTTGACGTCAAAGCTTCCGTCACCGAGAAGGTTGACGTCAAAGCTTCCGTCACCGAGAAGGTTGACGTCAAAGCTTCCGTCACCGAGAAGGTTGACGTCAAAGCTTCCGTCACCGGGAAGGTTGACGTCGAGACCACATGGATCGCCCTCGGGGCACAGACGGTCACTGCGGAGAACATTACGGTCCAGATCCATGTCAAGGAGATCGATGTCAAAGAAGTCGCAGTCCAGTCACGGGTCTCCTCCTGCCAAGAGACCTAGGGCGACGTCGAGGGAGAAATAGACGCTGCAGGATGTCCAGGTGGTAACCTCCAGGAGTGTTTCTTCTTCTCCGGATAGTACAAGTCACTCCTGAAACCTTGCCAACGGCTGCATCCCCTCCAACTAACATCTCTCAGAGATGGCTGGGGAGCATAAGAGAGTGGCAGATTCAGAGAATTTCCAAACTGGATCATACTACTAGCAGGTCAAGGTCTCCGATCATACAATCCGTTCATTCGTCTGTGGGACACGAGTGGCGTGCCACGCCTCAATGGTCGCCAACTTCGAGAAGGCATAGATCAAGATCGCCTAGGAGTCTGTCTTCAAGAACTCGCCACCGCTCTCCTAGAAGGCGAAGCCACAGATCATCTTCGTAGTCCTTAGACTCCAGACCTTCGAAAGCAGACTACTCTCCAACTCTCTCTTCTTCACCGCCAAGTAGAGTGTCGCCTATTGATGACATTGTGACCTTCAACGAGGTCTTGTATAGAGGGGCTGCAAAACTCAATATTGAGATGCCTGTCTCTCTCCCATCCACATCTTCGAGACCCTTCATCATAGGTCTGCATCTAGGCCTCTGCTGCCCCTGGTTCCGGGTCTGCTAGAGCCTGCTCTTCAAAAATTCCTGACTCCAGTGTCGGTGGGAGCAGCTCCGTCGCGGATCATCAAGAGGTGCAAGGCTCCTGAGCAGGACCCACTCTTTCTGAGAGCTGACCCTTCTCCTGACTCGGTCATCGTATCAGCAGCACGGAAGAACCAGATGGGGGGCAGCATCATCTGTGGTACCTCCAGATAAAGATAGTAGGGCCATGGACTCCATCAGCAAGAGGATGTGTAATACATCAGCATACTATATGAAAGTGGCCAGCGCCTCAGCTTTACTGGGCTGTTATGACCGTTCTCTGTGGAACTCTGTTACGCTTTACAGAGAAGCTCCCGAAGGAAGACAGGCAGGACTTCCAGGAGATCCTTCAGGAGGGGGTCTGGTGGCCAATCAGGTCATCAGTGCTGCAGCGGATGCCTCTGATCTCGCTCTCCATGGATATTCACATGGGATCTGTGCCTGCCGCTCTTCCTGGCTGAGACTGACTGGTTTGAAGCCAGAGGATCAACATCGGATCCTAAATCTCCCCTTCAATGGGACATCGCTCTTCGGCACTCACGCTGACAACATGTCTAGAATGAAGACCGAACTAGACACTGTGAAGGAGGTTGGTCTGGAAAAGAGGAAAGACTTCAGACAACGCTATCGTCCCTATGACCGACGACAATACCACCAGAGGGCTCAAACCCCTCAGTGGTCTTCCCAACAACATCAGGGAAGATCCCAGTCAAACCAGGTTGCGCCGGAGTGGCCTTGCCAGTGGTGGTACCTGCACCTCCTTCATCTGTCCAAAGTACCACACAGGAGGTTACCATGTCATCTGGATCTGCTGACCAAGGCGGGCGGCAAGGTTTTCCATCCCAACCTGCCGTCCCCGAGTTCCTGAGTTCATTTAATATGGACATTTAGGTCTCTCTCAAGACTGCATGCAGATCTTGAAGAAGCACGAGAAAGTCTTACGCTTTTAAGTGGAAGCGTTTTTATATGTGGTGTACTGCTGAGGGTCGCGACCATATTCGAGGTCAGGAACAGGTACTGGTACCCTACTTACTGTATTTGGCCAAAGCAGGTTTGCAATATTCCTCCATAAAGGTTCACCTGGCAGCGATAACAGCATATAGAAAGTCCCCCACACAGGCTTCTTTCTTTCAGATGCCTGTTGTTAAGGACTTCCTGGAGGGTCTAAAAAAGGTCTACCCACCAGTTAGGTCTCCATCTCCTTCCTAGGAGCTTAATGTGGTCCTCTCTAAGTTAATGGGTCTCCCATTCGAACCTATCCACAAAGCCTCCCTGCAACATCTTTCGTGGAAGACTGCATTTCTCGTGGCAATCACATCTGCTCGCAGGGTGAGCGAGATCCAAGCCTTGTGCTCTTTAGAACCTTATCTCGTTTTTCATGCGAACAGAGTGGTGCTTAGAAATCACCCGAGGTTCCTTCCTAAGGCGGTCTTGGAGTTTCACATCAACCAGTCAATCACTCTTCCTACTTTTTTTGAGAACCCTGTCACTCCTGCTGAGAGAGCTTTCCACTCTCTAGATCTGAAAAGAGTGTTAAAATTGTATCTAGATAAAACAAAGAGTGTATGAAATGCGGACAGGTTGTTTGTTAATTATGGTCCATTGAACACTGTTTTTTCTGCCTCTAAAAGGTCCATTGCTAGATGGATAGTGTCATGTATCATGTTATCCTATCAGCTGGCACACAAACAGCTCCCGAGCGAGGAGAGCTCATTCTACAAGGGGAAAAGCCGTCTCTTCCAGGGGATACTCATCAATAGTCATAAGCACTGAATAGAGTAGCAAGCCCATCCCCATACCCTGCGGACGAATACAGGCATATCATAACCTGCTAACAAAACCTATATTACACAAACAAGTTTCTCAAGGATGCTTGTCCAAACCTAGCATCAGCTTGAGTGTCAGAATCAAGGCAATAATAGCGTGCTAAAGTGTGCACCGAACGCCGCTTTACATATTTCCTGAATAGGTATATTACTAAGCATCGCTATCATAGCAGCTTTTCCCCTTGTAGAATGAGCTCTTGGCTTGCTGTTAGGATAACATGATACATGACACTATCCACTTCTCGGTGACGGATGCTTCGACGTCGCACTTTCGGTGACGGATGCTTCGACGTCGCACTTCTCGGTGAATGACTGCGTGTTACCGGCCTCGAGCTTCTCGTGTCCGGCTCTACGTCGATGCTTGTGGCACTCTCTACGTCGGCGGTGTCTTCGATGTCGCCACAGGTCTTCTCGGGGGCGGGCTGTTCTGTCGACGTTGAAAAGTCGACATCGAGCGACTGCCTCCCGCCGTTGTAGGCGAGCCAGAACTAGACCGCCTAAGATATGGTGTCGACGTCGGCTTGTGATGGGACTTCGTACCTGAAGTTATTCGCTTCTCCGACGAATGGTACTTCGACGCTGAAGGACAGCACAATGGTACTTTCGACGCCGATCTGTCCCCCGAAGGTGTATGGGACCAGTGTTTCCTCTTCTCACCCTTGTCTTTGCGCTCCAACCTTTTTTGAGAGGAGGGCTTCTTCGGGAGATGTTCTTCTCGCCCACTTGCTGACTCCTTTCCTCCGCTGCATAGCATGCAGTTTAATTTTCTCCCTTTCTCCATGAGTTCTTCTTGAAAAATGTGGTAGCACTCTTCTGGTCTGTGAGATGAAAGTAGACAAGCAATACAGACAGAGTGCGGGTCTGATTTAGCCATCTTTTTTCCACAGGCCAGGCACTTATTAAATAAGGCCGGCATTTTGACAGGAAAATTGACCAAATTCAGAAAAACAGCAAAATTTAGTACCCCAGGTACTAAAGACGTCGAGTGAAACACAAGAAAATTCACTTGAGAACAACAATTGGTGAGAAAAACCCACTAACTGACGAGCTCAATGCTCCAGGATCCTCACAGAAGGAGACGGAAAAAAGAACTGACCTAACTGTCACCTGTGGTGCATGATGGGAGCCTTGGGGTTCCTGGAGGTCTTAAAGGCACGGCACCAGTTTTTTCCAACTGTTCTATATGCAGCCTCTCTAGGCTAATCTGCCTCTATGATCTTGCCTATTTACCTTTGAAAATAAAGGCTGTGTTTTCAAAGCAAACTGAAAGCAGTTTTCTTTCTCTGTATAATGAAAATATCACGATTTATGTTTCTTTATTATTTCAAATGTAAAAGATTTACAATGCAATTGTGGCATATTTGAGCCTAGTAATATGTTTTTAGGCTGCGTGTGTGTGTGTGTGTGTGTGTGTGTGTGTGTGTGTATGTATGTATGTATGTATGTATGTATGTATATCATTTGTTATTGCTCCGGGGTCCCGGCACGTGGGCAGGACTATTCAGTGTTTATGACTTTGAGTATACCCTGGAAGAGAACTAGGATTACAAGTAAGTAACTCAGCCTTACTAGCACCTCAGATATGAGTGCCATTGTGAGATATAAGGCGGCACGCATAGGTGAACTAAATGGAGGATTGCTGTGACTATCCCACTATAGGGAACGCATTATAGGTGTTTCATCAAGTGGAACTTAAAATATGGAATCTGACTTTGCTTATAGGGCTTCGCAGAGAGCTGCACTAGTTGACCCAAGTCACAAAGGTGCTTTACACGGCAGCTTTCTTAAATAAGGCACTGTTGATACACTATTGCATAGTTTATTTTTGACGCCATGCCTATTGTTACAAACATAATGTACATCCCAAGCACAGGTCATGGCACTATGAGGCTCTTTCTAAAACCTTAAACTTAAAACAAAAAATGCAAACATTTACAATTACTAGTGAAACATTCAAGTAGCAGTTGGGTGTCACTCAAAATCTCCCATGCATGATGTATAGATCCCACACATAAGCACACACCAAATACAGAATAGTCACACATAGGCAAGGGAGTAGCCAGAAAATTAAAATACCTCCCACTTTGAGCTAAAGCTCTTATGGCACCAAGAAAGCAAAGTAAGTCATCAAACCCTCCCCAGAAGAGCTCTCTTATCCAAGGATCTAGCCATTCATCCTTCCATCCAACCCCAGATATCCACAATTTCACATTTACCTTCAGTCATCCATTAATTCTTTCATCCATCATTGCTTCCACTATTGATTCTGTCCTTCCATCTGTGCCCATCCATATCCAAACCTATTCAATCATTTGCAAACCTAACCATTATCTATCCTTCCATCCACCATTTCACTCATCCACCCGTTCCATCATCCATCCACCCTTTCACCCAATCCATCCTTTTACTCATCCATCCACTCTTCCGCCCATCCATTCATCATCCATCCTACCATTTACCCTTTCACCCATCCAGCCATCCTTTTACTCACTCATCCGCCCACTCATTCACTCATCCGTCCACCCACTCATCCATCCTTCCATCTCAACTCTTCCTTTCACTCATTTATGCATTCTTTCACTCATCCATATTTACATTCTGCTTTTCACTCATCCATGCAACCGTTCGCCCATCCATTCTGCCAGTCATCCAGCCATACTTTCACTCACCCATCCATCCTCCCTTTCTCTCTTCATTCTCCTTTCACTTAGCCATTCATCCTTCCATCCACCCACCTACTCATCTACTCATGAATCATCCATTGACCCCATCACTCATCCATCCTTTCACTCATCCATCCTTTCACTCATCCATCCTTTCACTCATCCATCCTTTCACTCATCCATCCTTTCACTCATCCATCCTTTCACTCATCCATCCTTTCACTCATCCATCCTTTCACTCATCCATCCTTTCACTCATCCATCCAACCTTTCTCTCTTCCATCCACCCTTTCTCTCTTCCATCCACCCTTTCTCTCTTCCATCCACCCTTTCTCTCTTCCATCCACCCTTTCACTCATCTATCCATCCTTTTGTCCATCTACCCTCCCTTTCACTCACTCATCCATGCTTACATCCACCCCTTTTTCACTTATCAATCCATCATGTCACTCATCCATCCACCCATTCACTCGCCCATCATTCGCCCGTTCACACATCCATCCATCCTTTCACTAATCCATCCAACCCTTTTACCCATCCATCCACCCATACATCCATCTATTTACCCTCATCCATCCTTTCTCTCATTATCCTCCATTCACCCTTTCACTAACCCGATCCATTCAGCCATTCACCCATTCCTTCACTTACTCACACACCCACCTTTTCTCATGAATTATGAGCTGAGTGTTTGTCTGCAGAGTTGCAGACAGAAGAGGCCCATCAAGAACTCCACCCCGCTGTAGTTCCTAGTTCCTAAAGCAAGGGGTGGGGGGAGGCTTCACTATGCCCCTGCATATAGGAAATCTGAAACCTTGGAAGTCATGAGTCATGCATGATGCACAGTGCCAGGATGTGAGGTGACTATGACATGGTGTTGGTTCCAGGGCTTTAAGTGGGATCAAAAACTGGGGGGTCTCTCGAAGGGGCTTGTCTATTGTAACTCTTGGCATGGCTTAAATCACATAAGCTAAACATTTGTGCTTAACATAGTGTGCTGCCTCACTGGTATTTTGCTGTTTCTGTCATTGTATCCAGTAACATGACACCTACAATAAGCCATGACTATTGGCTTTTTCAATGGGTGTTAGTTTCATAGAATAAAAAAGCAGCAACTATGGCTTCGTTGTATATAATATTGAGAATGATTCAGCTCTGAAATGATGAGACTGTGAAAGAACCATAACCTCTTCTTTTAAACTTCTTTCGCCAGCTTCTTTTCATGGACTGGCAGATAGCAGGATGGGCGTTTTTGTACATTTGTTTTGTATATTTCTTCCATCTGACAGAATGCCCTGGCCTAGACCGAGGCTAGAGGAGGACCACCACATGCTGTAATAGCCCAGACTGGCCCATTGTCATTCTGAATGCGGTAATCAGCCTCATACAGAATGACAATGGGCGGGATGGGGCTTCTCATGTGCTTAGATGAAGATTCCGAGGCGGCCCCATCAGGGAGCTGAGGTTTCTCTCAGGGGAACAGCGCTGTTCCTTAATGCCCAAAATTGTGTACAAAAGGCGTCCGTAAAAGGGATTGTCATGGACAACGGTCTTGCGGGCCAAATCACGGACGGTCCGTGATATTTACGGACGGTTGGTCACCCTATCTAAAATGCACCATATACATACACACCCATGCCACTCTCCTGCTGAATGGACATAGCACATTTTCTACACATGTGTTTTTTGTATGACTCTTGGATCTTTCACAATCCCTATGACTTCAGGGATATAGCATTAACCTCTTCTGTGCCCATGACGAGATAGTCTCGTCATGGAGCACGGTCGCGCTGTGCCCATGACGAGACTATCTCGTCATGAACCCCATCCACTAATGCAACGCCCGGCACAGGAGGGGGAAAGGGCGTGGCACTGAAGGGGTTAAGGGCAGCACCCCCACTCTGAAATTTGTTCCAGCACCACTTCTTTGATGCCTGACAAGGGATGTCTGGTGGTCATTACAACAGTCGAGTGATGCGAGTGTCGTGCTGTGCTCCGACAGTTGAACACAATCAAGATTGCTGCAGAGTAACTCCAGGAGTTAGTTGGCAATGTCTATGTGTTCTGGTTTTGGGGGCACAAGGTGGTTAAGGCAGCTCTTATTAAGAAGGATTTCATGTGTGATTTTAAAATATATTTAGTATTTTAGTAGGCAGTCTGTCAAGTGACATCAGATCCAGCCAGGAATAATGCTGTAAATAGCTCTTCAATATCGACAACAAAAACAGCAAATGATTTGGATCTTTTTTTAGCAGGATCAAGGTAGGTGAGGCAGTCCTTGTTAATGAGACTTTCTTGAGGGAAACAATAGGAAAATCCATTGATGCACTTTTTCTGTGCTTTTAGAATACGTGGAAAAATATATTTATGTAGTCTGAGACATGGAACCTATTAAAATAATAAGTATCAACTGTTTTGCTTGTGACAAAATTAGGTTATGAAGAAAGCAGAGCTAAGTGGCTTAAATTCTATAACGTCCTCTTGTTTTAAAAAAAGAATGTCCCTTTCTTGAACAGCTAAAGACACATGAATTTTGCTTAATTACATGTGCACATACTCCTAAAAGGAGTGTGTTTCAGTGTCTGGGCTGGTGGCTAGTCTTTTAGTTTTCAATGTTTTTGTTTATTAAGCCCACTCTGATTTCTTTGTTCTTTTGAGAGAGTTCTGCAGTTCCCATGACACTCCTGCTGGGTCTTTCGCTTGTGGCTCATTTCATCTGCAGTTTGCTGCACCCTGTGTTTCCACTAATTCGAAACTGGGTGGCTATCTGAGAATGGTATTGTCCATAGGGTTTCATTGTATTACTGTTCCAAGATGGCTGCTTCTGAACGCAGCAGCTAGGTTAGAACTTTCAAGCAAGAATACACTATGAAGAAGACCACTGCAAAACAGCTGCTCACTAATGTTTATGCATATGCCGGTCAAGTTTAGGTGGCGGCACGTTTTCTTTTTTCTACTTGTATTCTTTAATTTATCTTCCATATGCTTTTAGGAGTTTTTATGTCTGTTTTATTGCGGACGTGTAAGTAGGTGAATGCAAGAACGAGTCCGTGGCTGGATGAAGGGATGTATGAGTGCAGGGATGAGTGATGGAGTGAACATGTGATGACTTAAAGCGGGTTTAAACTCATCAGTAACCTTAGAGACACCAGACCTATTGGCATTGCCAGTGCTTGGTAGACACTCTGGATCACACACAGGGTCGACATCAATTTTAAAGGCTCTTCCTTCATCCAAGGAAAGCTGCAAAGATGTTCTTAGTAAATAAACCTCTTCCCTAGACTAGCATTCTGCATGACCATCCCTCCTTGCAAGAAGAATGGATATTTGAAACCTCATTCTATGTACAAGCCAAAAAAATGTGGGGTTCTCTCCCGGAAAACAGAAGAAACATCTAAAACGACCTGGATATTGAGGAGGGTAGTGAAGACTTAGTTAGCTCTTTCCGAGATGATTCTACAGTGACATCAGTAGGAGAGAATGGACACTACAGAGCTGAGGATGATTCCTGCCACAAATTGGAAGAGACAGCCCTAAGGAGGGTAGGTCTAACCATATGCTTAGCTATTTTTCTCTCCTTTGTTCCACTCCATACATAAGCACACGTACGTTTACAGTGATACTGTATTTATTAGTCTGCTTACTCCCACAACACCAACATGCTTTCCACATACCCTGCACTGCTCACAGTTCTCTTCATTCATAATCTAGCAGTTTATAAACTTAAGCATCCTGTTTCTCCCTGCTTTCACTTTCCTACACGACAAAGTGCACTGACAAAAATATGATAACTTCACAACACTGATCTTTATGTCCAACAGTGACACCACTTACATAGAACACCTGACAGACGGAGACTCTTCCACATAAGTACTTCCCATAGTACATTGATAGCCATCTACAAGCATACTTTGGCGCTTCATCAGGGTTATAAATTGTATAAAAATGCAACTACCATACAATTAACTCGGGGCTAATCTGTTCTTTGCTTGTGACAGTGAAGCTCCTAATGATGTATATCAAATGCTATATCTTCTTTTTTGTGGTTAGTATACATGGCCAGGTCATGCTGAGCTTCAATTTCCAGGGTTTTAAGGGCATTTCAGTTTAAGTTCAGCTTAGGTTCTGATCCCTAGAAAATTCACCTGGTATCCTGTAGGCTTCTCTGAGACATTGTATAATAGATGTGTGTAGCCAATCTTCTGGATAGTGACATTGGATACAAATATTTTGTGATCGGTTTCTTATCATTATTGAGTGATTTTGACTTTGGAAGAGCTGGAAGTTGAATTCTGAGATTCTCTCCTTCTCTGTTTGCAGGGAGCAAGGCTTTAGTAATGTGACCGAAGCCATTGGAGCAGATCACCGAAGATGACCACTTTATTCTGCTGAGGAGAGCCTTCATGTTCAACCGGCCATTTGTTGTGGTGTGTTCTGTGGAAGCCTTTGGTTATTCCACATCCTCCTTTTTTTTTTTTTTCTCCTCATCATTTCAAGCAGGTTCGGTAATGCTGCTTGTGCTACCTCAGTGACCACATCCGGCCAAGCAGTGCTTCAAAGACAAAGCCTTGGGAACTGAGCATTGCAATAATCATGTCCATTGAAGTGGAGCTCCAGAGAATTGATTGTATGAAATTTTCAGAAGCAGGTTTCTTGTCATTTTAATGATGGACCAAAAATTTACTACTACATAAATCTATGAAAATTAATAAAGGTGTATTTTTTGTTATACATGGTGGTGAAATACTTTGTTCAGAGATGCCCTTGTCAAAGTTCCAGTTTTTAGATGGCACCCTACGGAAAGGAATGACCAGAGGGCATATGTATCAAACGATTTTGTAGTCGCAAACGCTGCGATTCGCAAAAAAACTGCGTTTGCGAATACAAAATCGCAAAACGCGATGTATGAGCCATTTTAGCATCGCATTATTAAGGAATCGCTAATTTTGCGATTCCTTAATTATACGAAAGGAATCGCAAATTGCGATTCCTTAAATGCTATGTAACAAGCACCCAAGTTGTGCGATTTCTCCTTAAGAAATCGCAAATTACCACCAACTTCAAGTTGGTGGTAAGTTGCGATTTGTTTGAAAAATGCACTTTTTGGCATTTTTCAAAGTGCCCTTAGGGCATGTATGTGCGCCATATGCGCACACATGCTCATTTCAGGGGTGCATCAGGGTGTCCTTATGACACCCTTGCACCCTTGAAATTATTCATAATTTGCGATTCTCTAATTGCGAATCACAAATTGAGAATGACTTCCCATTCATTCCTATCGGCCTCCTGGCCCATAGGAATGAATGGGAAGGTATTCCTTAATTGCGAGTTCGCAATTTGCTAATCGCAATTAAGGAATAACAAGAAATCGCAAAATATTTGCGAATTTTTTAAATACATCACGTTTTGCGATTCTCAAATAGCGATTCTCAAAAAATCGCTATTTGAGAATCGCAATAACGGATTTTGATACATATGCCCCCTAGTTCTTACTCCTCACCTTTACCAGCTACAGGTGCTATAACTTTGGGTTCTTTATTGTCCGCCCCTCCCCACCCCCTCTATTGTCAGTACTGGTTCAATCAGACATACCTCTTTGGCTTCTTATCTCTGTACCTAACCCTTCTCTCTGTAGGTATATTTTAGATTTCTATGTTGACCCCTCGTTTTTGCTGATTCCTGCCACCCAGTGTGGGTGTATGTTT
Organism: Triturus cristatus; assembly: GCF_964204655.1. Lineage (NCBI taxonomy): Eukaryota > Metazoa > Chordata > Amphibia > Caudata > Salamandridae > Triturus > Triturus cristatus. Next base: position 586,035,463 of record NC_140595.1, read on the forward strand.
ATATTACAGAGGCACAGTTGTCCCTTTTCTGTTATGGTTGACACTTCACATGATAAGAAATCACATTATTCTCTCCCTTAATAATTTTGTCCCTTTAGCAATTTGCACAAAACTTAGGTAAACACTGTTCAGTAGACAATCCCTGATCACATTATTTGGCGCACATTGTTCAGATGGATCAAAAGTTAGGAGACGTGTCCCAAAATGTGTGGAACTTGCAACTGACCTGGGTTTTTTCCAAAGGAAACATTCTCTGCACTCAACCCTGAAACCATTGAACAGAAATATGCCAAAGTTTAATGGCACAGCAGTCTTTTCGTCATCCAATGCCTCTTTTTGATGCAATTAATTCTTTTTCAGCTGTTTTGGAGATAGAAGCGAAAATGTGACTATTAGTACTTATGCCAATTAGATATGTGTGTATTTTATTTTGATATATATTTCTCCAACCGCTAAGCAGAACAAAGCGTGGCGCACACTCTCGGAATGTATTTAAATTATTTTATTCTGCTCCCATCGGCAGACAATGCGTTTCGGCCATGCTGGCCTTCGTTCATCAAAAAAAAAAAATATATATATATATATAAGCAAAGGTTAAAAGTTAATTCTAGTTTGGAAAAATTATTTATTCTTTCTATATAAACTGCACAAATATTAGAAATTCTAAAGTCATAGTTATACCTTACATTTCTAATGTATGCATCACATTTAAATTATTATAACTTCATTTGTTTTTTCTACACAAACCAAAGTCAAATTACACAAACATTAAAAAATATCAGTTACCATCATACCATAAATGTATTAATTTAGGCACCACCTTTAATTATAATAACTAGTGCTCCGCCATACAAAGTGTTTCCAGTTCGCTAACCACACAACAATAACTAGAACTCTCCACTCTATCATGCACTGCTTTTACCCTTTCATATTACATCACTTATACCAACTGAAATCATAGTATTTATCACAACACTTTTTCTCAAATCCCAAACTTTCTGAGAACACAGTGCTGTGTTGGAAAGTCTCATAGAGTGGAGTAGAGTGTTGTACAGTGGAGTGTCCCGGGATAGACTGGAGTAGAGTCTCATAGAGTGGCATAGACTGTAGTACAGTTTTTGCTGTTGTGTTTTTTTTTTTGTTTGTGGTCCTCGTTCACCACCGGCTGCCAACCTCTGGTTCCATTCTCTTATCTGGTTAGGGTAGCCATAAGTTTACGAAACCTGGAAAGATTATAGCGACCCTTTCAGATCTAACCCATACCAAGCAGAGTTTTCAAGATGCAGTCAGCGGTAATCATGGGAACATTAGACCATCAGTCCTTTGTGGCTCTTAACCTTATTATAATTCTCTTAGTTGTTTGTCTCTGGTGTTCTACCCCATTCCATTCGACCAAAGGCAGCCATATCTTAGATCTTCTTGCAGAAGTGGTATGTGCATGCATTTGTAAAGTATGCATTACAGAATCCAACCATTCTGATTTAGTAGGGGGTACCTTAGATATCCATTTTCTACAGATTTCTCTTCTTGACAAAAATATCAGATACAACATTTTACTGTTGTCCTTGCTGAGCTTCACAGTGTCAGCCATGCGTCCAAAAGTAATCAATCCAAGGCTTACCTTGCTGTCTACTTGGCGGATGTTACTTATAGTCTTACCCACACCATCCCAATATTGCTGGATCCTGGGGCATTCCATCAACATGTAAATGTTGTCAGCATTTTCTAAACCACACTTCATACAGTATGGAGAATCAGTTTTCCCCAGTTTCAAAAACTTTGTGGGTGTCCAAAATGCTCTGTGACGGGAGAAAAGATGGTACCTTCTCAAATAGGCGGGCTTTACCATGCTATAAAGTGTATGCATTGAAACTTGCCATAAGTCTTGGATCTGCAGCCTATGCAAGCATCCTCTCCATAACTCCTCAGGATGGTAGGCCATAATATCTAGCATCAGCAAGTAACAGTGAGTCCTCTTTCTTCCCCGGATGCATTTTCAACAATGGTTCTTCCAACTTTTTGGTGTTTCTATCATTACGCCTCAAGGTTCGTGACCAATATTTTAGTTGAAGAAACTTGTAGCTGGAAATGTTCCCCTGGGAGCTGCAAGACTTTTACCTTCATCTTCTTGTGAAACTTCATGTCCCCAAACTTTTACAGGAAATGGGATTCACCCCTTCTTACACCCTTCAACATTACTTTGAGCAAGGAACTGATTCCCGGATCCTCTGAATTGATAAGTAAACACCTACAATTTTTTATCTGAAAAGCCCATGTGTCAAGCTGGAAGTCCGGCAATGTTACCCCTCCCTTGTCTCATCTTCTATAAAGTTTCTTCCGGGAGATCCTTGCTCCCATGACTCCCAAATGAAGGAGTTGACTTTCTCTTGCAGCTTCTCCAAACACGCTTTCTTAATGTGTAGGGTATTGTGTTAAAAAGAAAGGTACATTTTGGCTAGATGGTCATTTTTATCATGCTAATTCTTCAAAAATTGTTAACGGTAAATGAGACCAACTCGTTAATAATTTGCTTGTTTCCCCCAATACGCTTTTGAAATTGGATTCTGGAATCCTGTCTAAATCTTGTGTAATTTTAATTCCAAACTATTTAATCTCCCTTTTTATTAGTCTAGTCTCCCCCTCTACATTCCACACCATTATTTTGTTTTTTGAGGGATTTGCTGCGTAACACAACACTTCACCAAAATCTGCAGTCAGCCGCTCAATTACAGAGAGAGCAGATCATAAGTTTGTAGCATAGATCATCAGGTAATCTTCATAGAGAGACTTTTTTTGCCTAACATTATATCAAAAGGGGCTTATTGCTCTCTCCTTTCTAAGCTTATGTGCCAGAGGTTTAATATATAAATTAAACAAGAGTGGTTAATGAGCAACCCTGCCTCGTGCCTCTTGTTATTTGAAACTCTGGTGTTAACCTGCCATTTAAAAGAATTCTAGCCGAGGGGTTCTTATAGATCAACTGAATTACACCTTCTGAAACGTATCCCCTGAATTATAATGTTTTAAAACTGTCTTCAAGTAAGACCAGTTGACCCTATTGAAGGCTTTACTAGCATCCAGCGTCAGGATGACAAGTGGAACTTTAACGTTGATGGCTAGGTCTGTTGAACTTAGTACCTCAGGGGTCTTCCTCTCATGAAACCTTTTTGACCCTCATGTATTAGATCTCCCAGCACCTCACTCAACCTCTTAGTTAGACCATTAGCAAAGATTTTATAATGACTATCAAAAGTGACATACGTCTATATGACTCGCAGTAGGTGGGGTCTTCATCTGGTTTCAAGATTAGAGTGACCGTAGCCTCCCACCATGAGTGTGGCAAAGGGGGCCCTTTTCTCTAAAGATTTCCCCAAACAACCTAATCAAGAAAGGTATAATTGAATCCACCAACATTTTCAAAAATTAGTTGCAAAGGCCATCCAGGCCTGCTGCTTTCCCTCTCTTGCTGGAACCGACTGCCTGTCAAACTTCACTTTGCATAATATCCTGATATAAACATTCCTTCTTAGCATTTGAGAGTTTGTCTAATAGGTCAGCCTATAAACATTCATTAACCTTCTCTTCTGTGGTTACCAGGTTTTCTGTATACAAATCTCCCAAACATTTGAGAAAAGCATTTTTAACATGGAAGCTGCTTGCTAGGTAAGAATCCTGTCCCCACACATTTTATCTCTCTCACAACGTTCCTGGCTTTTTCTGTTTTAGTTCTCTATGCCAGCAACTTACCTGAATACTCACCATATTAAAAATGAGCCATCTTGCTCTCCTCCCACCTGGATCTTACTCTATTCTTCAATATTGAAATAAGCCCATCACTCCACTCTTGTAACTCACTCTCATGAAATATGTTGTTGTTAGTTGACAACCTCTGATCTAGTAGTTGCCTTTCCAGTTGATTCATCTCAAGCTCTAATCCCTCAATTCCCCTCAAAATGCCTTATGCTTCTGAGAAGATATACTAATTAGCTTCCAGCTCTTAAAAGCCTTAAAGGCATCCCAGACTATATTTAAGGAAGTTGAACCGACATGTAATTCCATTAACTCCTCTGACTTCAAGCTGTCAACTGTCTCCTGGTCTAACATAAGAGTATGATCTAAGGTCCACATCCTTAACTCTTCCCTGTTAACGAGTTTCATTTCTAAAATAACCGATGCATGATTAAATAGGTGTGCAGTTACATGCTTAATCTCCTGAATATCTTTACATAAAGCCTGATCGACTAAAAGTAGTCAATCCTGGATGAGTGGCCATACTTTTTATTGTGGAATGTATATCCACAGGCCTTCCCACCCTTATTCTCCAAATGTCACACAATCCTAACAGTCTCATCATGTTTTAAATATATGATTGTATTTTGGTGGACATGTTGTCCCATACTGTTGACAGACTTGTCCACGTTTTTGTCCATAAAGGAGTTAAAATCATCTGCCATAATAGGCAAAGAAAATTCTAACAAATTAAAAAAGATCTTTTTGAGTGACCTTACATCTTTCACATTTGTAATACCCCACTAAAGTGTACCTACTGTCCGTTGTAGATTAGCAGTTACACATTTGCCCATCTTATCTATTACACTCTCTTTTATAATTGCCGCTGCCTTTTATTTTTTAATTCAAAATAGCCACCCCTTTGGTGTGGCAACTTTGATACGTGCATACCACCTGCTGAACCCACTTCTGCATACTACACTGCTCCAAACATTCTTTCCTCAAAAAGTGTTTCCTGTAAGACTATGATCTGAGCTGCTGAGTCCCATAAGTACTATGTTCTTGCTCATTGCCTTCTTATGCAGAGTTCATTTAGATTCCAGGACAGAATTTGTACCAGTATTACTTCACCCGTAATTTTAAGACTCATATGTAATGAAAAATTTCCTAGCTAATGTAACAGAAAGTTTCAATTCTATTAAAGACTCTGAGGCGAGGATTATACCTTCTCGCTTCACTTTATTTTAACATCAGCCAATATTAACACATAACTACATTTCTCATGAACCATTGGGAAAAAAGTAGTAGGAAAACTGTCCAATCAGTAAGAGTCCTGTGGCTTCCAATCAGGGGCATTCCAGCCCAACATATTCTGTCCCCGCTGGCTCTCCATCCTCTTTTGTAGTGTGAAGTCAGCCGATGGATCACTTTCATGAGTCTTATTTGTTTGCGTCTGTCAAAGCCTGTGGACAAAATCAGTGAGAGCAGACATTAAGTAATCACATCACACTATTGCCTCAAAACAATTTAGTGTTAAAACTGATCTACTTTGATAAGGGGAGGGCAATCTTTATCTAAAATTCCTAGGGCGGGATAATCCTCACCCCCAAGCCCTTAATAGAATTGAAACTTTGTTACGTTAGCTAGGAAAGTTTTCATTCTATGTTGGGCCTGGAAACGAGGATTATGCTAGTTTAAAGCTTGCTCACCACGAGGTGAGCCATAGCCAGCACTGGCTGTAAGTAGAACCTCTTAAAAGTAGAATCTGAGGACCAGTCAGCCTTAGAGGTCATGGCCCCTTACATTGAGTGGGCCCCAAAATCTTTAAGGCTAATTCCTACCTCTTGCATAACCCATCTTGCTATCGTGGGAGAAGACACCGCCTTAAAAGGCTTGCGTAATGCAATAAGGAGTTGCAGCTCTCCGGGGGGACGGAATTTCTCAGTCATTTACTCATATGCTTTCAAGCAGCGGACCACACATAGCTTAGTAAGTCCGGGAATTCCAGATAGCTGATTACTCTTGTGTGGTACTTTGTCCTCCTATGTAGAGTAAAAGTCACTCCATTAGGGGTAAACATCCTGCCCGTGATATCCAAAGCTCTCAGGTCTGAGACGCTATGGCAGGAAATGAGGCAGAGCAGCATGGCTAGCTTAGCCGACAACTCCTTCCGTGGAAAAAAAAGTGATTAGGTTGCCAGGAAAGGAACAGGTTGAGAACCTGATTCACATCCTAAAGGGCTGAGTACCGGGGTTCCGGAGGCAGAGACAGTCTGATACCTCGCAGAAGCCTGCAGACAAGCGGATGTTCCCCAACTGCCGAATTGATAAGCGCCACATGACCGGCTGAGATGGCTGATTGAAAGGTATTTATTGACTTGTAAGCAAGGCCTTCCGAGGCTAAATGAGCCAGAAAATTTAGAATATGGACTACACCTGCATCCAGGGTATTAAGATTCCGTTGCACACACCAATGGAACCCTCTGGCCCATGCGGACCTGTACCGCTTGACTGTACTGTCCGCCCAAGCCTTGGACATGAACACTTCAGCTTTTTCCGAAAGGCCTGGGACCTCCCATCGTCTCCTATAATCCGCCATGCCATGAGCCACAATGAGTTCCCCAGAATCAGAGGATTCGGGGCTCGGGAGGAGAGTCGGAAACCGGGGGAGTAGGATTGGAGAATCCCAAGAAAGTTCTGTAATCCAAACTTGAGATCTCCACAAGGGAGTGACCATTACCACCTCCACACGTTACCTCCTGACCTGAGCCCTCGTTCTCGTGATCATTGTGAAGGGGGGGGGGGGGGAGGACGCGTACTCCTGCTCCAGACTCCAGTCTTGGAGAAGGCATCCGTGGCCCCTGACTACGGGTCCGGCCTCCAGCTGAAAAAACGTGGAAGATGACTGTCCATTCTCGAGGCATAGAGGTCAATCGAAAAGGGACCCCAACGGTATTTCAAGATCCGAAAGACCTCCGGGTCGAGCCTCCAGAGGCTGAAATCTCTGAAGTTGCGGGTTTGGAAGTCTGCTACCTGGTTCTCCCAACCAGGAAGATACTCCGCCGTGATCGACACTTGGTGATCCAGGCAGTATTGCCAAAAGCTGGTGGTCAAGTCCGAGAGGGCTTTGGATCTCGTGCCCTCTAGATGGTTGATATATCGGACTGCCGAGATGTTGTCCATCTTTAAAAGGACAGAGGACTGGATGGAGTCACTCGTCCAACAACAGACTGCAAAAGAACCTGCCAGGAGCTCTAAGCAGTTGATATGTAATCTTTGTTCTTCGAGAGACCACAACCCTCCTATGGAAAACTTTCCACATCTGGCCCCCCAGCCTGCTCTGCTGGCATTGGGTTCTATCACCAGGTCTGGGGGAAGATTCCCCGGCCGTTCCAAGCCTCTGTGTTCCAACCACAACTTGATCTCCTCCCAGGCCTTCTCGGGCAGAGTCACTTTGTGAGAGTAAAGACAAACCCCTGCGTAAGTAGGTTACTTTGAGGCGTTGAAGCGCTCGATAATGTAGAGGGCCTGGGAAGATGGCCTGGATGGAGGCGGAGAGGAGACCCACAATACAGGCCAATTGCCTGAGTGACACCTGTCGTTTGGTGTGGAAACGTCTCAATTTGTGGCGAATCTTTGAAGCCTTCCTGGTCGGAAGACTGAGAGTGGAGAAAGTGGAGTCTATCACGAAGCCTAGAAAGGTAAGGGTCTGGGAAGGCGTCAGGACGGATTTAGTCTCATTCACCACCAATCCCAGGCCCTGGAGAAGATCCACCGCCGTTAGGATGTGGCTCAGAAGTTGATGGGGGCATGCGTCCATGAGGAGCTTGTCATCCAGGTATACAATCATTCGTATACCTTGAGCTCTCAGGAACTCTACTGCTGGCCTGAGGACCTAGGTGAAGCACCAGGGAGCCGAGGATAGGCCGAAGTGAAGGGTGGTAAACTTGTGCATCTGATGCCTCCAAATGAATTGGAGGAAAAGGCGGTGAGGAGGAAAGACTGGAATAACTAAGTAGGTGTCTTTTAAATCCAGCTGTACCATCCAGTCTAGAGGGCATAGGACATCCCTGAGGAGATTAATTCCTTCCATTTTGAAGTGGCGGTACACCAGCCACTCGTTTAACTCGTTGAGGTTGATTGTTTGTCCCCGTCCGTTTTGTCCACCAAAAAGATGTTGTTGATGAACCCCTGGGGGTGAGGAGTTGAGTGGGCGAAAGCACTTTTGGCCAGAAGCGATGTATCTTCCAAGTCCACCAAGATGGTCTCTTGCTGAGAGAAGTGGATGGGACGGGGTTTGAGTTCTTGAAAGGGTTCGCCGACATATACTATGTGGAATCCCTGAACCTTTTGAAGAACCCATTAGTCCCCTGTAATGGAAGTCCAGGCCTGGAAAAAATTCTGCTCTCAGGCAGTTACGGGCTTCTTTCCCCAGGGGTTTGCGAATACGCAGTCTGTCCTCCAGAGGGGTCATGGCCTCCCCCGCAGCTTTATATATAGATGCATCTACTGCATCATAAAACTCGTCCTCCGGCACCCCCTGGTGACGGGAGGTCCGTTCTGACCTAAAGAACCAGCCGAGAAAGGTCGCATAGGAGCGGAAATGCTCCTGCGGTCACCGAAGGAAACTATGATTAAGAAAAACGCATACATGTGGCAGGGCCGCTTGTTCAGATACGTGCAACACCAGGAATTTTGTACAAAATAAACTAAATTGCTAACCCAGAAAAAGTACACGCGACAGGGTCGCTTTACCAATACGCTAGTATATCAAAAGTAAAAGTATTACACACGATTGCAATATCAGCTAGCACACATTTTATGCATGAAAGAAGAAACGCTTATCTCTGCTGCGCAGCTGCGAAGAAAGAGGATGGAGAGCCAGTGGGGACAGAATATGTTGGGTTGGAATGCCCCTGATTGGAAGCCACAGGACTCTTACTGATTGGACAGTTTTCTTACTACTTTTTACCCAAGGGTTCATGGGAAATGTAGTTGTTATGTGTTAATAGTGGCTGCTGTTAAAATATAAGTGGAGAGAGAAGGCATAATCCTCGCCTCCAGTCCTGACATAGAATTGATCGTGCTGTTGGACGAAACAGTGGTCTGAAGAACTATTAACGTTGACCAAGACTCCTGAGGCCTTTTTCTATTTTCCCCCTTAATGCTCTGCACCCAGTGCTCCCCTCTTGAGAGCAAACAGCTTTCCTTCGCCTTGTGAACCTTCCCATGCTTCTTCATGACCTTACCAGCCCTATGAGTGCTTGTTGGAATGCAAAGATAAAGCAAAACAAATCCAGACTGACTGTCAGTCTACACTGCCCTTATTCGCTTATGTGACAGCATAATATGTTTTTGGAAAAGGTGTGTGCTTTTATCCTGATGGTGGGTTGCCCTACCGTATGCTTTGTCAGTTCATCCGCCTCCTTATGTTCCCTTAAATTACGCATTTTATTATTATACATTATACTACACCTCCCAAATGAACCTGCATCACCCCACACCTCAGAAACCTCCACTGGCTCTGCATTCAGAAGAGATGCCAGTTCAAGATTCTCATACATGCCTACAAAGCCCTTCACAACCAAGGACCATCCTACATCAACCGCCAACTGATCTTCCATCTGCCCTCAAGGCATGTATGCTCTGCCTAACTCGCCCCCGCACACCACCCCGCTTCTAACACAGCGGCAGCAGGGGGCGCTCCTTCTCCTACATCTCTGCCAAGATTAGAACGACCTCCCCCGCTACCTCTGAACAGCCCCCTCCCTAGTGGATTTCAGAAAGAAGCTAAAGCCCTGGCTTTTTGACAGAGACACAGCACCCTCAACGCCCATATACCCTTAGGGGTGATAGTGTTGCTCTTTACAAATGCTGATTGATTGAGGGTGGTGGGGAATCTCAGCTGAGAAGTGGCAGCTAGCTTCCTAAGCACTTCCATCCGTTTCCCCAGCTCCCACTACCTATTCAAGGTGGCTCAAGAAACATCAGACCTGATCTCAAAAGTGAGCCACTTCCTTTCAGGAATTTCTGTTTCAATGCCCTAGGTGAGATCTGTTCTTTTATTAAGTATGTGAGGAAATTCAGTAGGAACATTGGCGATTTGTTTATACTATGCTCTCTCTAAATGGATCTCTGTGAATTCTTTGAATGCCCATGGCCAGATCTTCCTTCCTGTCTTCTCACACTTCTCCGGACTTGAACAGAGCTATGACAAATGCCTTAATATTCTTTCCTTCAGCTCCCTCCGGTACATTTAGTTTTCTTAAGGGACTGTTTGCCAATGTGTCTAGCTTATCCTGGTATTCTCTTTCTCTATCTTTCATAGCCTTGATCTCCTCTCTGTTGAGTGAAGTTGAAACTGTGGAATGTGGTAGAGTATAGTGGCATAGAATGAAATAGTATACACTGGAGTGGCGTACAGTGGAGTGACACGAATGGTATCCATTTTGCTACCTATGGAAATCGTATCTTCCTTTCAAACCTGATATGCTGGCTTATCCAACATATCACAGTTTTTTTATTTCTCAAACAACCAAAGGATCCTGTAAGAGCCTCACCTATAATATGTATAATATAATTTAATATTGTGAAATATTTTTTTTAATTTGACTTGTAACGCAGTACTTCCTTGGAACTACTGCGGTAGTCCTACCACTACTAACGTTATATAGACTTTCTAAAGGCAACTTATACTACATTTCTAAACTCTCCAACTCTATCTTTCTTAATAATACACAGCAAACTTGTGTTTCAAATACAAGATAACTGTCTTTCCACTATAGGCAATCTCCCAGTAGTGAATCATATTTTGTGATGTCCGTGCTATGTACCACGGCACTAGCACAACAACAGATGTCACAAAGGTTTTTTTTTTTTTTAACCCATAACTTAAACATTTTAGGTGCCATATAAAAAAGGATCATCTACACAGTATACGCTGCATCCCTATGAATTTTCATTGTAATCTGTGCTGCTGCATTGGCGCTACGTCCGATGCATTTTACATAAATTTTTTGTATTGGAGTCCAAATCTATTTTAAGACTGCCCTTTTTTCTTTGCACCCTCTTGACCAAACTTTCCATCATCAACTAATGTTTTACGAGTAATAGTTCTGAAAAGCTTTGTGGATATCTGCCACTCTGTGGGTGTGTGTGTGTGTGTATGTATGTGTGTATATATATATATATATATATATATATATATATATATATATACTTCCTTGTGTGTTTGAATGGCGGGCTCTCCGTGCCCGCACAAAGCCGCTGAAGGGATGAGGGCTCCCAACAAAATTGGTGAACTGTGTTTGGATTAAAATTTGTGGAGCATGTCCTGCTCGCCCCTCGTGCAGAACTATGGATGCTTTCTGGCAATACTGGCACTCGGGTGAGAAAGGGAGACCGGAGGAGAAGTGTCTCCTGTTGCCATTTCTGGGACACTTGAGTGTTTAACAGGTTTAGTAAATTCTGGCAGCAAACTAATGGAGCGAGGAAAGAAATGAAGCCTCCTTGGAATATACGTTACCTTGGTGGCAAACGTTTGAGGAGGAGCTTGCCTTTGAGGCACCTTGAAACCAGGTGCTGAGAAAATACAAGCAACAAGTCTTCCTCTGCAACCTCACACACACCAGCATAAACCACCTTCACCACCACCACAGTCCTGCTTGCTACCACCACAGTCAATCTTGCCACTGCCTCCATATCCACCTGAATCCTCAGAAGGGTCAGGACATTCTTTTTCAGACCCAGGCAGCCCATAAGTGGAGGGAGACTCATACCGCCAGTCCGTTGGTTCAGGGGGCAGTGATTGACTGCAGTGTCAAACCCCTGATAACCAAGATCTAGAGCCCTACCAGGCCAAACCATCTCCTCCGGATGATAATAAGGTGTACTATACCGTCATTCAGAGAGGGGCTCACCACTATAAAGGGGCCATGCATGTTGCAGAGGACGAAGAAAACTTCCTGGTGGAGACTCTTTCTAGGGCAGATTGCTGTGTGCAATTCTTACCTATGCTCATGTCCGGCCCTGGTAATGTTAAAGATCCACTCAGTCATAACCCTACGCTTGGAGAAGTACAAGGCTTCTCCCAACAACACTACATTAGAGGTCTGGTCCCCCCAGATTCCCCGGTACATATTGACATAAAGAGAGCCTCAGCATAAGCAACAGGAGACTCCCCACCCCCGGACAAAGACAGTAAATGTCTCATCGCCACAGGCAAGCTAATAGCCGCCAACCCATCCACTCAATGATGCATTGCTAATTTGGTGGAGTTGCCTTTGACCTGTGGCAGGTTTTTCTGGGAGGAGATTGAGGCACTCGTACAACCCCTCCTGATGCCTACAAGAAAAGGAGTAAAGAGCTGGCTGCAGGGAGGGTAAACTAAACTCCAGTGCAAACATCCAACGTGCCATGGACGCAGAGGGCACCCCCTCTGCAGCATAAATATGTCCTTCATAGATGTGCATGACTTAGCATCTCTGACTTTAAACCAGAGCCCAATGAACACCGCCTTCACAACTGATTTGATGAGGATCATCTTTTTGGACCCCAAGTGAATGCAATATTGGAGAAGATTAAAAAGACACCTGAATTGCTAAGTCTATAGATGCCTTCCGGTCTAACACCTCAAGGTGCAATTTGTATTGGCAACTGTCCAGGGGGTGGGCAACTCCACACTAGATAGTCGCCCCAAACATACTATAAGCAGTAGCAGGTGTTTCATGACTCCCAGTCCAGTAGTAGGTACTCAAGAGGAAATTACAGGGGCAACATTGGCAATGGAAGTGGTAGCGGTGGCTCCGGGAAGGGAGCCTCTTCTCCGAAAAACTGACTCACCCATGCTACCTCACCTGTCACACACCTGTTGGGGGAAGACTAAGGGATTTTCACTTTTGTTGGGTGAAAATTGCCTCCAGTCAGTGGGTGCTAGAGGTAGTCCAACCGGGTTACTACTGAGAATTCCACACCACCCTGCCCAACATACCACCACTCCAGTGTGCCTTCAGTCATCATCACCTTACTCCCTTGCAAAAGTAGGTCAAGGCACTCCTTTAAAAGGGCACTTTTTAGCCAGTGCTTCATCACCAACGGTGTAGGGCTTTTACTCAATGTACATACTTATTTCAAAATCCCCCAAAAAGGTGGTACCCTCCGGCCCATCCTTGATCTCAGGCTGCTCAGTTGGTACATCCTGTCAGAACATTTCCTGTGACAGCCTTGCAGTACATCATCCCACTGCTCTGATATATGAACTTCATGATCACGTTGGACCTCCATGATTCCGATTTCCCATCACCAGTACCTCTTTGTACTGGTAATGGTTTGTGGTAAGTGGTCATTCCTACCCCTTCACAGTACTATACTTTGGAGTCCCCACAGCTTCAAGGATCTTTACTAAAGGTCTGGGGGCTGTGGAGGCTCATATATGCTGACTGAGCAAATCTTCCCTCACACTGATGACTGGCTTCTCAACAGTAGCAGCAGGCAGCAATGTCTAACACGCTCTGATGACTGTAACCCTTTTTCACAGCTTACAGTTCAACATAAATACAAAGTAAGACAACCTCGAATCTCAACAAATCCAACATTCTTATGCTCCATCTTAAACATGGTCATGGGGGCATCATACCCCAACCAGCAAAGGGTGATGGCTTTTCAATAGCTGCAGCCTCTTTTTCGCCTGTTAACTGTTAGAACTGTAATGAAGATACTGGTTATGATATCCTCTTGCATAGCAAGATTACATTCACCCACTCCATCAGTGCCTCCCTGGTGAGTGGTCCGAAGCAGAGGGTAAGTATGAAGATCTAGTTTTGATAAAGGCCAGCATTCTGCCGTGTCTGCAGTGGTGGAACAGCAACAACCTATCGCTTGGTAGGACTTTATTGAACCCTTTTCTGCATGGGACCATTACCCCGATGCATCGCTCATTGGATAGATGCACATTTTGGCAACATGACTGACCAAGGCTTCTGGACGCCTCTTCACCAGGGAAGGCACATCAACTACTTGACTTAAAGATGATGGCTATTCTCTTAGCCCTCAAAGTGTCTTGGAAAGTCCAACAAGACAGCGATGTATTGCACACCAAAACGGGCAGCACTTAAACCACCAACCCTCCGCTGTCTGCCTGGGCACAACAAATCTGGCACTGGCCAAGCTGCCAGAATAGTCATCTCTTGGCAGAGCACCTTCCAGGGGTTGACAATGACTTTGCAGCCCATTAAGCAGGACTCCTCAAAACGTCCATGAGAGAGATCCTCCACCCACAAGTCCTCATAATGTACTTTCAGCACTAGGAGAGCCTAGCTATCAATATTTTTGAGTCCAGCAAAATGCCCAAGCTTCCTCTTCCAGTTACCCACAGTCCATGGGCATTGAACGTGGATGAACTGGTCGGTGATATACATCACACCTCATAATAGTGGCACCAATGTGGGCCAGACAGCCCTGGTACTCAATAGCACTAGAAACGTCCATCAGCCACACAAGGAGCTTCTGAGCGGACAGGACCATCTCACACGGCAACATCAGTCACCCAGCCCCTAAGCATTTCAACCTAGTGATCTGCCTCCTGGCGTCTTCAGAGTTTGAATACCTAAACCTCCCAGGCGAGTGTATGGTTATCCTCCAAGAGGCATGTAGGCCTATCAGTCATGCACTTATGCAGTGAAGTGGAAAAGATGTGTCCACTACTACTGTATCCAAGCAATCTGATCCCTTCAAGGTTAAGGCGCAGGAAGTCATTTCCTACCTTTAACTTCTCCAAAAGGCAAGTCTAGCTTACACCTTTCTACACCTCCATTTAGCAGCTGTAACCAAATACAACAGGGAATGCTCATTCCTTTTCAGAATTCCTGTTGTCAATGAAGAGCTTCAAAAGGGTGATACCCTCCCGAACACCTCCAATGTGGTTCCCAAAAGGCTCTATGGGGCCACCTTCTAAGTTTCTCCATTCATACAACTTACAGTTCCTCGCCTGGAGGTGGCCTTCCTTTTAGCTATAAATTCACTTAGGCGCATTAGAGAGTTACAAGCTTTTACTATGAAAGAACCATTGATTAAGGTACACAAGGACAGAGTAGTTCTTAGAACCAATTCTCACATAAGGTATTCTCACCTTTCCACTTTAACCAGCCTATTGAGCTGCCCGTAGTCTTTCCGCAACCTGATTCTGTAGTGGAAAGGGCACTAAGCACTTTTGATGAAAAATGGCTCTCCTACTTTTTGACAGGACTAAGCCTTTTCGTAAGACTAACCAACTTTTTGTTGCTTTTGCTTAACCCTACAAGGGTGAAACATTACCTGAACCATAAGCCAATAAAACTGACAATGATGGGTGTAGGAAAGTGTCCCTTTTTGCATGGTTACCCCCCACTTTTTGCCCGACATCTGATGCAACCTGACTTGATGTGCCCTGGGACCCTGCCAATCAGGTTCCCAGGGCCTGTGTTTTTCCCCAAGACTATACCTTTTTACCCACAACTGGCACATCTCTGGCCACAGGTAAGCCCCTTGAAGAAGGTACCATGGGTACCAAGGGCACTGTGACCAGGGAAGGCTTCTAAGGGCTGCAGCACCTGTCGTGCCACCCTTAGAGGCCCTGTACGCCCACACACTGCCTTTGCAGGCTGCGTGTTTGGGTGCGGAGAAAAGTGAAGAGTCGACATGGCACACATCCCTATGTCCCATGCCTGCAACCCACTGCCTAAGGCACAATAGGTTTGTCACCCCTCTAGCAGGGTGCCCTAGCCCTAAGGTGAGTTTACAGTGGCATGAGCCCTGTACCCCCTACAGTGTCTGATCTCATTCTTAGACATTGTAAGTGTAGTAAAGCCATAAAGAGTATATGGTCTAGGAGTTGGTCATTAAGAACTCCACAGCTCCATAATGGCTTTACTAAAAACTGTGAAGTTTGGTAGAAAACCTCTCCGCACATTAAACCCACACTGATGCAGCGTTGGATTTAATGTAAAATGCACTCAGATGGCATCTTAGAGATGCCCTCTGAAAATTGACCAGCTCTGGTGTGATTCCTGAATAGCTGGTCGCCATTTGGCACCACCAGAGAGCCTCTGCTCTCTGGGTCCAGAAACATAGGCCATCCTGAGCAGAGGTGTCATGCTTCCTCCCCAGGATGGGCTGGGTCCACGAAAGGGGAAGCTTTAAAGGCCTACCGCCTTTGGAAGCTGTGTCTGCCTTTTCCTACCCCCAGCAACTGGCTCCCACCGGTTCTGGTCCCCACTTTGAATGGGGGAAATCAGTTGGAAAACCAAACTATGAAGAGAGGTGTGCCCACCTTTGCCAACCCCATCACTCAGGTGGGGGAGGCAAGGTGAAGCACACATCTCAGTCCCCGCATCTTGAAGATGGGACTCTGCTAATTTGGGAGAGGCTCAGGCCCATTCCCACTTTAGGGTGTCATAATGGGGGGTGTACCCACCCCAAGGAAGGGACCCATTGGTACTGACCTGCATACCCCTTTAGCACCCCTAAATTTAGTATTTGGGGCAACACTGAACCTTGCCATCGCAGAATCGAGGAAGAAAGAAGGACCGAAGAGCCGTCCTGACCCAGGAAAAAGAGGACACCAACTGCTTTGGCCCCAGCCCTACCGGCCTGTCTGATGTATGACCTGCCTACAGCAAGAACCCTAGCGAGCCCAGCAGGCAGCAACCCCCCAGAGCCCTAGGACCTGCCCTGCAACCCTCTTATAGACTGTCTCCCGTGAGCACCGGATTTGCTCAAGCAAAGACTCATCCACATAATCTGGATTCCAGCAACTCCGCGTTTCTGCACCACTCCGTCCACGGCCCAAGTTTGAGTGTCCCAACACCACTAGGAGGTCTCCCCAGCTATCCGCTCCTGTGATCGCTATCCGCTCCTGTGATCTGGTGATCTCTAACCTCCCTCAAGCTTCAAGATGGCGCATGCAGCCTCTAGCTGAAGGGGTCCCTCGACTATGACTGGAGCTGGTAAGAAAACCCGATGCCAAAAAAACACCCCTGCACCCGACGCCACATGGCGTTGGGTGGCCCAACTGATGGTGCCAGGAATCCACCAAGAACCCAGCTTACCTCTCCAGCCGGTGGTCACCTTCAGGAAGTCCTCCTGCTTGAGCCTGAAGCGTCTTCGCACAAACGCCTTCACCCGGCTGCCCCAGTGCCGCTGGTGGTGCAGCTTCTGCACTGGTCGTTGGCTCCTGCAGTGCTGACCAAAACCCCAAGAGCTTTGCTCCCACTACCGAGCGGCCTGCTCGTCAGCAGTCTCTAACCGAAGGCCCCCTTAGCCTCATTGGCTAACATTGGGCCCCTGCACTCTGGCCGCCCCAATGCCGCTGGTGTTGCAACTTGAGTGCCCATCTAGACCTCGGGGAACCTTAGTCCCAAACCCCTAAACTCCCGCTCGTAAGTCGCATACTTACCTGAGAAACTGCTAAAGAGAACTAAACAGTAAATGTATGAAATGTCTTACCTTGTATTGTGAGATCCTAAGGTGTGGTATCCAGGCATTCAACCCCAGTACTCAAAGTATCCAAAATTAACTAAAAAGTAATCTAAAAATAATTACTGTGTAATTTGAACTGTTCCCAAAGCATATACAAACCTGTAACGATTGCAACTTCAATCACAACTGCATTTCCTTGAACAGTCTTGCATTTGAGAGTATATAATTTACTTACCCGTGCCAATTCCTGCTTGGTTCTAAAATAAAACATAAATATACCTTTTTTATACTTACCTAATTGATCTGGATTCTGTCTGAGTGTGTGTATAATCAGTCCTTGATTGAATACAATAAGTGCTTAATACACCCTCTGGCTAAGCCTAACTGCTTGCTCACACTACCGCAAAGAGAGCTGTTAGTACTTACCTAATTTAGCCGCTGCTGTACCTCTGGGGACTCCCTGGACTCTGCACACTATACCTAATTTTGGTCTAGTATATACAGAGACAGCTTCCTACAATAGGCTGGTAAGGTTCACCTTATTTCTAAATCAGCCATTGCAAGGTGGATTGTCAAATGCTTTCAGACTTGCTCCACCAAGGCTAAACGTGTACTCCTCGCACTTCCAAGGGCGCACACTACACAAAAAGGGAGCCCTTATGGCTTTCCTTGGTAACATCCTGTTACCCAGTATCTAAAAAGTAGCTACTTTGTCAACACCACACATTTTTCAAAGCACTACTGTGTGGACATACTAGCTTGTCAACAAGCTATGATTGGTCAAACTCTATTAAGAGGTTTGTTTCATTCATCTGCCTGCTAACCACAGCTAGAGCAAAACTTTACAGTCTGTGCAAAGCATGTTTACACACACACCTTCAAAGATTGGAAAATGTTACCTTGTAAGCATTTGTTTGTAGCATGTAGTGTTGTAGATTCACATGGACCCACCCTCCTTCCTGGGAGCCAGCAGTCCTAACACGTTTGTTATTTTACTAAGTACATATTAAGTACCAAATAACGCACAGGGTGCACATATTTACTTTGACTCTACAATACACTCTCATCTTTCACCCTCTGAGCAAAAAACTATTGAAGGTGCAGTTGGTGACCATACGCATTTTGGACTACAGGGAGAGTCCCACAACATTCTCTGGCTCAAAGCTTCTTTGGAAAAAAAAAAAAACTTGTAATGTCGGAGTCCAACACAAGACGACTTGAGCATGCAAAGTAGGTGTATATAGAGCACTATAATACTACAAGTAGGATAAGTAACATTTTCCATATATATATATATATATATATATATAAAATCTGTAATTATACATGATCACCAGGCAAAAATGTCAAGCTCCTTCTCCGATACAGGCAGAGGGCATCTGACCTAAACTGGATTGGTGGTGGTGGGAGGAATAATGACAAATATACCCTTGCCTCAGCAAGTGGCTGGGAGAATTAAGTAGGTCCTGCCCACTGCCAATGTTAGCACACTCCCCTGTGTCGCTATCTTGCTTGGGATGGTCTCTGTCCTTGGGCAATACTTGTGGAGGTTACAAACCATAATACCTTCCCCACGTCATTGTACAAGGTAATTTAACACTACCCACCCAATCGTCACCAAGGTTTGGATATAAGGTCAGTAATACTGCCCACAAGCCATTAGCGAAGACAGAGCACAGAGATAAATCATCCCTTATAGCACGTTTGACAAAATTATAAGATTGAAGAAAACATATCTGATTGAGACTTCCTAGCCGCAGATTCCTTACCTTAGAATTATCTCCAGGCATTAGACTGGATGCAGGATGTTTTTTTTGTGAGTAGTACCCCTGCCAGTATGTGTCGTTCGGCACCGCCTGACGTCATCTGCGATGGAAGTGACGTCAGCGGTGCCTATATAGGCGCCACCCAGATGTGCTGACGTCAGTTCTTTTCTTTCCATCCCAGCCAGTGCAGATTCAGGAAGAGCTAACTCTCAGTCATTTTTTAACTAGGTTTTTCCGACATTTTGTACGTCTTTTAAAGTCTTGCCTCCTGGGTTACAGAAATGTCATCCAAGAAGGCCGGATTCAAGCCCTGCAGCACCTGTCACCTAGATGTCTGTGACAGACCCGCATCTTGTTGTCCCGCTCGAGGCACCAGAGGCTATTAACCCAAAGGCTGCCCCAACTCCCACATCATGCACCGAGGGCCTTGAGGGAGCGATCCCTCAAGCTTCTGGCTGCTCGACATATGACGCCATGATGAACAAGGTCCTGGTCAGGGAGAAAATCCCCGGAGCGGTTGCAGAGCCCCAGGTCGTCGTTGCACTCAGTCTCAAGCCAATCCGCTAAATTGAGGTCCCACAAGAAGTCGTAGAAACGTGCTTCAAATTCACCTCTGTTGAAGAGATGAGGGAGCGCCACCTCGCATGGTCATTCTTCGTGGTTGAGCCAATGCCTGGGCAAGCTCCACTCCTCCCAGAGTTTCTGGGAGCCGGAGCGACCCCAGGCCAACTCAGAATTATATGAGGCCATGCACCTCATATTTGGGTGGCCCTTCCCACCGGCGTGCCTTCAGGATCCACAGGTTTAGGAGGGGCCCCTTCTGGATTCACACTGGCGGCTCTGGCGCAGGGATTCATTGATGGATCTGGACCCCCACTAGTTGTATCATCCCAACCGTCCCTGGTCCTGAGGCCAACGCTCTTGGCGCCAGCGGCGGCCCCATCCTCCTCCCTGACTGACATGGTGCTGGAGGGGCGTCAACGGGAGCAGTCTAGGCCTGAACCTGAGCCCTATTCTTACGGGCCAGGACTCTGGGAGGAATTGGAGGGGTCGCTGGATCATGAGGATAACCAGCCTTATGAGAAAGAAAATATGGACTGGTGTGAGGTGAGGTTCTGGGTGAAGCCAGTGGACTGGACCTTTCTTCAGATACTGACATGCTTCCCCCCCCCCCTTACCGCGGCTATGGATGAGAGAGCATCCTTCACTATGGTGGTGCAGAAGGCAGCTGAGGCCCTTGACCTTAGTCTACCCTCATTGGACAAATGTCTTGACGGGGGTACTGCAATTGGAAGTGTCTCTCTCTGAACCACTACTTCAATTCAACAAAGTCCAGGCATCCTACTTGGGACTTGGTCCAAGCCCAACATAGGGGCTTATGTGAATAGGATGATTGCCCGCCACCACCGCCCCACTCCAAGGGACCCAAACTTCCTCAACCTACTCCGGAGAACTTGGTGGTCCAAGCCTCAACATCCCATGTAAATCCTGGTGCATTCCTTACCGCACCCCCGGACAGAGAATCCAAGAGACTGGCCAGTTTGGGAAACATGTTTTTTTTCGCCAGCCTAGCACCACAGTCTATGAATACCTTGTGCCTTTTGGGACGCTATTTCCACACCCTGTAGGATATGGTTGCGCAGGTGCTGCCAATGGACCCGGAGTAGGCCCTGGCTGTGCTTTCTCAAGTTGTTGCCGTTGGGAGGGATGCAGCGAAGTTCACCATTCGCAGTGGACTAGACACCACTGACTCACTAGGCAGAGCCGTTTAGTTGACAGTTGCCCTACGATGCAACGCTTGGTTGTGGACTACTGGTTTTTCTGGAGATGTCCAGTCCTCACACATGGACATGCCCTTGAATGGCTCCCCTCTCTTCTGAAACAAGGTGGATTTGGCGCTGGAGTGCTTTAAGTACAGGGCTACGGTCAGGTCTTTAGGCCCTTCTATGGCCCCTTGTCACCCACATTGAGCCTCGTTCTTACCTGCCCAGCCACTGCAGCGGGGAGCTTTCCAGCCACTGCGTTCTCATGAGGTAGTACCTACCAGCCCCTTGGTCAGGTAGCCAGCGGTCGGGTCAGTCCACCATTTCCGCAGCAGCTTCTACCTCCAAACCCTTCTACTATGCCCGTTTACCGCCATGGGTACTCAGTGGTTGGCAGGATTCGCCGTCACCTGTCTCGCTGGCAGTCCATAATATCGGACAGGTGGGTTTTGCAGACTGTCCCAAGGGGCTACTCCCTCCCCTTCGAGGTCACCCCTCCCTCCATGCCACCCACTTATGACAGGCTGATGGAGCACCACCTTTCTCTTCTCTGCCAGGAAGTGACAGCTTTTTTGGCCAAATGAGACAGACAGAGTGCCAACATCAGAAGTAGGTCGTGGTTGATATTCCTGCTACTTTATGGTTCACAAGAAGGAAGGAGACCATCATCCTATCCTCGACATGTGCTTTCTCAATTTCTTCCTCAAGAAGGACAGATTCAAGATGTTTACTCTTGCTCAGGTCCTCTCTGCCCTGTATCCAGGAGACTGGGTGGTAGCGTTAGACTTGCAAATAGCATATTTCTACATTCCCATACAGCCTGCCCACAGGAGTTACTTGCCGTTCCCAGTGAACCATGAGCAATTTCAGTTCACTGTGCTCCCTTTTGGCCTTGCCATCGCCCCATGGGTGTTCACTAAGGTGATGATGGGGGTTGCAGCTCATCTGCGGAGATCAGGGGTGCCAGTCTTCGCCTATCTCAATGACTAACTTTTGAAGGCTGGCTTGCCCAGGCTTTCGTCTTACCAACTCCAGACTACAGCAGACCACCTGCATTTGCTGGGGGTTCACTATCAATGTGCCAAAGACACTCCCTCTCCAGATGCTCCTTTTCATTGGAGCTGTTCTGGACATGGTGTAGTTTGAGGCTTATCCTCCCAAAAGGCGAGTCCAGGATATTCAGGCTATAATACCAATGTTTCAGCCTCTATCCTGGATTTCAGTGAAACTGGCTGCTGGGTATCATGGTCTTCTGTATCCTGCTTGTGACACATGCCCATTGGCATATGAGGGCTCTGCAGTGGGAGCTGAAGTTTCAGTTGGCGCAGCATGAGGGGAATCTCTCAGACATGGTCCAGATCTCGGAGGGTACTGCAAAGAGCCTGCAGTGGTGGCTTACGAACTGTGATTCGTTCAGTGGCAGACCCCTCTCCCTTCCCCAACCAGATCGGACAGTAGCGATACTTCACTCCTGGGATAGTACGGCCATCTGGGAGAGGTGGAGATCACAAGACTCTGGACTCTGGTCTCCAGTGGCATCAACCTGTAAGAGCACCGAGCTGAGCTCAGCGTTCTGATTGCTATTGAAAGCCTTTCTAACCTCCATCCAGGGAAGGCTAGTGCTCATGTTCAGACAACACCACTGCCATGTGGTACTGCAACAAGCAGGGCATGGCAAGGTGAGATTGTGGATCCTTTGTCAAGAGGCCCGCATCTCTGGACATGGCTGGAAAAGCAGCAGGAAATATCCCTGGTGGTTCAACATCTGGGAGGTTTCCAGAGCGGTCGAACTTAGTTGAAGTTGCCTAGCAGATCACCGATGCGGTCTCCATCCAGAGGTGGTGCAAGATCTCTTTCAGCAGTGGGGGAGCCTTGATTAGATCTGTTCACCAGCACAATGTCAACAGTTTTATGCGCTGGAATTTCCAAGGCGGCTCTGGCTCGGAAAAGCTTTTTGTCTCGAGTGGTGCTCAGGCCTCCTGTATGCCTTTCCGCCCATACCACTCCTGCCCAGAGTTCTCAAGAAGATGAGGATTGACCAGGCCCAAGTCATCCTTGTGGTGCCTGAATGGGCACGGCTTGTCTGGTGTCCCGAGCTGTTGAGCATGGCCATCGGTCCTCGGATCAGGCTGTCCCTTCCGGAGGTTCTTCTGTCGCAGCAGCAGGTGTGGGTTCTCCACACAAACCTGTCAACGTACGCCTTCTTGCGTGTAGATTGAGCGGCAACAGTTGACAGCTTTCGAACTTCCTCCCGAAGTCTGTAATGTTATCTTGGCAGCCAGATGTCCCTCTACCAAGACTGTTTGCGCCTGCCATTGGGCAAACTTTGTGGCATGGTGTACAGAGACACCTTGATCCCCTTTCTGCCCCCTTTCTCAGGTTCTCCTGTTTGTTCTTTCCTTTGCCCAACAGGGGTCTGATTTGGGCACTGTTAAAGGATATCTTTTGAAGTCTCTGCTTTTCTTCAGTTGTCTGACCAACCTTCCCTTTTCCAATCCCGTATTGTACATAGGTTTTTGAAAGGTTTGCAACATATGTTTCCTCCCACTCCTTTCGTAATGCCCCAGTGGGACCTCAGTTTTGCCCTTCACATATGAGCGCTCCCTTTGAGCCTATGCACAGTTGTCCACTCAGGTTCCTTACCAGCAAGACGGCCTTTCTTTTGGCTATAACATCTGCCTGGGGGGAGGGGTCAGTGAGCTTCAGGCATTGTCTTCCAAGCCTCCGTATCTTAACATCTACCCAACACTGTGCTTTGTACAAGAGCTTACTTTCTTCCAAAAGTGGTTGCTTTATTTCACATAGGCCAAACCATCACTTTGCCTACTTTTAGTGCTCTTCCTCATCCCTCCAAGGAAGAGGAGCAACTTCACAGTCTGGACCCCAAAAAAGCATTGTTATTCTACCCTGACCACATGAAAGAGTTCCGGGTGGACGATCAACTCTTTGTGGGGTGTTTCATAGCGAAAAAAGGACAGGCAGAACAGAAGAAAACCATCTCATGATGGATCATACCCTGTATCAAAATCTACTACGCATTGGCTAAGATGCAACCCCCTGAGGGTTTGCATGCTCATTCCACCAGAGCTAAAACTACTGCCATTGCTTTAGCTCTTGGAGTTCTAGCCCTAGACATCTGCCAGGCCGGCTTCCCTGCACATGTTTACCAAACACTACTGCCAGGACAGTTCGGTCTGTAGGGATGGGCAGTTTGCCCGTTCGTTCCTGCAGGACTTTCTCCTGTGAAATTGGTCCGCAGACCCACCTCCGGTGAGGTACTGCTTGGGTGTCTATTCTAAGGTAAGGAATCTAGGGCTAGAAGTCTCTATCAGATGAAAAAGTTACTTAACCTTTGGTAATGCCTTATATGGTAGAGAATCTGTTGAGCCTCAGATTTCTTACCAATCCTCCCCGCTCTGCGAATGGATTTTGAGGGACGGGGCTTTCTCCTTTTAGGGCTCTAGTTTTCCACACCAGTCGTCCGTGAACTTCATGGCTCTGCGCTTCTGGCATGGAAGGTCGGGAAAAGTAACTGATGTCACGCGCCTGGGTGGTGCCTATATAGGTACTTTGAATATCTGGTAGTGACATTGTACGCAGCACTGGGGAAGGCCGCAAGGTTATGACCGATGCTGGTCTGGATCCAGGAATGGATCCAGTAGGAGGCCGTGGTGCTGGGGCCAAAGCTCGAGGCGTGGAACCCCCGGGATCTCATTCAGTCATGCCTGTGGGGCCCAAAGGCACCCCGGCCGAGTCTGGCCACCCAAATTTGACACAGATGGCATCATAAATTTATTTTTGTTGGGTGGGGGTTGCTCCCTGCCCCAGAAATGGTGGGAAACACAGAGCCCCGCTCCTCGGAGTGAGGCCTTGAATGCTGAGGCCGCTCCGTCTGGTCCTGTGATGGATGGGGTGAAGTCGAAGCACGCTTTGATTTTTTGTACTTTTTATGATGCTTCTTACCTGACCTCAATGACTTTGAGGAAGAAGACTTCGACCCCCCCGGCGCGAAGCTCGGACCTTCCTCTCAACCAAGACCGCGAGTGGGAAAGAGATCGACGAGGCGACCTCCTTGGTGCCAGATGCTGGCCCACGATCAGCTTTAGGGACCACTCCCTCAAAACCTTCAGCGCCATGGCCCGACAATCAGAGCACGACTTCGTGTTGTGGTCATGCACCAGAGACCCACTAAATTGGGGTCCGTGGCCGACATGATGTAGTGACTGGTGCCACACGCATGAGCCCTGAGGTCTTTTTACTAGACATCCCTACACACCAAAAGAAGTTGACCATAAGTCGAAAAAAAGTCTGTACAAAAATTACAGGGGGTAGCTTTCTTCGATGGCTCTCCGCTGCCTGGCGCAGAAAGAAAATAACTGACGTCCGCGCGCCATGGTGGTGCCTATATAGACGATACAGACATCCGAACGCCTACGGCGTCATGCGGAGTCAACCGACGCCACCCTTCAGCGCGCTGGGTTACTGCTATCAAAAATCTTCCGGATCCAGCCTGATGCATGGGAGTTCAAAGGTAAGGAATCTGCGACTAGATCATGCCTCTACCAGATAAGGCGTTACCGAAGGTAAGTAACTTGTCTGTCATTTCCGGCGCAGACAACTCCACGCGGGGCCGAACGACGCCACCTACCGGTGCACAGGGGTACCGCTCACAAAAGATTTCTTGGATCCAATCAGGATAATTCTAAGGTGAGGAATCTGCAGCTAGAGTCTTAACCAACTAAGGCGTTACCGAATGTAAGTTGTCTGTTCTTAGATGACAAAGCTGCAGAGTCCCTAAAAAATGACTGCATTTGCAACTTTTTGTTTTAATCTCTCAAGGTGATTGCAAACATCCTGAGCAATTAAAAACACATTATTCCTCACCCTTGGAAGAGGTGTGGGAGAACTTTACACCCACTGCTGTCAGATATGGGGTTGGTGTACGAAGCTGGCTCTGTATATACTATACCAAAATGAGGTATAGTGTGCACAGAGTTCAGTGAAACCCCAAAGGTAAAAGTAGATAGCCCCTTATTCTCTATTTGTGGTAGTGTAGGCGAGCAGTAAGGCTTTATCAGAGGGTAGTGTTCAGCATTTGATGTACACACTCAGGGAGCAAATGATGTCACACACTCAAAGAATAAACTCGGTCCAGTTTGATTTGTATACAAATATTATTTAGTTGTATTTATTTCCTAGAACAAAGCAAGCCTGGCACAGGTAAGTGTATTTGATAATTTTCAAGGCAGGTTGATCAATACAAGCAAGTTGAATGAAAATGACTTTGTTACAGGTTTGTAAATGCTTTCAATACAGTGGAAATTACTGTTAGATTACTTTGCAGATTATTTTCTGGATTACTTTTTCTACTCAGTGTGATACACCTAGATATCACACTGGGACATTTCCTAGTGAAAAGGTAAGTAAGCAAGTTTTAGTTCTTTGCAGTTTTTCAAAGTTCAATACAAAACCAACTCCACACTTAGAACATATTTCCAAGGAAAAACAGTCAGTGTATTCCTATGGAGAGGAATGAAGTTATTGGTTAACAGGTAAGTACTTTGTTGTGGGAGTTGGTATTCTGGGGTTAGAACCAGGGTTCCCCTAGGGTCAAGGATGCACTCTCAAAACACCCTCAGCTGTACTAGGGCGGCTGGGCGGGTGCAGAGTGTTGAGGCTCAAAGTTATCCAATGGGGGATAGGGGGCCTCCGGTTGGTGGCTGCTCTCGAGCAGGCCACAAGGTTAGGGGAGCAAAGCTCCTGGAATGTAGCTCAGGGCAAGGGGGATCCGATTTAGCACCCAAAGTACACCTGCAGGGTGCAGGGGCGGCTGGGTGCAGGGTGCTGGTTTGATGTCGGGTGCCCTGTTGATTAAAATGGGAATTCTCCGGTTTCAACAAAGACTGCAGGCTCGGAGACTAAGATCTTCTGGTGACCACCAGTTGGAGAGGTAAGTTGGGATGCCTGGGGATGCTGGGACACCGTTGGTTGGGCCGCCCAAAGCCATGGGACTTCGGGTGCAGGGATGTCTTAAGGCATTGGATTTTCCTTACCAGCTCTGGTCGCGGTCAGGGGGTTCCTCCAGAAAGAGGCTACAGGCTTCGCTGGGAGATTCGAGGCAGGTCAGAGATCACCAGATCTCAGGTCAGGATCGCCGGGGAGACCTTGTGGTGTTGGGCCACTCGAACTGGGCCCGTAGGCGTCGGGTGCAGAGTGGTGCAGACTCGTGGATTTGGTCAGAGTCTGTGAGTGAGTGAATCTGGTGCTCACAGGAAACAAAGTCTTTCTTGTGGAAGGCAGGGCAGGTCCTCGGGGTTCCTATACATATATATTTCAAACACAGTGGGTAAAGTCCCAGTGTTAGTTTACACAGGAAAAAGGTCTGGTTTTTTTTTTCTCGTGTCCAGGGCGTTCTGACCCTTTCTCAGATATCGGGAACTCATCAGGACAAGGGTGAACCTAGGGAATGGTGTTGAAGTTGAGGTGGTCTCCCCTTTGATGATAAGCATAAATCTGGCCCAATAGGACAAGTTCTAGTTTTAGGACTCCTTTGACTGTGCAGAGTACTCTGTTGCCCTTTGGGTCACCGATTAAATAAACTTCATTATTTATAGTCGCACTGGTCTTTTTGACAGACTTTTACTCTGCTTGGGAAAGATGATGGAGTTGCCACTTATTCCCTTGTCTTCTTTGTAAGTGACAGTCACACCACTACTGGTTTTTCAATTTTTCCACAGACTATTAAATCGGACTTTCAGACCTGAACTGGCTGTATTTCCGGTTTTTAAGTTACTCTTTTTCACTGCTTGTGCTGGACCAAGACTCTAATGCTTATCTAATCTAATACATAGCTTTCTATTCATTTCAATATGACCTACTCATTAGACTCATTTCAATGAGATTTTACAGACAGCCTGCTGTTCACCTTTGTTGCAGTTTTTATACCTACCCACTTTTGTTCAAGTTGCACTGCACCATGAGCGCTATTTATAACCAGATTTTCTGTATTGATGCATGCCACGTATGATATGAATATAACAAACTTAATTTATGAAACTGTGATGTTGTGGGGCTTCTCGTTGCCTTGTCATCTTGTGTAACCTATAGTTTATTGCACTGACTGCCAGATATATATATGAATAGAATAGCATGTTTGGTAGAGCGATTTTAAGACTTCTGTGTAAAAGAATCCTTTGGAATCACTGGTGTTATATTTCTCCTTTGTTTTTAGGGGATTACCAGAGTCTCCCTATTTATTTTTTAAGGTCTCACCTAGGCAGTCCATGCGCTGTCTCTTCGAGACATGCTGTATGTACTCTATGGGTTTAGAGCACACCCATCACTTTTCATTTGTCCCTTTGTGTGCCCTTCGCAAATCCTTGCTTTTCTGTGGTGAATTGTTTATACGAGTCCCTCCTTTTGTTGTTTTGTTCCCTCCCATAGAGCCTAGCCCTATTGCATGTAGTCTTTCCCTGCTAGTCATTTATGTTAGTTTCGGCATTTGATTTGATTGCCTCGGCTCGTGTTTTCGGAATGCTATATTATTTTGTCTTTCTGAAACAAATGCACTCCACTGATGCCATTTTTAGTTTACAAACACACATAGCATTTTTTTTTTTTTTAAATATCTGCATGTCTCTAGCTTTTTTGTTGTTGGCATGGGTATTAATCTGATCTTGGGATGGTCAATAAGAATAAATATTGCAGATCGTCAATGGTCATGCCAAACAGCCCTCTATTGCGCTTTGCTGGAAGCATTTCCCTTTAGATCGAACCGTTCTGCGCTTTTCTTCCTAGCTTTCAGGCATAAAATCTCTCGTTGTGAAACTGCGCATGTTTGTACCTCTTTAACAAACCCTTTAGTTTGGGGGTTAGAGAGGAGGTATTGGAGAGGTGATCACTGAAGCATTGCTGCGGAGGCAGTGAATGTTAAAATGTATGTTCCTAAATGCACACATGCTGTGGATTTTCTCTATGTGCTTTTTTTTCACTCACTCATAGTAATACTCCTTTATTAGGCAGCAAACTCAATTAGGAAGATGAGAAATCTGGAAACTGAAATCTATTTCTAGCAGCGAATCTCCACCTCCTGAGAGACATAGGATTATTGTTCGCCGTAACAAATTCAAAACAAACGTGGACTGTGCACTTTAATAAGAATGTAGCATAGTAAATCATGTTCCAGCAGAATGATACCTTAAAAAGCACACAAATGTGCTTCTCTCTTGTACCCACTGCTGGAGCTCGCAAGCTCCCATACTGGGGAGCTGTGGTATGCAAGCACAGTTGGACATGTTCAGATTTATTCTGCTGGTAATTCTGTTCTCCCCTCAAGCAGCTGTTGACTACTGTGGATATAGCCTTTTTGGTTTAGGAGACATTATACCACGATGAGAGAGAATGTTATTGAAGAATGGGCTATACCTGATGTTCGCATCGCCCATCAGTGCTATAAGGATCTGTTATATTGGTAAAATAAAGATGTATCAAGTTTGTCTACCATGTTTTGTTTTATTTTTGCTTGCTTGTCTCATAAAACCTAATAAAAAGATCCAAATTTTGAAAATAAACAGACTGCTCAAGAAATGAGTTACTAAACAAATATAAGCTTGATTTCTTAGAAAAGATCTGGAGCTTAAATTGTTGACTGTGGAGCCAGTAGACTTGGGTTTTAATCCGGAGTCTGTCACTTGACGACATTGTGCAATCTTGGGCAAATCCTGTAATCTTCATTAATGTGAATCCTTTCTGAATAGTGTGAAGAAAATGTGGAGTGAAGAGAATCGCTCAGGCATACCTGGGTGTTTAGTGTGACACACAACACCACACAATTCCACACCACCCAACATAACTACACTCAATGCAACAGGATTCAACTGAATATAATTACACTCTACTCGAATACCACATAAATACGCCCCACATAAAACCACTCTATGCCACACAGCAACAATCACATAAGTACACTCCACACCACGTAATTCCAATTGCAAAAGGAACAAAAGATGGACGGAGTGGTGCAGAACGCAAACATTCACCCCCAGTCACAAAGATCTGTGTTTAACCCATAGTTCTTTTGCTCACCACGCCTCCCCAGTTTGGGAGCAAAAAAACAATAGATTCAGACTGGGGTGAATGTATGACATTGTTCAACATTCTGTCCATCAATTGTACTTTTTGCATTTGTCACCCCGAGTGGGATGGGTATGCCCAGACGTGGGTCCAGTGCTCTCCATGCCACTGGAGTCAAGCTAGCCTGGCTGATGGGGGGAGGGGAGGGGGAGGGGGGGGTAAAACCCCGAAATCGGTCCCAGGGTGCTTGTTTCCGGTCCAGGGAGGACCTGGCCTGGCAGTTCGGGCTGGTCTGTTCCCATAGGGAGCAGGGTCAAGACTGATTTGCATATGGCTGGGTTTAAACTGGAGGGGCATGGGAAGCAAAAAAACGATGGATTTAGGGCCAGATCTCTGTACTGGGGTGAATGTTTGAAATTGTTCAACATTCTGTCCATCAGTTGTTCTTTTTACAAATATTTCCAATCTGCATAATTTCACTCAACGCTACACAGTTCTATGCCATTCAATTCACATCTACACTTTTCGATTCCACACCACGCTATTTGACAACAAACCACATAATTCAACCTAACAACACAATTGCACAACAACCACATACATCCAATCCGCACCACAGAATTATATATCGCGCCACAAAATTCAACAGCACACCACATAATTAAACTCCACTACATACTACTCCACAACACAAAATACCATTCCACATAATTACACTGCATGACATACAGTCCCACTTAATTCCAGTATACCAAGTACCACATAATTCCTATCCACATAATTCCACTGCTCACCATGTCACATAACTCCACCACACAATTCCACAACTAAGCTTTCCAATCCAACCCACATAATGCCACTCCGCACCACATACATCCACTACACTCCATAACACATGGGTAAAATACATTGTCATTTACAACACCAATAGCTCTAATTCTGGCAAAAGCGAGACCTATTGGCTTTGCCAATGCTTGTTTCAATTCCTGTCAAACCTTCAATGGCATGGTAGGATTAAAGGCTGAGTGAGGAAGTGTGTGTTCTCAGATTTCCCTCTGCATGCAAATGTGCTGGTACTTTCAATCTTTGCCCTCAGTGAGCCCTTTATCTTTTTCATTTTGTTTTAATTTGAAAAATAATTAAAAAGCAAACCTTCATCTGTTCATAACCTACACAGTAATGAATAAACACGTACAGACTTAATGCAACATAACTAGCTCTACAATTAAGCAGCACATGCAAGTGTACAAGGCAGTAAGCACCTCATAAATAGACTGTAAGAGCATCCCATCCTCCAAAAACCGATAGGGCAACTACAACTGCTGCGTAGCCCATTACCTCTCTGACTCGTCATCTCCTGAGGATCTTGTGCCCCCTTCTGATTGTGTCGGATGGTTCAGCTAATTCCCTCAAATGCCGTCGGGGCGCAGGATGGGCAAAGCCACTATAGGTTTGTTCATGTGCCTTCAAAATGCTGAGTCCTGCACCCACACCTAGGTATGAAATTGCAAAACCAACAGTTTGCAGTTCAATGTTTGGCCAAAATAAGTGACACAATCTGTGAAGCTTTTAACTACTTTAGACTTCTCAGCAAACCTACACCGGAAAGCATGATACTGGTAATTTTAAGTATGTTATCCAATACCCTGCACCAGAAAAGTTCTAAAGAGAAGCAAGGCCTCAAAAATGCAGTTGACATCCACCTTAGACGTCCCACACCTTGGAGCAAGCAAAATTGCTTAGGGCTGAAACATAATAATGACAACTCCTGGTTAAAAAAGCAAATACATATTGTATTAGATTAAAGGGCATACTAATTGATACATAATTGTAATTTTTGCAAACATTGTTTCGTTGGGTATTAATAAAGTAACAATTTGCCCTAATAGCTTGTAAATATTTATCACTCCGTGTCATCTACCGTCATTCGTAAACAGTGGAAGACCACATTGGTGGCAGGATCTTGGGGAACATCTGTACATCATGCCTTCATCCGTGAATTTAAACAACCATAGATAAACACAAAATTAGCAGTGCAGCCAAGGGTATGCTCAAGTTATTCCCTAGTTCTAAGTTCGAGTTCCAAAATACGTCCTCCATGATGTCTAGCCCTTTGGCAGACCAAGCACAATACCACCAAACATCTCTAGTTGGTTTATCCCATGGATTATCGCTTTAATTCAATGCAAGGCTATTAGAATTGACAATATCCATAAGGTTAGATCACCATCTTCCACATACTTAGTGCTCATAGAGTGGGGAGTCAACAGACATTCTGATAGGGGATGGGATAGAAAGCTTAAGTACCAGGATTGTCCTCTTTTCACCATCACATCTGGCAACATACATTTTTTTATCAAAAGATAAGAATTTGATGCAAGTGAGAAGCCAAGAAGTATGAGTAACAATTTGGGGCCCTAATCTCTCCCGCATTCCGAGTGTGTATGTCAACCTCTCGTATGCCACTGTGGGGATTTTGCTACCTCAAATCAATCTGTTCAGCAAAGATTTACAGTTTTCACAAATTAAATGCTTGGCGATGAAAGGGGTGTTAGCAAAGATGTACAAAAAGCTAATAACTGCTTACATCTTCCCCACCTCTACTCTTGGGACACACATGGCCTGGAGTAACTCCTCAGGTGTGTGACTGTGGACTCTTAGCCTTGCTATTTACCAAACATTTTGGCCCATTACCAGGTCCCTGTGCAGTGATGTTTTATGGTCGGTTAAATAGAGCATAACATCAGCATGAAAAGATATGAGTGACTCCACCCCGTGAGCCACATTTGCGGTGTCCACTATCTGCAGTCTACACAAGAGGTGCTGAGGCGCCAGTAAAAGGCAGGGTCGATAGTGGGCTCCCCTGCACTGTTCCACTGCACAGTCTAAAGATGGAAGAAAGCACACCATTGACCTGGACTCTAGCCACAGGATCTGTATAAAATGGATCCTTTTTTATGAACGTTGGACGACAACCAAAATGCCTTAGTACCTGCCATGGCTGTGCTCAAGAAAGGCCTTTCCTAAGTTTAGCGAGTAGCCATAGGGCGGCTTGTCGGGCCACATCCACTCATTGCACTAAACGGACCTCTGAATTATTATTTTTTCAAGTATTTGTGGTTGAGCGCCAAGTCAAAAATCGAGCCCGATGGGTATGGATCAGTTGAGGAACTACATACAACAATTAGGCTGTGTGTGGTTATTGTGGCCAGTATCTTAGTATCTGTGCTAAACAGCAGGAAGGGGCGATATGATCCATTTACCAGTTTGAGGAGTAACATCTTGGAAAGTTCCCACACATTTTGAAGCAAGCAAAGTAAAGGCAAATAAGCTTTGAAAAAAATTGGCACTAAATTCATCCATACCCGGTATTCTGTCAGAAAACAATTATTTTATAGTGTAGGATCTTCGTTGATAGTCATGAAGGTTAGAATATATCCCTGGTGTGTGCATGGACAGCGGAACACTACATATCAATTTACTTGTTCATATTTCCAGAGATTGGGTGCAAAGTCCAAAATGTCCATGTGATGTGAAGCACCCTGTAGGAGCTTTCCAAAGACAGGTTTAGACTGCCAAACTCTAACTAATTCTTTCAGAACTGCATTGCACCATCTACAGCCCAAATTGCTGTGTACATGTGTAACATAGAGGCAAACGCACAGCCAGCCTGAGAGGTTTACAGGGAAGAATCTGGAGTAAAAACTTGCTTTTAAGACTCCAGGAGCTCTCCCTACCACTGATGCTTTGTACTGTCACTTGCCTCCAAGTCAATACTTTTTCCGGCTCATCTGAGAAGGATCCTAGAACACATTGGGTGTCCGACACCTTGTTTTTTTTTTTTAAAGCATTTTTTCGCAGGATTTCATTTTTTAATATTTCACACCTTCCCAGTGAGTGATTCAATTTTTTCTGATTTCTTCTGGAATTTTCAGGAGTCCTTTTTGTCCGATACCCCACATGGGAGAAAGAAGGTGGCTCAGGCCCACATCAGGTGTGTTGTGTGCTTCCTAATCTCCACATACAGTAAAGGTATGTGAATTCTGCACAAATATGTCAAAGAGGACTTTGAAAGACCATGAGAGCATAAGACTGGGAAGCAAGCTGGAAGACCATAGGGGCAAAGGAGAAAAAGCCCTCCATCCATGCAGCCTCTATTGAGAGGGATCCAACAGCTCATAAAGACTCCCACAGAGGTAGATGTAGAGAGACAAGGTCTAGCAAGGGTGGAAGATGACACAGACCTCACTATTCTCCCCTACATTCCTGGGCTGCATAGAAGACCGTGACACCTATTGAAGGCTTCAGTCCTGACGTTCTTTTTGTTAAAGGCTGGTTTGATATCGACAGTGACCCACCAACCACAGATCTTCAACATCCTTGACGTTGAGATTCTCAAGACACAGTGACCCCCTTCACTGTGGCCGCTGATGGGCTTCAAGTGCTTGGCGATCTCCCCTTTGCTGTTGATTTCTTTTTTTTTAAATATATTTTTATTGTTTTAAAAGCAAACAACACAATTGCAGGCAATATTAGGATATAGTTGCATTCAGAGTAACATGTCATGAGGTTGAAGTAATTTTGAGGATTATCTCACACATCTGACAGGCATTTGTATCATAAAAGCCACACTCCATAGGAGCTGCCAAACATGAATCGCTGCAATACAAGATGCTAACCCATTTGCAAGAAACAAGCCTGCCAATGTCGTATAAAAAATATTCACTCTCTTGCCATGAACCTGACATTGCGAAATGCCATCTCCCTCCCCTCCCGCTTATCCCACCCCCCTCCCCATTGGCGTAACAACTGTACGCGATTATTGGTGGTAACAAATGCCAGCTGTGTCGATATCAAACAAATACAAAACATCAAGTAAGGATACAATTCTCTGCTGTCAGAGGTAGCTCCCATTACAGAAAACCAGCGTGCTCATCCCCCTAGAGAGATATAGACCCTCAAGGTGGCACATCGAATTCTGGCGTGCCCGATTCCACATCAGAGTCCGTATCTGGGATTTTTAATAACTGTACGAGCGCCTCCCAGGCTCTCGCCATCTCTAGCGCCGTGTCACTATTAGCGCGGGTCGCCAACTGCAATCTCGTAGTCCCCTCACATGCCGCCCATTTAATAAACTCGGTTCACCATCTCTGAAAACTAGGACCCTTCTTTTTAAAAAAAAAATATTTTTATTAACATTTTCAATTTCAACAATATCTGCAATACCATATGATTTCATCATTACATACATAACATCTTCATAATTTCAGCCATTTTTCGTACATCAAGGACCTGTTCACAATTATGTCATAACATTTCGCAACCATCTCTTTGCCCACATCGAAATACAAATTATTACTATCTCCTGTATACACCTTGGCTAGTCGGAGTCGTCTAATAGCGTTTCCTCCTGTGGGGGATCGTAAATGTTACCCCGATACTCGTACAATCTCCCCCATTTTTTGGGGCATCTCCTATGGACGTATACTGATTTTTCCGTTAGCATTAATTCGTCCATACCATTACTCCATTTTCTTATTGTAGGAACTTGCCTGGCTCCCCACAGCTGCACAATATCCCTTTTCGCTAATGCCATACCAAGCGTTACCCACGTTTGCGCTGCCTGATTGAGGTCTGTGGGCTCCCAGATCTTTAGTATGCATTGCTTTGGTTCAGGCGCCACCGTTCTACCTGCGAGATTGTGCGCATGATTGCTTTCCAATAGTTATTCATTTCTACGCATTGTCATAGTATGTGCCAGAATGTGCCTGGGTCCCCACATTGTCTGATGCAAAGCGGTGTATCTGCTCTGTGCAATTTATATAGTAGTGTCCTGGTGTAGTATGTGCGATGCAGCATCTTCAGTTGTATTAATTTGAATCTAGCTGGGATCGCTACCTCCCTTGGGGAAGCCACTGCCACGCCTCATCTAGCTCGCCCAAGTCCATCTCCCATCTAGTTTTCAGGGTTTCTGCCGGGTCCGGTTGGTTATTTATAATTTTTTTTTAGGTTAGTGAGATGGCTTTTCCCTTCATATGATCGCTAAGTAGTCTGTCCTCGAGGGGTGATGATTCTGGCAACTGCGTGCCTTGCGGGTTTAGTGCCGTCAGTGCATGTCTTATTTGCAGGTATCTGTACGTCTCTGTGTCTGCTAAGCCATAGTTTTGTTGCAATTGTATGAACAGGATAATCTTCCCCTTTTTCCACAAGTCCCCCACCTTCGAGATGCCTATGAGGTCCCATTGCCTGAACCCTTTCGTGTTTCTTAGCCTACCTAGTTTTGTTGTGTCCCATAGTGGCGTTGCCTGCGTCACGACTCCCTCCCATCCCATGTGCCTCTGCACTTCCTGCCAGATCTTAATTGTATGCGATGTAGGTCCTGTAAGATTTTTAGTTTTATTCCTGTTGTAGAGCTCTCCCATGATACTGTCTGTTCCCAGGAGATATCTATCCATGCGATACGCCGGGTCTTCCTGGTCAGCGTGAAGCCATTGATTTATTACCGCCAGTTGGGAGGCCCAATAGTATACTTTGATGTGTGGGAGTGCTATTCCTCCATCATACCAGCCCTTCACCAGTTTGTGCATAGCAATACGTGTCGCCTTACCATCCCACAACAGCTTGTTTACTTCATTATTGACTGCTATGAAGTACGATGGAGGGACCGGAAATGGTGTATTCTGTAGGATATACAAAAACCTGGGGAGCGCCATCATTTTAAAGAGGGCTGCCCTGCCTAGCAAAGTGAGTGGCAGGGAACGCCAGCTTTGTACATCCCTACGAAATCGCTCCAGAGGTTTCATGAGATTTTCTGCAATGAAATGTGTGTCCTGGCACGTTATATAAAGGCCTAAATATTTAAACCCTTCGGTCGCTATCCTGATGTCACAATTACGCGGGAGTCGCGGCTGAGCGCACTAGGACCCTTCTTGGCCTTCCAGTGAGCCGTTATTGCCCTCTTAGCCAGCAAAAGCCGCAAGTCTATTAACTTACTCGTTATCTTATTCTTAGAGGTGTGGGGGAACCAGTGCAGCAAACAGAGGCCTACAGTGGATTCTATATCTATATTTGTGACATCTTGCAAAAGTGTTACCACCTCCTCCCAATATGTCCCAAGCTGAGGACAACCCCACATCATGTGACAAAAATCTGCTCCCACCGTATTACAGCGCGGACACATTGCCAAATTCACATTAAAATATTTATGAATTTTTGCTGGTGTAAGATAAGCCCTGTGAAGAATAAAAAAATGCACCAACTGAAAGCGCGCGTTCCTGGTGCTTTTCCAGGCGCACTCCACCAGTCCCGCCCACGATTGCTCAGGGATGTCCTCGCCTGAGTCCTCGCCTTACCTAAGCCTTAATGGTGCCAGCTGCCAGAACTATGTATTGACAAGCCATTGAGGTGGTGGTCCTCTGAGCCCCTCTTTCCAATGCTCTTGGATGGCCGTTATAAGCGCCAAATGCAATAAGTAATCCCCACGGGCCAACTCATACCGGTCTTGCAATACCTCATAAGGAATTACAACACCATCTTCATAGAGATCTCCCATGTTGGTCAACCCCCTCTCCACCCAGTCAATCAGTGCCACCCAATTACCACCATGCGGCAGAACAGTGCACACCGCCAATGGGATCTCAGGGGCATACGGCCTTGCTATTTGTGCTCGCCGCTGACTTCTGTTCCAGCAGAGTTTAAACGTCCCCATATCTCGAGTGAGAGAGGAGGCCGAGAGCGACAGCTGCAGTATTAACCTGGAGAGCGTCTGTCTATTAACCTGATTCCCCTCTACGCCGTCAGGGCCCCGAAATGTCTGTGCTACTGTCTGAGTAAGCCATTGCAGCTGCGCTGCTAAATAATACGTTTCAAAGTCAGAGACCGCTAAGCCGCCCTCCGATCTCGGTCTCATCAGTGTGTAAAGTGCCACTCTCCATCTTCCTTGGGCCCAAAGGAACCCAACCACCATTGACTGAAGTTGCTTAAAAACAGAGGCTGGAATCCAAATAGGCAGCGTCCTAAAGTAGTACAGCAGTCTGGAGAGTGCTATCATCTTAAGAAGGGCCACCGCCCAGCTACCGAGAGTGGAAGCGTGCCCCAAAACGCGATACAGCCTTTAAGCCCCCTAATGGCCCTGCCCACATTGCCCTCCAGTAGGTCAGTTTGGATATGGTAAATACGAGTCCCGAGGTACGTCATACATTGACGCTCCCATTGTATGCCTTGCGTAGTTAATGGGTCTTCGGACGTCAGCGCGCCAGGAAAAAGACAAGTCTACGCCCAGTTTACCCAAAGGCCGGCAATCATGCTAAGGTCCCCCAATAATGTCTTCGCGCCAAGAAGGGCGCCCTCCATTTCAGACAAAAACATAAGGAGATCACCGGCATAAAGTACGATATGATGAGTTTGCTTGGGCACTTGTAACCCCGAATAATGCAGGCCCGTCCTGGCCCGGGCCGCCAGCGGCTCCATGGCGAACAGCAATGGGGAAAGGGGGCAGCCTTGTCTTGTTCCCCGACCATCGGTGCAGGCATCCGAAATCATCCCACCCGTCTTTAACCACGCTGTAGACTAGCGATACAAGAGTGCCGTCCAATCCACGAAACCATCCCCTAGGCCAAATTGCCACATAACTTGAAACAGATATGGCCACTCCAAGCTGTCGAAGGCCTTCTCAATATCTATTGCCAATACAGCAGCAGAGGCTTTGTAGTAGGTATCGGCATCTAAAATACTAAGAAGGCGCCGTACATTCTGGGCCATATTCCGGGTCGGTATAAACCCCGCTTGATCCGTATGTATCAGTTGGACCATTTTTTTTTTTTAAACGCACTTTATTAAGTTTTTATACAAACATCCACAAATCCCCACCCAATATTTAGCAGCATAATCCCTGAGGAGCAATCAACCACCCCCCACCAATTACACCGTGCATAATATAAGAATATACAGGTCATTCCAAGCTGTGCGCCAAAGAAACCAAAAATCTCCCCAACTAAAATCTATGTATCAGTTGGACCATAAATGAAAGCAATCGGGTCGCCAAGATCCGGCTTAGAATCTTCTAATCCCTAGTCAGCATTGACAACGGGCGATAGGCCGTCCTGTCATGAGGAGGTTTCCCCGGCTTTAGCAATAGTATTATTACCGCCTCACGAGTGGTAGCAGGCAAAAGGCGCGCCCTTCTTGCGGTATTATACAATGCTACCAACCTAGGGGCCAAGAGATCGACATACGTGCTATAGAATTCTACAGGCAGGCCGTCCACCCCGGGGGTCTTTTTCCGGGCCATGTGCTTAATCGCGCTGTGGACCTCTCCTAAGGTGATGTCCTGACCTAACAACTCAGCCCACTCCCTATCTAACGCTGTAAGATCTGCCGCCTCCAAGAAGTCCTGAATGACCTCCTCGCTAGGCGCCACCTTGCTGTGGTATAAATCAGTATGGTAGTCAAAGAACAGCTCATTTATCCCCCGCTGCGAATAATGGACTTCCCCATCAGGATCATGAAGTTCCAGGATGACCGTCCCCCTTCGTGCTGGGTTAGCTAACCAGCGCAATAACGCCCTAGATATATCGCGCTCTGCATGTGCCGGCGTAACATATTTTTTATAGTCAAAGCAGCGCAGCAGCTCAACCTGCACGGCAACCTCTTCCCGCGCTGCTGTTAAACCTTGTTGCGATCTGGGTGTTCAGGCCTCTCTCTTTCCACGTCCCGCAGCCTCTGATCCGCCCTCTCTAAATCTTGGAATAATACTCTATGTACTCCCAGCTTATGCGCGATGCAATGCCCTCTTATTACACTCTTAAAAGCATCCCATTCCACCGCTATAGACGAGACGGTACCAGTGTTATCCCGAAAATAATTAGCAATGCCAGTCCCCACCACCTCACGAAATGCCTGATCCTCCAACAGCTCTGGGCTTAAGCGCCATGTTGGGATTTTGGAGCGCCCTGGTAACAAGTTTACGCGTAACAGAAAGCGGTTATGGTCTGACAGGGTTCTGGTGAGATATTTGCTGTGCTGTACATCGGCGTGTATGTCAGGAGAGCAAAGCATCGCATCTAGCCAAACATGGAGGTCGTGTAGTGCAGAGAAAAACTAATAATCCAGAGAGGTCGGGTGGTGCGCCCTCCAGGTGTCTATCAATTCCCAACTATGCTGCCAATTCCGCCTGATCCTTGAGAGGTTATGGATAGGTGCATCAGGGAGAGGGGGATAAGATCTATCCATCATTACATCCATAACAGAACTGAAATCCCCACCCATGAGTACGGATCCGGTCAAAAGTGGAGCGAATTTCCCAGACAATTGTGTAAAAAAAGGCCGATTGTTCTGTATTCGGAGCATGTATACTGCCCAGCACCACATCCCTGCCATTCAGCCGGCCTGCCACTGGGATATATCATCCCTCTGGGTCTTTCCATTGACGTGTGGGTTGGAAAGGGACACCCGCCCGGACCCATATCAATACGCCCCGCGCAAAGGCAGAATAAGTCATGCAAAAAACCTGCCCTCTACATCTGCGCTGCAATGCCGCATCCTCTTTTGGCGCTATGTGAGTTTCCTAAAGGAAAGCCAGTTGGACTCCTCTACGCACTAATTACACATGTATTTTATGCCTTCGTAACATGGTATGCATACCCCTGACGTTCCAAGATATACATGTTAAGTCAGATATCGACCCCATGACATTGTTCCACTCTGGTCATGAACAGCTTGTTCTAGAAAGTTACGCCAATACCCCTTGAACATTCCCATACAATATAAATAACAACCCCAACATCCCCACCCCAGGACAGGTACTAAGAAATTAGCCCTCATCCAAACTACGCTGAAGCTAACTTCCCTCGGCTACAGAGGAACAATGGGGAAGAGTGGCTGCAACCTGTCGGTTACCTTCAACAAGAAAACATGTAATCAACCAGCCCCGGGAGGCATCCCACAATCAGAATTATATAACCGCCCCCCCCCCCCCCCCCCCCCACGACCGGTAAGCTATATCTCAGCAATAAAATAAACTGTACAGTACAAGAGGTAAGTATCTTTTCAATAAGACCTGTATAGGAAGCGGATTAAGCAAGCATGAATTAAGAACATCAAACAATTTTGTCAGCTGTGCCTGGTGTGACATGTGACAACTGTACACTATTAGTTTGGGACCCATCTGTGTCCATGTCCTCAGGAGTCTTATCCGTCTCTGTGCCAGCCCCCGATGTCTTCTCACGGTCCCGGAGTAGTTCTGACACCGCCCGCAGCGCCTCAGTCCTCTCCTTCTCCGTCTGGGAAGAGCTGGGTGTCTTCAGAGTGACACGGTGCCGTTGCGACCTCCACTGGCGCTGATGCAGCCGCTCTGAAGGTGCACACGCCCCAGAGGTGCATGCTGTCTGCAGGAGAAGGTCTCTGTCCTTATAATGAAGGAGTCTGGCCACTACCGGACCTTGGTGGTCGCCCGGTGCCAGCGGGCGAGCCGGAACTCGGTGAGTCCTTTCCAGCGTGAAGAACTGGGTCAGCCCCTCCGGTGCCACCTTTTCTCGGAGCCAGTCCTCCAGATACTGGACCATATTGGCCCCTTCCACTCCCTCCGGCAGACCCAGGACGCGGATGTTGTTCCTCTGGTTGTGCTCCTCAGCGTCCTCAGCCATTTTCTCTAACACTAAGAGCCCATGGGAGACGTCTCCCACCTGGTCAGCAAGGGATTTCTGTGCCGGTCCCAGAATTTCCAGAGATGTTTCGACCTGCTCCACTCTATCCGCCAGCTTGATATGCTCGGCCCGCAGCAGCCCCAACCCCACCAACACAGCAGCAATGTCCTGGTGTAAGGCCTCCCTTGTGTCTTTGATAGCCTGGAGTATTTGAGCCAGCTGCTGCTGCACTCCTGCTTCGACGGGCAATTCAGTTGAAGCCGGTTGCCGCTTCTCCTGCCCCAAATCTTCCTGATCCGGCGGAGCCAGCTTCTATTTCCCTCTGGGCTTCCCCATTGTGCAGCTTGGGGCTATGACACCCCCTCAAGTCCAGGCCACTCACTTCACTCAGCACCATTCCCCCTTGCCCCAGGCACTAAGCCAGTGACCAGCAAAAGTTCATCTGCACCCTGTGGAGCTCGCATTACCCAGGTTGCAAGGACTCCCAGGGTACTCTCTCCTCAACAGCACTAACAGCGGTCCCAGTGTGCAGGTAGTTCCGGGCAAGCCGCCCGACAGTAATTGAGAGCGCCCGGGGGTCCCAGGTCACCCCGCACTCCTGCTGCACAATCTAATTCTGGCTCCCGGCAGGTCCGTTCGCAGCAACACAGGGCCCGAGCATGTTCCCCAAGCAGCCGGCGCCAACAGTCAGTCTACGGGAGACGTGAGGAGAGAAGTCCCGTCCCCCCCCCCCCAGACTCAATATCCAGCTCTCCCCAGCGCGCGTGGAATATCACTCACCCGCAAGCACCAACAGCGATCCAGTGTCCAGCTCAAGGTCCTCCCGCACGGTGGTTAGGCCGACGCGATCCAAGCCAAAAAACACCACAGCTCGGTGCCAGTAATCTGCGTCACATGGCCTGATCGCTTCTGAGCTCCCCCACCGATCTCACCAGGGATCCGCCATGGGTGTCAGCGCCGCAGGAACCTCATAGCGCTCCGGTGTGTGCCCTCCTCTGAGCAATGCCAGCCTCGACCTCCTGGTCTCCGTCGGTCGGGCTGCAGGGCTTCTCACCCAGGAACTTTCAGCAACGCAACGGGCTGCCATTGCTCGACTCTCCCCTCGGCGCCATCTTGAGTGCCTCAGCCGGAAACATTCCGAGGCCGCCGCTGCAGTTATATACCCCAATTAGGACAGGCAGGGGCTGCGATCAACTCCCCAAGGCTTCACTCCGTGGCGGGAAGTCTCCGTGAAGCACCCCCTATGCCAGGGCCGTAGTCAGAGCGGATAATTCATTGGGCCAACGCGGTGCTCCGAGCTCACACGTCCGCTGCCATCAGCCTGCAAGCCACGCCCCCCTCCCATTTGCTGTTGATGCAATCAGTTCTCACAATGTTGCCCCAGCAGGCTCCATCTCTGGAATCACCATTTTTATATATTGTCAAGATGGACATCAAGATTCTCTACGGCATCCAAATTTGCAACACCAAGGAAGAGGTGGAGACTTACTCCTGAAGAACCTACATTGCAACCTTTGGGCCCTTCCTTACTATTGCAGGCACCACTGAGACCGTTAAATTTGCCTCAGGGCTAACACGAGTGCTGTTGTGGTGGAACTGGCACTAAACACTGATTGCTTGAGACTAGTGCACAAACCACATGGTGTGGTGACAGGGGTAAAACCAAGGAATACTGAGGCTGAACTGACGCGTTCTTCTTTGTACAGAGGGGTAGAGTGACACCAGAAGGAAAAACGCCCCAGGGGATTCCAAGAGAGAAGCAAAGAAGAGGCAAGAAGGACACTAAGTCAAAGAGCCAGAAACAAACACCCTTCCTCATTTTACCCTAACCTTGATGCCTTTTTGTTATTACGGCCTGTCGCACTCGGCCTAGCAAACGACACAAATAAATAAATCCTCTTACCATAAGCCTTAAGTCTGGGAGCCTCTGTTGCGTGACCACAGCCTCATTAATGTTTAGGCCTCTAATTCGGACTGTCCAGGCTTTTTTCCAGCAATCATGAAAACAGCAACCCCGTAGCTGGGTGCGGAGATTATCCTAGGAGGAAACTTTAATTGTGTCTTCGGCGCAACGTTGGACCGAGAGCCACCTCAACAAAACACTAAACCCTGAATGACTTCGACACTATTAGACATTATGCAGGGCATGCAGCTCCGAGACGAATAGAGGGCGCGTAACCCTTTGAAACGGGTATTCTCCTGTCACACCCCTGCGACTAATACCTTTAGTTGACTGAACTACTGTTGTCTCTCACCTGAACTGTCCACTGACGTAACAAGAGTGTCCTATTTGTCCCTCTACTTATCTGGCCATTCGCTGGCCCTGCTCAGCCTGAAGGGCTATCCGGCAATACGTTTGTGGCGATTTTGGCTGGAGGCACTGACAGATCTTCTATATGCAGCTACAATCTCAGACGCCCTATCCCAGTACTTCGAGAACTATTGGGGGACAGCGTCCAATAGGTCAATGGAGTGGGAGTCCATGAAGGTGGTTATAAGTGGGGTTTGTATTAAGACATCATATGGGGTACGACACAAACTAGAACAAGATATCCAAACACAAGATCAGCAGCTGGATAAATTAGAGGCGGCCCTACACACGACTCCTCAGAGGATGGGAGAATGGCAGATTGAAAACATTTATGGAGTATCGACAACACCTACATATGGAGGGGGATAAAACTGGAGCTCTCCTTGTGAGACTTTTTAATACAGAGACTTCAGCAATGCCGATACTCCA
Source organism: Triturus cristatus (assembly GCF_964204655.1). NCBI lineage: Eukaryota > Metazoa > Chordata > Amphibia > Caudata > Salamandridae > Triturus > Triturus cristatus. The sequence goes on from NC_140595.1 coordinate 586,079,626, forward strand.
ACTACAAATTAGCACCAGAGACATAGTATGCACTCAAGGAGCGATTAACACACTAGCCGAACACTTAGCTGCCGTCTACCAAAACAAACACTCCCCACCCCAAGAAGTGATACAAAAATGTTCCATATCAGATAGAGCTGCGCGATCAGATCACGATGCAGTAGAAATGCTGGGGGCCCCTATTACCAAACAAGAAATATTAGCAGCCATCAGACGTCTTAAACCGGCCAAATTCCCCGGAAGCGATGGACTTCCGGTGGCGTTCTACCAACGGTTCGCACAGTTGCTGACAGATCGACTATTAGAAGTATATAACGAGGCCTTAGAGTGATAGTCCCTGCCCGCATCCATGCAAGAGGCGGTGGTGACTATGCTTATGGACTCCTACAGACCGATCTCACTCCTAAATTTAGATGTTAAGCTTCTGAGTGGGATTTTGGTTGTCCTGGCTACTGCCCCATATGCCCCAACTTACACACCTGGACCAAGCCGGATTTATACTACTGCGGAACACCACACACAATTTGCGATGAATAGCACGTTTGGCATGCCCCGTCCCTTAGGACTGATGAATGCGTGTTCCCAGTGCTTGATATTGAACAAGCATTCGATTCATTGGAATGGGAATATGTCTTGGCGGTTCTCCGAAGAATTGGTATGGGGCAGAGGTTCATTCAATGGGTTCAACTGTTGTATTAAAACCCAACAGCCCGAGTTCGGCTCCGGGGGACGGTGTTGTAACAGTTCACACTGACACGGGGTAACATACAGGGCTGCCCCTTGTCACTGCTCCTTTTCCCTTGGGGGACAGCAATCATGTAGTTTCCCTATATGACGATGATCCATTGGTGTACTTACATCAACCAAGCGGGCAGTGCCGGTCCTTCTCACGGAGATGAAGAAATTTGGGGCACTTTCTGGACTCCGTATTAACCCAGGAAAATCCAAGCTAATCCCTGTAGGGAAATTGGCAGAAGAGACAATCTGCCTGACGTGGGCCTGCCATGGGTAACTGTCTGATGGAATAAAGTACCTAGGAATTTGCCTGATGTATACAGCCCCTTCGTATCTAGAGAATAATATAGGGAGAGGCGTGGAGGGTATCTGTACTTCTATAAGATTCTGGAAGGACCTACCTCTGTCCCTAATAGGGAGGGTGGTGATTATAAAAATGATCATTTTGCGTTGTTGCCTTTACACCCTTCAGCACCCCCGATATGGAGTACCCATACGATATATTGTAACATTAGACAGTCTGCTGGTGGAGCTTCTGTGGGGAAATAAGCGTAAACATATACGGTTAGGAACAATTCAAAGGACGTGGGAAGATGGTGGTTTGGAGGCACCTCGCTTGGAGTTGTACTATATGGCCTTACAACTCCAACATGCAGTCCACTGGTTAGATGAGAATGATTACTGGAAAAAGCGACTCTTGGCTGGCACATATGGTGGGGTTTTCTTCCCAGAGCTACTTCTGCTTGGAGCCGGAATTCCCCCAAATTACCCTTACATTATAAAACACGTGGCTGCAGTGTGGGAGGCCGCAGTCAGGAAAAGGATTCGGCACGCACTCTGTAACCCAGATATGCCACTATGGATGGTGACACCCTTCAAAGAATAGCGGACTCTATGTCAATCCGAAAATGGAAAGACGGTGGATGACTTACAATGGGAGACCTTTATAGCAATGGGCAGTTTCTATCACGAGAGGAAGCTGTGGCTGCCCTTCATCTGGGAACCGGACAGTTTCTCCAGTATGGGAAGATATCAGCTGTTGCCCGGGAGCTGTGGCGCTCCTTCCCACATCAGTGCTAACGTTAATGCTATACATGGCAGGGGGAAGATGACTAATTTCCCACATTTATAGAGCACTCCGTGGTGACCTTCCCGCTGGAGCCCTCCCGGTGCAGGTAAGGTGGGAGGAGGTGCTGGACGAACCCATATCAAACCATGAGTGGTCGAAGATTCATGACGGGGTACGGAGGGTGAGCTCTAACGCGCGATTTAAATTAATACAATATAACATCGTGCATCAAGTAAACCTAACACTGCAGACTCTAAGTAAAATATACCAGGGACGATCAGACGCATGTCCCAGATGTGGTGAGACAGAGGCTCACTTTGTGCATATGCTGTGGACATGCCAGGCACTAACTCAATACTGCGAGGGTATATTAGAACGACTACAAATAGCCACGGGATGGACAATCCCTAAGAATATATGAGTCTTGCTGTTGGGTCTGCTGCCCACTCCTAAGAAAAAATAATAAGCTAGAGGTTTGTGCTCCTAGGACTAGTATTGGCAAAGAGACAGGTGGCAAACCTGTGGCTAAGCCCAGTTCCACTGAAGATGGATAGATGGCTGAGAGATATGTGTGAATGGGCGACAGCAGAATTAATCCGTATGAAACAGATCAGAAAAGATGAAAAACTGAAAGACGATGTACGAGCATGGGAAGCTATGATAGCGGAATTACGCGACCCACATACCTCTGGCGCAGAGGGAGGAGGGAGCACATAGAATGATGGTTGATTTCTGATGAGAAGGATGAGTGGAAGAGATGATTGGGAGCAAAATATTCACCCTAAAGTTTATCCACCCCAAGACACGTACACTGACAATTGAGACCACAACACGGACAGGGCAGGACAGGGGAGAGAAGTTACTACTGTTGTGTTGGCGTGGAACTTATAGCAAGGATATGAAAGTGAAAATGGCAATACCAATAAATGTAACGGTACGAAGGAGTATGATTGTGGACGGGGATAATAGAAGGAGGGAGGGGAAGAGGTCCACACATTATGAATCCTATTGTGTAATTTGCTGTTTTTAAATGCAAAATGCCAATGAAGTAAAAAAATAATAATAATTGAGTAGATGGTTAGGGAAGCCCCCTTGATGCAGATACTGCTGAGTGGGCCACAGCTGGTCATAGCCATGCAGTAACACTCTGTTGATCATCCTGATTGCTCCTGACTACTCTCAGGCCCGACGCCCCTCTCAAAATTTTGAACCTCCCCTTTTCATGCTACGTCTTGCTTGGTCAACATACAGAGGATTTAAAAAGAGGGGGACTCTAAAAACACTAGTTCTTGAAGAAAGCAAGTTCTTTAGGCCTCAGTTCAAGGTCAGAGATAGATCTTATCCATGGATGGTTCACTCCCCTCACTGGCCACATCAGCAAAATCAATAGCAAGACCAGACTTATCACTACCAGAGGATTTTTTTCTGGGTGAAATCAACACAAGCATGGCCTAACACGGCTGGAAGACCCTCATCCAATAGCCATTGTGTCTTTTTACTACCTCCACTCTGTTCCCCTCTTGAGAGGGGAGCGGTATTGCATCGTCTAAAAGAGTGGGGGGAAAACAGACAAGTGGGTACAGACTATTGTAATACATGGATATTTCCTACATTTCCAGTCAAGATTACTGCTTGCCCCACCAAACCCAACAACATCGAAGCACCAGATGACCATCTTGGTGAAAGGAATGTCTGTCCTCTTGCAGAAACATGCAATCAAGGCACATCCTAAATCTCACTTTACATAAAGCCGATAAAATCTCTCTCCACTAAGACCCTCTTCCTTACTGTTCCCATCTTTATGGAGCTTCTTTGTCCCCGTCATGCGGTCCCCTTGGCTGACCACCTCATTTCCCTCACTCTATCTTTGTTGGATTTCTTTCCTTTTGCTGTTTTCTCATGTGAATGCGACTAGAGGGAAGGGCAGAGCATGACTGCTCCTCTGCTTTGGGTCTGAGCCTGATTTTGGGGCTCATGTTGCACCGGTGGCAGTGGGAGTGACCTGTGGCTTGTCCTGTGTTGCTGCAGGGTGGAAGGTGATCATGTCAGCCACAGTGCGGTGTGGGTGTTTGTATTTTGTTTTGTTCTCTTCTGTTCTCCTGCGTGTTAATCTGTTCTGTTGTGGGGACCAGATGGGTTCAATTGGGAATACGGGCTCGGTGATGTCTGCCAGGCCACACGGGCTGCAGTTAGCTGGATTGAATTAATGGTCAGCCCAGCCTGAGACTCCTTGTTTAAGTAGAATAGTTAGAGAAGTTATGCTGTATGAAAAAAGAAAGTGCTGCACTGTGACTTCAACATTCTTTGCAGTGTGTTTTCCACTGTTAGAGCGTCTGTTGAGAGTTGGATATTTTCACATGTCTGTATGATCATCATAATATAAGAGCAAAGACAACATTTCAACATTTTACACCAATTACTGTGTTGTGCATTCCATCCATCAGAAATGGGTAGGATTTGATGGTCCTCATCTGTCAACTATCATGATGTAGACATGAAAATATAAATAATCGTATTTGTGTATGAATGAATAAAGTGTGTGCTTATATATTTCTTACACAGCGGTAGTTGTTACTGTGTAGTTATGGTTATGCTACACTTTCCATTGAAAAGGAACTTTTTGATTTGCCAATCGCTTTTGAACCCGTGGTCGAATTTGCACAAAACAGCCAACCACATTTTTGTGTGTAAATCAATTCAGTAGTTTTTGGGATATTTACATTTAAACCTTTATGTATCTCATTTGTTTAAATTCACAAGTCAATCACATTTAAGTACTTCATAATAAAACCTATGAATTTCACTGGAAACAAAATCCAATTAAAAACATAGTTATGGTTCTGGCTCAAACATGTAAAACTACTGAATTTCACCAGTTTTGAATGCACGCAACACAACATAACTCGCTCCATCTGCAAATGCACAAACACCTATTTGCCTGTGGTACAGAGAGAATCTGTTCACAGAAGAATATCATGGCAGGCATCAGGAGTTACGCTGTGTGTGTTCATAACCATAACTGGCAAATTTCACTGATGTTTGAGCCAGAACCATAACTCAGTGTTAAACTGTGAATTTTTCACTCAAGAATGATATATATACCAGTTAATAATAATAATAATCTTTATTCAGCAGTATTCACAGCCATAAAAAATACAATAGATTAACATTTCAATAGCAAATCCATTAAAAGAATATAGAATCACAGGGGTCCCTATCTATCTCAAGTTTCTTGATCTTAATACTGCTCCTAAAAAATACGTAACCACAAACAGTGTGGAAACATTCTGCATAAGTTACAAGTGAAAAAGTGCTATACTCGGATGCCTGGATCCCAATTCTTTTAAATATGGTTTAAGATACAACCGCCTAGGATGAGTAAAATATTTATATAAAAATACAAAAAGGAAAATATCCTGTGGAGACCTATTGTTGCAGCCACAGGATCCCATATCCTCAACTCATAGAACAAAGCCTGAAGGAGAGGCCACTAAGTGATGGAACATATTTAATCTAAAATTAGTAATTAAAAATCTATCATGGGCACTAGTTAAAATAGTGAGCTAAGGCTCCATGCCCTGCCCTGATTTGAATAGAGCATGTGCTCTTACCATGGGTTTACTGAGCTCCATGCCCTCACGCTTTGCAATGGCTTTTTAAAAACAAAACAAATCTTTAATCAATTTTTCGTCCTGTCGCTTCACTGTGTCATATTTAATTAAAATGTCTGATCTTCCCAAGGCCAGGAAAGTTTCCTTAAGTATCTTAGCCAAGGGATTTAAAAAACATGGTCCAGTGAGAGGCAATCCAAAATTACTGCTTGATTAAAAGATGCCTTATCATTGGACCAAACATTCACCCAACACAACAAATGCTTAACTGTGACTAAATCAGAAATGTACTTGGTCCCAAGTTCTTCATGTACAGAGTAGTGGGGGTTCCCTGAGGGACTTTCAAGATCCGTATTAGAAATTTATTTAGCGCCGCCTGTAATTTGGCGGCTGCCATGTACCCCCAAATCTCACTCTGGTACAGGACCTTGGAGATGCCACAGGACTGATATAATTTTAGAATCACCCCTGGGGACCATGTGCCCAATCTATATGCATAATTTTCAATGGCTCCCAAGGATTTTTTCAAGTCCCTTAGCTTCTCCTCCTTCAGATTGTTCCAATTTAGTTTGGCATCAAATAAGACACCAAGATATGTAAATGCTGGGACCTTGGCTAGGGTAGAAGTGCCTTCCATATAGGACAACCTAGCTCCATCACAAATGATTTGGAGAAATTAGGGTACAAATCCGACCCGTTCATAAAAGAAACAAACGCATGTATTAGGACTTGCAGCACCCTGTGAGTACATGCTATAAGCACAGCATCATCTGCGTACAGCAGAACTGGCACTATAAACAGTTGCTCATGACCTTATTTATCCTGTTTTGAAGTGCTCATCCTTAATTTTGAAAACATTTTTTTCAAAGTCCAGCAACAGCAGCCAAACAGTTACTCGTATCCTTGGATATCTGCAGATTCATCAAGTTCTACATTGATCAAATTAAATAGTTTGTCTCCTTTGGCCATACACAGAAGGGTTGCCTTCTATCCAAGCAAGGCTTTGCATGGTGGATCGCATGGACAATTGCTGAGTGGCCATACCCTCGGTAATACAGTGTGGGCACATACTAAGAGAAGGGTGGCCGCAGCCCATCTGGGGTTCCCATCTCATCATCTGAGGCTCATCCCATCTATATATCCTTTCACACTTTTGCCATCAAGCTTGTGTAATATTGGCTTCTAGGGGGAGTGGTGTGTAGGATGCTTTCTCTTTATTGGATGAAGTTTGAATCGTTCTCTCAGTCTATTTGTCTAATAAGGTGGCCTGGTCTTTGGCCCTTTCATGTCTTGTTTAGAGACGACTGCTGTTTGAAGATAACTGTGGGACTCAGCTCAAAGACCGTGAATGATTCAAGCATGTGAATGAATGACTGATACCAACACTGGAAAACTGTATTTACAAGTAGGTAACTTGTTTCTTTTAATTCGTTGTCTGATGACAAGGGATTACTTAGGCTTCCTAATAATTTCCACCACAGGTTATCAGTGAGAGTTTCATTGAATCTACTAACATACGCCTCACTTTACACCGCAATGCCCATGTGTCAGGACCTGGGAGGCTCATGTTTGAGATGATTTGAATGGGCTCTGTTGTAGATCCACCACTCTCAACTTAATAAGAGCGGCAGACTGAGAAGTGAGGGTACTCCAGCCTACAGGTTCTTGTTAGATGGAAATGTGGACAGGGAGGAGAAGAGAGACACACTGGGGGTTGTTGACTCCTCTCACAGTGTTTCAGGTTGGTGTATGTTCTCACTCTTACAAAGGTGTTAAAGGGACTGCACATGGGAAGTCGCACGTGCAGTTGCACTGAGCAGTTTTCCTGGCTATCTGGTAGTGTCTCCCTGTTTGCAGCACTCCCGCTTGAGACAAATGCTTCCTAATGAGGACGTCATGACCAAGCCTGTAACAGAAAATAAAACGTATCAGTTTGCATTAAAAGCTAACACCATTAATTGCGCCACATAAATATATTTAAAAAAAATACATTTTACGTCACCAGGCATTTTAAGTCACCTGTTACCCTCACTGTAACAAAGAATAGTACAATATTACTAAATTAATTATGGAGTACCATACTTAGAACAAACCAGCGGGAGCAACTGTTTGACCTTCTGGGAGGCCTGTAGGGAAAAGTAGTCTGTTAGCCTGCCCCACTGCGTGAGGAGGTGTTCCCTGGATCCCGCCTGCACATGGGGGAGCCGTTGCGGGTGAGACCGCGACCGCTGGGGACTACATGTCCCACAAGCCCTTGCAGCTAACACAGGTGGAGCCGCTTGTTCACGCCTCATAAGGCGCCTCGCACTCCCGCAGTGCAGGAGCAACTGTTTGACCTTCTGGGAGTCAAAAAAACAATCCCCTTTGGGTAGCTACAATTCCAACACATCCATACTTAAAATAAAAACTTTTTGTCACCAGAACAAGAACCTTTTATCACTAAAATATAAATAACGTTAAGCCCACTAATCCCAGAGATTCAATATGGGTCAATTGAACAATACATATTTATTTTTCAATGATTTAAAAACGTGAAATCACATATATATATATATATATATATATGTATAAAAAATAGAATTAACTCTACAGTTCTTTTTAAAAAAAAAGGTTCAGTTAAAAGATCATACACATTTCAGTACACCGTCCAAATTAACATAAACTCAGAATTACTAAAGCACAATATTTCAGCAGCAATACAATTTGGGAGAACAAGCAAGAAAGTTGTTTCTAGTCATAAAAGCACCACACCAGTCTGACACAAATCATTTGTTACATATAGAGATAGCATATTCTCTTATCATTTGTCTCAAATAACAGTCGTCCCCAAGGATCTAGGGTGGGCTTTATTATCAAGGCATCGACGCGTTTCGGTAGGTACTGTTATTCAACCACCACCTTCTTCAGGAAAAGAACAGCTCCCAAAATTCAAATCCCGGTATGCACTTTAAAATATTCCAGAGAAATATATAGTCCACGATAGGAACATTTCTTAATGCAAGGAAGGGAAAATTTCTTTGTCTCCCTGTGCCACGAATGCCACAGGAATCTCCATCAGCCTTCTGAAGAGAAACCCAGTAAAACTGGATGACACTAGATGATTCCAGTCCCTTCAAGGCTCTCGTGGAGAGCGGAAGGCAGTTCTGGATGATAACCTTCCTCTCAGTTCCTTCCTCCAAAATAAAAAGTCGCTAGTGGCTTATATAGCGATCCTTCAGTAATATCTGCATACAGCGGTAGAGACACAGAGTATGCGACCTTCTGGGAGGCCTGCCATGGACCTGTAGGGCAAAGTAGTCTGTTAGCTTGCCCCAGTGTGTGAGGAGGTGTTTTCTGGACCCAGCCTGCACAGAGAAGAACCGTCACGGGTGAGACTGCCACCGCTGGGGGCTACATGTCCCACAAGCCCTTGCAGCTAACATAGGTGGTGCCGCTTGTTCACGACTCATAAGGCGCCTTGCACTCCCGCAGTGCGGGAGCAACTGTTTGACTATCTGGGAGGCATGCCGTGGTCCCTTAGGGCAAAGTATTCTGTTAGCTTGCCCCAACGCGTGAGGAGGTGTTTCCTGGATCCCGCCTTCACAGGGGGAGCCGTCGTGGGTGAGACTGCCACTGCTGAGGGCTACATGTCCTAAAAGCCCTTGCAGCTAACACAGGTGGAGCCTCTTGTTCACGCCTCATAAGGCGCCTCACACGGCGCCTCACACTCCCGCAGCGCGGGTGAAGCCAAGGCCAAGGGTAGGCCAGTCCTGCGCCCATCAACGCCAGGAAGAGGCAGGGTAGGCCCCCCCCCCGGCTTAGATATTTTTTGTTGCACGCTTTGGTTGCTAACCAGTAAGCCTACCTACACCCTTCCTATTTGTTTCTGTTGACTTTGACTTTGATTGGAGGTGGCCGTTGATTTTAATTGAATTTTGTAAACTTTCCAACACGCCATCAACAAGGAATATTTAACTTTCCTTTTTCTCTGACAAGAGCCCGCACCGAACCATTATAGCTACCAAGATTGTTTAAACATTTTTTTTCCATTGTAATTAATTCTTGTTGTCTAAGATTGTTTTAAACGGGTTAGATAGATAGTGTTTTAAAAAAGGGAAGTACGTCTAGTACCCTTAAATTTTGGCTATAGAGCCGTTAACATGGGAAAGCAAAAAGCTACAGAGGGTTTAGATAAGGGGAAATCAAAAAAATTAGAAAAAACGCAGGGGAGAATTGCACCGTAGAAAAAATTGATGACTTGATAGAAGTCGTCGAGACTCTACTGAATAGTAAATGCAAGCCAGCCAGCAAACATAAATCTAAGATCATAGCCTTCTATAGGAAAAGCCAAGATTATCCCCAGAAAAATAACACTCTCAGATTAGGTGAAACATGTGCAACTATTGAAATTGCACCCTCCAAAACAATCACTCCTCAGTTAGATTTAACACAGCCCATTGATAGAGACACACAAGTGCCACAGGACACAAATCACTTAGCTGCTGAGAGTTCATACTGTAGCAATGGGGGTAAGGAGGGCACTCCGACAAGAGTATGTTCTAATAGGTACTTAACACTAACATTGTTAGACGATGGCATTACCACATCTACATTCCAAAACCTCAACCAACCACTGTGCCCACATCAAGCTAATCAGCAAACTCAAACAAAAATAAATCCTATTTCCTCAATTGAGAAAAAAAACTGGCTGATGAGGCACACGAAAATAACAAGGCCCAGTTGATAGCAGTGTTAATGCAGAGGCTAGATGTTCTAACAGAAGAGGATGTAAATTTAAAAATAATAATTGGGAACCTTACCTCTAATGGAAACATGGAGGGGGTTCTTGGTCATAATAGGATGTTAATGGATGATCTCCACGATCCTAAAACAGTAAAACAACGGCCACAACTCTATAGTCATATTGAGAACTTGGCAGGGAATGTCAAAGAGACACCGTATGAAAGGGGAACCATTGCCAACAATAGCTGGGAGAGGAGAAAACCAGACATGGAGAGAGCGAAATTAGAGAGTGGGGACATACATAGGAAAAGAGAGAAGGGTGGACAAAATCATGCTGATAATAACAAAACGAATTCTGACATTTTAATCCTCCATCAGGGATTATCATAAATAGAAACAGAGAAGATACGCGTCAGATAACGCAAATTACACAATACTCAAACCCCGATACACTGATTTTAGGCAGAACACCATCAGCATCAAACCCAGATCAAGACCATCGGACCATAAAATCTTTATGATCAATGTACCTAAGTGAACTCTCTCCTCTTATAAGGAAGATGAGAACTCATTGAAAAATAAGGTCATACATCGGATCAGATGCAAACTTGCGTACCTTTCAGTGATAATAAGAGCGGAAAGATTATCGAGCACAAGTGACCCTCTTGACACAGTATTACTTGTCTTTCAATCTCAAAGGCTGATTGACAATTTAATTTCACTGGAACTAAGAGCACCCCTAAACTCGAGCTCTATGGTGAGATTTAAGTTAAATAGACTTACCATAGAGGAAGGAAATAGACAACTGATGCCTATATGTCCAAAACAAAAATACATAAGCCTGTCCAGACACAAAATGACCTTGAGGCAGTCGATTGACTAATGATGCAGAAAATCACAAATGGCAGCAGTGATAGGCTTTCCCACATACCCATACATTTGCTGGGAAAAGCTGAAGGGAGACCTTTAATAGAAAATTGCCACCCAAAATCCCAAAAGCTGCCTGAACCAAGCCCTGTAGTTACAGAGCCTGATGCTATACTGACAAGCACATTCCATAGTGGAGAAGAATCTCAGCACGTAAGAAAGCGCTTAATATCATGGAACATAGCAGGACTAAAAAAAAAGTTAATAGACCCTGATTGGCAGGAGTACATGAACCAATATGATATATGCCTACTACAAGAAACTTGGGCTTTGGAACCTCCACATAAGATGTGTTATAAAACGTTTAGTGCCAATGCAGTTGCATCAACTAGAAGCAGGCCATCAGGGGGTTAGCGATATGGGTTAAGAAATCGCTAAAGATAGAAATTGAGAAATTAGATTTACAATTGCGAGATTTTATTGGCATAAAAATTAAGAATCCTAATAGAGCAGATGATTACTTGTTCAATGTTTACAACACACCGAGAGTATCCAGCATAGAATTGCCAGATACAGAGCAATTGGATAATTTCTTGAGCTCCACTGATCCCATCATATCAGTAATCATAAGAGGAGACTTCAACTGTAAGTTCGAGCCTGTTGTGGGCCTGGAGAATATCTTAGAAGAGGAGAACATGGCAAGAGGAATCTCGTTGCTGGAGGCTGGTACCTCTGTCCCTTGCACAACTGCAGCAATTCAGTTAGTTCGTTTTGTGTCAGGGCAAGGACTGAGGGCCTGCAATGGCAGGCTACCGTCAGACAGCCCAAGTGCGTACACTTTTAAAAGAGGTATCACTAGGAGCAAAATTGATTATATATTGGCTAGTGTTAACATGTGGAGTAGCCTAACAGACCAAAAAGTTGAGTCAAGAGAAGACAGTGATCACTACCCATTATGTTTATCACTGGAAGGAACCTTTCTTGCAACTTGGGAACTAGGGGGTGATCCCAATTTTTGGAACCAACTGCAACCAATTGTCAGCAATAACCGTAGAGCATTAAAATTGGCAGCTATTGTAGGCAATCACAAAATTATAACAAAGATCTATAATACCTTTTCTGATGTCCTCTTGCCATATATAAACACTACCTTAGGTAAGATCCCAATCATACAGATCCATTGTACTATGGAAGAAAAATTGAAATTGCTTCTGAGCAAAAACTTCAAAAAGCATGAACGGTCGAAGCCAACAAAAAATCACTCTCACAACTCTTGGTTCATCAAGAACTGTCGAGAAGCAAAGCTCCAATTGCTAGAGTCAATCAGATCCAGTAATACATTAAAAATAAGAGGTAATAGGGCAAAGTATAAGAAAGTTGTTGCACAAGCAAAAAAAGATTGGGAAGATTGTAATTGGAATGACCTGATCATAGAAGCAAAAAAGAAGAATCATGCTGGTTTCGGTAATGCAATAGCTCAAGGAAACAAAATTGGAAATCATGGCATGGACAACTATTTGGATCCGGGTACATGGCGCAATCATTTTTCAACTTTGTATTCTGGAGCTGCAGATCCGGTAGTCAACTGGACCTTTACTATGGGAACAAATCTTCAGGAAAGTGCTTGGCATGGCTCAAATAGTATCCCATTCTTCACACTAGATGACAGTGGCAGCAATAGGAAGTGTTAGGCCAGGGAAGGCATCAGGTCCTGATAAGATCCCAGGGGACCTCCTAAGACATGACAAAACAATTTGGGCACCATATGTAAATTTACTTTGCAATGCCTTGGCCGCAAGGGCACCAATACCTGATTCGTGGAACGGGGCCGAAATAGTTCCTATTTTTAAAGAAAGGTAATCGTCAAGACCCTCTAAACTATAGGACAATAAGCTTAATAGATACCTTGCAAAAGGTCTATGCAAAACCGATTTTAGTAAAACTAACTGATAGGTTGGAGGAAAATAATATCCTATCACAATATCAAGCTGGATTCAGAACAAAAACTAGCACAATAGACCAGGTTTTAAGATTACGGTGCATAGCCTTGCAATACAATATCTTAAAGGGAGGACATTTGTATATAGCTTTTATAGATTTGAAGGCCGCCTTTGATCTCATTCCGAGAAGTTCCTTGTGGAACTGCTTAAAAACCGAGGGAGTCCCCGACGATCCCCTGATACAGATCGTAAGGATACAGATCGTAAGGCTTCACAAAGATAATTATGCAAAAGTTAGATGGGGACCCAGGGGCGAATTGACAGATGCAATTCCCATAAAAGAGGAGTAAAGCAGAGATGTGTGTTGGTGCCAACCCTTTTCTCCTTATATGTGAATAATGTTGTGCAATATCTTCAGGGTTGTAACCATGACTCTCCGAAGCTGGGAGGGGTGCCAGTCCCAGCATTACTTTTGCCGATGACACGATCCTAATTTCGCAAACACCTAAGGGTTTACAATCCTCCTAGATACTTTTAACGATTTTGGTATGTCAAAGGGCTTCGAAATAAACTCAAATAAAACCAAATACATGGCTGTTAATCCACATAAATCCTTTAAGAAAATATCATTGTACAGAAACAAAAATTGGAATATGTGGCCAATTTTAATTATTTGGGTATCACACTCGACACAAAGTTGTCATGGAGAGCACATATACAAAAATCTAAGTTAGTTTTGTTACAATCTGCCATAGCAATTGTGAAAAAAACAACAGAGCAGTATATCAAAGGCAGTGTCACGTGCCCTAGAAGTTTATAAGTACAGGGCACAATCTGCATCCCTTTATGGTGCAGACTCGGAGCCTTGGGGGGTCAATAGCCAGATTATGCTTGCTAGAGAGGAAAACACATTTTTCAGAATGCTACTGAAATTACGAATATGTACACCAATGATTCCCATCTTACTTGACATAAACAGGCGAATTGAACATCAAGCCACGTTAAGACCTGTGTTGTTCTGAGTCGGCTTGTGTACCACGCAGGAACTTAAACATTATAAAGATGGGCTAATCGAGCTATTGAAACTCGATCAAAGTATTGTGCTCCCTTGGGTCCGATATATTCGAACCTGGTTTTATAAGCTAGGCTTGAATAGTGGTTGGGATGCTCCCCATTCACTTACACAATTGTCAAAAACAGTTTTAAAAAGTACATATTGGATGTACATAGGAAACAGTATACAGCACTCTTCAAAAATAGGAAGGTTGACCTTGCAGTTTCTATCCATAAAACCCTTTTCTGCCTTTGAGTAATATCTAGATGAAATACAACCCCCGTTGGCCAAATCGTTATATATGAAGTTTTGCTTCGATGTTCTACGGATAAAACACAGTACATCAAAGTGGACGGGTAGCAAAACAGATGACAGGGACGGTTGTTGTTCCCTGTGTTCCCTAAATGCTGTTGAAAACGATTCCCATATAGTATTTTTCTGTCTTGCTTATACCATCTCTAGGAAAAAGTGGAACAAACCAATATGTCGGAACATGGGATTTGGGTCATATTTAGAAGCATTGAAAACTTTGAAAGCTGATACATCCCAGAGAATAGTCTTCAGTTTAAGCAGATATTTATTTGCAGCGAACCTTATACGTAAGGGAAAGGGTCTGTAATTTTGATGTCCTTAGGGTTACGATATGTATGCCAGATTGAGCAGAATGGAACTGAAGAGCTTGTAACCCCTGCATCCTGCTCTTTTATAAGCATCGGATTTATTATATCGGGAAGAGAATGCTGTGGCTGTTGCACTCGCACTTTAGTAGTCTTAGTGGTTGAAATTTGCATTTAATTTGTAATTGAATTGACATTATAGCGCATTCTTTGGATGCATTTTCCTTTCGACATGCGTTGCTGCATCTGCACTTTAGTATCCTTAGCGGTCAAAATCGGCACTATATTTATAATTGAACTGGCACTATTGCACTTTCTCTGGATATTCTGTCCGCTCGGAGATATGTGCAAACGCTTCATTTTATTATGAATCACATATGTACCCTATTCGTTAAATCAGAATTTAATATTGCACCAGCTGTATCTGTTTTTCTCCCTGCGAACCTTATGGCTTACATTTGTACCTTATTTGTAAACTGGTTTTATAGTATGATCAGATGTTTTTAGATGTCAATCATTTTATCTATGGCAATGTATTCACATGTTATCCTATTTAATTGGTATGTTTTAAGTATGTAAATTGTATCTTTTATGGTTTGCTAAACCGAAGATTATGATGATGATGGACTGCACAGGCCAGTGGTACAGCTAGTCTAACTAGAATGACAAATTTAGACTTTAGAAAGAGTGATAGATACAATTGTACCCCTTCTCATGTAACTCGCCTTACGCTCCAGAAGATACAGCGGTTAACGAACCCCTTAAGTAACTGGAGACTTTCCTCTAGCTAAGGAGCACCAGAAGACACCGAAGTAACTGAAGGGGACAGAGGAATTCAAGAGATGAAGTTCTGAGGTGGAAGCAGGAGCATTTTACCCAAGTGAAGTGTGTAATAAAACATGAGGGAAAGAGAGGAAACAAAACAAAGGTGCAGGGAAGGCAAAATATGGTGAGCAAACTGAGCGTATGGGAACCACACAAATAGTTGCGAGACAACTTGTTCCTGCTACCTGGCAGCTTAAATTGGACGAGATGCAGTACTTATGTTGTACTGATTTTCTGCTTGACCTGGAAAACCCTGCTGCTACTGTCTAGTGTTCCACAATCCCCATGCTTTTTGTCTCAGTCTTGTCTTGCATGCAACAAATCAGATTCCTGAGTATCTACAACACCTTTAGAATAAACTTCCAATGTTCTTCCGCAACAAAATATTTAAACACAGTACCTGGACTTTACCTTCTTTACTTCCATCCTTATAGGTCCATAAAACCCTTCAACAACTCGTTGACAAATGTAAAGTCAGGCAACACGATGACACAGCATCTTTAGGTTGTAAATAGTAGTTTAACAGTGCACAGAAAGAAGTCAAATACAGCCATTGAGCCCAGGCAGAGCCATCTGACACTGGACTCACAAGCAAACAATAGGATTCCAATAGAGAACAAATGAACATCCAATCAGAGAGGAGTGGAACACCATTACATCACCATTACATCACAAACCCCATAATCGTGGCATGATAAAATAATGCAGGGTACCACAGCTGCTCAAGTGAGGGCCACTATTTACCTAATGGTACAGCCCCTTCAGTCATACAACCGCCCTACCTCCCTCTAAGCGATGCGCTGCCCGTTAACTAGTTGCCTCATTCAGGAGGACCGATGAGGTTTTTAGGTACTGATGAAAGAAGGTGTAGGTGGAGGCATCCATTGTCAGGTGTCTGAGCTAAGTATCAAGAGAGCGAAGAAGCCAGACTATACCCGGAAGAACACTCCAGGGTTTGGACCCCATGAAGGAAGCAGCCTGGATGACCTTCACTAATAATACACAGACACAGACATTCATTTCCCAATTTCCAAAGATGGCGACCTCTCACCAGAGTTGGGAACTCTTGCGTTGACATAGCTTTTGAGGCATCTGCTTGAACCACACCCAAGCAAACACTTGTGCTCTACGACAAACGATTGCTGTACTTTTGAAGCGCCCTTAGTCGCCAGTAATGCAGAGACCACTTTTCAGCCTCAAGGGCGAACTCTCTCCATTGTCTACTTCAGGGCTTCATAATTATATGAGTCATTGCTTCACAAGAGGATTAGCACTGTTTTGGTCTCTCTGGAAGGAAAAAGAAGATAAAAGGCCAATTCACTAATGAATCTGTTAACGCAGGAGAGCTCTCAGGGCTAAGAATACGATACAGGAAAGAATGATTCAAGGCTGAGCAGCCAGCGGAATTTAAAAACAAACAGTGATGTGCTCACCCCGGAAGACATGCCGAATAGTGCGGGAAGAACTTTTCTACAGCTAAGGCCTTGGTGGCAAGGTCTTCCAAGAGGTGTGTGGTCCTTGGTTTCAAAGTTCTCTTCGCATTATAGGACATTTGCCAAGGTCCAGGAAGGTGTGTGGGTGTGAAAGAAGGAACTGGAGTAACTTTTTATATTCTCACACACTGAATGATATTTGCCTGTCCTTGTACATGTGTGCTGCCTCTCTGGGTGTTTTTTACTGTATAAAACATTCTTGTAACATTGCTCCCTTTTTTCCAACCCACAGGTGCCTGCCTACACATGCAGATATTCTCAAATATTACCCTTCACTTAGCTGCCCTTTTAAAGGTACCTGCTGCCCTCTTTCCTGTTCTTGCACAGATGCCCAGACACACATAACACATCGCACCAGCCTCTGCTCAGATATTTTCACGCACAGATTCCTCTCTGCCTGTCCCTTCACAGGTGTACTGATAGACTGTCTGCCTTTGTGACACAGACACCCTGTCCCAGTGAGACAGTGCACATGCCTGAAGACATTCCCACACACACATGAATACTTCTCTGCATACCTGTCTCGGTGTATGCGTGAATATCACCATTAAGGTATGCCACACTCTTCCTGTCACTGTGCACACCCCAACCATGCTTTGCCTGTCTCCGTGCGGCTATACTGATGTACTCTATGTAGTGTAAAGCCTGCCTCTTTGTAGGTATTCCCACACCCTGACCCTGCTCTCCATGTCCATGCACAGGTGCACTGATGGCTGCTGCTTTCCTAGAGGCTTAATCTGTTCTGTCCTTTCATCAGTAGTTGTCATTGTGCCCTGTGTATCTTCGTGAAAGCAGTCACACACAGGACCTTCTCTCTATACCTGCCCATGCACTGATGCTGTGCCTGTCGCGGTGCAGGTGTTCTTAGACTCAGGCCCGGCCATGCCTGTCCACGTACATGTGTACAGACTCACTCCCAGCCGCTGGGCAGTCATTCTCACACACAGGTCCTTCTCTCCATACCTGCCCATGCACTGATGCTGTGCCTGTTACGGTGCAGGTGTTCTTAGACTCAGGTCCTACCCTGCCTGTCCAAGTACATGTGCACAGACTCACTCCCTGCCGCTGTGCAGTTATTCTCACACACAGGACCTTCTCTCTATACCTGCCCATGCACTGATGCTGTGCCTGTTACGGTGCAGGTGTTCTTAGACTCAGGCCCGGCCATGCCAGTCCACGTACATGTGTACAGACCCACTCCCTGCCGCTGGGCAGTCATTCTCGCACACAGGACCTTCTCTCCATACCTGCCCATGCACTGATGCTGTGCCTGTCGCGGTGCAGGTGTTCTTAGACTCAGGCCCTACCCTGCCTGTCCAAGTACATGTGCACAGACTCACTCCCTGCCGCTGTGCAGTCATTCTCACACACAGGACCTTCTCTCCATACCTGCCCATGCACTGATACTGTGCCGCCTGTTACGGTGCAGGTGTTCTTAGACTCAGGCCCTGCCTTGCCTGTCCACGTACATGTGTACAGACTCACTCCCTGCCGCTGTGCAGTCATTCTCACACACAGGACCTTCTCTCTATACCTGCCCATGCACTGATGCTGTGCCTGTTACGGTGCAGGTGTTCTTAGACTCAGGCCCGGCCATGCCTGTCCACGTACATGTGTACAGACCCACTCCCTGCCACTGTGCAGTCATTCTCACACACAGGACATTCTCTCCATACCTGCCCATGCACTGATGCTGTGCCTGTCACGGTGCAGGTGTTCTTAGACTCAGGCCCTGCCCTGCCTGTCCACGTACATGTGTACAGACCCACTCCCTGCCGCTGTGCAGTCATTCTCACACACAGGACCTTCTCTCCATACCTGCCCATGCACTGATGCTGTGCCTGTCACGGTGCAGGTGTTCTTAGACTCAGGCCCTGCCATGCCTGTCCACGTACATGTGTACAGACTCACTCCCTGCCGCTGTGCAGTCATTCTCACTCACAGGACCTTCTCTCCATACCTGCCCATGCACTGATGCTGTGCCTGTTACGGTGCAGGTGTTCTTAGACTCAGGCCCTGCCCTGCCTGTCCACGTACATGTGCACAGACTCACTGCCTGCCGCTGTGCAGTCATTCTCACACACTGGCCCTTCTCTCCATACCTGCCCATGTACTGATGCTGTGCCTGTCACGGTGCAGGTGTTCTTAGATTCAGGCCCTGCCATGCCTGTCCACGAACATGTGTACAGACTCACTCCCTGCCGCTGTGCAGTCATTCTCACACACAGGCCCTTCTCTCCATACCTGCCCATCCACTGATGCTGTGCCTGTCACAGTGCAGGTGTTCTTAGACTCAGGCCCTGCCATGCCTGTCCACGTACATGTCGCTGTGCAGTTATTCTCAGACACTGACTCCTCTGCCCACACAGCTGCAAATGTCCGTGCACCATCTTTAAAGCACTCCTCAATCTTGAGGACGAGCTGGAAGATCCAACTGGCAGTTTTCATAGGAAAGACTTATCCTGTGTACAAATGACATCTCCCTCCTCGCTACCCTGAAATCGAGTGAGTGCTGCTTCTCTCAGACAGAGGGTCCCATACTACAGGCGCGGTGCGTCCATTGGGGTGTTGGGGCATAGCCCCCCCACCCACAGTTCCCTCAGCGTCTTTGAACTTAAATAAACTGAATCAGTTTACTTAAGTTCAAAGACGCTGAGGGAGAACAGACAATCATGTCAGTCAGCATGACGTCGGACCACCCACCCCCTTCAGAGTCTGAAGGGGGTGGGCGGTCCGGCGTCATGTTGACTGACATGATTGTCAGACGGACCAGGCAGGGGCAACAGGCAGCAGCACAAGTGCGCATGAGTAGGGAAGGTCAGCGAATTTTCGCGCCGTGCCCAGTCATGCGCACTAGTGTCTGCTCTGGCTGGCGCATGACCATTAGGAGAGCGAGGGTTGAGCAAAGGCTCAAACCTCGGTCACCTAATGGGCAGGCGGGCCATGTATATGCATTCATATAGTGCTTCCTACTTCATTACAGGGGGCGAAACGCGTTATTTGTCTGAGACGGTCATCCCCATGCCTTGCAGTGTTTATGTTTATTTAACCCGCCATCACTGTGCCTTCCTACTTCGACCACCCCTGCCTGCCGCGTGACGTACATACCTAGGATCTTGTTTGTTTTCTGAATCTAGAGACGCAGTCACAATCTGTCCCGGCAATGCTTTCCCACGTAGGAAGCCATTTGCTGTACTCCATTATTGTCGTTTTGAAAGTAAAACTACCACTACTTCGTCTGCTGAGAGCACCCCCCCCCCCCCCCCCCCCCAAACCAACAGCAGCTGGTGCCTTGTGACCTGTGATGCTATTTTTCCAGTGGATGCCTGCTGTTGTAAACAAGGCTTGTCAGAGTGGGACTTTGCTGTGAGCGAGACGTGGGAGATCTTGTTTTCTTTGCAGTTATTTCATGTGCTGCACGCAGACGTCACTCTCGTCAGTAAAGTAAAAATCATCTATGTGGCAAACAGTTTGTCAAAGCCATTCGAGAAGTTGCCACCTCCCCGCGAGGTGTGAGCAATGCCGGTGAAAGCTGCTGTGTAAACACTGCTGACATCAGGCTGGTCCACAGCTGACTGCACTAACTGTAACCCAGGTTGTTACACTGGGGAGGAGTGCTTTCTTTGACACAGTATTTGCTTCGCAGCTACTTTACATCCCTGATTACATGTTCACATGTTCCTACAGTCATTATCTTCGTGCCCTTGTGTACTTGATGGGCTACTCGGCGCTCTCTGGGAGAGAGTTGTACTTCAGAAGCAACGCTTTAATCAAGATACCTCACACAATAGTAGCCGGGGCCTTTACCCCCTTTGCCTCAGAGGCTGAACGTGAGCTTTCACTTGACTTGTAGATACAGTGTTGTTTTCCTCGAAATGTCTTCCTCCAGTACTGCCTGAACATCTTACATTTGGGTGATTGACTGTTTTTTCTTGACAGTTCCATATTTACAGTAAAATGCAACGAGTGCTTTAATTGCCTGGAAATAAGACACCGCAGAGGCGCAGAAAAAATGTATTGAACTTTATTGAATGGAACTAATTTTAGTCACTTTCACTTTTAAATCCCATCTGAAAGGTATATAAATTATGCAGCTTATGCCCTTTTCCAGACAGCCTGCATAGTGAAAGTGATTGCTGCCAACCCCAGGCCCATCTCTAACCACTCTGCCCAAAAACGAATTTAATGTCTGTGAAGACAGTGAGTCGCATCACGGATGGTTCTCATTCCTCGCCTTTGGTATCCTTGGAGAGTATATTCAAGTGCAGCATCTACCAAAATCTATTGAAATAAAGATGCAAATTAAAGAAATGCGTTTTACACTTGTACTGACTAAATAAATATCCGTCATGTTTTAATCAGGCAATATAACCGGCAGCACAAACCCCCTACCCAGCAGTGCAAACCACCGCACTCTCACCTCGGTATTTTTATCCTCTCTGTGGGAGTTTATTTATATTATTCGATGTGCTGGTCTCTATTTTTAGATTTAGCTGCAGCAGCCCCTGTTTACTTCTACTCAGAATTGTGGGTTTACATGGAAACGTGTGTGATAGCAAGTTACATTGGCTACGCTGTCACCACACTCACGCCACATATAGCGTGCTGCGGCACACCTGTGGGTGCTTGTTTGTTGTTAAACACATGTTTTCAGGGCTACAGCCTGTTTCAGAGGCAAAGCATCAGTGTTTGAACGTGATTCTTGTATTTAAAGGAAGCCAATGAAACCTCAGACAATGAGGGATGATGCAGTCACATTTTTTTGCTGCAGGGTGAAAAATGGCTTTAAGCAGTACCCGAGATCAGACCCTGGTAGGATTCATAATTTAATTATAGCTTTTAATTTCGGAGGCATTTCCAGACCCGTAGGTTTGTTCTGCTAAAGCGAAGGCAGGCACATCACTCAATTATGCAGCATGGGTTTTGTACAGTTTTTAACAGTTATGCTAATGCTGACGGGGTAGGGAATGTGAGGGGGAGCGGTGTTCATTCATTGAAGCACTTTGTGGAAAGTACAGCTCATCCCATTGCTCACACGACTACCTCCTCTCTGGCATGTTCCTTTATAGGGAGCACCCACTTTTTTCATCTGACTTAAAGACCTGTCTGCACATATTTCCATATGACTGGTTACAGCCAACAGCTGTGGGTGCTTCCCGGAGTCTGGTTAGAACATATTTTTCCAAAGTTAATGCTGCATGCAATGCAAGACACTGGGCAAGCATACATTTTAAAGGGCTAAAGTTGTCATGTAGAGCAATTTACATATTACAGTAACTGTTGAACAAATTAATGCCTGAAGATACGGGGCAGTTTTTAATGTGTTTAATATTTCAAGACTATATGTTTCCACTGCTTAATAAGCCTTGCTTTATCGCTGCATTCATTTGCTTTAAATGCACCATTTGCCAATCTTTTTTAAATTTCTTTCTCAGGAGAGGGACTCTCCCTAGACCCCAGGTTTGTCCATTGAACTTGTTCACATCGCTAACTAGTGTTTTCAATTGGAAAGGATAGAGCCAAAGCAGTCTTGCTTAGTACCCTAGCCCTCTTCAGAAGTCAGACTTGCTTGGCAACCCAGAAATTCTCAGAAATAATGTATGAGTTTTCTTTTATGAATGCCTAGAAGAACTGAATTTTTAGTCCATTTATCACAGAAATAGTGCTGAAAATCGCCCCAAAAGGATGCCAATTTTTTAAAAATTCCTTCACGGGGGGAGAACCCCCCCCCAAACCTCCCTTATTGCCGTCGGGCTTGCTCGCTGCGCTCGCTCGCATACGTTAATTTGTTCTGCATATGCCCCACCAGTTTCAAATTCCACCAGCCGCCACTGCATACACTGCATTGTTTCTCAAAAGAAAGTGGTCAAATCTACCAGGCCAGGTACTCGTTAACTAACATCACTGTCTTCAGACCCTTTCTCACCTAATGACCCCTCGCCCGCGGTTCCAGAGCCCTTGACACCATACCCACACCCCATTGTAAGGTTTCTGCAGGAGAATTGTGCTGCAGAAGTCCAAGTCCAAGAGCTCGTTTCAATGGCTTAGGTGGAAGTGCACCAATCAAAACCTCGATAACACTGAAACAAGAATGGATTGGATGGGTTTCAGTGTGCTCTCCTTTAATTTTTTCTTTCATTACTTTACTGCACTCCTTATTTACGTCCTTCCTTTCACTTTCTGCAGACGAAGAATTACACCCCACTCGGACAACCTGTCCGTATTAAGTGGAAGAAGGGAACTATTCAGGTATCTTAGAGACACACATATTTTTCTTTATCGTTTTAGATTCAGCATATTCTTTACATACTTACACTTTCTGTCTTTGTTTGACAGAGATTTCTCCTGGCTGTCTGGTCCCGTCCCAGAGTGGGGAACATCGTGGGGCACTTGCTTCCTTCCCTGTTTTCCCTTCTTCCCCTGGTTTACTGTTGTTATGTTACTTTGACACATTTAGGTATGATACGTGACCAGGGGAGGTTGGGAACTCTCGTCTGGAGAAGTGTGGCTCAATGATTAGAGCGGCAGACCCTGATGCAGAGGTCTAGCCTGGGACCAGGGTTCAATTCCCCGCCTCGGCGGGTCTTGGGCTCAAAAATTCCACGGACCTGATAATTCTCGCCTCGGTGCCATTCCAATCATGGAGTCCCACTCTGCAACTCTGGGCAATAGCTTGCTTAATCTCCACAACGGCCCCCACAACGCTAAGGATGCCTGGCCTCCACCTTGGGGGTGCCCAGGAGTGGATGCCTCACAGGGAAAGCCAGGATGGGTTCCACAGCGGTATTCGTACAAGCGCCTTGAGACCCTTGCGGGTGAGTAGTGCGCTATACAAGTATCAATTTACAATTTACATCGTGGGGCACTTGCTTCCTTCCCTGTTTTCCCTTCTTCCCCTGGTTTACTGTTGTTACTTTGACACATTTAGGTACGATACATGACCAGGGGAGGTTGGGAACTCACGTCTTCGCATGGGGTTCCTGCGGAACCGTGAGTATGAATTTGACAGTTAATTAGATGTTATAGTTAGGCTCATGTTCACTTGTACAAAACCAGAGAAATTCAGCAGCTATAGTTAGCTGAGCTAACTATAACTCACGCCCCCGCAATGCACTGCTTATGACCTCACATATTACATCACTCATGACATGGTCAGCGACATCACTGATGACATCTCATTTTAAAACCTAATAAAATATTGTCAAAAAAAATAGCTCCTAAATAGGCATTGAAAGAATGGAACCAGAACTATTTCAGAACAGGTTCTCCAGGTCCTTGAAGAAATGGAGTTGGTGGAACTACTGATTCCATGTTGAAATAAAGAATACACACACAAAGACTAGCAAAAAATAAATGATTAATACTTTCAAACCCCAAAAAATCCCAAAGCTTTGAACTATTGTAAGCAGTGTGATAAAACTGAAAATTATCCTTGTAGTTGACAAAAGTGTGCCAAACGTTGTCCTCAACTGAGATCAGCACAAGTGTCCTAATTGCTCTTAAAAATGGAGAAGTCGGGGTGTGACCTAGCGAAGCATGGAGTAAGACATGTCTTGTCTTGGCTCCGGATCTCCGCTGGCCTTCCAGCACCATCTCAGCACCAGGACTGTGCCCCGAACAGCGCAAAGCTAGCCAGGGCGGGGGCACTGAGCCCTGCAACAGTGGTCCTGGCAACAGCGCACTGCAAGTGGCCTTACTCAAGTGTCTAGACCCGCCATATTGTGCCAAGGATGCTGCTATGAGCTAGACTGATGATGGTGTTGATGGGTCGCCCAGACTATGCCCGCCTAGGAAACTGATGCCCTAAACTGCTGCAGTGGACCAGCACGACGAAACGTCGCAAACATCGAAATCGGCTTGAACCCTGCAAGACCATCATCTTGTGAGTGGTCTTGGCGGCGGGCCTCTCTTAACCAGTTTCCTGTGAGGAGAGAGGGGGCCCGGGGCCAGAGGTGACCCAGTATAACCTGATCCAGTGAGCAACTGCTGTGCTGGGCGTCCGGGAGAGCTTGCCAATCACCGCGGACAGCTCGGCTAGGAGCAGTCCTGCAGCCTGTGATCCCAGCGCACTGTGGACGGCATAGGGCGAGGCACGAGGCCCGCCACCTTGTGTATGCGGTGCCTCAATTGACTAGGCTGACGAAGGAGGGAGGCAAGTCATCTGGACCTGGGCTGCCTTGCAGGCTGGTGCCCTAAATTGCCACAGTGGACCAGCCTGAGAGCCCCAGTATATGTCGTTGCGGTCCTGTACCGGGGACGCACTCTGCGGGAGGAAACGTGGACGGCGGTGGCCTATGGACATCCAAATGCCCCTCTTCTTGGGCTCCAATTAGCATACTGGTGAGTGATTAAGCCCTGATGCCTGAGGGGTGAGGGGTCTGCGTACCAGCGATGGGCCTTGATGCCCCCCTGCAGTGACCCGTGGGCAGCAGATGACTTCCTATGGTCCGAACCAGATGCTCCAGAGCACCCGACTGCTGCTGCGACTTGGGCGAAGGGGGCGCTGCAAGTGGGGCGAGAGACCACTTGACCTGCTTTTCCAGCCTCTGATGGTGGAGACCTTTGAGCCAGCACAGGGGACCCCCTTTCCGGCCCAGGATCTCAGAGGCGGTGTCCCTCACCTGTGTGGAGTGGCTGTGTGGAGCGGGTGGAGGAGAGACCGTGCCTGCAGAGGGGTCTGGGGTGCGAGGGCTCCCGCTCCCCCTGAAATTTGTGCATCCGTTGTGGCTGGCCTCCTGAGAGCTAGGAACTTTTGGCGCAGCCTTTCCTGAACTGGCCTAGAGGTTTGAGATTATAGAGGCATTCTACTGGCTGCACACTGGACTCGGAAGGCCACCTCGGTCTTCTCCTGCCCTGTAGCTCTTCTTACCTGATCTCCCTGTCGCCTCCGAGGAGGGATTGGTGGCTGGGGATTGCACTGGGGGACACCACTGCTCTGTCATCCACTCCCCCTGCTGGTTATAATCACCCTGCAAGTTCCACGCTCCTGAAGGGACCATCCCCTGAATTTCTGAGGAGGGTTCCCTGTTACACCACCTGGGGAATGCCGACCCCTTATCTCTGCTGCCCTTGTGAACTGTACAGACACTCCTACGTTGCCCCAATGCCAACTCTGAGAAGTCCTTCCCACGGGAAGCTTGGAAGCAACTTCGAACTGACAGCACCGCTGTTTGTCCTGTGCACCCCCTTGGTGACTACCATGCCTCACTATAAGTCTGCCAAGGACACACCCTTGGCTCTACTAAGGGTAACCCAGTCACCTCGCTTTCCAATAAAGCACTCCCAGCTGACACAAAGCTGCCAAACACTCCCTGCCAGTGCGGCGGGGGGAAATATGTCAGTTCCCATATCTCCAGATTATATGGACCGCTTCTTGCAGGAAATCCGCTCTGAAATGAGTTCCCTGAGAACAGACGTCAAATCCTGCATCCAAGACATTCAACACAAGGTTCACTAGAACGGAGGCCAAGTTGATGATCTAGAATGCACCGTGCATGCCCAATCGGAAGATCAAGAAATGCTCTGGTGCAGGGTGATGAAGCTGGAAGAATATCACATTGAACTCCAAGCAAAGTAGTAGGACCTGGAAAATAGAAGTCAACTGAACATCCACATCTGGGGGGGGGGGAGGAGTGGGGGGGGGCAAAAGGGGCAGAGGGTAGTGACATTGTGGCCTTTACTGCAGAACTATTGCAGACGATTCGTGGAGATGACAAAACTCCTCCCCCGATGCTGGACAGGGCACACTGAGTTGCATCTGCCCTTGACACGGGTCAATTTATTCATGGACAAGAAAGCCAGTCGACCTGATCTTCTGGAGGCACAATATCCAGCTATTCCAGGACCTCTCCCCTGTCACCCTTCGCCGCCTAAGGGACTTCCGGCCTATCAATGACAAACTAAGAGAACTCAATATTCCTTATCGGTGGGGTCACCCATTCTCCATCATCTTTAAATGGAAGGGCAGGAGTTGCTTTCTGTGATGGCGTTGCTTTCACTGATCCTTGAAGCTCCTGGGGCCTTCGACCGACCTGCAGCATGGAGCCTCAACGCCACCCGGCTCAGCCAAGCGGGAGACACTATGAGCCATCTAGTCCAGTGTGCGGTCTCGCCAACTGTATAAACCGCGCAAAGATGCCGCCTCTCAGGAAACCAAAAGAGACCTCATCCAGCACCTCTGGAACATGTAAAGGGGCCCTCCCCTGGCCCGCTCTGCTGCGAGCTCCTTGTAACTCTGATACTTCTCCACACATCAATTTCCGCATTGGAGTAAGTGACAGCGGCTTTGTAAATGGAGCTACTCTTGCCCCTCGACCTTGGCATCGAGCCCATCCTAGCCCTGGTCTTTCAAGAGGCCCTGGAGAACACTATCTCTCATTCAAGGACCGATTCACAGATCACTCACAATACATCTCCCTGCTGGCCAAACTATGATTCCTCTCCCTGGCCACTCCTTTGACTAATTGACATCTGGGCACCTGATTGCTGTTGCCCTACTCCAACAGTTACTTCACTGGGTGCGTCATCCCTCCAACGTCCAGAGGGTGACGCTGCAATACAACTCCTATGAGGCACTGGTCAGAGCTTACGAGTATACATGGGATTGATATCGCAAACCTATCAGGTGATACAAAGCTCAGCTGAGGTCAGGATCCACACATATCAATCACAATGGCATGACGATACTGCTGAGGGCATCTCCCAGAAGCAATGGGAAACACTCTGGAGGGACATCCCTAAAACTTATAGAAGCATACTGCAGCGCGAGATAGCATACAAACTGATGACCCGGTGGTATTACACGCTAACCGTCTTCGTGCAATTCACCCTTCTACCTCTGTCCTCGTCTGGTGGCTTCTAGGGACTTCTATCACATATGGTGGTCATGCTCCCTTATAACAACTTACTGGAAGTAAGCCATATAAAAAACATGGTAGGCTTTCCTCTCCCGGCTTCCTACAACACAGCTGTCCTAGGCAAACACCCCATAGAGCTGGACTGACACTGATGGGCGCCTCATAAGACATATGCTAGGAGCCGCTAAGCAGCTCATAGAGCTTCACTGGAAGAAGCCTTCCCCCCATCCCCCAACCCCCATTCCCAATGGTTCACGCGCCTGTGTGTCATGGCCATGGAGCTCCTATCCCACAAGATAGCGCACACTGACACTAAATTTGCTCACATCTGGCAATCACTGCTTGAATTTTTCACTCACCTGGAACACTCCTGCTTCACACCTCCCAGGCCCAGAGCGCGCCAACTATTTACTTAGATAATCGCTTGCAACGTAAAGTAGGCGCAATAGAGATGCCTCTCTGAAATCCTTGCACCCTACCTGCTTTTCCTTCATCCCGACCCCTGGCCTCTCCCCCTTCGAACAACTTCCGGACACCCTTGCACGCGCGTGGTGTCAGTATGTCTGTTTCACTGTTCGCTCCATTTCCTGGAGGACACAAATAGTCAGTCATTGCGCCCAAAGCAGGGCTTAATTTGTGCCGGTGCTTTCCGGTGCTTAGCACCGGCACTTCCTTGACAGGGCCGGGTCTACAGTCTGACACTCTGACTCTGACTCTACACGCATCTGCTGCGCACGAGGCTCACCATGCATGTCACGTTTTTCAATGTAACTTACTACTGTACACTTGCTACTGTACTACTGTCCTCTCTCTCGTGCAGCAGCATTGTGTTTTACGCATCACATCTCCCAAGTGAGTCAGCCAGCGCCGGCGGTTAACAGTGCTGCCGTGTGGGACACTTAACCTGCCCTAAGCCCCGCCCCCAGAAGAGATTCATCATTCTTCATGTAAATATAACTGTGTTAATCATGGCGGCACCGCACTGCGCGCCACCGCGGCCTTAGCCTCTTGACTGTGGTGGGCGGGCCGGAGGACACTGGTTTGGGCTGGATTTTGGTTCTGATGGGGTAGGGGCGGGCTGTGCAGCAACGTGCGCAGATTTATTTCACATTGCCACGCCCTAGCATAACCACTGAGGTGCACAGCAGGCAGCTCACCAGGAGTCGGCCCGCCGCGCCCGCCCGACCGACGACAACTCAGTGTGGCGTTGAGGGCATCGATCAGCCACATCCACTAGAGTACTGTGTCTGACTGGTAGTATTAAGCAGCACCAGGCAGGCCTAATCAGTTATTAAAAGAAAAAAGGCAGTGCATGCAGTCGGTGTCGGTGTGCCCGAGTGAGTCCCTGCCGGCCGACCCACCACCGGTAACGGTAAGTTAAGTACTAACCTACTTAGTAGTAGTACTGTACTGTACTAGTAGCTGCTACTAGCGATGTCAATATGCCATCATTGCCTTGCCACAAAAAACAACGCTGCATTTCATTTTGGAGTGTGGGGGTGGGGGGTGGCGTGACGACCCGACCGACAGTCACCTGATCACTGTGGTGGTAGGGGTGGCACTGGCGGCCCGGCGGGGCAGCTAGCCTCCGTCGGCCCCACATTTAAAATTCGATTAACTGGATATGATTATGCGATCCAGATTCACTGACTGCCAGCCCTGCCCAGCCAGTGCCTGTGTCTGTCCTAGTAGCCACTGCGGGGCCCGCCGGCCGTCGAAGGTGGTACACACACTTTTGTCATTAACCGTCCTCCTAGTTCTAACCAATGTGATTTTTCGATAGGGCCTGCCGCAGTAGTGTAAAGACAAGGGTGGGGCGGGCCCTGCCCGGCGTGTCCACACAGCAGCCACTGTTGCACTTGTAGTCCAAAATGGCACGCGGCCGCGCACAAATTACTTCACTTGACTTTTCACTTCTCGGGCTGTTCCCCACGACAAAACGCAGTTTGGTTTGGTTTCTGCATGATGGTGTCTGGTCTCAGTCACTCAACAAAAGGCTTGGTACCGGCGCCGGGCATGCTCTGATGTCACGTAACCCTGGCTGCCTTGCCTAAACATTCCCTACTGGCTCTGGCCTCTCTCTTTTCCTTCAAAGAGTCCATCAGGGTCAGTTGGTTCAGTTTATGATATGAATGCGAGGCGAGATTGCGAGTTTCTCGTTCCCAGAAAATCGTATACTGATGCTGGACGGACTGGTCGGGGACCGGGTCTTGTAAAATAAACTGAGTCCGTTCGAATTTCTGAGGGCAGCCGCGGTGTCAATAATTTTGAAAAATAATGTTATTCTGATTCTGCACCTCGCTCCCTGGCGCTAGGAGCACAGATGTTATGTTAGAGCATGAAAGAGATGGAGTGATGCTTAATCTCCCTGAGAGTGTTTTTATCAGGGGAAAGAGAGTGGCCCCCTGTTCAAAACTGTGGGCTGTAGGCTGGATTATACCACTGTGCATTATCACTGTGACGGCCACAAGCCACCGCATAAAAAGAAGTGTACATGAAGTTGAACAAACATCTATATGGTGTGGTTTGCACGATGTGCAGCTCCACTTATCGATGTATATTTTGAATGTAAGCATTACCACTAATAACTTTTATGCCTTTTAACAGGGAAGAGGAGTTGGCATAATGGCTAGGGAGCTCGACCTCAGACCTGGTGAACTGGGTTTGAGTCTCGGTAATGACGCTAAAACATCCTGTGATTCTGGGCAAATCTCCCCGTGCCTAACAAAAAATGAAAGTGTGTCCTCATGTAACGTAACTGGTGCTATGTAAAGCGCTCTGATACCCGATTCGGATCAAGTTCGCGCTATATAAAACTCTGCAAAACAAAGCATGGAAAATAATTAAAGACACATCATTACCTTTGAATTAAAACTAAAGAAAGAAAGAGACACCCATCTAATGCCTAAATGAAATTTCACAAGTGAAAGTAGCAAAACAGGGATACATCCTCGCTTCTCCACTTGGCAAAGTTGTGTGATGCTAAGCCAGTATTTCTCTGTGCCTCGTTTTCCCTCATAACCACAATGAGAGCACCACGACATGGAAATGTTCCCCATGCACTGCACAAAAACCTTTCTTGTAATAGTCTTTAATATTTCTCTACTTACAACAACAACTTAGCCTGCATATTAGGTCACAAATTGGGGTACATATGATAGCCGGTTCTCAGTTTACTAGTGCATCCTCATCATGGCAGTGAGGAAAGTGACATGAATTTTAATTTCAAATAGCAAAATGCACTTGTGTTGATCATTCTGTGCCCATTGACCCTCCCGTTATACAACACATTTATTTGATATTGGGTGATTTGGCTTATTTTCCATTGTTGCACACAGTAGCAGTGCCAGTTGACGATGTGGGTGGAGCCAGTGGAGAAAGTGGGTGGAGCCAGAGAAAAGTAGGTGTGTGTAAAGATGAGATATACGCAGTCTCCAGATGCATGAATAAGTCTTTATTCAATAAACTCCACCCAACACACACGGAGCGTCCTCCCAGGCAGGCAATGAACGGCAACTGTCCTACCGACATCGAATCCCCGCCAGCGGACGCTCCATGCATCCGACTACATTCAAACGAATACAAACTACTGTTACATATGTGCGCATCGCGCGCTAGCCGCGCGATGCTCCACAAGTCCACCACTACACCACCTTCCCCCTTTTAAAATCACAAAACAAAATGTATTTAACATTTAAGGTAAAATCCTAAACATACTTAATATCTAATAAAACCCTCAAATTTCTTGGGCAATTTCAGTGCCCGACCCCTAGAGGTACAGGCACTAGAATTATGAAATGATGTGGAGGAAACAGATTGAGTGTTAATGACTGACCCATGCTCAACACTTTGTGTTAAAACAGGTGGAACCGAACCCGCGGCTTCCTTCCCTGAATCTAACCACTGTTCCCACTCCGAATCATCCTCCACTTTCTTGTGATTATCGTGTATGATCTCTGCTTGACGCGGAGAAACTTTAACTAGATGCCTTTTATTCCACCAACCTTTGTTACCTACAAAAGCAGCCCCCTTACTGACTTTAAGTACCTGTTCAGGAGTAAAAAAATTCGATTCCCCTCTCCTTACAAAGTTTGGGTTCTTGATCAACACCCAATCTCCAACCAGCACATCCTTACAATGTAAGTTACATTTTTTATCAAACACATTTTTCATCACGACCTGTTTTGTCTTTATCCTCTCCGCAATTTCATTAAAGTTGACCTTATTTTCACCACAAATCTTCTGTAGCCAAGAAGGAAAAAGAACAGTGTGTGCTTCTCTACCCCTTAATAAGGTGAAAGGAGCTACGCCAGTGGTACAATGTGGGGGAGTATTATAATTCCAAATTTTTTGTTCAACAAAGGATGTCACATCTATACCAGAAGCAAGTGCGGATTGAATGCCCTCTTTCAGAACCTTATTACCACACTCAACCAACCCGTTGGATGTGGGGGAATATAATGCAACCTTCAAATGTTTGACATCGGAATCCTTTAAAAATGTACACATTCTCTCTGAAACGAAGTGTGTGCCATTATCGGTAACTATTGTTTTCGGAAAACCCTCCAAATGAAAAATTTTCCTCAAAAAATTGATAGTTGTATCAGTGTCCGGAGATTTCACAAAACTATGGTACATCCATTTCGAAAAATAGTCTACCGCTAAAATCACATACCTCTCGTCTTGATTAAGAATAGAATAAGGGCCTGAAAAATCAAGACCAATTTTTTCCCACGGGCTACCTGGAAACTCTGTGGGGTGTAGAGGAGATTTTATGGTGCGCCAATGCTTGTCTGACAGCA
Source organism: Triturus cristatus (assembly GCF_964204655.1). Taxonomy (NCBI): domain Eukaryota; kingdom Metazoa; phylum Chordata; class Amphibia; order Caudata; family Salamandridae; genus Triturus; species Triturus cristatus. Next base: position 586,112,217 of record NC_140595.1, read on the forward strand.
AACAGACGGAACAGCAATCAATCATCTTTTTGACTTGGGTATCTAATGATGGCCACCAGTAATGCTGCTTGATTTTCATTATGGTTTTAGTCACCCCTAAATGTCCCAAATGCGCCTCGTTGATAATTGAGGGCCGAAGGGAGGTCGGAGGAACAAATTTGTCACCGCGCCGAACAATCTTATTTTCCACTGAAAGTTCAGCAGCAACCTGAGCAAACACACGCAATTCCCCAGACAAGCACCTAGCATCAGGCCAAGAATGAGAGGAATACTCTACCACTTTCTGTAAGACCAAATCTTTTTCACTCGCAGAACTCAAATCGGATTCAGACAGAGCAGACTTATATTCTTGAATTGCGTCCACAATTGCTACGCATTCAATCTCTTCAGAGACCGAATCTTCGTCATCATCTTTGTGCATTAATAATCTAGACAAACAGTCGGCACGAAAGTTCTTCCCGCCCTGTATGTACTTAATCTCAAAACAAAACTCCTGGAGTTTGGATACCAATCTCATTAATCTCGCCGACATGCTAGGTGAATTTACTTTACTAAAAATGTAAACGAGCGGTTTATGGTCCGTAACCAACTCAAACTTACGTCCCCAAATATACATTCTGAACTTGTGAACAGCCCATACGCATGCCAGTGCCTCCCTCTCGATGGTGTTGCTCAAACGATTTCAAGGATCGTGAGGCAAACGCTACAGTCTGTTCCTGACCCTCTACCTTCTGACTGAGAATTGCCCCGAGCCCATGGATACTAGCATCTACTGTTATACAAGAGAGGCAGTCATCTCTGAAAGCGTGTAACGCCTGAGCTGAAACCACCATTTTTTTCACATCTTCAAAACATTTGTCTAACTCAGTAGACCAATAGAAACTCTGTCCCTTCCTAAGCAGTGTGCGCAAAGGTTCTACAGCTTGGGCATAGCAAGGTACGAACCTAGCATAATATTCAGCTAGCCCAAGAAAAGAACGTAAGGCATCCTTGTCCGAAGGAGGCTTAGCGTCCTCAATAGCTCTAATAACAGAGAACTTGGGTTTAATTCCAAAATTTGATATGGAGTGACCCAAATAATCCAGTTCCTGCACGGCGAATTTGCACTTGTCCGCACGAACGGTCATGTTTCTAGACTTCAGGATAGAAAGTACTCTCCCCAAAATGTCATTATGGTCATTCACAGATTTTGCGAAAACTAAAATGTCGTCCAAGTAAGCTTGAACTCCCTCAACGTTACGAAAAAGGGTATCCATAAGCTTCTGAAATACGCTGCCAGCGGAGACAAGGCCGAACGGTAAACGTAAGAACTTGAATGCTCCGAATGGGGTGACGAAAGTTTTTAGCTCTTGCGAGTCTTTCGTCAACGCTACCTGATGGTACGCCGATCTTAAATCTATCAATGAAAACCATCTGGCCCCCCCGAGATTCGCTAACTGCTCGTGAATCTTCGGCAGTGGGTGGCAATCCACAATAACATTTTTATTTAGCGCGCGCAAGTCGGCACAGACTCTAATCTCGCCGGATTTCTTGCGTGCTACCACAATGGGAGCCACCCACTGTGAAGAGTCAGTAGCCTCAATAATCCCTTGATCACATAGGTTTTGCAAAGTATGCTTCAATTCGTCCTTGACACTCAAAGGAACAGAGCGTACCTTATGTGAGATTGGCTGGGCACCGGGGACTAATCTGATATGATGTTCAAATCCTTTGACCAAACCCACTTTCTCGTTAAAAACGTCTTTAAACTCTGAAATTATTTTTTTTACTTGTACATTCTCACGTATAGTGACTGGACACTCTAAACTACATACTGGCAGATCACCCACCTTAATTGGATTCTCATCCCCTGGAACTAAATATAGTCCCATCCGTGCTAAGTCTTTCCACCCGATGATGTTTTTCCCTTTCTCAGCAATGTAGATTTTAGTCTCGGTTTCTCTCCCGAGACATTGTACAGTGCCAGTAAAATACCCAATCATATTAATATCTTTCTCCCCAAATGCTTTAGGGTTTACATCGGACTGTAGTAATTTAACTTGTCTTGTCCACAATTCGTAGAAAGTTGTGTCCCTCAAAATCGTAATGGGTGATCCTGAATCAGCCATTACCTGCAGTGGGACACTATCAATAATATCAGAACATAAAGGACCTTATTAGATCCATTATCACAATCAAGTGTAACAATTACATTACTTAGCAAATTGCTGCATGTATCTATCTCATTGTCGATACTGTTCACATTGAGTGACCTTCGGGCATTCCTGCACACACTCTGGAAATGGCCAACTTTTTTGCAAATAACACAGTGTTTACCGATGGCCGGCCAACTTGGAGAATTACCTATGTGAAACTTGGACCCACATCTGTAACAGAACAATTGTTTCTTTTGAATAAATTTTACATTTCTATTTTTGACATTTATGGTACAAATAGGATTGTCTTGTTCTGCCTCAGAGGATGACACAACATTAATGCCGGTTTTAGCTGTTTCTAGCATGACTTTACTTGAGATAACGGAACGCTCAATACTAAGAGCTAATTCAGTAACCTCGGATAAAGAAGGATTTTTCGTGAAACACAATTAAAAACAAATTGGTTCCTGATGTAATTGTCAGTGAGTGATCCGAAACCACAAGTAGTAGCCAAAACCCTTAGTGCCGAAATGTATTCTTCGACCTTCTCTTCCTATCCCTGTTTCCTTTTGTAGAATTTATGATGCTCCAACATAATATTTGGCTCATCAGAAAACTGTTTTTTCAAACGAGCGACGGCTTCTACATATACGTTCCATTCATTGTCCCCAGAACTGGAGGCCGGAGCAGAAACAGGGTCATTACTATCGAAAATCCTTTGTGCAGCTTGACCCAAACATCCGAAAAGTAAAGCGAATTTACGGTCAGGTGAGTACTCTGTCGCATCAATGGCTACTAAATGATTTTCAAATAGTCTGTACCATTCTGACCAAATAATTGGTGGGCACCCCGGTTTGCTAAGGAAAGGAGGAGGTTGTGTTATCAACTGAACATTAGCCATCATAGAAGACAACCAATTTACAGCGACAAATATGTGTACCTGAACTTTTTAACAACCCAACAAAATATTATGTGAATTCTCAAAAACCAATTATGTTGAAGAAAGAAAAAAAAAAAAAAAATTCAAATACAATATACAGTGTATCCAATACTTGATGTATTGTTGGGCGTTACAATGAACCCTATTCCAGATGCAAGAAAGTAGAATGCACGTTCCGTGCTGTGATGACCTAGACTAGGCAATAGTCAATCACGAACTTCGAAAATTCCAAATTATAGCGTGCGCATCGCTGGGAGAAACAGATGCGCCATGAACAGTAATAGCAGAGCTTAATGACCAAACGCTCAGCAGGCTGATGCTTGAAATCGATAAATAATTAAATAATCCCCTGCTGTAGCGTGCACATCGCAGTAAGTAGCACAGGAGCGCTAAGTAACACCACTAACGAAATGTCACCTCAAGCGTGTGCATCGCCGGCAAATAAGCAGGTGCACGGCAATTTGAAAATAAATAAATAAAGCGTGCGCGTCGCTGAATAAAATGACTGGGCTTCAGGCGCGCTGTGCTTGTTGCCGGTAATCACAATTATAATGCTCCCAATTCAAGATGGCGTCGCGTGATGACGTCGATCCGCCGAATCAGACACCAGCGCTCAGTACGTAAAGTGACGTCTAGGAGATGAGCGCGCGCCGGCAGGGTGCTCCGAGTGCTCCGCACAAATTACTTGATAAAAACCACGTACCTCCTTGTAACCTCACCATACAGGCGGCCGGCCAGCGTATCTTGACTTGTAACGCGATTCTGCAGCTCCTGCTCCGAAGACGGTGAAAGGATACAGGTACGGTGGTTTATTCATAAAACTTCAGAAATCCTCCTTTGCGTGGGCATGTGGGTGGAGTCGCTCGTCGCCAAATGTAAAGATGAGATATACGCAGTCTCCAGATGCATGAATAAATCTTTATTAAATAAACTCCACCCAACACACACGGAGCGTCCTCCCAGGCAGGCAATGAACGGCAACTGTCCTACCGACATCGAATCCCCGCCAGCGGACGCTCCATACATCCGACTACATTCAAACGAATACAAACTACTGTTACATATGTGCGCATCGCGCGCTAGCCGCGCGATGCTCCACAAGTCCACCACTACAGTGTGGCCTCCGATAAACATTTGAGCACCTGCACTTCATATTTTACAAATTAAGCACTGGCCCAAAGCGCTTCCTCGTTAAACCTGTGGTGCCTGGGCTGCGCTCGCTCCTCTGAGGTCACACTCTCATATTGTCTCCTACTGCTGGGTGGCAAACTGCAACAGTGGTGACATGGAGACTGCATTGTGAGGCTTCTAGTGTCTTATGTCGTACCTTGTTCTGATTTGTGAAAATCTTCAATAAACAGGTTTCTAGTACACAAATAAAAACGACGTCGTTTGTAAATGTCATGAACCAAGTTATCTCCTTTTCTTATTTTCCAGGTAGTTAAAAGTCTGCCAGTCACTGTTGACTCATGACAACAATTGCCCCACAATAAGTGCCGCGAGAATTTGCGCAGTCAAATAATTACCAGCCAAAAGAGAAAATAATGCGTAAATACAGATATCCACCAGGTGGCGCTGCCATAATAACCTGTCCCTGAAATGTCGAAGACACCAAGAAACAACTGGGGAGCAAGCCGATCTCCAATTGACACGGCCTGTTCTCCTTTAAGCGTTGATACATTTGGACACTTCGAGCTGTTAATGGATGAGCCGGAGAAAACAGAATTAGGCTAAAAGAAATCTCTTCGAAGTACGCTTTGGTCGATTCCAGTCCATTGTTCCGTCACTGCACATTCAGGCTGGCTAGGCTAGAGCCCAGATGCATATATTCCAATAGTTTAGATCAGGAAATGTACTTTCCTGTTGTGTCGTAGTAAGGAGTTCCAGTAGACGTGGTTAGGTTACTGATGAATACGTTTATTGTTCTTAGATGTTAAGTAGGTTTTCTAGTAAAGATGTGAATAAGGCCCCACCGGGAGCAGCCTCTCTGCTGCTCAGCCTAGGATCCAACTGACAGTCCCACTCACAGCAATCCACACCTTCTAATGACATCACCAACCACACCAACATTCTATTCTCACTGACTGAACAGCAGAGGCAGAGAAACAGGAAACCTTAGATATAACATTTACCCATTGATTTGTATTGGAGCAGAGGCTGTTTCATGTGAGAGGTAGCCAAAATAAAGCTATTTTGGGCTTAAAAATTGGTAGTGTCCCACCTGAATTGGGTCTGTTGGCATGTATGCCAATGCTTGGCTTTATTGAGCTCAGCTTGGGGGCTCTCTAACCCAGAACGAGCCAAGCTTCAATATGGCATCTGACTACCACCCACACTCTAAACTAACCCACCAAGAATTAAAGAAAAAAACATTAATCTTTGATGTAAAATAGGAGAGGAAAATGGATACCCATTTAGTGGTTCAATTGCACAGTGTGAAATCAGAAAACCCAAGCATTTACCTGGCTTCCCTGCTTGACTAAACTGGGTGATCGTAGGCAAATATTTTATTTCTGTGTGCTTCCTTTCTCCTTATTACATGTGAGAGCTCTTTGAAATACGTGAGTTCAGGGTGTATGCTATACAATCACCTCTCTTTAAATTGACTATAATGTGGTACCATCTAAGAATCTAGGCTACATCAGGGTGCACATGACAAGTGCCCTGCCTCTTGATTCACTAATGGGGTGGCAGGTATGGGTGAACATGGATATTTTTAAGATCATTTTTAAAAACTGTTACTTTTAACAATTGCCTTACTGCACTCAATGCAGTGATATAATCTGATGTTCTAAGTTGAAGCGTTTGTGCATGGTAAAGAAATGCACTTTTGTGAATTTTGAAGTCTTGCCCCTATCTCTGTATATGGAGTGTGTTATACAGTTTACATGCCAAACCTTTTCAGGTCTCAGCTACTGCATGTGCTCTTAGAGCCCAGCCAGACCCTTGGCTCGGCTCTCCCTATTAATTTGTTGGCTCGCTCACCTCTCATTCAGGTCCTGCAGCTTCCACGATGTGCGCGTGCAAGCGCAAGGTCTGTAGCACGTGTGAGAATGTGACAAGGGCCACAGGGAAGATGCTTGAAGGACAACAACTCATGTGTCTCACTCAGTAAAGTCTTAATAGACCTGGAGGACTCTTTTAATCTTAACATAAAATGAGTAAAGCTGACCTTTCCGCACAATAACAGAACAAAGATTATTTGTTGAAAGTAGCTACAAATCAGATTCCTGAGTATCTACAACACCTTTAGAATAAACTTCCAATGTTCTTCCGCAACAAAATATTTAAACACAGTACCTGGACTTTACCTTCTTTACTTCCATCCTTATAGGTCCATAAAACCCTTCAACAACTCGTTGACAAATGTAAAGTCAGGCAACACGATGACACAGCATCTTTAGGTTGTAAATAGTAGTTTAACAGTGCACAGAAAGAAGTCAACTACAGCCAAGGAGCCCAGGCAGAGCCATCTGACACTGGACTCACAAGCAAACAATAGGATTCCAATAGAGAACAAATGAACATCCAATCAGAGAGGAGTGGAACACCATTACATCACCATTACATCACACACCCCAGAATCGTGGCATGATAAAATAATGCAGGGTACCACAGCTGCTCAAGTGAGGGCCACTATTTACCTAATGGTACAGCCCCCTCAGTCGTACAACCGCCCTACCTCCCTCTAAGCGCTGCCCGTTAACTAGTTGTCTCATTCAGGAGGACCGATGAGGTTTTAGGTACTGATGAAAGAAGGTATAGGTGGAGGCATCCATTGTCAGGCGTCTGAGTTTAGCATCAAGAGAGCGAAGAAGCCAGACTATACCCGGAAGAACACTCCAGGGTTTGGACCCCAGGAAGAAAGCAGCCTGGATGACCTTCACTAATAATACACAGATACAGACCTTCCTTTCCCAATTTCCAAAGATGGCGACCTCTCACCAGAGTTGGGAACTCTTGCGTTGACATAGCTCTTGAGGCATCTGCTTGAACCACACCCAAGCAAACACTTGTGCTCTACGACAAACGATTGCTGTACTTTTGAAGCGCCCTTAGTCGCCAGTAATGCAGAGACCACTTTTCAGCCTCAAGGGCGAACTCTCTTCATTGTCTACTTCAGGGTTTCATAATTATATGAGTCATTGCTTTACAAGAGGATTAGCACTGTTTTGGTCTCTCTGGAAGGAAAAAGAAGATAAAAGGCCAATTCACTAATGAATCTGTTAACGCAGGAGAGCTCTCAGGGCTAAGAAGACGATACAGGAAAGAATGATTCAAGGCTGAGCAGCCAGCGGAATTTAAAAACAAACAGTGAAGTGCTCACCCCGGAAGACATGCCGAATAGTGCGGGAAGAACTTTTCTACAGCTAAGGCCTTGGTGGCAAGGTCTTCCAAGAGGTGTGTGGTCCTTGGTTTCAAAATTCTCTTCGCATTCTAGGATATTTGCCAAGGTCTTCTCCTACAGGAAGGTGTGTGTGTGAAAGAAGGAACTGGTGTAACTTTTTATATTCTCACACACTGAATGATATTTGCCTGTCTTTGTACATGTGTGCTGCCTCTCTTAGGGCCTCATGTAGGTAGCCCAATACCGGTCGGTAACGGCCGATTTTCGGTAAATATACCGTTACCGACCGGTATTTAGGCTTTTGATATGTAGGGGGATCATTTCTGTATTCGGTAATTTACAGAATCGGTAAAATTACCGAATCGGTAATTTTACCGATTCGGTAAATACCGAATACAGAAATGAGATGTAGGGGGAGTGTGTGGTGGGTGTGGGGATTCGTTATTTACCACCAACTGAAAGTTGGTGGTAAATGACGAATGTCTCAGTTAAGGCATTATTTGGCCCTTAGATGTGTGCAATGTGGCAGACACACATGCCCTCAGGGCATGTATGTGTGCCACATGTGCACACATGCAGGAATCAGGGGTGCAACAGGGTGTCAATGTGACACCCTGCCACCCTTGATTGAGCTCCCCCCATTACCGATTCGGTATTTACCGATTCAGTAATGGTAACTGGCTTCCCATTGATTCCTATGGGCCTCCTGGCCCATAGGAATCAATGAGATACAGGTTACCATTACCGAATTGATAAATACCGATTGTAAAATACCAACACTTACCGAATCGGTATTTTATTACCTACATTACATTTACCGATTCATAAATACCGAATCGGTAAAATTCGGTATTTAAGAATCGGTAAATGTAATTTACCTACATAAGGCCCTTAGTGTTTTTCACTGTATAAAACATTCTTGTAACATTGCTCCCTTTTTTCCAACCCACAGGTGCCAGCCTACACATGCAGATATTCTCAAATATTACCCTTCACTTAGCTGCCCTTTTAAAGGTACCTGCTGCCCTCTTTCCTGTTCTTGCACAGATGCCCAGACACACATAACACATCGCACCAGCCTCTGCTCAGATATTTTCACGCACAGATTCCTCTCTGCCTGTCCCTTCACAGGTGTCTGCCTTTGTGACACAGACACCCTGTCCCAGTGAGACAGTGCACATGCCTGAAGACATTCCCACACATACATGAATACTCCTCTGCATACTTGTCTCGGTGTATGCATGAATATCACCATTAAGGTATGCCACATCCTTCCTGTCACTGTGTACACCCCAACCATGCTTTGCCTGTCTCCGTGCGGCTATACTGATGTACTCTATGTAGTGTAAAGCCTGCCTCTTTGTAGGTATTCCCACACCCTGACCCTGCTCTCCATGTCCATGCACAGGTGCACTGCTGGCTGCTGCTTTCCTAGAGGCTTAATCTGTTCTGTCCTTTCATCAGTAGTTGTCATTGTGCCCTGTGTATCTTCGTGAAAGCAGTCACACACAGGACCTTCTCTCTATACCTGCCCATGCACTGATGCTGTGCCTGTCACGGTGCAGGTGTTCTTAGACTCAGGCCCTACCCTGCCTGTCCAAGTACATGTGCACATACTCACTCCCTGCCGCTGTGCAGTCATTCTCACACACAGGACCTTCTCTCCATACCTGCCCATGCACTGATACTGTGCGTGTTACAGTGCAGGTGTTCTTAGACTCAGGCCCGGCCATGCCTGTCCACGTACATGTGTACAGACTCACTCCCTGCCGCTGGGCAGTCATTCTCACACACAGGCCCTTCTCTCCATACCTGCCCATGCACTGATGCTGTGCCTGTCACGGTGCAGGCGTTCTTAGACTCAGGCCCTGCCATGCCTGTCCACATACATGTGTACAGACTCACTCCCTGCCGCTGTGCAGTCATTCTCACACACAGGCCCTTCTCTCCATACCTGCCCATCCACTGATGCTGTGCCTGTCACAGTGCAGGTGTTCTTAGACTCAGGCCCTGCCCTGCCTGTCCACGTACATGTGTACAGACTCACTCCCTGCCGCTGTGCAGTCATTCTCACACACAGGACCTTCTCTCCATACCTGCCCATGCACTGATGCTGTGCCTGTTACGGTGCAGGTGTTCTTAGACTCAGGCCCTGTCATGCCTGTCCACGTACATGTGTACAGACTCACTCCCTGCCGCTGTGCAGTCATTCTCACACACAGGACCTTCTCTCCATACCTGCCCCTCCACTGATGCTGTGCCTGTCACGGTGCAGGTGTTCTTAGACTCAGGCCCTGCCCTGCCTGTCCACGTACATGTGTACAGACTCACTCCCTGCCGCTGTGCAGTCATTCTCACAGACAGGACCTTCTCTCCATACCTACCCATGCACTGATGCTGTGCCTGTTACGGTGCTGGTGTTCTTAGACTCAGGCCCTGCCCTGCCTGTCCACGTACATGTGTACAGACTCACTCCCTGCCGCTGTGCAGTCATTCTCACAGACAGGACCTTCTCTCCATACCTGCCCCTCCACTGATGCTGTGCCTGTCACGGTGCAGGTGTTGTTATACTCAGGCCCTGCCCTGCCTGTCCACGTACATGTGTACAGACTCACTCCCTGCCGCTGTGCAGTCATTCTCACACACAGGACCTTCTCTCCATACCTGCCCATGCACTGATGCTGTGCCTGTTACGGTGCAGGTGTTCTTAGACTCAGGCCCTACCCTGCCTGTCCAAGTACATGTGCACAGACTCACTCCCTGCCGCTGTGCAGTCATTCTCACACACAGAACCTTCTCTCCATACCTGCCCATGCACTGATACTGTGCCTGTTACGGTGCAGGTGTTCTTAGACTCAGGCCCGGCCATGCCTGTCCACGTACATGTGTACAGACTCACTCCCTGCTGCTGTGCAGTCATTCTCATACACAGGACCTTCTCTCCATACCTGCCCCTCCACTGATGCTGTGCCTGTCACGGTGCAGGTGTTCTTAGACTCAGGCCCTGCCCTGCCTGTCCACGTACATGTGTACAGACTCACTCCCTGCCGCTGTGCAGTCATTCTCACAGTCAGGACCTTCTCTCCATACCTGCCCATGCACTGATGCTGTGCCTGTTACGGTGCAGGTGTTCTTAGACTCAGGCCCTGCCATGCCTGTCCACGTACATGTGTATATATATGTGCAGTCATTCTCACACTGACTCCTCTGCCCACAATGGTCGTTGCGCGCCTGGTGTCAACAAAGGTAGTGTATCTTCACTTGGGCCAAAAAGATTATAACTTCACCTGGATTACCCGAAAAGTTAGGGCAATGATCCCACGTGTTAAGGAGCCACTGCTACTGGGATAGGTTACATTGCAGGGCCAATCCTAGCAGACGGTAGTTCTATGGGTCTGGGGTGGAGAGAGTGAAGGGTCAAGGGGAGAGGGGGGAGGCCAAGGTAAATGAATCCCCCAAAAAACCTGTCTATGATGCACAACTTAAAACAGATGCCTCTTGGACATTAATACAGAACTATCTGCTCATGCTGT